>NC_091402.1:0-675000 GCF_032191515.1 Phaenicophaeus curvirostris | reverse complement strand
AGGGTTAGGGTTAGTGGTTAGGGTTGGGATTAGGGTTTAGTGTTAGGGTTAGGGTTAGGATTAGAGTTAGGATTAGGGTTAGGGGTTAGGGTTAGGGTTAGGGTTTAGGGTTAGGGTTAGGGTTAGGGTTAGGGTTAGGGGTTAGGTTTAGGGTTAGGGTTAGGGTTAGGATTAGGGTTAGGGGTTAGGGTTAGGGTTTGGGTTTAGGGTTAGGGTTAGGCTTTAGGGTTAGGGTTAGGTTTAGGGTCATTAGGGTTAGGGTTAGGATCATTAGGGGTAGGATTAGGGTCTTTAGGTTTAGGGTTAGGGTTAGGGTTAGGGGTTAGGTTTAGGTCATTAGGATTAGGGTAGGGTTAGGGTTAGGGTTTGGGTTAGGGTTAGGCTTAAGTTTAAGATTAAGGTTTAGGGTTAGGGTTAGGGGTTAGGGGTTAGGGTTAGGGTTAGGGTTAGGGTTAAGATTAAGGTTTAGGGTTAGGGTTAGGGTTTAGGGTTAGGGTTAGTGTTAGGGGTTAGGGTTAGGTTTAGGCTTAAGGTTAAGATTAAGGTTTAGGGTTAGGGTTAGGGTTTAGGGTTAGGGTTAGTGTTAGGGGTTAGGGTTAGGGTTAAGGTCATTAGGGTTAGGGTCATTGTTAGGGTTTGGGTTACGGTTACGGTAAGGTTTAGGGTTAGGGTTTGCGTTACGGTCATTACGGTCAGGGTTAGGGTTAGGGTTACGGTCATTAGGGTTAGGGTTACTGTTAGGGTTAGGGTTACAATTAGGGTTAGGGTTAAGGTTACGGTTAGTGTTAGGGTTAGCGTTATGGTCATAAGTGTTAGGGTTAGGGTTACGGTTAGGGTTAGGGTTACAATAAGGGTTAGGGTTAGGTTTAGGGTTAGGGTTACGGTTAGCGGTTAGGGTTAGAGTTAGTGTTACGGTTAGGGTTAGGTTTGGGGTTAGGCTTAGGTTTAGGTTTACGTTTACGGTTACGGTCATTAGTGATAGCGTTAGTGTTAGGGGTTAGGGTTAGGGGTTTGTGTTAGGGTTAGGGGTTAGGGTTATGGTTAGGGTTAGGGTTACGGTCATTAGGGTTAGCGTTAGGGTTAGGGTTACGGTTAGGGTTAGGGTGAGGGTTATCGTCATTAGGGTTAGGGTTAGGGTTATGGTTATGGTTAGGGATAGGGTTACGGTTAGTGTTAGGGTTAGGCTTAAGGTTAGGTTTAGGGTTAGGGTTAGGGTTACGGTTACGGTTAGCGTTTGGTTTAGGGTTAGGGTTACGATTAGGATTAGGGTTACGGTTAGGGTTAGGGTTAGGTTATCGGTCATTAGAGTTAAGGTTAGGGTTAGTGTTAGGTTTAGGGGTTAGGGTTAGTCTTAGGGTTAGGGTTAGGGTTACAGTCATTAGGGTTAGGGTTAAGGTTAGGGGTTAGGTTTAGTGTTTGGGTTAGGGTTAGGGGTTAGGGTTACGGTTAGGGTTAGGGTTACGGTTAGTGTTATGGTTAGGGTAAGGCTTACGGTTAGGGTTATGGTTAGGGTTTGGGTTAGGGTTACGCTTACGGTTAGGGTTAGGTTTAGGGTTAGGTGTAGGGTTACGGTTAGGGTTAGGGTCATTAGGGTCAGGGTTAGGGTCAGGGTCATGGTTAGGGTTAGGGTTAGGGTTAGGGGTTAGGGTTAGTGTTAGGGGTTAGGGTTAGGGTTAGGTTAAGGTTTATGTTTAGGGTTACAGTATAGGGTTAGGATTTGTGTTAGGGTTAGGGTTGGGGTTAGGGGTTAGGTGTTAGGGTTAGTGTTAGGGTTAGGGTTACAGTTAGGGTTAGGGGTTAGGTTTAGGTTTACAGTCGTTAGGGTTAGGGTTAGGGTTAGGTTTACGGTTAGCGGTTAGGTTTAGGGTTATGGGTTAGGGTTACGGTTAGGGTTAGGGTTAAGGTTATGGTGATGGTCATGGTTAGGTTTAGGTTTAGGTTTAGGGTTAGGGTTAGGGTTACGGTTATGGTTATGGTTACAGTTACGGTTAGGGTTAAGGTTAGGGTTAGGGGTTAGGGTTACGGTTAGGGTTAGGGTTACGGTCATTAGGGTTAGGGTTAGGGTTAGCGGTTAGGGTTAGGGTTAGGGTTAGAGTCACTAGGGTTAGGGTTAAGGTTAGTGTTAGGGGTTAGGGTTAGGTTTAGTGTTAGGGGTTAGAATTAGGGTTAGGGGTTAGGGTTATGGTTAGGGTTGGGGGTTAGGGGTTAGGGTTAGGGTTATGGGTTAGGGTTAGGGGTTACGGTCATTAGGGTTAGGGTTAGGGTCATTAGGGTTAGGGTTAGGGTTATGGTCATTAGGGTTAGGGTTAGGGTTAGGGTAAGGGTCATTAGGGTTAGGGTCATTAAGGTTAGGGTTTGGGGTTAGGGCTAGGGTCATTAGGGTTAGGGTTAGGGCTTAGGGTTAGGGTTAGGTTTAGGGGTTAGGTTTAGGGTTATGGTGAGGGGTTAGGGTAAGGGTTATGCTTAGGGTAGGGGTTAGGGTTAGGTTTCAGGGTTAGGGTTAGGGGTTAGGGGTTAGTGTTTGGGATAGGGGTTAGGGTTTTGGTTAGTGTTAATGGTTAGGTTTAGGTTTAGTGTTAGATTTAGGGTTTGGGTTAGGGTTAGGTCATTAGGGTTAGGGTTAGGGTTAGGGTTAGGGGCCGTTAGGGTTAGGGTTAGGGATAGGGTTAGGGTTAGAGGCCATTAGGGTTAGGGGTAGAGTTAGGGTTAAGGTTGGGGTTAGGTTTAGGGTTAGGGTTAGGGTTGGGGTTAGTGTTAGGTGTTAGGGTTAGGGTTAAGGTTAGGGGTTAGGGGTAAGGTTTAGGGTTAGGGTTAGGTTGTAGGGGTAGGGTTAGGGTTAGAGTTAGGGGTTAGGGTTAGGGTTAAGGTTAGGGTTTAGGGGTTAGGGTTAGGGTTAGGGTAAGGTTAGGGGTTACGGGTTAGGGTTAGGGTTAGTGTCAGGGAAGGGTTAGGTTCAGGTTCAGGGTTAGGGTTAGGTAAGGGTTAGGGTTAGGGTTAGGGTTAGGGGTTAGGGTTAGAGTCATTAGGGTCAGGATTAGGGTTAGGGTTAGGGGTTAGGGTTAGGGTTAGGGTCATTAGGGTTAGGGGTTAGGGTTAGAGTCATTAGGGTCAGGATTAGGGTTAGGGTTAGGGTTAGGTAAGTTTTAGGGTTAGGGTTAGGGGTAAGGGTTAGTCATTAGGGTCAGGATTAGGGTTAGAGTTAGGGGTTAGGGTTAGGGTTAGGGTCATTAGGGTTAGGAGTTAGGGTTAGGGTTAGGTTTAGGGTTAGGTTAGGGTTAGGTTTAGGGTGAGGCTTAGGAATAGGATTAGGGTTAGGGGTTAGGGCTAGCGGTTAGGGTCATTAGGGTTAGGGTTAGGGCTCCATTAGTGTTAGGGTTAGGGTTAGTTGTTAGGGTCATTAGGGTTAGGGTTAGGGCTCCATTAGTGTTAGGGTTAAGGTTAGGGGTTTGGGGTTAGGGTTAGGGTTAGGGATAGGGTTAGGGGTTAGGGGTTAGGGTTAGGGTCACGGTTAGGGGTTAGGGTTAGGGGTTAGGGTCATTATGGTTAGGGTTAGGGTCATTAGGGTTAGGGTTAGGTTTAGGGTCATTAGGGTTAGGGTAAGGTTTAGGGTTAGGGTAAGGGTCATTAGGGTTAGGGTCATTAAGGTTATGGTTAGGGGTTAGAGATAGGGTCATTAGTGTTAGGGTTAGGGATAGGGCTTAGGCTTAGGGTTAGGGTTAGGGGTTAGGGTTAGGGTTTAGGGTTAGGGGTTAGGGTTAGGGTTAGTGTTAGGGGTTAGGGGTTAGGTTCAGGGTTAGGGTTTAGGGTTAGGGTTAGTGGTTAGGGTTGGGATTAGGGTTTAGTGTTAGGGTTAGGTTTAGGATTAGAGTTAGGATTAGGGTTAGGGGTTAGGGTTAGGGTTTAGGGTTAGGTTTAGGGTTAGGGTTAGGGTTACAGTTAGGGTTAGGGTTAGGGTTAGGGTTAGGGTTTAGGGTTAGGGTTTGGGTTTAGGGTTAGGGTTAGGGTTTAGGGTTAAGGATAGGTTTAGGGTCATTAGGGTTAGGGTTAGGATCATTAGGGGTAGGGTTAGGGTGTTTAGGGTTAGGGTTAGGGTTAGGGTTAGGGTTAGGGTTAGGGGTTAGGTTTAGGTCATTAGGATTAGGGTAGGGTTAGGGTTAGGGTTTGGGTTAGGGTTAGGCTTAGGTTTAAGATTAAGGTTTAGGGTTAGGGTTAGGGGTTAGGGTTAGGATTAGGTTAGGGTTAGGGTTTAGGGTTAGGGTTAGTGTTAGGGGTTATGGTTAGGGTTAAGGTCATTAGGGTTAGGGTCATTGTTAGGTTTTGGGTTACGGTTACGGTAAGGTTTAGGATTAGGGTTAGGGTTACGGTCATTACGTTCAGGGTTAGGGTTAGGGTTACGTTCATTCGGGTTAGGGTTACGGTTAGGGTTAGGGTTACGGTTACGGTTAGGGTTAAGGTTACGGTTAGTGTTAGGGTTAGCGTTACGGTCATAAGGGTTAGGGTTAGGGTTACGGTTAGGGTTAGGGTTACAATAAGGGTTAGGGTTAGGGTTAGGGTTACGCTTAGGGTTACGGTTAGCGGTTAGGGTTAGAGTTAGTGTTACGGTTAGGGTTAGGTTTGGGGTTAGGCTTAGGTTTAGGTTTACGTTTACGGTTACGGTCATTAGTGATAGCGTTAGTGTTAGGGGTTAGGGTTAGGGGTTTGTGTTAGGGTTAGGGGTTAGGGTTACGGTTAGGGTTAGGGTTATGGTCATTAGGGTTAGGGTTTGGGTTACAGTTAGGGTTAGGGTTAGGGTTACGGTTAGGTTTAGGTGTGGGTTACAGTTACGGTTAGGGTTAGGGTTAGGGTTACAGTCATAAGGTTTAGAGTTACGGTCATAAGGGTTAGGGTTATGGTTACGGATAGGGTTAGGTTTAGGGTTATAATTAGGGTTAGGATTAGGGTTACGCTTAGGGTTACGGTTAGCGGTTAGGGTTAGGGTTACGGTTAGGGTTACGGTTACGGTTACGGTTAGGGTTAGGGTTAGGGTTAGGGGTTAGGGTTACAGTTAGGGTTAGGGTTACGGTCATTAGGGTTAGGGTTAGGGTTAGCGGTAAGGTTTAGGGTTAGGGGTTAGGGTTATGGTTAGGGTTAGGGGTTAGGGTTAGTGTTAGGGTTAGGTGTTAGGGTTAGGGGTTACGGTCATTAGGGTTAGGGTTAGGGTCATTAGGGTTAGGGTTAGGGTTATGGTATTTAGGGTTAGGGTTAGGGTTAGGGTAAGGGTCATTAGGGTTAGGGTCATTAAGGTTAGGGTTTGGGGTTAGGGCTAGGGTCATTAGGGTTAGGGTTAGGGCTTAGGGTTAGGGTTAGGGTTAGGGGTTAGGGTTAGGTTTTAGGGTTAGGGTTAGGGGTTAGGGGTTAGTGTTTGTGTTACGGGTTAGGGTTGTGGTTAGGGTTAAAGGTTAGGGTTAGGTTTAGGGTTAGGTTTAGGGTTAGGGGTTAGGTTTAGGGTTAGGGTTAGGGCTAGGGTTAGGGTTAGGTTTGGAGTTAGGCTTAGGGTTAGGGTTAGGGTTACGGTTACGGTTACGGTCATAAGTGATAGCGTTAGGGTTAAGGGTTAGGGTTACGGTTATCGTCAGGGTTACTGTCATTAGGGTTACGGTTAGGGTTAGGGTTACGGTTAGGGTTAGGTTTAGGTTTACGATCATTAAGGTTAGGGTTACGCTTAAGTTTAGGGATAGGATTACGTTTAGGGTTAGGATTAGGGTTCGGGTTAGTGTTAAGGGTTAGGGTTAGGGTTAGGGGTTAGGGTTAGGTCATTAGGGTTAGGGTTACGGTTAGGGTTAGGTTTAGGTTTACGATCATTAAGGTTAGGGTTACGCTTAAGTTTAGGGATAGGATTACGTTTAGGGTTAGGATTAGGGTTAGGGTTAGTGTTAAGGGTTAGGGTAAGGGTTAGGGGTTAGGGTTAGGTCATTAGGGTTAGGGTTAGGGTTAGGGTTAGTGTTAGGGTTTAGGGTTAGTGTTAGGGTTAGGGTTAGGGTTTAGGGTTAGGTTTAGGGTTAGGTTAGGGTTAGGGTTTAGGTTTAGGGTTAGGTTAGGGTTAGGGTTAGGGGCCATTAGGGTTAGGGATAGGGTTAGGGGTTAGGGTTAGGGTTTGTGTTAGGTTTAGGTTTAGGGTTAGAGGCCATTAGGGTTAGGGTTAGGGTTAGGGTTAAGGTTGGGGTTAGGTTTAGGGTTAGGGTTAGGGTTGGGGTTAGGGTTAGGGGTTAGGGTTAGGTTTATGAGTTGGGGTTAGGTTTAGGGGTTAGGGTTAGGGTTACGGTTAGGGTAAGGGTTAGGGTTAGGGTTACGGTTAGGGTTAGGGTTTAGTGTTAGTATTACAGTAATTAGGGTTAGGGTTAGGGTTAGGTTTACGGTTAGCGGTTAGGGTTAGGGTTAGGGTTAGGGTTTCGGTTACGGTTACGGTTAGGGTTAGGGCTAGGGTTAGGGGTTAGGGCTAGGTTTACGGTTAGGGTTAGGGTTAGGGTTAGGGTTACGGTAAGGTTTAGGGTTAGGGTTAGCGTTACGGTCATTATGGTCAGGGTTAGGGTTAGGGTTAGGGTTACGGACATTAGGGTTACGGTTAGGTTAGGGTTACAATTAGGGTTAGGGTTAGGGTTAGGTTTGGGGTTAGGCTTAGGTTTAGGGTTACTGTTACGGTCATTAGTGATAGCGTTAGGGTTAGGGGTTAGGGTTTTGGTTAGTGGTTTGTGTTAGGGTTAGGGGTTAGGGTTATGGTTAGGGTTAGGGTTACGGTCATTAGGGTTAGCGTTAGGGTTAGGGTTACGGCTAGGTTTAGGGTGAGGGTTATCGTCATTAGGGTTCGGGTTATGGTTATGGTTTGGGTTAGGGTTACGGTTACGGTTAGGGTTTGGTTTAGGGTTAGGGTTACTGTTAGGATTAGGGTTACGGTTAGGGTTAGGGTTAGGTTTTCGGTCATTAGAGTTAAGGTTAAGGTTAGTGTTAGGTTTAGGGGTTAGGGTTAGTCTTAGGGTTAGGGTTAGGGTTACAGTCATTAGGGTTAGTGTTAGGGTTTGGGGTTAGGTTTAGTGTTTGGGTTAGGGTTAGGGGTTCGGGTTACGGTTAGGGTTAGGGTTACGGTTAGTGTTATTGTTAGGGTTAGGGTTAGGGTTACGCTTACAGTTAGGGTTAGGTTTAGGGTTAGGTGTAGGGTTACAGTTAGGGTTAGGGTCATTAGGGTCAGGGTTAGGGTCATTAGGGTCAGGGTTAGGGTCAGGGTCAGGGTTAGGGTTAGGGTGAGGGGTTAGGGTTAGGGTTATGGGTTAGGGTTAAGGTTAGGTTTAGGGTTACGGTTAGGGTTACAGTTAGGGTTAGGGTTTGTGTTAGGGTTAGGGTTGGGGTTAGGGGTTAGTTGTTATGGTTAGTGTTAGGGTTAGGGTTAAGGTTAGGGTTAGGGTAACAGTTAGGGTTAGGGGTTAGGTTTAGGTTTACAGTCATTGGGGTTAGGTTTAGGTTTACAGTCATTAGGGTTAGGGTTAGGGTTAGGTTTACGGTTAGCGGTTAGGGTTATGGTTAGGGGTTAGGGTTACGGTTAGGGTTAGGGTTAGGGTTAAGGTTATGGTTACCGTCACGGTTAGGTTTAGGGTTAGGGTTAGGGTTACGGTTATGGTTACGGTTACGGTTACGGTTACGGTTAGGGGTTAGGGTTAGGGTTAGGGTTAGAGTCACTAGGGTTAGGGTTAACGTTAGTGTTAGGGGATAGGTTTAGGTTTAGGGTTAGTGGTTAGAGTTAGGGTTAGGTGTTAGGGTTATGGTTAGGGTTAGGTGTTAGGTTTAGGGTTAGGGGTTAGGGTTAGGGGTTAGGGTCATTAGGGTTAGGGTCATTAGGGTTAGGGTTAGGGTTAGGGTCATTAGGGTTAGGGTTAGGGTTAGGGTAAGGGTCATTAGGGTTAGGGTCATTAAGGTTAGGGTTTTGGGTTAGGGCTAGGGTCATTAGGGTTAGGGTAGGGCTTAGGGTTAGGGTTACATTTAGGGGTTAGGGTTAGGGTTATGGTGAGGGGTTAGGGTAAGGGTTAGGGTTAGGGCTTAGGGTTAGGTTTTAGTGTTAGGGTTTGTGGTTAGGGGTTAGTGTTTGTGTTAGGGGTTAGGGTTGTGGTTAGGGTTAAAGGTTAGGGTTAGGTTTAGGGTTAGGGGTTAGGTTTAGGGTTAGGGTTAGGGCTAGGTCTAGGGTTAGGGTTATGTTTGGGGTTAGGCTTAGGGTTAGCGTTACGGTTACGGTTACGGTCATAAGTGATAGCGTTAGGGTTAGGGGTTAGGGTTAGATTTAGGGGTTTCTGTTAGTGTTAGGGCTTAGGGTTACGGTTATGGTTAGGGTTACGGACATTAGGGTTAGGGTTAGGGTTAGGGTTAGGGTTACAGTTAGGGTTAGGGTTACGTTTAAGGTTAGGGTTAGGTTTACGATCATTAGGGTTAGGGTTACGCTTGTGTTTAGGGATAGGATTACGTTTAGGGTTAGGTTTAGGGTTAGGGTTTGGGTTAGGGGTTAGGGTTAGGGTTAGGGTTAGGGGTTAGGGTTAGGTCATTAGGGTTAGGTTTAGGGTTAGGGTTAGGATTTGGGTTAGGGTTAGGGTTAGTGTTAGGGTTTAGGGTTAGGGTGAGGGTTAGGTTTAGGGTTTAGGTTTAGGGTTAGGTTAGGGTTAGGGGCCATTAGGGTTAGGGTTAGGGTTAGCGGTTAGGGTTATGGTTTGTGTTAGGGTTAGGTTTAGGGTTAGGGTTAGAGGCCATTAGGGTTAGGGGTTAGGGTTAGGGGTTAGGGTAATTAGGGTTAGGGTTAGGGCGCCATTAGTGTTAGGGTTAAGGTTAGGGGTTAGGGGTTAGGGTCATTATGGTTAGGGTTAGGGTCATTAGGGTTAGGGTTAGGTTTAGGGTCATTAGGGTTAGGGTAAAGTTTAGGGTTAGGGTAAGGGTCATTAGGGTTAGGGTCATTAAGGTTATGATTAGGGGTTAGAGATAGGGTCATTAGTGTTAGGGTTTGGGATAGGGCTTAGGCTTAGGGTTAGGGTTAGGGGTTAGGGGTTAGTGTTATGGGTTAGGTTAAGGGTTAGGGTTAGGGGTTAGGGTTAGGGTTAGGGTTTAGGGTTAGGGTTAGTGTTAGGGGTTAGGGGTTAGGGTCAGGGTTAGGGTTTAGGTTTAGGGTTAGTGGTTAGGGTTGGGATTAGGGTTTAGTGTTAGGGTTAGGGTTAGGATTAGAGTTAGGATTAGGGTTAGGGGTTAGGGTTAGGGTTTAGGGTTAGGGTTAGGGTTAGGGGTTAGGGTTAGGGTTAGGGTTAGGGTTAGGGTTAGGTTTAGGGTTTAGGGTTAGGGTTTGGGTTTAGGGTTAGGGTTAGGGTTTAGGGTTAGGGTTAGGTTTAGGGTAATTAGGGTTAGGGTTAGGGTCTTTAGGGTTAGCGTTGGGGTTAGGGTTAGGGGTTAGGTTTAGGTCATTAGGATTAGGGTAGGGTTAGGGTTAGGGTTAGGGTTTGGGTTAGGGTTAGGCTTAAGGTTAAGATTAAGGTTTAGGGTTAGGGTTAGGGGTTAGGGTTAGTGTTAGGTTAGGGTTAGGGTTTAGGGTTAGGGTTAGTGTTAGGGGTTAGGGTTAGGGTTAATGTCATTAGGGTTAGGGTCATTGTTAGGGTTTGGGTTACAGTTACGGTAAGGTTTAGGATTAGGTTTAGGGTTACGGTCATTACGGTCAGGGTTAGGGTTAGGGTTACGGTCATTCGGGTTAAGGTTACGGTTAGGGTTAGGGTTATGGTTACGGTTAGGGTTAAGGTTACGTTTAGTGTTAGGGTTAGCGTTACGGTCATAAGGGTTAGGTTTAGGGTTACGGTTAGGGTTAGGGTTACAATAAGGTTTAGGGTTAGGGTTACGCTTAGGGTTACGGTTAGCGTTTAGGGTTAGAGTTAGGGTTACAGTTAGGGTTAGGTTTGGGGTTAGGCTTAGGTTTAGGTTTACGTTTACGGTTACGGTCATTAGTGATAGCGTTAGTGTTAGGGGTTAAGGTTAGGGGTTTGTGTTAGGGTTAGGGGTTAGGGTTACGGTTAGGGTTAGGGTTATGGTCATTAGGGTTAGGGTTTGGGTTACAGTTAGGGTTAGGGTTAGGGTTACGGTTAGGTTTAGGTGTGGGTTACAGTTACGGTTAGGGTTAGGGTTAGGGTTACAGTCATAAGGTTTAGGGTTACGGTCATAAGGGTCAGGGTTATGGTTACGGATAGGGTTAGGGTTAGGGTTATAATTAGGGTTAGGATTAGGGTTACGCTTAGGGTTACGGTTAGCGGTTAGGGTTAGGGTTACGGTTAGGGTTAGGTTTGGGGTTAGGCTTAGGGTTAGGGTTAGGGTTACGGTTACGGTCATTAGTGATAGCGTTAGGGTTAGGGGTTAGGGTTAGGGTTAGGGTTAGGGTTACGGTTAGGGTTACGGTTAGGGTTAGGGTTTCGGTCTTTAGAGTTAAGGTAAGGGTTAGGGTTAGGTTTTGGGCTTATCGTTAGTGTTAGGGTTAGGGTTAGGGTTACAGTCATTAGGGTTAGGGTTATGGTTAGGTTTAGGGGTTAGGTTTAGTGTTTGGGTAAGGGTTAGTGGTTAGGGTTACGGTTAGGGTTAGGGTTTGGGGTTAGGTTTAGGGTTAGGGTTACGGTTAGGGTTGCAGTTAGGGTTAGGGTTAGGGTTTGTGTTAGGGTTAGGGTTGGGGGTAGGTGTTAGGGTTAGTGTTAGGGTTAGGGTTAAAGTTAGGGTTAGGTTTACAGATAGGGTTAGGGGTTAGGTTTATGTTAACAGTCATTAGGGTTAGTATTAGGGTTAGGTTTACGGTTAGCGGTTAGGGTTAGGGTTAGGGTTTCGGTTATGGTTAGGGTTAGGGCTAGGGTTAGGGGTTAGGGATAGGTTTACGCTTAGGGTTAGGGTTAGGTTTACGGTAAGGTTTAGGGTTAGGGTTAGGGTTACAGTCATTACGGTCAGGGTTAGGGTTAGGGTTACGGACATTAGGGTTAGGGTTAGGGTTACGGTTAAGTTTAGGGTTACAATTAGGGTTAGGGTTAGTGTTAGGTTTGGGGTTAGGCTTACGGTTAGGGTTAGGGTTACTGTTACGGTCATTAGTGATAGCGTTAGGGTTAGGGGTTAGGGTTATGGTTAGTGGTTTTTGTTAGGGTTAGGGGTTAGGGTTATGGTTAGGGTTAGGGTTACGGTCATTAGGGTTAGCGTTAGGGTTAGGGTTACGGTTAGGGTTAGGGTGAGGTTTATCGTCATTAGGGTTAGGGTTAGGGTTATGGTTATGGTCAGGGATAGGGTTACGGTCAGTGTAAGGGTTAGGCTTAAGGTTAGGTTTAAGGTTAGTGTTAGGGTTACGGTTACGGTTAGGGTTTGGTTTAGGGTTAGGGTTATGATTAGGATTAGGGTTACGGTTAGGGTTAGGGTTAGGTTTTCGGTCATTAGAGTTAAGGGTAGGCTTAGTGTTAGGTTTAGGGGTTAGGATTAGTCTTAGGGTTAGGGTTAGGGTTACAGTCATTAGGGTTAGGGTTAAGGTTAGGGGTTAGGTTTAGTGTTTGGGTTAGGGTTAGGGGTTAGGGTTACGGTTAGGGTTAGGGTTACGGGTAGTGTTATGGTTAGGGTAAGGCTTACGGTTAGGGTTATGGTTAGCGTTTGGGTTAGGATTACGCTTACAGTTAGGGTTAGGTTTAGGGTTAGGTGTAGGGTTACGGTTAGGGTTAGGGTCATTAGGGTCAGGGTTAGGGTCAGGGTCAGGGTTAGGGTCAGGGTCAGGGTTAGCGTTAGGGTTAGGGGTTAGGGTTAGGGTTAGGTTAAGGGTTATGTTTAGAGTTACAGTATAGGGTTAGGATTTGTGTTAGGGTTAGGGTTGGGGTTAGGGGTTAGGTGTTAGGGTTAGTGTTAGGGTTAGGGTTACAGTTAGGGTTAGGGGTTAGGTGTTAGTGTTAGTGTTAGGGTTAGGGTTACAGTTAGGGTTAGGGGTTAGGTTTAGGTTTACAGTCGTTAGGGTTAGGGTTAGGGTTAGGTTTACGGTTAGCGGTTAGGTTTAGGGTTAGGGGTTAGGGTTACGGTTAGGGTTAGGGTTAAGGTTATGGTTATGGTCATGGTTAGGTTTAGGTTTAGGGTTAGGGTTAGTGTTACGGTTATGGTTAATGTTACAGTTACGGTTAGGGTTATGGTTAGGGTTAGGGGTTAGGGTTACGGTTAGGGTTAGGGTTACGGTCATTAGGGTTAGGGTTAGGGTTAGGGTTAGCGGTTAGGGTTAGGGTTAGAGTCACTAGGGTTAGGGTTAAGGTTAGTGTTAGGGGTTAGGGTTAGGTTTAGGGTTAGGGGTTAGGGTTATGGTTAGGGTTAGGGGTTAGGGGTTAGGGTTAGGGTTAGGGTTAGGTGTTAGGGTTAGGGGTTACGGTCATTAGGGTTAGGGTTAGGGATAGGGTAAGGGTCATTAGGGTTAGGGTCATTAAGGTTAGGGTTTGGGGTTAGGGCTAGGGTCATTAGGGTTAGGGTTAGGGCTTAGGGTTAGGGTTAGGTTTAGGGGTTAGTGTTAGGGTTATGGTGAGGGGTTAGGGTAAGGGTTAGTGTTAGGGTTAGGGGTTAGGGTTAGGTTTTAGGGTTAGGGATAGGGGTTAGGGGTTAGTGTTTGTATTACGGGTTAGGGTTGTGGTTAGGATTAAAGGTTAGGGTTAGGTTTAGGGTTAGGTTTAGGGTTAGGGGTTAGGTTTAGGGTTAGGGTTAGGGCTAGGGTTAGGGTTAGGTTTGGAGTTAGGCTTAGGGTTAGGGTTAGGGTTAAGGTTACGGTTACGGTCATAAGTGATAGCGTTAGGGTTAGGGGTTAGGGTTAGAGTTAGGGGTTTGTGTTAGCGTTAGGGGTTAGGGTTACGGTTATGGTCAGGGTTACGGTCATTAGGGTTACGGTTAGGGTTAGGGTTACGGTTAGGGTTAGGTTTAGGTTTACGATCATTAAGGTTAGGGTTACGCTTAAGTTTAGGGATAGGATTACGTTTAGGGTTAGGGTTAGGGTTAGGGTTAGTGTTAAGGGTTAGGGTTAGGGTTAGGGGTTAGGGTTAGGTCATTAGGGTTAGGGTTAGGGTTAGGATTTGGGTTAGGGTTAGGGTTAGTGTTAGGGTTTAGGATTAGTGTTAGGATTAGGGTTAGGGTTTAGGGTTAGGTTTAGGGTTAGGTTAGGGTTAGGGATTAGGTTTAGGGTTAGGTTAGGGTTAGGGTTAGGGGCCATTAGGGTTAGGGATAGGGTTAGGGGTTAGGGTTAGGGTTTGTGTTAGGTTTAGGTTTAGGGTTAGGGTTAGAGGCCATTAGGGTTAGGGTTAGGGTTAGGGTTAAGGTTGGGGTTAGGTTTAGGGTTAGGGTTAGGGTTGGGGTTAGGGTTAGGGGTTAGGGTTAGGGTTATGGGTTGGGGTTAGGTTTAGGGGTTGGGGTTAGGGTTATGGGTTAGGGTTGGGGTTAGGGGTTAGGGTTAGGGTTAGGGTTAGGGTGTAGGGGTTAGGGTTAGGGTTAGGGCGCCATTAGGGTTAGGGTTAAGGTTAGGGGTTAGGGGTTAGGGTTAGGGGTTAGGGTTTAGGGTTAGGGTCAGGGTTAGGGGTTAGGGTTAGGGGTTAGGGCAAGGGTTATGATTAGGGTTAGGGTTAGGGTTTTGGGTTAGTGTTAGTGTTTAGGGTTAGGGTTACGGTCATTAGGGTTAGGGTTAGGGTTATGGTTATGTTTGGGTTTAGGGTTAGGTTTAGGCTTACGGTTAGGTTTAGGGTTAGGGTTAGGGTTACAGTTACGGTTACGGTTAGGGTTAGGGTTTGGTTTAGGGTTAGGGTTACGGTTAGGGTTACCCTCATTAGGGTTAGGGTTAGGCGTTAGGTTTAGTGTTAGGGTTAGGGTTAGGGGTTGGGTTTATGGTTAGGGTTAGGGTTACGGTTAGAGTTAGTGTTACGGTTACGGTTAGGTTTAGTTTTAGGGTTAGGGTTAGGGTTACGGTTAGGGTAAGGGTTAGGGTTAGGGTTACGGTTAGGGTTAGGGTTTAGTGTTAGTGTTACAGTAATTAGGGTTAGGGTTAGGGTTAGGTTTACGGTTAGCGGTTAGGGTTAGGGTTAGGGTTAGGGTTAGGGTTAGGGTTTCGGTTACGGTTAGGGTTAGGGCTAGGGTTAGGGGTTAGGGCTAGGTTTACGGTTAGGGTTAGGGTTAGGGTTACGGTAAGGTTTAGGGTTAGGGTTAGCGTTACGGTCATTATGGTCAGGGTTAGGGTTAGGGTTAGGGTTACGGACATTAGGGCTACGGTTAGGTTAGGGTTACAATTAGGGTTAGGGTTAGGGTTAGGTTTGGGGTTAGTCTTAGGGTTAGGGTTACTGTTACGGTCATTAGTGATAGCGTTAGGGTTAGGGGTTAGGGTTATGGTTAGTGGTTTGTGTTAGGGTTAGGGGTTAGGGTTATGGTTAGGGTTAGGGTTACGGTCATTAGGGTTAGCGTTAGGGTTAGGGTTACGGCTAGGTTTAGGGTGAGGGTTATCGTCATTAGGGTTCGGGTTATGGTTATGGTTTGGGTTAGGGTTACGGTTACGGTTAGGGTTTGGTTTAAGGTTAGGGTTACTGTTAGGATAAGGGTTACGGTTAGGGTTAGGGTTAGGTTTTCGGTCATTAGAGTTAAGGTTAAGGTTAGTGTTAGGTTTAGGGGTTAGGGTTAGTCTTAGGGTTAGGGTTAGGGTTACAGTCATTAGGGTTAGGGTTAGGGTTTGGGGTTAGGTTTAGTGTTTGTGTTAGGGTTAGGGTTACGGTTAGGGTTTAGTGTTAGGGTTACAGTAATTAGGGTTAGGGTTAGGTTTACGGTTAGCGGTTAGGGTTAGGGTTAGGGTTTCGGTTACGGTTAGGGTTAGGGCTAGGTTTAGGGGTTAGGGCTAGGTTTACGGTTAGGGTTAGGGTTACAGTAAGGTTTAGTGTTAGGTTTAGGTTTACGGTCATTACGGTCAGGGTTAGGGTTAGGGTTACGGACATTAGGGTTAGGGTTAGGGTTACGGTTAAGGTTAGGGTTACAGTAATTAGGGTTAGGGTTAGGGTTAGGTTTACGGTTAGCGGTTAGGGTTAGGGTTAGGGTTAGGGTTTCGGTTACGGTTACGGTTAGGGCTAGGGTTAGGGGTTAGGGCTAGGTTTACGGTTAGGGTTAGGGTTAGGGTTACGGTAAGGTTTAGGGTTAGGGTTAGCGTTACGGTCATTATGGTCAGGGTTAGGGTTAGGGTTAGGGTTACGGACATTAAGGCTACGGTTAGGTTAGGGTTACAATTAGGGTTAGGGTTAGGGTTAGGTTTGGGGTTAGGCTTAGGTTTAGGGTTACTGTTACGGTCATTAGTGATAGCGTTAGGGTTAGGGGTTAGGGTTATGGTTAGTGGTTTGTGTTAGGGTTAGGGGTTAGGGTTATGGTTAGGGTTAGGGTTACGGTCATTAGGGTTAGCGTTAGGGTTAGGGTTACGGCTAGGTTTAGGGTGAGGGTTATCGTCATTAGGGTTCGGGTTATGGTTATGGTTTGGGTTAGGGTTACGGTTACGGTTAGGGTTTGGTTTAGGTTTAGGGTTACTGTTAGGGTTAGGATTAGGGTTACGGTTAGGGTTAGGGTTAGGTTTTCGGTCATTAGAGTTAAGGTTAAGGTTAGTGTTAGGTTTAGGGGTTAGGGTTAGTCTTAGGGTTAGGGTTAGGGTTACAGTAATTAGGGTTAGGGTTAGGTTTACGGTTAGCGGTTAGGGTTAGGGTTAGGGTTTTGGTTACGGTTAGGGTTAGGGCTAGGGTTAGGGGTTAGGGCTAGGTTTACGGTTAGGGTTAGGGTTACGGTAAGGTTTAGTGTTAGGTTTAGGTTTACGGTCATTACGGTCAGGGTTAGGTTTACGGTTAAGGTTAGGGTTACAATTAGGGTTAGGGTTAGGGTTAGGTTTGGGGTTAGGCTTAGGGTTAGGGTTAGGGTTACTGTTACGGTCATTAGTGATAGCCTTAGGGTTAGGGGTTAGGGTTATGGTTAGTGGTTTGTGTTAGGGTTAGGGGTTAGGGTTAGGTTTGGGTTAGGGCTAGGGGCCATTAGGGTTAGGGTTAGGGTTAGGGGTTAGGGTTAGGGTTTGTGTTAGAGTTAGGTTTAGGGTTAAGGTTAGAGGCCATTAGGGTTAGGGTTAGGGGTTAGGGGTTAGGGTTAGGTTCAGGGTTAAGGGTTAGGGTTAGGGGTTAGGGCAAGGGTTATGATTAGGGTTAGGGTTAGGGTTAGGGTTAGGGTTTTGGGTTAGTGTTAGTGTTAGGGTTAGGGTTAGGGTTTAGGGTTAGGGTTACGGTCATTAGGGTTAGGGTTACGGTCATTAGGGTTAGGGTTAGGTTTACGGTTATGTTTAGGTTTAGGGTTAGGTTTAGGCTTACGGTTAGGTTTAGGGTTAGGGTTAGGGTTACGGTTACGGTTAGGGTTAGGGTTTGGTTTAGGGTTAGGGTTACGGTTAGGGTTACCCTCATTAGGGTTAGGGTTAGGTGGTAGGTTTAGTGTTAGGGTTAGGGTTAGGGGTTGGGTTTACGTTTAGGCTTAGGGTTACGGTTAGGGTTATGGTTAGGGTTAGGGTTACGGTTAGAGTTAGTGTTACGGTTACGTTTAGGGTTAGTTTTAGGGTTAGGGTTAGGGTTACGGTTAGGGTAAGGGTTAGGGTTAGGGTTACGGTTAGGGTTATGGTTTACTCTTAGTGTTACAGTAATTAGGGTTAGTGTTAGGGTTAGGTTTACGGTTAGCGGTTAGGGTTAGGGTTTCGGTTACGGTTAGGGTTAGGGCTAGGGTTAGGGATTAGGGCTAGGTTTACGGTTAGGGTTAGGGTTAGTGTTACGGTAAGGTTTAGGGTTAGGGTTAAGGTTACGGTCATTACGGTCAGGGTTACGGACATTAGGGTTAGGGTTAGGGTTAGGGTTACGGTTAAGGTTAGGGTTACAATTAGGGTTAGGGTTAGGGTTAGGTTTGGGGTTAGGCTTAGTGTTAGGGTTACTGTTACGGTCATTATTGATAGCGTTAGGGTTAGGGGTTAGGGTTATGGTTAGTGGTTTGTGTTAGGGTTAGGGGTTAGGGTTATGGTTAGGCTTAGGGTTACGGTCATTAGGGTTAGCGTTAGGGTTAGGGTTACGGTTAGGGTTAGGGTGAGGGTTATCGTCATTAGGGTTCGGGTTATGGTTATGGTTAGGGATAGGGTTACGGTTAGTGTTAGGGTTAGGCTTAAGGTTAGGTTTAGGGTTAGGGTTAGGGTTACGGTTACGGTTACGGTTAGGGTTTGGTTTAGGGTTAGGGTTACGGTTAGGATTAGGGTAACGGTTAGGTTTAGGGTTAGGGTTTTGGTCATTAGAGTTAAGGTTATGGTTAGAGTTAGGTTTAGGGTTTAGGGTTAATCTTAGGGTTAGGGTTAGCGTTACAGTCATTAGGGTTAGGGTTAGGGTTTGGGGTTAGGTTTAGTGTTTGGGTTAGGGTTAGGGGTTAGGGTTACAGTTAGTGTTATGGTTAGGGTAAGGCTTACGGTTAGGGTTACGGTTAGGGTTTGTGTTAGGGTTAGGGTTACGCTTACAGTTAGGGTTAGGTTTAGGGTTAGGTGTAGGGTTACGGTTAGTGTTAGGGTCATTAGGGTCAGGGTTAGGGTCAGGGTCAGGGTTAGGGTTAGTGTTAGTGTTAGGGGTTAGGGTTAGGGTTAGGCGTTAGGGTTAGGGTTAGGGGTTTGTGTTAGGGTTAGGTTTAGCGTTTGCGTTGGTTTAGGGTTTAGGGTTAGGCTTAGGGTTAGGGTTTAGTGTTAGGGGTTAGGGTTAGGTTAGGGTTAGGGGTTAGTGTTAGGGTTAGTGTTAGGTTTAGGGGTTATGGTTAGGAGATAGGGTTAGTGTTAGGGTTAGGGTTAGGTTTACGGTTAGGGTTAGGGGTTAGGGTTACGGTTTAGGGCTAGGGTTAGGGGTTAGAGTTAGGGTTAGGGTCATTAGGGTTAGGGTCATTAGGGTTAGGGTTAGGGGTAAGGGTTAGGGTTAGGGTTAGGGATTAGGGGTTAGGGTTAGGGTTTGTTTAGAGTTAGGGGCCATTAGGGTTAGGGTTAGGGGTTAGGGTTAGGGTTAGGGTTAGGTTTAGGGGTTAAGGTTAGGGTTAGGTTTAGGGTTTGGGTTAGTGTTTAGGGTTAGGGTTAGTGTTAGTGTTAAGGTTAGGTTTAGGGTTAGGGGTCAGGGTTAGGGTCAGAGTTAGGGGTTTGTGTTAAGTTTAGGGGTTATGGTTACGGTTAGGGTTTAGGGTTAGGGGCCATTAGGGTTAGGTTTAGGGTTAGATTCATTAAGTGTTACTGTTAGGGTTTAGGGTTACGGGTTTAGGGGTTAGGGGCTAGGGTTAGGTGTTATTGTCATTAGGGTTAGGGTTAGGGTTGTTAGGGTATAGGGTTGTTAGGGGTTAGGGGTTTGGGGGGTTTGTGTTAGGGTTAGGGTCAGGGTCAGGGTCAGTGTTAGGGTTAGAGACAGGGTCATTAGTGTCAGGGTTAGGGGGTCAGGGTTAGGGGGTCAGGGTTAGGGGGTTAGGGTTAGGGGGTTAGGGTTAGGGTTAGGGGTTAGGGTTAGGGGTTAGGGTTAGGGGTTAGGGTCATTAGGGTCAGGGTTAGGTTTAGTGTCAGGGTTAGGGTCAGGGTTAAGGTCACTGTCAAGGTCAGTGTCAGGGTTAGGGTTATAGTCATTTTCAGTGTTAGGGTATGGGTTAGGTTTAGGGTTTGGGTTAGGGTTTAAGGTTAGGGTTAGGGGCCGTTAGGTTTAGGGGTAGGTGTTAGGGTTAGGGGTTAGGGTTAGGGTTTATGTTTAGGGTTAGGGACATTATGGTTACGGTTAGGGTTAGGGTTAGAGTTAGGGTTAGTGGTTAGGGTTAGGGTTAGGATCAGGGGTCTGGGTTAGGGGTTTGGGTTAGGGTTAGGGGTTAGGGTTAGGGTTAGAAGACACAGATATTATAAATTACAGTGATGTCAAAATAGACACAGACGACACAGACGACAGACATTCTAAATGAAAAAGATGTCACAATAGACACAGCTGTCATTGACGACACAGACTTTTTAAATGACAGTGATGTCACAATAGTCAAAGACGACACATATGACACAGACATTGTAAATGAAAATTATATAAAAAAACGTAAAAATGATACAGGCGACTCAGATATTATACATGAAAATGATGTCAAAATAGACACAGATGACACGACTGTCATTCTAAGTGAAAAAGATGTCACAATAGACACAGACAACACAGACGACAAAGATGACACATTACACAGCCATTATAAATGACAATGATGTAAAAATAGACACACAACACAGACGACAATGACATTATAAATAAAAATGATGTCAAAACAGACACAGACAACACAGAAATTTGAAATGAAAGTGATGTCACAATAGACAAAGATGACACAAAAGACACAGACTTTATAAATGAAAATGATGTCACAGTAGACACAGACGACACAGACATTATAAATGAAAAGGATATCAAAATTTATACAGACAACACAGATGACAGACATTATAAAAGGAAATGATGTCACAATAGAAAAAGACAACACAGACATTACAAAATGACAATGACGACAAACTAGAAACAGATGACAGAGATGACACAAACAATGACAATGATGTTACAAAAGACACAAACAATACAGACGACACAGCACAGACATTATAGATGAAAATAATGTCACAATAGACACAGACGACAGACATTACAAAGGACAATGAGGTCACAATAGACAGAGACGACACAGACGACACAGATGACAAAGACATTATTAATTAAAATGATGTCATAAAGTACACAGACGACACAGACATTATAAATGACAAAGATGTCACAATAGACAGTCGACACAGACGTTATAAATGACAACGATGTCACAATAGACCAGACGACACAGATGACACAGTCATTATAAATAACTATAATGTCACAATATACACAGATGACACAGACCACAGAGATATTATAAATGACAATGATTTCACAATAGACACAGACGACACAGAATACACAGACATTATAAATGACAATGATGTCACAATAGACACAGACGACAAGACGACATAGACATTAGAAATGAAAATGATGTCACAATAGACACAGACGACACACACATTATAAATGACAGTGATGACAAAATACATACAGATGACAGACAAAACTGTCATTATAAATGACAATGATATCGCAATAGATACAAACAACTCAGACGACACAGACATTATAAATGACAGTGATATCAAAATAGACATAGACGACACAGATGACACTGATATTATAAATGACAATGATGTCAAAATAGACACCGATGACACAGACATTATAAATGGCAATGATGTGACAAGACACACAGATGACACACATGAAACAGACATTAAAAATGACAACGATATCACAACAGACACAGATGATACAGACGACAGAGATGACACAAACAACACAAAAACTATAAAAGACAATGATGTCGCAATAGACACTGACAGTACAGATGACAAAGTCATTATAAATTAAAATGATGTCACAATAGACATGGAAGACACAGACGACACAGACATTATAAATGACAAGGATGTCACAAGAGACACAGATGACACAGATGTTATACATGAATATGATGCCAAAATACACACAGACGACACAGACACAGACATTATACATGACAATGATATCACAATAGACACAGACGACAAAGACATTTTAAATGACAACGATGTCACCATAGACAAAGATGACACAGACGACACAGACATTACAAACGACAATGATGTCACAATAGACACAGAAGACACAGACGACAAAGACATAAATGACAATGATGTCAAAATATACAGAGAGGGCAAAGAAAGTATAAATGATAATGATGTCAAAATAGACATAGACGACACAGACAACAGAGATGACACAGACATTATTAACAACAATGATGTCAAAATACACACAGACGACAGATTACACAGACATTAAAAATGATAATGATTTCATAATAGACACAGACAACACAGACATTATAAATGAGAATGATGTCACAATAGACACAGACAGCACAGATGACACAGTTTTAAAAGACAAGAGAGAAATTATAAATGACAATGATTTCAAAATAGAAACAGACGCCACAGACCACACAAAGGACACAGACAACACAGATAACAAAGACGTTATAAATGAAAATGATGTCACAATAGACACAGAAGACACAGACATATTAAATGACAATGCTGTCACCATAGACAATCATGACACAGACGCCACAGACATTACTAATGACAATGATGTCACAACAGACACAGAATACACAGATGACAAAGATATTATAAATGACTATGATGTCGCAATAGAGAAAGACCACACACATGATACAGTCATTATAAATAACAATGATGTCACATTAGACACAGATGACACAGAAGATAAACACATAATAAATGAAAATGATGTCACGATAGACACAGACGACACAGACACATTTAAATATCGATGTCACAATGGACACAGATGACACAGATATTATAAATGAAAAAGATATCTCAGTAGACACAGACGATACAGAAGACACAGAGATTATAAATGACAATGTTGTCAAAATAGACACAAAAAATACAGACATTGTAAATGACAATGATGTCACAATAGACAAAGACGACACAAACGACACAGAAGACAAAACCATTATAAATGACAATGATTTCACAATAGACACAGACGGCACAGACAATAGAGAAAACACAGACGGTATAAATGACAATGATGTCACAATAGACACAGACAACACAGATGACACAAAAGACACAAAAGACACAGACATTATAAATGACAATTATGGCAAAATAAACACAGACGACACAGATATTATATATGACACTGATGTCAAAATAAACAGAGACAACAGATGACACAGATGACACAGACATTATAAGTTGTAATGATGTCACTATAGACACAGAAGACAGACGACACAGACTTTATAAATGATAATTATGTAACAATACACTCAGACGATACAGATGACACAGACATTATAAATGACAATGATGTCACTATAGACACAGATGACAGACATTATAAATGACAATGCTGTAACAATAGACGCAGACGACAGACGACACTGGAATTATAAATAACAATTATGTAAATATACAAACTGACGATACAGACGACACAAACGACAGTCATTTTTAATGAAAATGACGTCACAATAGACACAGAAGACACAGATATTTTAAATTAAAATGATATCAAAGTAGACATAGAGGACAAAGACATTATAAATGACAAAGATGTCACAATAGACACAGAAAACAGAGACGACTGTGAAGACACAGACGTTATAAATGACAAAGATGTCACAATAGATAAAGATGCCACAGACATTATAAATGACAATGATGTCACAATATTCACATACGACACAGACATTATAAATGACAATGATATCAATATACACACATACAACACAGAAAACACAGACATTATAAATGACAATATCACAATAGACACAGACGACACAAACTACACAGGCAACACAGATATTATAAAAGAAAATTATGTCACAATAGACACAGAGGATACAGACGATAGAGATGATACAGACCACACAGACGACAGTCATTCTAAATGAAAATGATGTTAAAATAGACACAGAAGAAACAGACGACACAGACATAATAAATGACAATGATGTAACAACAGACAGAGACGACACAGGCGACACAGATATTGTAAGAAAAACTATGTCACAACAGACACAGACATTATAAATGACAATGACGTCTGAATAGACAAAGACAACAGAGACGACACATACGACACAGACATTATAATTGAAAATGATGTCAAAATAGACACAGACAACACAGACGACTCAGACATTATAAATGACAATGATACCAGAATAGACACTGACGACACAGACATTATAAATGACAATTACGTCAAAATACACACAGATGACACAGACATTATAAATTAAAATGATATCACAATAGACACAGACAACAGAGACGACAGAGAGGACACAGACATTATAAATGACAATAATGTCACAATAGACACAGACTATACAGACGATGGATGACAAAGACAGCACAGACAACAAAGTCATTATAAATGAAAATGATTTCACAATAGACAAAGACGACACAGACGACACAGACTACACAGAGTTTATAAGTGACAATGATTTCACAATATGCAAAGGCGACACAAACGACACAGACATTATTAATGAAAATGATGTCACTACAGACACAAACGACACAGACATTATAAATGAAAATGATGTCACTATAGACGTAGACGACAGAAACGACACAGATGACAAAACCGTTATAAATGAAAATGATGTCACAGTAGACACAGACGAAACAAAGGACACAGACATTATAAATGACAGTGATGTCAATATAGACACAGACAACACAGACATTATACATGACAATGATGTCACAATAAACAGAGAGGACACAGACGATAGAGACCACACAGATGAAAAAGCCATTATAAATGAAAAAGATGTCACATTGACACAGATGACACAGACCTCACTGACATCACAGACATTACGTATAAAAATGACATCTCAATAGACACACATGACACAGACCACACAGACGACACAGACATTATAAATGACAATGATGTCACAACAGAAACAGACCACACAGACATTATAAATGACATTGATGTCAAAATAGACACAGACGATACAGACTACAAAGACATTATAAATGACGATGTCACAATAGACACAGACAACACAGACGACACAAATGACAAATGACACAGACATTATAAATGACAATTATGGCAAAATAAACACAGACGACACAGACATTATACATGACACTGATGTCACAATAGACACACACAACAGATGACACAGACGACACAGACATTATAAATGATAATGATGTCACTACAGACAGATGACAGACGACACAGAATTTATAACTGAAAATTATGTAACAATACACTCAGATGATACAGATGACACAGACATTATAAATGACAATGATGTCACTATAGACATAGACGACACAGACACTCTAAACTACAATGATGTCACAATAGACAAACTAGATAGACAACACATACGACACGGACATTATAAATGACAGTGATGTCACAATATTCACAGACGATACAGACATTATAAATGACAATGATGTCACAATACACACAGACAACACAGAAAACACAAACATTATAAATGACAATGATATCACAATAAACACAGATGACACAGACTACACAGGCAACACAGACATTATAAAAGAAAATGATGTCACAATAAACACAGAGGATACAGACGATAGAGACGATACAGACCACACAGACGACAGTCATTCTAAATGAAAATGACGTCAAAATAGACACAGAAGACACAGATAACACAGACATAATAAATGACAATGATGTCACAACAGACAGAGATGAAACAGGCGACACAGATATTGTAAAAAAATGTCACAACAGACACAGACATAAATGACAATGCCATCTGAATAGACACAGACAACACAGACGACACAGACATTATAAATGACAATGATATCAGAATAGACACCGAAGACACAGACATTATAAATAACAATGATATCACAATATTCACAGATGACACAGAAAACAGACATTATAAATTATAATAATATCAGAATAGACACAGACAACACAGATGACACAGACATTATAAATGACAATTATGTCACAATAGACACAGATGACACAGACATTATAAATGACAGTGATATCACGATATTCACAGGCGACTCATATGACACAGACATTATAAAAGAAAATGATGTCAGAATAGACACCAAAGACACAGACATTATAAATGAAAATGATATCACAATAGACACAGACGACAGAGACGACACTGACAACACAGACATTATAAATGACAATGCCGTCTGAATAGACACAGACAACACAGATGACACAGACGACAAAGACTTTATAAATGAAAATGATGTCACAATAGACACAGAAGACACAGACGATATAGACGACAGAGACATGAATGACAATGATGTCACAGAGGACACAGATATTATAAATTACAATGATGTCCCAATAGACACAGACGACACAGGCATTATAAATGACAATGATGTCACAATAGACACAGACGACAAGGAAATTATAAATGGTAACGATTTCACAGTAGACACAGATGACACAGATTACAAAGACAAGATACATTATAAATGATAGGATTTCACAGATGACACAGATGACAGACTACACAGACATTATAAATGAGAATGATGTCACAATAGACACAGACGACACAGAAATATATATGACATGGATGTCACAATAGACACAGACAGCACAGACGACAGAGATTACAAAGACAAGATACATTATAAATGACAAGGATTTCACAATAGACACAGACGACACTAAAGAAACAACATTATATATGACAATGATGTCACAATAGACAGCTACGACAAATATTATACAGATGACAAAGAAATTATAAATGACGATTTCACAATAGGCAGACCATATCGATGACACAGACATTATAAATGACAATGATGTCACGACAGACACAGACGACACAGAAGACACATATAAAAATGACAATTATGTCACAATATACACAGACGACACAGACGGCAAAGACATTATAAATGACAATTATGTAACAATAGACACAGAAGATACAGACGACACAGACATTTTTAATGACAATGATGTCACAATATACACAGACAACACAGACAACACAAAGGACACAGACAACACAGATAACTCAGATGACAGATATTATAAATGAAAACGATGTCACAATAGACACAGAAGACACAGACATTTTAAATGACAATGCTGTCACCATAGACAATCATGACACAGATGCCACAGACATTACTAATGACAATGAAGTCACAATAGCCACAGAATACACAGACGACAAAGATATTATAAATGACTATGATGTCACAATAGAGAAAGACCACACAGATAATACAGTCATTATAAATAACATAGATGTCACAATAGACAAAGACGACAGAGACAACACAGACAACACAGATGAAACAGACATTATTAAGGACAATGACCTCAAAATAGAGACAGATGACACAGATGACACAGACACTACAAATGACGATGTCACAATAGACACAGGCGACACACACGACACGTATGATGCAGACAGTGTAAATGATAATGATGTCACAATAGACAAAGACGACACAGTCAACAGAAGCAACACAGACATTATAAATGAAAATGATGTCACAATAGACACAGACGACACAGATATTATATATGACAAGGATGTCACAATAGACACAGACAGCACAGACGACACAGTTGTAAAAGACAAGAGAGACATTATAAATGACAATGATTTCACAATAGACTCCGACGATACAAACGACACACATATTATAAATTACAATTATGTCATAATAGACGGCGACGACACAGACAGCAGTGTTATTATAAATGACAATGAAGTCCCAATACACACAGAAGACACAGACGATACAGATGACAAAAACATGATAAATGACAATGTCACAATAGACAGACGACACCGAAGACACTGACATTATAAATGACAATGATGTCACGATAGACACAGACGACACCGACGACACAGACACTTTTAAATATCGATGTCACAATGGACACAGATGACACAGATATTATAAATAAAAATGATATCTCAGTAGACCAAGACGATACAGAAGACACAGAGATTATAAATGACAATGTTGTCAAAATAGACACAAACAATACAGACATTATAAATGACAATGATATCACAATAGACACAGATGACACAGACAACACAGACATTATAAAACACAATGATGTCGCAGTCGACACAGACGACACAGCTGACATAGACATTATAAATGGCAACATTGTCAATCTAGACACTGACGACACAGAAGACGCAGACGCTATAAATGAAAATGATGTTACAATAGACAAAGACGACACAGAGGACAGAGACGAAACAGACAATATAAATGACAACGACGTAACAATAGACACGGACGACACAGACGACACAGACATTATAAATGATGATCATGTAACAATAGACACAGAAGACACAGAGGACACAGACTTTATGAATGACAAAGATGTCATAATATACAAAGACGACACAGAAGACATCGACATTATAAATTACAATGATGTCACAATAGACACAGAAGACACAGACATTATAAATGACACTGATGTCACCATAGACACAGACGACAGAGACAACACAGATGACACAGTCATGTTAATTAAGAGTGATACCACAATAGATACAGAAAACAGATGACACAGAAGACATAGAGGAAACAGACGACAGAGACGACAGAGACGTTATAAATGAAAATGATGTCACGATAGACATAGACGACTAAGACGACACATATGACACAGACATTATAAGTGAAAGTGATGTCACAATTGAAACAGAAAACACAGAGGACAAAGAGGATACAGACGACACATATTATAAATGACAATGGTATCACAATAGACACAGATGACACAGATTACACAGTCATTATATATTACACTTAAGTCAAAACAGACAGAGAAGACAAAGATATTTAAAAAGACAATAATGTCACAATATACACAGACGACACGGATATTATAAACGTCAAAGATGTCATAATAGACACCGACGACACAGACGACAGAGATATTATTATTGACAATGATGCCACAATAGACACAGACGACGCAGATGACACAGGCATTATAAATGTCTATGATGTCATAACAGACACAGAAACACAGACGACACAGACATTATAAATAACGAAGTTGTCACAATAGACACAGACAACAGAGACTTTTTAAATGACAATAATGTCTCAATGTACACAGACGACACAGAAGAAAAAGACATTATAAATGTCAATGATGTCACAATAGACACAACAGACACAGACGACACAGACATTATAAAATAGAATGATTCCCAAAAAGACAACAACACAGACTACACAGACGACACAGACATTATAAATGACAATGATGTCACAATAGAAAAAGATGACACATACGACAAAGACATTATAAATGACAGTGATGTCACAATAGACACAGACGACACAGACATTATAAATGACAATGATGTCACAATAGACACAGACGACACAGACCACACAGATATAATAAATGACAATGAAATTCAGAATATACACAGACGACACAGATGACACAGACATTATAAATGACACTGATGTCACTATAGACACAGATGACGCAAACATAAATGACAATGATATCACAAAAGACACAGACGACACATACGACAACGACGATAGAGAGGACACAGAAGACACAGACAATGTAAATGATAATGATATCTCAAAAGACAAGGACGACACAGGCGACAAAGACATTATAAATGACAATGCTTTCACAAAAGACACATACAACACAGTCATTATAAATGACAATGATGTCACAATATAAATAGATGACACAAACGACACAGAAGACATAGGCATCATAAAATAAAAAAATGTCACAATAGACACAGATGACACAGACATTAAAAATGACAATGATGTCACAATTGACACAGAAGACACCGACATTATATACGACAATGATGTCACGCTAGACACAGACGAAACAGACATTAAAAATGACAATGATGACACAATATACAGAGATGACACAGATGACAGACATTAAAAAAGACAAAGTTGTCACATTACACCGAAGACACAGATGACACAGATATTATATATGACAATGATGTCACAATATACACAGAAAACACAGACGACACAGACATTATAAATGATATCGATGTCACAATAGATGCAGACAAGAGACAAGACAGAAGACACTGACATTATTATGACAATGATGTCACAATAGACACAGACAACACAGACGACACAGACAATATAATTGACAATGATGTCACCATAGACAGAGAAGAAAAAGGCGACACAGACGACACAGACTCCACAGACATTAAAAATGACATTGATGTCACAATTGACACAGATGAAACAGATATTATAGATGACAATTATGTCACAATAAACAAAGGTGACACAGACGACACAGAAAACACAAATTATTAATGAGAAGGATTGAACAATAGACACAGAAACACAGACGACACAGACATTA
This sequence comes from Phaenicophaeus curvirostris, assembly GCF_032191515.1. Lineage (NCBI taxonomy): Eukaryota > Metazoa > Chordata > Aves > Cuculiformes > Cuculidae > Phaenicophaeus > Phaenicophaeus curvirostris. Next base: position 645,850 of record NC_091402.1, on the reverse strand, counting down.
TAAATGACAAAGATGTCACAAGAGACACAGATGAAACGACGACACAAGCATTATAAACGACAATGGTGTAACAATAGACACAGACAACACAGATGATATAGAGGACACAGACATATAATACAATGATGTTGCAATAATCACAGATGACACAGACGACACAGACATTACTAATAAAATTAATTCCAATAGACATAGACAATAGAGACGACACGCATGACACAGACATAAATTAAAACGATGTCACAATAGATACAGATGACACAGACGACACAGACAGTATAAATTACGAAGATGTCACAATAGACACAAACAACACAGACAACAACAACGATAGAGATGAGGCAGATGAAACAGACATTAAAAATCACAATGAAGTCACAATAGACACAGACGACACAGACATTATAAATGACAATGATGTCACAATTGACACAGACGTCACAGAGGATACAGACCACACAGAAGACAGACGACACAGATATTATAAATGACAATGATGTTCACAATATACACAGATGACACAGACGACACAGGCATTATAAATTACAAAGATGTCACAATACATACGGACGACACAAACGACACAGACATAAGTGACAATGATGTCACAATAGACACAGACGACAAAGACGACACAGACATTATAAATCACAATGATTACACAGACGACACAGACATTATAAATCAAAATGATGTCACAATATACACAGATGACACAGACGACACAGACATTAAAATGACAGTGATGTCACAATTGACACAGACGTCACAGAGGATACAGAGCACACAGAAAACAGATGACACAGATATAATAAATGACAATGATATTCACAATAGACACAGATGACAGGCGACACAGACATTATAAATGACAATGATGTCACAGTAGACACAGACGACACAAACTACACAGGCAACACAGATATTATAAAAGAAAATTATGTCACAATAGACACAGAGGATACAGACGATAGAGATGATACAGACCACACAGACGACAGTCATTCTAAATGAAAATGATGTTAAAATAGACACAGAAGAAACAGACGACACAGACATAATAAATGACAATGATGTAACAACAGACAGAGACGACACAGGCGACACAGATATTGTAAGAAAAACTATGTCACAACAGACACAGACATTATAAATGACAATGACGTCTGAATAGACAAAGACAACAGAGACGACACATACGACACAGACATTATAATTGAAAATGATGTCAAAATAGACACAGACAACACAGACGACTCAGACATTATAAATGACAATGATATCAGAATAGACACCGACAACACAGACATTATAAATGACAATTATGTCAAAATACACACAGATGACACAGACATTATAAATTAAAATGATATCACAATAGACACAGACAACAGAGACGACAGAGAGGACACAGACATTATAAATGACAATAATGTCACAATAGACACAGACTATACAGACGATGGATGACAAAGACAGCACAGACAACAAAGTCATTATAAATGAAAATGATTTCACAATAGACAAAGACGACACAGACGACACAGACTACACAGAGTTTATAAGTGACAATGATTTCACAATATGCAAAGGCGACACAAACGACACAGACATTATTAATGAAAATGATGTCACTATAGACGTAGACGACAGAAACGACACAGACGACAAAACCGTTATAAATGAAAATGATGTCACAGTAGACACAGATGAAACACAGGACACAGACATTATAAATGAAAGTGATGTCAATATAGACACAGACAACACAGACATTATACATGACAATGATGTCACAATAAACACAGAGGACACAGATCATAGAGACCACACAGATGAAAAAGCCATTATAAATGAAAAAGATGTCACATTGACACAGATGACACAGACATTATAAATGACAATGATGTAACAACAGTCATAGACGACAGAGACATTATAAATGACAATGATGTCACAACAGACACAGACCACACAGACATTATAAATGACATTGATGTCAAAATAGACACAGACGATACAGACTACAAAGACATTATAAATGACGATGTCACAATAGATACAGACAACACAGACGACACAAATGACAAATGACACAGACATTATAAATGACAATTATGTCACAATAAAAACAGACGACACAGACATTATAAGTGACAATGATGTCACACTAGACACAGACTACTCTGATATTTTAAATGACAATGATTTCATAATAACCACAGACGACAGAAACGACAGAGGCGACAGAGACTACACAGACCACAGAGACGACACAGACAACAGACATTATATATGACAATGATATCACAATATGCACAGGCAAACAGACGACACACACATTAGAAATGACAGTGGTTTCACAATAGACACAGACGACACAGACATTATAAATGACATTGATGTCACAACAGACAGACGACACAGACATTATAAATGATAATGATGTCAAAATAGACACAGACAACACAGATGTGATTGACATTATATATAAAAACGATGTCAGAATAGACACAGATGACACTGACGACTCAGACGACACAGACTACAGACATTATATATGACAATTAAGTCACAAGAGATACAGATGAAACAGACGACAGAGTTGACACAGACGACAAAGACATTACAAACTACAAAGTTGTCACAATATCACAGACAACTCAAACATGATAAATGACAATGATGTCAGAATAGACCAGACAACACAGAAGACACAGACATTATAAATGACAATGACGTCACAATAGACACAGACGGCACAGACATTATAAATGACAATGATGTCACAATAGACTCAGAATACACAGACATTATAAATGACAATAGTTTCACAGTAGACACAGAATACACGGACATTATAAATGACAATGATGTCGCAATAGACAGACGACACAGATATTATAAATGAAAAGATGTCACAACAGACAAAGACAACAGCGACGACACAGAAATAATCAATGAAAATAATGTCACAATAGACACAGACGACACCAACGACACAGACGTTATAAATTACAATGATGTCACAATAGACACAGATGACACAGACATTAAAAATTAGCATGATGTCACAATAGGCACAGACAACAGAGACCACACAGATATTATATATGACAATGTCACAGTAGACACAGACAACACAGACACTATAAATGAAAATGATGTCACAATAGGCACAGAACACTCAGAAAACAGAATTAATAAATGACAATGAAGTCACAATAGACAAATATGATACGACAGAGATGACACAGACATTATATATTAGAATTATGTCACAATAGAATCAGACGACACAGACAATACAGACATAAATAATGACAATGATGTCACCATAGACAAAAACGACACAGACGGCATAGACGACACAGACATTTTAAATGACAGTGATGACACAATAGACACAGGCGACACAGGTGACAACGACATTAAAAATGACAATGATGTCACAACAGACAAAAACGACAGGGGCGACAAGGACGACACAGACATTATAAATGAAAATGATGTCAAAGTACACACAGACGACTCAGATGACACACACCACACAGGCATTATAAATTACAATGATGTCACAATAGACACAGAAAACACAGAATACACAGACATAATAAATGAAAATTATATCACAATAGACACAGAAGACAGACGACACCGATGAATCAGACGACACAGACGACACAGATATTATAAATTACAATGATGTCAAAATAGACAGAGATGACAAAGACATTATAAATGACAATGATGTCTCAATAGACACAGACGACACAGAAGACACACATAAAAAATGACAATGACATCACAATACACACAGACGACAGAGACGGCAAAGACCTTATAAATGACAATTATGTAACAATAGACACAGAAGATACAGATGACACAGATGACACAGACATTTTTAATGACAATGATGTCACAATAGACACAGACGACAGAAAATATAAATGACAATGTCATAACAATAGACACAGTTGACACAGACGACACAGGCAACACATGCGACAAAATTGCCACAGTTATTATAAATAAAAATGATGTCAAAATAGACAAAGACGACACAGACGAACCAGACATTATAAATGACAATGATGTCACAATAGACAGAGAAGTCACAGAAGATACAGACATTATAAATGACAATGATGTCACAATAGACACTGACGACACTGCATTATAAATGACAATGATATCACAATAGACAGAGAAGTCACAGAAGACACAGACATTATAATTGACAATGATGTCAAAATAGAAACAGATGACACAGACAATATATTATACAATGATGTCACATAAGTAACAGATGACACAGACATAATAAATGACAGTGATGTCACAATAGACAGATGACAGGGATGATATAGATGACACAGATGACACAGACATTATTAATGAAAAAGATGTCACATTAACACAAAAAACACAGACGAAATTGACGACACCGAAGCCACAGACATCATAAATGACAATGATATCACAATAGACAAAAACGACACAGACATAAATGACAGCGATGTCAAAATAGATACAGACGACATAGACGACACAGACATTATAAATGACAGTGATGTCCCAATAGACATAGACGACACCAACAACACAGACATTATTAGTGACAATGATGGCAAAATAGACAAAGACGAGAAAGATGACACAGAAAATATATTTGACAATGATGTCACAATAGACACAGACATTATAAATGAGAGTCCTGTCACAATACACACAGACGACACAGACGATGCACAAGACACAGACGACAAAGTCATTATAAATGAAAGTGATGACACAATAGACACAAACGACACAGATATTATAAATGACAATGATGTCAAAATAGACACAGACGACAGAGACATAACAAATGACAATGATGTCACAATAGACACAGACACACAGACAATATAAATGAAAATGAGGTCACAACAGACACAGAAGACACAGATGATATAGACGACAGAGACATGAATGACAATGATGTCACCATAGACACAGACATTATAAATTACAATGATGTCAAAATAGACACAGACGACACAGACATTATATATGACAAGGATGTCACAATAGACAGAGACGACACAGAGGGCAGAGTAATTATAAAAGACAATGACGTCACAATAGACAACTATGACAGAGATGATACAGATTGCAAAGAAATTATAAATGACGATTTCACAATAGACAGACCATATCGAAGACACAGACATTATACAATGATGTCACGACAGACACAGAAGACACAGAAGACACACATAAAAAATGACAATGATGTCACAATATACACAGACGACACAGACGGCAAAGACATTATAAATGACAATTATGTAACAATAGACACAGAAGATACAGACGACACAGACATTGTTAATGACAATGACGTCACAATATACACAGACAACACAGACGACACAAAGGACACAGACAACACAGATAACTCAGATGACAGATATTATAAATGACTCATATGATGTCAGAATAGACACCAAAGACACAGACATTATAAATGAAAATGATATCACAATAGACACAGACGACAGAGACGACACTGACAACACAGACATTATAAATGACAATGCCGTCTGAATAGACACAGACAACACAGATGACACATACGACACAGACATTATAAATAAAAATGATGTCAAAATAGACACAGATGACACAGACGACTCAGACATTATAAATGACAATGATATCAGAATAGACACCGACGACGCAGACGTTATAAATAACAATGATATCACAATATTCACAGATGACACAGACGACACAGATATTATAATTTACAATGATATCACAACAGACACAGATGACACAGACCTTATAAATGACAATTATGTCACAATAGACACAGAAGACACAGACGACAAAGATATTATAAATGACTATGATGTCGTAATAGAGAAAGACCACACAGATGATACAGTCATTATAAATAACATAGATGTCACAATAGACAAAGACGACACAGAAGACAAACACATTATAAATGAAAATGACGTAACAATAGACACAGACGACACAGCCGACACAGCCGACACAGACGACACAGACACTACGAATAAAAACGATGTCACAACAGACACAGGCGACACAGATATTATATATGACAAGGACGTCACAATAGACAAAGACAGCACAGACGACACAGTTGTAAAAGACAAGAGAGACATTATAAATGACAATGATTTTACAATAGACTCCAATGATACAAACTACACAGATATAATAAATTACAATTATGTCATTATAGACGGCGACGAGACAGACAGCAGAGTTACTATAAATGACAATGATGTCCCAATACACACAGACAACACAGACGATACAGATGACAAAAACATTATAAATGACGATGTCACAATAGACAGACGACACCGAAGACACTGACATTATAAATGACAATGATGTCACGATAGACACAGACGACACCGACGACACAGACACTTTTAAATATCGATGTCACAATGGACACCGATGACACAGATATTATAAATGAAAATGATATCTCAGTAGACACAGACGATACAGATGACACAGACATTATAAAAGACAACGTTTTCAAAATAGACACAAACAATACAGACATTATAAATGACAATGATGTCACAATAGACAAAGACCATACAAACGACACAGACATTATTAATGAAAATGATGTCACTATAGACACAGACGACAGAAACGACACAGAAGACAAAACCATTATAAATGAAAATGATTTCACAATAGACACAGACGACACACATGACACAGACATTATAAATGACAATGATGTCACAGTAGACACAGACGACACAGAAATTATACATGACACTGATGTCACAATAAACAGAGACAACACAGATTACACAGACATTATAAATGACAATGATGTCACAATAGACACAGACAACTGAGACGACAGAGTCGACACAGACTACAAAGATATTATAAATGACAATTAAGTCACACTAGACACAGACAACACAGATGACACAGAGGACACTCATGTAATAAATGGCAATGATGTCACAATAAACACAGATGACGCAGATGTCACAGACATTATACATGACAATGATGTCACAATAGACACAGACGACACAGACCACACATCATTATAAATGACAATGATGTCCCAATAGACACAGACAGCACAGACCACACAGACAACACATACGACAGAGACATTATAAATGACAAAGATGTCACAATAGAAACAGAGGACACAGACATTATAAAAGACAATGATGTCACAATAGACACAGACGACACAGACATTATAAATGAAAATGACGTCACACTAGACACAGACAACACAGACGACACTCATGTTAAAAATGACAATGATGTCACAATAAACACAGACGACACATTCAACACAGACATTATACATGACAATGATGTCACAATAGACACAGACGACACAGAGGACAGAGGACAGAGACGAGATATGCAAGAAAGACGTTAAAGAAAAAGTAATCACAATAGAAACAGTCGTCACAGACGACACATACGTTAAAAATGACAATGATGTCACAATAAACACAGACAACAAAGACATTATAAATGACAATTATGTCACAATAGACACAGACGACATAGGCATTATAAATAACAATGATGTCACAATAGACACAGACGACACAGAAGACAGATATTATAAATGACGAAGATGTCACAATAGTCTCAGACAACAGAGACAACAGAGAGGAAACAGACGACACAGATATTATATATGGCAATGATGTCACAATAGACCCTGACAAGACAGACAATATTAATGACAATGATGTCACAATAGACACAGACACACAGACAATAGAAATGGAAATGTTGTCACAATAGACACCCACGACAGAGACAACACAGACATTATAACTGACCATGATGTCATAATAGACACAGACGACACAGACATTATAAATGAAAATGTTGTGAAAATAAACACAGACGACACAGACATCATAAATGAAAATGATGACACAATAGACAGAGATGACACAGACAGTGATATAATAAATGAAAATGATGTCACAATAGAAACAGCTGACACAGACGACAAAGACTTTATATACGACAATGATGTCATTATAGACACAGAAGACACAGACATAAAAGACAATGTTGTCACAATAGACAGAGACGACAGACTACAGAGACATTATAAATGACAATGATATCACACAGACAACACAAACGACACAAACATTATTAGTGACATGCATATCAAAATAGACACAGAAGTCACAGAGGACACAGAAATTATAAATGACATAGATTTCAAAATAGACACAGACGCGACAGAAGACACAGACAATACAGATGAACTCGATGACACAGACGTTGAAAATATTGTCACAATGTACACAGACGATAAAGACTTTATAAATGAAAAAGATGTCACAACAGACACAGAAGACACAGACGATATAGACGACAGAGGCATGAATGACAATGATGTCACCATAGACACAGACAACACAGAGGACACAGATACTATAAATTACAATGATGTCACAATAGACCCAGAAGACACAGACGACAAAGACATAAATGAAAATGATGACACAATATACATAGACGACAAAGAAATTATAAATGATAATGATGTAACAATAGACACAGATGACACAGACGACACAGACATTATAAATGACTATGATGTCGCAACAAAGACCACACAGATGACACAGTCATTATAAATGACAATGCTGTCACAATAGACACAGATGACAGACAACACAGATGACACAGACATTATTAACAACAATGATGTCAAAATACACACAGACGACACAGATTACACAGACATTAAAAATGATAATGATGTCACAATAGACACAGACGACAGACATTACAAACGAGAATGATGTCACAGACAGTACAGACGACACAGATTACAAAGACGAGAGACATTATAAATGACAACGATGTCAAAATAGATACTATGACACAGATGATACAGATGACAAAGAAATTATAAATGTCGATTTCACAATAGACAGACCACATCGAAGACACAGACATTATAAATGACAATGATGTCACAAAAGACACAGACGACACAGAAGACACACATATAAAATGAAAATGATGTCACAATATACACAGACGACAGAGAAGGCAAAGACATTATAAATGACAATTATGTAACAATAGACACAGAAGATACAGACGACACAGACATTTTTAATGAAGAGGATGTCACAATATACACAGACAACACAGATGACAAAGACATTATAAATGACAATGGTTTCAAAATAGACACAGACACCACAGACGACACAAAGGATACAGACAACACAGATAACTCACATGACACAGACGTTATAAATGAAAATGATGTCACAATAGACACAGAAGACACAAACGATACAGACGACAGAGACATGAATGACAATGATGTCACCATAGACACAGACGACACAGAGGACACAGATATTAAAAATTACAATGATGTCACAATAGACACAGATGACACTGATATTATATACGACAAGGATGTCACAATAGACAAAGACAGCACAGACGACACAGTTGTAAAAGACAAGAGAGACATTATAAATGACAATGATTTCACAATAGACTCCAACGATACAAAAGACACACATATTATAAATTACAATTATGTCATAATAGACAGCGACGACACAGACGGCAGAGTTATTATAAATGACAATGATGTCCCAATACACACAGACGACACAGACGATACAGATGACAAAAACATTATAAATGACGATGTCACAATAGACAGACGACACCGAAGACACTGACATTATAAATTACAATGACGTCACAATAGACACAGATGACACAGACACTTTTAAATATCGATGTCACAATGGACACAGATGACACAGATATTATAAATGAAAATGATATCTCAGTAGACACAGACGATACAGAAGACACAGACATTATAAATGACAACGTTGTCAAAATAGACACAAACAATACAGACATTATTTATGACAATGATGTCAGAATATACAAAGACGACACAAATGACACAGACATTATTAATGAAAATGATGTTACTACAGACAGACGGCACAGACATCAGAGACAACACAGACAGTATAAACGACAATGATGTCCCAATAGACACAGACAACACAGAAGACAAACATGACACAAAAGACACAGACATTATAAATGACAATTATGGCAAAATAAACACAGACAAGAAAGACATTATATATGACACTGATGTCACAATAAACAGAGATGATAGAGATGACACAGACATTATAAATGACAGTGATGTCACAGTAGACACAGACAACTGAGACGACAGAGTCGACACCGACTACAAAGATATTATAAATGAAAATTAAGTCACAGTAGACACAGGTAACACAGAGGACACTCATGTAATAAATGACAATGATGTCACAATAGAAAAAGATGACACAGAAGACAGACGACACATACGACACAGACATTATAAATGACAAAGATGTCACAATAGACACAGACGACACAGACATTATAAATGACAGTGATATCAAAATAGACATAGACGACACAGATGACACTGATATTATAAATGACAATGATGTCAAAATAGACACCGACGACACAGACATTATAAATGGCAATGATGTGACAAGATACACAGATGACACACATGACACAGACATTAAAAATGACAACGATATCACAATAGACACAGATAATAGAGACGACAGAGATGACACAAACAACACAGACACTGTAAAAGACAATGATGTCGCAATAGACACTGACAGTACAGATGACAAAGTCATTATAAATTAAAATGATGTCACAATAGACATGGACGACCCAGACGACACAGACATTATAAATGACAATGATGTCACAAGAGACACAGATGACACATATGTTATACATGAATATGATGCCAAAATAGACACAGACGACACAGACACAGACATTATAAATGACAATGGTGTCACAATAGACACAGACGACAAAAATGACAGAGACATTATAAAGATATTATAAAGGACAATTATGTCACTATATTCACAGACGACATAGACATTATAAATGACAGTGATGTCATAATAGACATAGACGACACAGACAACAAAGACACTATAAAGTACAACGATGTCACAATAGACACAGACTAGACAGACGACACAGACGACAGACATTTTGTCAGAATGGACACAGATGACACACACAATAAATGACAGAGATATAACAACAGACTCAGACGATGCAGACAAAAGACACAGATATTATAAATTACAGTTATGTCATAATAGACAGCGACAACACAGATGGCAGAGTTGTTATAAATGACAATGATGTCCCAATACACACAGACGACACAGACGATACAGATGACAATAACTTTATAAATGACGATGTCACAATAGACAGACGACACCGAAGATACAGATGACAAAAACTTTATAAATGACGATGTCACAATAGACAGACGACACCGAAGACACTGAGATTATAAATGACAATGATGTCACGATAGACAAAGACGAAACAGACACCTTTAAATATCGATGTCACAATGGACACAGATGTCACAGATATTATAAATGAAAATGATATCTCAGTAGACACAGACGATACAGAAGACACAGACATTATAAATGACAACGTTGTCAAAATAGACACAAACAATACAGACACTATAAATGACAATGATGTCACAGTAGACACAGACAACACAGAAGACAAACATGACACAAAAGACACAGACATTATAAATGACAATTATGGCAAAATAAACACAGACAACAAAGACATTATACATGACACTGATGTCACTATAAACAGAGACGACAGAGATGACACAGACATTATAAATGACTGTGATGTCACAGTAAACACAGAAGACTGAGACGACAGAGTCAACACAGACTACAAAGATATTATAAATGAAAATTAAGTCACACTAGACACAGATAACTCAGACACAGAGGACACTCAGGTAATAAATGACAATGATGTCACAATATACACAGACGACACATACGTCAAAGACATTATAAATGACAATGATGTCATAAAAGACACAAACGACACAAACATTAAAAATTACAATATTTTCACAACAGACACAGACGACACAGACATTATAAATGACAATAATGTCACAATAGTCATAGACGACACAGACATTATAAAGGACAATGATGCCACAATAGACAATGACGACACAGACGACACAGACATGGTAAATGAAAATAATGTCACAACAGACACAGACGATACACACATTATAATTGACAAGGATGTCACAATAGAGACAGATGACACAGACATCACAGACATTATAAATGACAACGATGCCACAATAGACACACACAACACATTTTATAAATGATAATTATGTAACAATAGACACATACGATACAGACGACAGAGACTACAAAGACACTATAAATGGAAATGATATCAAACTAGACACAGTCGACAGAGACAACACAGACATTATAAATGACAATGATGTCGCAATAGACACAGATGACAAAGAAGACAGAGACGACACAGACAACAAAGACATTATTAATGAAAATGGTGTCACATTAGACACAGACAACACAAACTTTATAAATTACAATGATGTGGAAATAGACACTGAAGACAGACATAATAAATGACAACGATGTCACAATAGACACAGACGACACAGATGACACAGACATTGTAAATGAATATGATGTCACAATAGACACAGACGTCACAGACATTGTAAATGAAAATAATGTCAATATAGACACAGACGACACAGAAATTATAAATGAGAATGAGGTCAAAATTGACACAGACGACACAGACATAATAAATGACAGTGATAGCAAAATAGACATAGACCACACAGATGACACTGATATTGTAAATGACAATGATGTCAAAATAGACACCGATGACACAGACATTATAAATGGCAATGATGTGACAAGACACACAGATGACACACATGACACATTAAAAATGACAACGATATCACAATAGACACAGACGATACAGACGACAGAGATGACACAAACAACACAGACACTGTAAAAGACAATGATGTCGCAATAGACACTGACAGTACAGATGACAAAGTCATTATAAATTAAAATGATGTCACAATAGACATGGACGACCCAGACATTATAAATGACAATGATGTCACAAGAGACACAGATGACACAGACGTTATACATGACAATGATGCGAAAGTAGACACAGACGACACAGACACAGACATTATAAATGAAAACGATGTCACAATAGACACAGATGACAAGGACGACTCAGAAGACAGAGATATTATAAAGGAAAATGATGTCACTATATTCACAGACGACACAGACACTATAAATGACAGTGATGTCATAATAGACATAGACGACACAGACAACACAGACACTATAGACTACAATGATGTCACAATAGACAGACTAGAAAGACGACACAGACGACAGACATTATAAATGACAATGATGTCGCAATCGACACAGACGACAGACGTTATAATGACAATGATGTCGCAATCGACACAGACGACACAGATGACAGACATTATAAATGACAATAATGTCACAATATTCACAGGCCAATGGCATCTTGGCTTGTATCAGAAATGGTGTGACCAGCAGGTCCAGGGAGGTTATCCTCCCTCTGTACTCGGCACTGGTGAGACCGCTCCTTGAATCCTGCGTTCAGTTCTGGGCCCCTCACCACAAGAAGGATGTTGAGGCTCTGGAACGGGTCCAGAGAAGAGCAACAAAGCTGGTGAAGGGGCTGGAGAACAGGCCTTATGAGGAGCGGCTAAGAGAGCTGGGGTTGTTTAGCCTGGAGAAGAGGAGGCTGAGGGGTGACCTCATTGCTCTCTACAACTACCTGAAAGGAGGTGGTAGAGAGGAGGGTGCTGGCCTCTTCTTCCATGTGACAGGGGACAGGACAAGAGGGAATGGCCTCAAGCTCCGCCAGGGGAGGTTTAGGCTAGACGTTAGGAAAAAATTCTTTACAGAAAGGGTCATTGGGCACTGGAACAGGCTGCCCAGGGAGGTGGTTGAGTCACCTTCCCTGGAAGTGTTTAAGGCACGGGTGGATGAGGTGCTGAGGGATATGGTTTAGTGTTCGATAGGAAGGGTTGGACTTGAGGTTCCGGTGGGTCTCTTCTAACCTGGTTATTCTGTGATTCTGTGATTCTGTGACATTATAAATGACAATAGACACAGACGACACAGAAAACAGAGACGACACAGACATTGTAAATTAAAATTATGTCATAACAGACACAGAGGACACAGACATAATAAATGAAAATGCCGTCTGAATACACAGACAACACAGACAGCACGGACTACACAGAGATTTTAAATGACAATGATGTCACAATAGAAACAGACGACACAGACATTATAAATGACAACGATGTTTCGATACACACAGACGACACAAACAACTCAGACATTATAAATGACAATGATATCAAAATAGACACAGACGGCACCGACGACAGACTACACAGAAAACACTGACATTATAAATGACAAAGATGTCACAATAGACACAGAGGATACAGATGACACAGACATTGTAAATGAATATGATGTCAAAATAGACACAGACGTCACAGACATTGTAAATGAAAATAATGTCACAACAGACAAAGACAACACAGACATTATAGATGACAATGATCTCAAAATAAACACAGACGACACAGAAATTATAAATGAGAATGAGGTCAAAATTGACACAGACGACACGGACATTATAAATGACAATGATGTCACAATAAACACAGACGACACACCAGTTACAGACATTATAAATGACAATGATGTCACAATAGACTCTGACGACAGAGACAACACAGACATTATAAATGAAAAAGTTGCCACAATAGACATAGACGACAAAGACGACACAGAAGAAACAGACATTATATAAGGCAATGATGTCACAATAGACACAGACGACAAAGACATTATAAATGACAGTAGATTCTCAATAGGAACAGACGACACAGGCATGATATATAACAATGATGTCACAATAGACACAGACAACACTGACGACAGACATTATACATGATAATTATGTCACAATATACACAGACGACACTGTCATTTTAAAAGACAATGTGTCACAATAGACACAGACGACACATACAACAAGACATTATAAATGAAAATATGTGACAATATACACAGACGACACAAACGACACAGACGACACAGATGACAAAAAGACACAGGCATTATAAATGACAACGATGTCACAATAGACACACACGACAGACATTATAAATGACAATGATGTCACAATAGATACAGATGTCACAGACAACACAGATGACAGATATTTTATATGACAATGATGTCTCAATAGACAGAGACGACACAGACAACACAGACATTATAAATTACACTGATGTAACAATAGACACAGATGTCAAAGACAACACAGACGATACAGATGACACCGAGGAAACAGACAATATAAATAAAAATGATGTCACAATAGACACAGATGGCACAGAAGACACAGACTTTATAAATGACAAAGATGTCACAACAGACACTGATGACACAGAAGACACAGACGTCAAAACATTATAAATGACAGTGATGTCACAGTAGACAGACGACAGAGAATACACAGAAGACTGACGCATTATTTATGACAATGATGTCACAATAGACACTGATGACGCAGACGACATAGACGACAAAGAATTATTAATGAAAATGATGTCACAATAGACACAGACGAGAGATGAAGCAGAAGACAAAGACGACACAGAAATTATAATGACAATGATGTCACAATAGACACAGACAACACAGACATTATAAATGACAATGATGTCAGAATAGACACAGACGACACATCACACAGACTTTATAAATGACAATGATGTCACAACAGACACAGAGGACACAGACATTATAAGTGACAATGATATCACAATAGACACAGACGAGAAACGAGATAGACGACACAGAAGACAGAGACATTATAAATGACAATGATGTCACAATAGACAAAAATGACAGAGACAACACAGAGGACAGAGATGACAGATGCAACAAAGACATTATAAATGAAAACGATGTCACAATAAACACAAACGACACAGATAACACATGACATGGACATAATAAATGAAAATGAGGTCACAATAGACACAGATGACACAGACGGCACAGACACTAGAAATGAAAATGATGTCACAATAGACACAGATGACACAGACGTTATAAATGACAAAGATGTCAAAATAGACAGAGACGACACAGACTACATAGACATTATAAATGAAAATGAAGTCACAATAAACACATATGAGAGATGACATTAATGACAAAGACCACAGTGACGACACAGACATTAGAAATGAAAATGATGTCACAATACACATAGACGACACAGACGACACAGATGTTATAAATGAAAATGATATTAATATAGACACAGACAAGAGACCACAGAGACGACACAGACATTATAAATCATAGAATCATAGAATAACCTGGTTGGAAGAGGACCACGGGGTCATCAAGCCCAACCTTTAAAGTTGGCAGTTAAGGAACCCAGAGTGTGTTTAAATATTTTCATTTATTCGTTTCCTTTTCTTTCCCCCTTTTTTCTCTCAACAACTGAGAAAAATATATCTGATACATAAATGCGCAAGATCAGATAAATAATTAAGGCACTTTCACAGCGCATGTGGAGGCCATCAAACAGACAAAAATATCAAAAAAAATCAAAGGCATAGGACTTACATGCATCCTGCTTCCCTTACTTAAAAGGCAATGATGTCACAACAGACACAGATGACACAGACATTATAAATGACAATGATGTCACAATAGACACAGATACCACAGACAACACAGACAATATAAATGACAATGATGTCACCACAGACGCAGACGACACAGAGCACACAGACGACACAGATGACGAAGACATAATAAACTACAATGATGTAACAATAGACACAGAAGAAACAGACATTATAAATGAAAATTATCTCACAATAGACACAGATGACATATACGACACAGACGAATAAGACATTAGAAATTACAATGATGTCACAATATACACAGATGACACAGACAACACAGAGGACAGACGACAGATGA
This sequence comes from Phaenicophaeus curvirostris, assembly GCF_032191515.1. NCBI lineage: Eukaryota > Metazoa > Chordata > Aves > Cuculiformes > Cuculidae > Phaenicophaeus > Phaenicophaeus curvirostris. Next base: position 628,736 of record NC_091402.1, on the reverse strand, counting down.
AACAAAGGCATTATAAACGATAATGATGTCACAATAGACACAGACGACACAGACTACGTAGACGACAAGAGGACACAGACGACAAAGACATTATAAAGACAATGATGTCACAATAGAAACAGACGACACAGATATAATAAATGACAATGATGTCAAAATAGACACTGATGACATAGAATACACAGACGACAGAGACATAATTTACGACAATGATGTCACAATGGGAACTGACGACACAGACAACAAAGACATTATAAATGAAAATGATGTCACAATAGATACAGACGAGAGAGGAAACAGATGACACCGTCCACACAGAAATTATTATGACAGTGATGTCACAATAGACACAGACAACACAGATGACAAAGACGACAAAGACATTATAAATTACAAAGATGTCACAATAGACACAGACATCACAGACGACACAGACAACACAAAAACACAGACATTATAAATGACAATGATGTCACTATACACAGACGTGAGACGACATAGATGACACAGACTACAAAGACATTATAAATGAAAATTATGTCACACTAGACACAGACAACACAGATGACACATGTGACACTCCTATTATAAATGACCATGATGTCACAATAGACAAAGACGACACAGACAACACAGACTCTAAAAATGAAAATGATGTCACAATAGACACAGACTTAACAGACATTATAAATGACAATTATGTCAAAATAGACACAGACGACAAAGACGACAAATACCTTATAAACGACAATGTTGTCACAATAGACACAAACAACACAGACGACACAGAGGTCAGTGACGAGACATGCAACATAGACATTATAAATGACCATGATGTCACAATAGACAGAGACAACACAGACGACACAGACATTATAAATGAAAATGATGTCAAAATACACACAGACGACAAAGACGAAACAGATGTTATAAATGAAATCCATGTCACATAAGACACAGATGTCACAGACGATACAGATGACACAGACGACACAGATATTATAAATGAAAATGATGTCAAAATAAACATACATGAGAGACCACTCAAGACACAGACTTTATAAATCATAGAATCATAGAATAACCAGGTCTGAAGAGACCCACCGGGTCATCAAGCCCAACCTTTAAAGTTGGCAGTTGAGGCACCCAGAGTGTGTTTAAATATTTTCATTTATTCGTTTCCTTTTCTTTCCCTCTTTTTTGTCTCAAAAACTGAGAAAAATATATCTGATAAATAAATGCATAAGATCAGAAAAATAATAATGGCATGTTCATAGGGCATGTGGAGGCCATCAATTAAAAAAAAATATAAACTATAAAACCAATGGTATAGGACTTACATGCATCCTGCTTCCCTTACTTAAATGACAATGATGTCACAACACACACAAATGACACGGACATTATAAATGACAATGATGTCACAATAGAAACAGAGGACACAGACATTATAAATGACAATGATGTCACACTAGACACAGACGACACAGAGGTCAGAGAGGAGATATGCAAGAAAGACATTGTTAAAGAATAATTTATCACAATAGAAACAGACGTCACAGACGACACATACATTACAAATGACAATGATGTCACAATAGACACAGAGGACAAAGACATTAAAAATGAAAACTATATCACAATAGACAGACGATTCAGATGACACAGACGACAGAGATATTATAAATTTCAATTATGTCACAATAGACAGAGACGACGCAGATGATTTCACAATAGACACAGACGACACAGACATTAAAAATGAAAAAGATGTCACAATAGACACAGATTAGAGAGTCAGTATAAATGACAATGTCATCACAATAGACACAGATGACATAGACATTATAAATGACAATGATGTCACAATAGACACAGACGACACAGAAGACACATATATTATAAATGACAAGGATGTCACAATAGACTCAGACGACAGAGACAATACAGAGGAAACAGACAACACAGATATTATAAATGGCAGTGATGTCACAATAAACCCAGACAAGACAGACGACACAGACAATATAAATTACAATGATGTCACAATAGAGAGAGACGACACAGACATTATAAATGACAATTGTGTCACAATAGATACAGACAACACAGATGACACAGATGTTATAACATAAAATTTTATCAAGGTAGACACAAACGACACAGAAGACACAGACATTATCAATGGCAATGATTTCACAATAGACACAGATGACACAGAGGACACAGACCCTAGAAATGAATATGATGTCACAATAGACATAGACGACAGATGTTATAAATGAAAATTATGTCAAAATAGACAAAGACGAAACAGACGACACAGTCATTATAAATGACGATGATTTCACAATAGACACAGACAACAGAGATGACACAGAAAATACAGACGGCAGATGACAGAGACATTATAAATGACACTGATATCACAATAGACACAGACTACACAGATGAAAAACACGACACATGAAAAAGACATCATAAATGACAAAGATTTCACAATAGACGGAGATGACACAGATGACAGAGACATTATAAATGATAATGATGTCACAATAGAGACAGACCACACAGACCACAAAGACATTATAAATGACGATGTCACAATAGACAGAAGACACAGACATTGTAAATGAGAATGATGTCACAATAGACACAGACGACAACGACTACACAGATTGTGTAAATTACGATGTCACAATAGACACATACGACAGAGACGATACAGACGTTATAAATGACAATGATTTTACAATAGACATAGACGACAGAAGACAAAGACATTATAAATGACAATGTTGTCACAATAGACACAGATGACACAGACAAGACAGACTTTGTAAATGACAGTGATTTCACAATAGGCACAGAAGTAAGAGACGACACAGACGACACAGATGTTATAAATGGCAATGGTGTCACAATAAACAGAGATGACACAGATGACACAGTATAAATGAAAATGATATCACAGATGACCCTGATGACACAAACGACACAGACATTATAAATAACATTGATGTCACAATAGACAAATATGACACAGACCACACAGACAATATAAATGAAAATGATGTCACAATAGACACAAACGACACAGATGACAAGATATTATACATGACAATGATATCACAATAGACACTGACGACACAGAACACACAGACATTAAAAATGACAATGATGTCAAAGTAGGCAAAGATGACACAGATATTATACATGAAAATTGTTTCAAAATACACACAGACGACACAGAAGACACATTATAAATGAAAATGATGTAACAATATAAAGACACGACACAGACATAAATGACAATGATGTTAAAACATACACAGATGACACAGACATTATAAATGACAATGATGTCACGATAGACACAGACGACAAAGAAGACACAGACGACAAAGAAGACACAGACATTATAAAAGAAAATTATGTCACAACAGACAGACGACACAAAGGACGGACATTATAAATGACAAAGATGTCACAATAGACACAGACGACACAGACTTTATAAATGACAATGATGTTACAATAGATACAGACGACAGAGACAACACAGATATTATTAATGACAATAATGTCACAATAGACAGACAACACAGACGACAGAGACATTACAAATGACAATGATGTCACAATAGAAACAGAGGTCACAGACGACCCAGACTATACAGACGACAAAGAAGACGCCCACATTATAAATGAAAAAGATGCCAAAATAGATACAGAAGACACAGACAACACAGATGACACAGACGACATAAATGACAATGTTTTCACAATAGACACAGATGACTCAGACCATACCGACGACACGGATATTATTAATGACAATTATATCACAACAGACACAGACGACACAGAAAAAAAAGACATTATAAATGACAATGATGTCACAAAAGACACAGACACAGACAATATAAATGACAATGATGTCACAATTGACACAGATGACACAGACAAAACAGACTACTTAGGCGTTATATATGAAAAATATGTCAAAGTAAACACAGACCACAGAGACGAGACAGACGACACAGTCATTATAAATTAAAATGATGTCACAATAGACACAGACAACACAGACTGTATAAATGACAAGGATGTCACAAAAGACAGAGGACACAGACTACACAGACACTATAAATGACAATGATGTCACAGTAGACACAGATGACACCAACAACACAGACATTTTTAATGACAATGAAATCACAATAGACACCGACAAAACAAACGACACAGATATTATAAATGACAATTATTTCAAAATAGACACAGAAGCAACAGACGCCTCAGATGCCACAGACGCCTCAGATAACACAGATGACTCAGACAACACAGACTTTATAAATTACAACGATGTCACAATAAACACAGACAAAAAAGACGACACAATCGACACAGAAAAAAAGAAGACATAGAGATTATGAATGACAATGAAATCACAATAGACACAGATGACAGACACGACACAGAGGACACAAACGACACAGACATTATAAATGAAAGTGATGTCACAATAGACACAGACGAAACAGACATGATAAATGACAATGATGTCACGATAGACACAGACACGTTTAAATATCGATGTCACAATGGACACAGATGACACAGATATTATAAATGAAAATGATATCTCAGTAGACCAAGACGATACAGAAGACACAGACATTATAAATGAAAAGGTTGTCAATATAGACACAAACAATACAGACAATATAAATGACAATGATGTCACAATATACAAAGACGACACAAATGACACAGACATTATTAATGAAAACGATGTTACTACAGAGACATACATTATAAACGAAAATAATGTCACTATAGACACAGACGACAGAAACGACACAGAAGACAAAACAATTATAAATGACAATGATTTCACAGTAGACAAAGACGACAAACACGACACAGACATTATAAATGACAGTGATGTCACAGTAGACACAGACGACACAGACTTTATAAATGACAATGATGTCACAAGAGACACAGACGGCACAGACATCAGAGACAACACAGACAGTATAAATGACAATGATGTCCCAATAGACACAGACAAGACAGATGACACAAATGACACAAAAGACACAGACATTATAAATGACAATTATGGCAAAATAAACACAGACGACACAGACATTATATATGACACTGGTGTCACAATAAACAGAGATGACACAGACATTATAAATGATAATGATGTTACTATAGACAAAGACGACACAGACTATATAAATGATAATTATGTAACCATACACTCAGACGATACAGACGACACAGACATTATAAATGACAATGATGTAACTATAGACACAGATGACAGACATTATAAATAACAATGCTGTGACAATAGACTCAGACGACAGAAGACACAGGAATTATAAATGACAATTATGTAAAAATACACACTGACGATACAGACGACACAGTCATTTTTACTGAAAATGATTTCACAATAGACACAGATGACGCAGATATTTTAAATTAAAATTATGTCAAATTTGACACAGGAGACAAAGACGTTATAAATGACAAAGATGTCACAATAGACACAGAAAACAGACAACTATGATGACACAGATGTTATAAATGACAAAGATATCACAATAGACAAAGACGACAGTGACGACACAGACATTATAAACGACAATGATGTCACAATAGACAGACTAGAAAGACAACACATACGACACAGACATTATAAAAGAAAATGATGTCAAAATAGACACAGAAGACAGAGATGACACAGACATTATAAATGACAATGATGTCACAACAGACAGAGACGACACAGACGACACAGATACTGTAAGAAAAATTATGTCACAACAGACACAGTCTTTATAAACAACAATGCCGTCTGAAGAGACACAGACAACACAGACGACACATATGACAGAGACATTATAAATGAAAATTATGTCAAAATACACAGAGATGACACAGACATTATAAATGACAATGATGTCAAAACAGACACAGGCGACACGGACATTATAAGTGACAAGGATATAAGAACAGACACCGACAACACAGAAGTTACAAATTACAATGATATCACAACAGACACAGACAACAGAGACAACACAGACATTATAAATTACAATGATGTCACAATAGACACAGACGACACAGACATTATAAATGACAGTGATATCACGATATTCACAGAGGACACAGACAATAGAGACCACACAGACAACAAAGCCATTATAAATGAAAATGTCACAATTGACACAGAAGACACAGACGTCACTGACGTCACAGACATTACATATGACAATGATGTCTCAAAAGACACACATGACACAGACCACACAGATGAGACAGGCATTATAAATGACAATGATGTCAAAACAGACACAGACGACACAGACATTATAAATGACAATGATGTCAGAATAGACACAGATGATACAGACGACACAAATGACAAATGACACAGACATAATGAATAACAATTATGTCACAATAAACACAGACGACACAGACATTATAAGTGACAATGATATCACACTAGACACAGACTACTCTGATATTTTAAAAGACAATGATTTCATAATAACCACAGACGACAGAAACGACAGAGGCGACAGAGAATACACAGACCACAGAGACGACACAGAAAACAGACAATGATGTCACAATATACACAGGCACACAGATGACACAGACATTAGAAATGACAGTGGTTTCGCAATAGACACAGACCACACAGACATTATAAATGACATTGATGTCACAACAGACAGACGACACAGACATTATAAATGATAATGATGTCACAATAGATACAGACAACACAGATGTCATAGATATTATATATGACAACAATGTCAGAATAGACACAGATGACACTGAAGACTCAGACGACACAGATTACAGACATTATATATGACAATTAAGTCACAAGAGATACATACGAAACAGACGACACAGACGAAACAGACGATACAGACATTATAAATTACAAAGTTGTCACAATATCACAGACAACTCAAACATGATAAATGACAATGATGTCACAATAGACCAGACAACACAAACGACACAGACATTATAAATGACAATAACGTCACAATAGACACAGACGGCACAGACATTATAAATGACAATGATGTCACAATAGACTCAGAATACACAGACATTATAAATGACAATAGTTTCACAGTAGACACAGAATACACAGATATTATAAATGACAAGATATCACAATATACAAAGACGACACCGACGACACAGACATTATAAATGACAGTGATTTTACAATAGAGACAGACGACACAGACAGACATGAGAATGATGACAGAGAAGACACAGACATTAAAAATGACAATGATGTCAAAATAGACACACACGACACACACCATATATAACAATGATGTCACAATAGACACAGATGACACAAACATCATAAATGACAACGATGCTCATTGCATCTTGAAAGACAAAAAATAAAACCCAAACAAAATTACTAGCTGGCGTTTGTAGGTAATGTAGGTACAAGTCATATCTAACTGTTGACTCGGCAGCCAACCCACCTGGCTATGGGAATCTACCCCCAGTTCAATTGTCACCCCTTGCTGCCAGACCCGATGCCTCTGCACCTGTAGAACTCAACATTCAATAACTTACCCCCAGACTCGATAGTAACTAAACAATTCCATACACTGTTTTGATTCAGGAATACCAACCCTTCTTCACACAACAGCCAGGCAGAAAAAAAAAGATAAAATCAAATCTTAACAACCATACACACCAGATTTATTGCCCCAAGAGTTTAAACTGCTCTACCGACACTCCAACGTTATATCTGAGATGGCTTTGGTCATTCCCTCTGTGGCTGCATAACCGACCAAAAATGATTCTCCTCACCCCATGTATCTATGGCTACTTGCTCTGGAATGCACCGTATCACCTCGCCCTTCAAAGCCTAACTAGACGGGTATATGTAAAGATAGAATTTCACTGCTATTCTTCTGCTAACTACCGTTTCCTTAGCTCAGGCAGAAAAGCTCCAGCCAGATTCAAACGTGCACAGACTGACTCTGCACAGAAAACCAATGACAGGATGCACAAACAAAAAGGAAACTTGGTAAGAATGACTCTCAAAAGAGGGCTGTCATTGGGCAACAAGATGTAGGGAGCTGCAAGAAAGATTATGTCAGCCCTTGAAAAATGGAAGACTATGGCCCCTTTAAGAGCCACAGCCACAACTAGAAGGATGCAAGGGTGAGCCCTTCTTAAAGACCTCAAAACAGAGTATGTATGGAGGAAGTGCCAGAACAGGGATTTAAGAAAATGGAACAATAAGGGCTGAGGATGCTAACGTGTCCTGTGATGCCTACACAATAGGCAACTGACCGGAAATTTCCAAAATGCAAGACCTATCTGTACATGAAGATCAGAATGCAAGAAAAGCAGTGCCCGATCAGCACCTTACTAAGAACAGACATCCAAGAGTCTAGAGATGACACGTGGATCAAATGCAAAGATGACATCAAGACCTGCAGAAGATTTAAGACACAGCAGAGTCTACACAATCTAAACAACAAGACAGATATAGGCTGGAACTGCCCTGCCTGGTACACGCTAGCTTGGGGCTGAAAATTAAACCCCTCTCCAAACGTGTAACAAGGTGCACTCTTCCTGCACAACCCTCTACCCTATGCTAAATCCCTTCCCTGCCATTCTCAACATTCTGCCCTCTTCCCCGCCCAAAACCACAGCCCCCTTAACTTTCTGAGGACCGAGGGCCTGAAGATATCCTTGGCAGAAAAAACCCAAGCTGCATCAACTAACTGGAAAAATCCTGCACTCTCACATTGTCCTGGACAATAAACTGCAAAAAAAAAAAAAAAAATACAGAAAACACAGTGCCAAGTCAGCATCACACTGCTCACTGCCAACATCTTGTACTACACCCACTGCAAAACTGCCAAGGCATTCTGCTCACCTATTTGATGCCAATTCAAACATTGGATGCTGCAGTCATCATCACCTGGGGCACTTCAGGTAGACAGACAGAAAATTTACTATTGTGCTTCTGAGAAATCAGTCCCGTGCTCCATCTCTCTACTCCCCTGTTCACCTCAACTGCTCTTTGCATTCTAAAAGTGGACCACACAGCATCTACAAAACCAAATGCCAATGCTCAATGGATTTGCCGCATACTACAGGGCTCTAACACACCTATTTGAACAACAACCTCCTCACCTCTCAGACCATACATCAGCAAGAAGCTTCACCCCTTTGAGGCTGCATTTGGCACCTGCCACAGAAAAAGCATGCTTTTGTACTACACTAAAGCACAGGCTGCCCCAAGCAACACCTATCTCCACTGCATTACCTTGACTGCTCAGATGCCCGGCTTGCCTCATCTTCTGTGGTTGTGTTGAGGCTTGAGCTCCACCTGGAATATACAAACAGCAAGGATGATTGTAACTTCATTGAACAAAACCAACACACGGTAACTGATCATACAGCCACGGTTACATTTCCCTACCAACACCACAGCCAACTCACCTCACTATGGCACACTAACTGCACGCAACTCCATCCATGCCCCTCGGCACACAGGTCAGCCCGCTACATCTGAAAAACACAACAGCAAGGAAGTCACCCTGATGCTCAGCAACGCCCTAAGAATTCCAAGACTCTACTGCACATTACAGTCAAGCAAAGCTAGTCCACAACCAAACCCAAACATTAATAGCCGCTCCCTTGACATTCAAACCCCTTCGTTACTGCTCCACTGGATGCTCCCATGCAGTTTTGGTCACCCCCTCTGTGGCTCCAGAGACAAGCAGAAACTACCCTCCTCACCCGCCACACCTAGGGCTGCTAGTTCTGCAAATAAGGGATGCCCCTAGACCGCAATGTCTAGGCACGTCAAAACGTTAAGCACACAATCGGGCCACTATACCCCTGCTGACGCTTATCGCCTCCTCTACACACCTGGCAGAGCAGCTCCAACCAGACACAAATACACGCAGAACATCAACACATAAGACCAATGTCGTGAACCGGGAACAAAAGAAAAGTCGCAGCAACAAGGAGGACACCTGGACCACGCGTGCCAATGGGCAAGGCAATGGACGGGGCTCCGAGGAACAACCTACGGTAGCCCTGGAAAAGCGAAGAACCGTGCATGGTTCCAAAGAGATGGTGCCACAACTGGCAAGATGAACGGGCAAGAAACACCTAAAGATGCAGAGGATGGATGAAATAGAGACAGACGACACAGACATGATAAATTACCATGATGTCACAATAGACATAAACAACAGAGACGACACTGACCTTATAAATGACAATGATTTCACAACAGACATAAACGACAGATACGACACAGACGACACAGACTTTATAAATGACAATGATGTCACAATAGACACAGACGACACAGACAAAACAGACATTATAAATGACAATAATGTCACAATGTACACAGACAACATAGTTGACACAGAAATTATATATGTCAATGATGTCAAAATAGACAAAGATGACACAGACGACAGTGACATTATAAATGACAATGATGTCACAATAGACACAGAGGAAACAGATGACACAGACATTATAAATTACAATGATGTCACAATAGACACAGAAGACACAGACATTATAAAACACAATGATTTCACAATAGACATAGACGACACACACGACAACGAGATTATAAATGACATTGATGTCAAAATATACACACACGACACAGACATTATAAATGACAATGATCACAGAATCACAGAATCACAGAATAACCAGGTTGGAAGAGACCCACCAGATCACCGAGTCCAACCGTTCCTAGCAAACACTAAACCATATCCCTCAGCACCTCGTCCACCCGTGCCTTAAACACCTCCAGGGAAGGTGACTCAACCACCTCCCTGGGCAGCCTCTTCCAGTGCCCAATGACCCTTTCTGTAAAGAATTTTTTCCTAACGTCTAGCCTAAACCTCCCCTGGCGGAGCTTGAGGCCATTCCCTCTTGTCCTGTCCCCTGTCACTTGGGAGAAGAGCCCAGCACCCTCCTCTCTACAACGTCCTTTCAGGTAGTTGTAGAGAGCAATGAGGTCACCCCTCAGCCTCCTCTTCTCCAGGCTAAACAACCCCAGCTCTCTCAGCCGCTCCTCATAAGGCCTGTTCTCCAGCCCTTTCACCAGCTTTGTTGCTCTTCTCTGGACTCTCTCCAGAGCCTCAACATCCTTCTTGTGGTGAGGGGCCCAGAACTGAACACAGTATTCGAGGAGCGGTCTCACCAGTGCCGAGTACAGAGGGAGGATAACCTCCCTGGACCTGCTGGTCACGCCCTTTCTGATACAAGCCAAGATGCCATTGGCCTTCTTGGCCACCTGGGCACACTGCTGGCTCATATTCAGTCGGCTGTCAACCAACACCCCCAGGTCCCTCTCCTCCAGGCAGCTTTCTAGACAGACTTCTCCCAGTCTGTAGCACTGCATAGGGTTGTTGTGCCCCAAGTGCAGGATCCGGCATTTGGCCTTGTTAAACCTCATGCCATTGGACTCTGCCCAGCGGTCCAGCCTGTTCAGATCCCTTTGCAGAGCCTCCCGACCCTCCAGCAGATCGACACTTCCACCCAGCTTAGTGTCGTCCACAAACTTGCTAAGGGTGCACTCGATGCCCTCATCCAGATCATTGATGAAGACATTGAACAGGGCTGGACCTAGCACTGAGCCCTGGGGAACCCCACTTGTCACTGGCCTCCAGCTGGATTTCACACCATTTACCACCACTCTCTGGGCCCGGCCATCCAACCAGTTTTCCACCCAGGAGAGTGTGCGCCTGTCCAGCCCAGAGGCTGACAGTTTCTCAAGCAGAACGCTGTGAGAAACTGTGTCAAAGGCTTTGCTGAAGTCCAGGAAGACCACATCCACAGCCTTTCCCTCATCCAGTAGCCGGGTCACTTTGTCATAGAAGGCGATCAGGTTAGTCTGGCAAGACCTGCCTTTTGTGAACCCATGTTGACTGGGCCTGATCACCCAGTTCTCTTGCATGTGCTTCATGATAGCACTCAAGATCACCTGTTCCATGACTTTCCCTGGCACTGAGGTCAGACTGACAGGCCTGTAGTTTCCTGGGTCCTCCCTGCGGCCCTTTTTGTAGATGGGCACAACATCAGCCAGCCTCCAGTCCAGTGGGACTTCCCCAGTCTTCCAGGACTGTTGGAAGATGATGGAAAGGGGTTTGGCCAGCACATCCGCCAGCTCCTTCAGTACCCTAGGGTGAATCCCGTCCGGCCTCATAGACTTGTGACTTTCCAGTCGGGCTAGCAAGGCTCTGACCACCTCCTCTTGGATCGTGGGAGCCTCATTATGCTCCTCTAGCTCCTGGGTTTGTACACAGACGGAACGACCCTCCTTACGACTAAAGACTGAGGCAAAGAAGGCATTAAGTACCTCAGCCTTTTCCTCATCCCCTGTTACTGTTGTCCCTTCTGTGTCCAATAGGGAGTGTATGGTCTCCCCAGTCCGCCTTTTATTATTTATATATTTGTAGAAAGATTTTTTGTTATCTTTCACTGACTTGGCCAATCCAATTTCTAGCTGAGCCTTAGCCCTTCTGATTTTTTCCCTACACAATCTCACTTCCCTCCTGTAGTCCACCCAAGAGGCCTGTCCCTTCTTCCAGAGGCCATAAACATTTCTTTTCTTCTTGATATCCCTCAAGATCTCTCTATTCAACCAAGCTGGCTTTCTCCCCTGCCGGCTTTTTTTCCGGACCACGGGGATGGCTTTCTCCTGAGCTGCTAGGACCACCCCTTTGAAGAGCTCCCAGCCCTCCTGGGCTCCCTTGCCCTTGAGTACTGTCTCCCATGAGACTTCACCAACCAGCCTGCTGAAGAGATCAGTCTGCCCTCTGGAAATTTAATGTTACCGTCTTGCTAACCACCCTCTTCACTTCACCTAGAACAGAAAATTTTATAATCTCATGGTCGCTTAGTCCTAGGCGTCCACCTACCGCCACATCCACTACAAGGCCTTCTCTGTTCACCAACAGGAGGTCCAGGAGGGCACCTTCCCTGGTTGGTTCATTCACCAACTGTGCAAGGAAGTTATGTCACAGTAGACACAGATGACAGACGACACAGATGACAGAGACGACACAGACATGATAATTAACAGTGGTACCACAATAGACAGAGACAACACATGACACAGACGACACAGACGACAGATATCAGAAACGAAACAGACTACACAGACGACACAGGCGAAACAAACGGCACAAATAATTAAATGAAAATTATGTCCAGTAGACACAGAAGACATAGACGAAACATACGACATAGATGTTATAAATGAAAATGATGTCATAATAGACATAGGCGACAAAGGCGACACAGACATTATAAATGACAATGATGTTCACAAAAGACACAAACGACACAAAGAGGATACAGACAACACAGACATAAATGACAATGATATCACAATAGACACAGATGAGACAGACGACACATATATTGTAAATGAAAACGATATCACAATAGACACAGACGACACAGACATTATAAATGACAATGATGTCAAAATAGACATTGATAACACAGACATTGTAAATGACAATGATGTCACAATAGACACCGACGACACAGATGACACAGACATTATAAATGTCAATGAAATAAAAACAGACACAGATGACACAGAAAACACATACATAATTAATGAAAATTATTTCGCAAAAGACACAGACGACTCAGACTACACTAACATTATAAATGAAAATTATGTCACAAAATACAAAGGCGACACAGACGACACAGACATTATAAATGACAGTGAAGTCAAAATAGACACAGACGACAGAGAAGACACAGACATTTTAAATGACAATGATGTCACAATAGACATAATCGACACAAGAAACAGACGACAGAGAAGACACAGACATTATAAATGAACATGATATCACAATAAACACAGACACAGACAACAAAGACATTATAAATCACAATGATGTCACAATAGACACAGATGACAAAACAACACAGACGACAGATATTATTAATGAAAATAATGTCACAACAGACACAGATGACACAGACGACACAGACATTATATTTGACAATGATGTCACAATAGACACAGATGACACAGTGGACACAGGCTTTATAAATGAAAATGTTGTAACAATAGGCACAGATGACTAAGACGACAGAGTCGACACAGACATTAAAAATGACAATGATGTCACCATAGACACAGACGACAGAGACAACACAGTAGTTCAAAGACGACACAGATAACACAGATATAAAAAATGACAATGATATCAAAATAGACACAGACGACACAGAAATGATAAATTACAATGACGTCACAATAGACACAGATGACTCAGCAGACACAGATATTATAAATGACAATGATGTCACAATAGACACAGACGACAGATATTATAAATGAAAATTATTTCACAATAGACACAGACAACAGAGACGACACAGATATTAAAAATGGCAATTATGTCACAATAGACAGACGACACACTACAAAGCCGACACAGACTTCATAAATGATAATGATGTCACAATAGATACATAATACATAGACATTTTGAATGACAATGATGTCACAAAAGTCACAGACAACACAGATGACACAGACGACACAGACATTAAAAATGACACTGATTTCACAAGACACACAGAGGACATGGACATTAAAAATGATAATGATGTCACAGAGACATTATAGATAACAATTATTTCACAATAGACACAGACAACACAGACTTTATATATGAAAATGATATCAAAATATACAAAGACGGCACACACGACACAGACATTATAAGTGACAATAATATCACAATAGACACAGATGACAGACAACACAGACGGTATAAATGACAATGGTGTCACAATATGAACAGACGACAGAGACAACACAGAAGACAGACATTATAAATGAAAGAAAAGTCACAGTAGACACAGACGACAGAAAAGACACAAACGTAACAGACATTAAAATTGAAAATGATGTCACAATAGACATAGATTACACAGACATTATAAATTACAACGATGTCACAATAAACACAGATGACACAGACGACACAGACATTACAAATGACAATGATGTCAAAGTAGACACAGACGACGCAGACAACAAAAACGACACAGAAATTAAAAATTAAAATGAAGTCACAATAGACAGATGACACAGATGATTCAGACATTATAAATGACAATGATGTCACAATAGACAGAGATAACAGAGATATTATAGATTAAAATGATGTCAGAATAGACACAGAAGACACAGACTTTATAAATGACAATGATGTCACAATAGATGCATTCGACACAGACGACACAGGCATTTTATATGACAATGATATCACAATAGACACAGATGACACAGACATAAATGTCAATGATATCAAAATAGACAAAGACGACACACACGACAGACATTATAATTGACAATTATATAACAATGGACACAGACGACAAAGACGACAGAGATGACACAGATGACACAGACATTATAAATGACAACGATGTCACCATAGACACAAACGACACAGACATTATAAATGACAAAGATGTCACAGTAGTCACAGACGACATAAAAGACACAAACTACAGAGACATTATAAATGAAACTGATGTCACAAAAGATACAAACGACACAGACATTATAAATGACAATGATGTCACAATAGACACAGACAACAGAGCAGACACATTAAATATGACAATGATGTCACAACATAGACTACAGAGAAGGCAAAAACATTATAAATGACAATTATGTAACAATAGACACAGAAGACACAGACATTTATAATAACAATGATGTCACAATAGACACAGACAACACAGACGACAGACATTAAGTGACATGGATGTCACAATAGACACAGAAGTCACAGAGGACACAGACACTATAAACTACATGGATTTCAAAATAGACACAGATGCCACAGACGACACAGAGAACACAGACAACACACATGACTCAGACGACACAGACATTATAAATGACAATGATGTCACAATAAACACAGATGAAAAAGAGGACACTGACGACACACATGACAAAGATAATATAAATGCAAATGATGTCACCATAGACACAGATGACCCAGACGATGCAGACATGAATGACAATGATGGCACCGTACACACAGACGACAAAGAGGTCACAGATATTATAAATTACAATGACATCACAATAGACGCAGACGACACAGACATTATAAATGCCAATGATGTCATAATACACACAGACGACAAAGACATAATAAATGACAATGATGTCACAGTAGACACAGACGACACAGACAATACAAACGACACAGACATTATCAATGAAAACGATGTCACAATAGACACCCATGACACAGACGACACAGACATTATAAATTATAATGATGTCACAATAGACAAAGATGACACAGACATTATATATGACAATGATGTGACAATAGACACAGACAACACAAACAACAGACATTATAAATAACGATGATGTCACAATAGACAGAGACGACACAGAATACAGAGATATTATAAATGAAAATGACGTCAGAAATGACATAGAAGACACAGACTTTATAAATGACAATGATGTCACAATAGACACAGTCGACACAGAAATTATAAATGAAAATGTCATGATAGACACAGACGACAAAGACGACAGAGTCGACAGAGATGACACAGACATTAAAAATGAAAATTATGTCAAAATAAACACAGACGACACAGACATTATAAATGACAATGATGTCGCAATAGACAAAGACGACAAAAACGACAGAGATGACACAGACATTAAAAATGACAATTATGCCAAAATAGACACAGACGACACATACATTATAAATGCCAACGATGTCACAATAGACACGGATTACACAGAAGACACAGACATTATAAATGCCAATGATGTCACAATAGACTCCAACTACAGAGACGACTGAGACAAAATAGACGACACAGACATTGTAAATGACAATGATGTCGCAATAGACAAAGACGACTAAAACGAAAGAGATGACACAGACATTATAAATGACAATGATGCCACAACAGACACAAATGACTCAGAAGGCACAGACATTTTAAATGACAATGATGTCACAATAGACACAGATGAAACAGACGACATAGACGACACAGACAAAACAAACATTATAAATGACAATGATGTCTTAATAGACACAGACGATAGAGACGACAGACTACAAATTCATTATAAATTAAAATGTTGTCACGATTGAAACAGAAGGCACAGAGGACACAGATGACACAGACATTATAAATGACAAAGATGTCACAACAGACACTTACGACACAGACATTATAAAACACAATGACGTCACATTAGACAAAGACAAATGAGATGACACAGATGACGCAGTCATTATAAAGGACAATGATGTAACTATAGACAGAGACGACACTGACATTATAAATCACAATGTTTTCACAATAGATACAGACTACACAGACAACACAGTATAAATGACAATGGTGTCACAATATAAACAGACGACAGAGACGACACAGACATTATAAACGACAATAAAGTCACAATAGACACAGACGACAGAAAAGGCACAGACGACACAGACATTATAATTGAAAATGACGTCACAATAGACACAGACAACACAGACATAAATAACAACGATGTCAAAATAGACACAGACGACACAGACATTAAAAATGACAATGATGTCACAGTACACACAGACGACACAGACAAAACAAACGACACAGATATTATAATTGATATTGATGTCAAAATAGACACAGACGACACAGACATTATAAAATACAATGATGTCACAATAGACACAGACGATACAGACATAAATTACAACAATATCAAAATAGACACAGATGACACAGACATAAATGACAACGATGTGACAATAGACACAGACGACACAGATAACAGGCATTATATATAACAATGATATCACAACAGACACAGACGATACAGACATTATAAATGACAATGATGTCAAAATAGACACAAACGACAGATATTATAATTGACAATGATGTCACAATTGAAACAGACGACACAGACATTGTAAACGAAAATGTTGTCACAATGGACATACACGACACAGACATTATATATGACAATGATGTATCATTAGATGCAGACGACACAGACGACTGACATGATAAATGACAATGATGTGATGGTAGACACAGACGACTGAGACAACATAAAAGACACAATCAACAGAGATATTATAATTGAAAATTACATCACAATAGACACAGAATACACAGACATTATAAATGACAATGATGTCAAAATAGACATAGACAACACAGACATTATATATGACAACTTTGTTGAAATAGACACAGACGACAGAGACATTTTAAATGACAGTGATGTCACTATAGAAATAGATGACACAGACGACAGACATTAGATACGAAAAAGATGCCACAATACACAGAGACGACACAGACATTATAAATGACAATGATGTCACAATAGACAAAAGCGACACAGACAATATAAATAACACAGACACAGACATAATAAATGACAGTGATGTCAAAATAGACATAGACGACACAGACGACACAGACATTATAAACGACAATTTTGTCACTATTAACACAGACAAAACAGACGACACAGACATTATAAATGACAATGATGTAACAAAACACACAGACAACACAGACATTATAAATTACAATGATGTCAAAATAGACACAGACGACACAGACATTATAAATTACAATGTATTCACAACAGACATAGAAGACACAGACATTAAAAACTATAATGATGTTACAGTAGACATGGACTACACAGAAAAAAAACCGACAGGCATTATAAATGACAGTGATGTCACAGTCGACACACACAACACCGACGACACAGAGGACAAAGACATTATAAATGACAATGATGTTATAATAGACACAGATGACACGGATGACAGACGACAAAGACATTAAAAATAAAAATGATGTCACAAAACACATCGAAGAAATAGACATTATAAATAAAAATGAATTCAAAATGCACAAAGACGACAGCGACGACACAGACATTATAAATGCAAACAATATCACAATAGACACAGAAGACAGAGATGACATAGACGACACAGACAACAAAGATATTATAAATGACAATGATGTCATAATAAAAACAGATGACAGACATTATAAATGACAATGATGCCACAATATACAAAGATGACACAGACGACAGACATTATAAATGAAAACAATGTCACATTAAACACAGATGACACAGACGACAGACATTACAAATGACAATGATGTCACAATAGACACAGACGACAGAGATGACACAAATGGCACAAACGACACACATAATATAAATGACAATGATGTCCTAATAGACACAGACATCACAGACATTATAAATGAAAAAGAAGTCACAATAGACACAGACGACAGACAACACAGGAATTACAAATGACAACTGTGTAAGAATACACACTGACGATACAGACGAAACAGAGGACACAGTCATTTTTAATGACAATGTTGTCACAATAGACACAGACTACACAAATATAATATAAAATGAAGTCACAACAGACGCAGAAGACACAGAAGACACAGACATTATAAATCACAATGGTGTCACAATAGACATAGACGAGAGAAGAAACAGACATTATAAACTACAATGATGACACAATAGACAGACTACACAGATGACACAGACATTATAAGTGACAATGATGTCAAAATAGACAAAGATGACACAGACGACACAGACTTTATAAAAGAAAATGATGTCACAATAGACACAGACGACACAGACATAAATGACAATGATGTCACAATAGACATGTACAACACACGACACAGACTATAAACTACAATGATGTCACAGTAGACACAGACTGGACAGATGACAGATATTATATATGACAATAATATCACAATAGCCACAGACGACACTGACGACAAAAATATTATAAATGACAATGATGTCACAATAGACACAGGCGACACAGATTTTATAAATGACAATTATGTCTCAATAGACAGAGACGACACAGCCATTATAAATGACAAAGATGTCACAATATTCACAGATGACAGAGACACTATAAATGACAGTGCTGTCACATTAGACATAGACGACAGATTTTATAAATGACAATTATGTCTCAATAGACACAGACTAGACAGACGACACAGACGAAAGACATTATAAATGAAAATGATGTCGCAATCGGCACAGATGACACAGATGACAGACATTATAAAAACAATAATGTCACAATAGACACAGACGATGCAGACATGATAAATGAAAATGATGTCACAACATTCACAGACGACACAGATAATATAAATTACAATGATGTAACAATAGACACAGGAGTCACAATAGACACAGTTCTCACAGATATTATAAATTACAATGATGTAACAATAGGCACAGGAAGCACAGACGACACATACGACAAAGACGATAAAGACTTTATAAATGACAACGATGTCACAATAGACACAGACGACACAGACATTATAAATTACAATGATGTCACAATATTCACAGATTACATATACAACATATACGACGATACAGAGATTATAAAAGACAATGATGTCAAAATAGACAAAGATGACACAGACGACACAGACTTTATAAATGACAATGATGTCACAATAGACACAGACATTATAAATGACAAATATATCAAAATAGACAAAGAAAACACAGAATACACAGACATTATAAACGAAATGATGTCAAAATATACACAGAAGACACAGACATTATACATGACAATGATGTCAAAATAGACACAGACGACAGACATTTAAAATAACAATGATATCACAAAAGACACAGAAAACAGAGACATTATATATGACAATGATGTCACAATAGACACTGACGACACAGACAACATAAATGACAACGATATCACAATAGACACAGACAACACAAACATTATAAATGACAAAAATGTCAAAACATAGACAGACGACACAGACATTATAAAAAAAATGATATCTAAATATACACAGACGACAGAGACATTATAAATGACAAGGATGTCACAATAGACAAAGAAGATACAGACGACAGAGATGACACAGACTTAGTAAATGAATACTATGTCACAATAGAAACAGACGACACAGACATTAAAAACTGCTATGGAGTCACATTAGAAACAGATGACAGACGACAGACTACACAGAAGACACAGACATTATAAATGACAATGATGTCACAACAGACACAGACGACACAGACATTGTAAATCAAAATCATAACAAAATAGAAACAAATGACACAGACATTATAAATTAAAACGATATCACAATAGAAACAGATGACACAGACTACAATGACATTATAAATGACAGTGATTTCAATATTAACACAGATGACACCAACTACACAGACATTAAAAATGACAATAATGTCACATTACACACAGATGACAGACATAACAGACTTAACAGACTTTATGAACGACAGTGAGGTCGCTGTAGACACAGACGACAAACTTTCTAAACATCAATGAGGTCACTATAGACACAGACGAAACATACGACACCAACGACACAGACATTATTAGTGACAAGGGTGTCACAATAGACAAAGACGACACAGACAATATATTTTACAATGATGTCACATTAGACACAGACGACATAGATGGCACAGATATTAATGAAAATGATGTCACAATATACACAAACAACACAGACGACATTGACGACCGATGACAGTGACATTATAAATGACAATGATGTCACATTAAACAGTAGACACAGACATTGTAATTGACAAAGATGTCACAATAGACAGACGACAGAGACGACACAGACTTTATAAACGACAGTGAGGTTGCTATAGACGCAGACGACACAGACTTTCTAAACATCAATGAGGTCACTACAGACACAGGCGACACAGACTTTCTAAATGACAGTGAGGTCGCTAGAGACGCAGACGACACAGACTTTATGAATGACAGTGAGGTCGCTAGAGATGCAGACGACACAGACTTTATGAATGACAGTGAGGTCGCTAGAGACGCAGATGACACAAACTTTATGAACAACAGTGAGGTCGCTAGAGATGCAGGCGACACAGACTTTCTAAACCACAGCGAGGTCACTAGAGACGCAGGCGACAGACCTTCTGAACGACAGTGAGGTCGCTGTAGACACAGGCGACACAGACCTTCTGAACGACAGTGAGGTCGCTGTAGACACAGGCGGCAAAGACCTTCTGAACGACAGTGAGGTCGCTGTAGACACAGGCGACACAGACCTTCTGAACGACAGTGAGGTCGCTGTAGACACTAGCGACACAGACCTTCTGAACGACAGTGAGGTCGCTGTAGACACTGGCGGCACAGAACTTCTGAATGACAGTGAGGTCGCTGTAGACACAGACGACACAGACATTATGAACGACAGTGAGGTCGCGGTAGACACAGGCGACACAGACCTTCTGAACGACAGGGAGGTCGCTGTAGACACAGGCGACAAAGACCTTATGAACGACAGTGAGGTCGCGGTAGACACTGGTTACACAGACCTTATGAACGACAGTGAGGTCGCCGTAGACACAGGCGACACAGACCTTCTGAACGACAGTGAGGTCTCTGTAGACACAGATGACACAGAATTTCTAAACCTCAATGAGGTCGCTATAGACACAGACGACACAGACGACACAGACTTTATAAAACTCATTGAGGTCGCTATAGACAGAGATGACACAGACTTTCTAAACCTCAATGAAGTCGCTATAGACACAGACGACACAGACTTTCTAAACGTCAATGAGGTCGCTATAGACAAAGACGACACAGAATTTCTAAACCTCAATGAGGTCGCTATATACAGAGACGACACAGACATTCTAAATGTCAATGAGGTCACTAGAGACAAGGACGACCCAGACTTTCTAAATGACAGTGAGGTCGCTAGAGACACAGATGACACAGACTTCCTAAACGACAATGAGGTCACTATAGACACAGGCGACACAGACTTCCTAAACCACAATGAGGTCACTGTAGACACAGGCGACACAGACTTTCTAAACCTCAATGAGGTCCCTATAGACACAGATGACACAGATTTTCTAAACGTCAATGAGGTCGCTACAGACACAGACGACAGTTTTCTGAACGTCAATGAGGTCACTATAGACACAGACGACAGTTTTCTAAACGTCATTGAGGTCGCTATAGACACAGATGACACAGATTTTATAAATGACAGTGAGGTCTCTAGAGACACAGACTTTCTAAACATCAATGAGGTCGCTATAGACACAGGCGACAGACATTCTAAACCTCAATGAGGTCTCTATAGACACAGACGACACAGACTTTCTAAACGTCAATGAGGTCGCTAGAGACACAGACGACACAGCAAAGACTTTCTAAATGACAATGAGGTCGCTGTAGACACAGACGACACAGAATTTCTAAACCTCAATGAGGTCACTAAATGTAATGACGACACAGACAACACAGACTTTCTAAACGTCAATGAGGTCACTATAGACAATGACGACACAGACAATACAGACCTTCTAAACATCAATGAGGTCGCTGTAGACACAGGCGACACAGACTTTCTAAACGTCAGTGAGGTCGCTGTGGACACAGGCAACACAGACTTTCAAAACGTCAGTGAGTTCGCTGTGGACACAGGCAACACAGACTTTCTAAACGTCAATGAGGTCGCTGTGGACACAGGCGACACAGCCGACACAGGCTTTCTAAATGACAATGAGGTCGCTGTAGACACAGGCGACACAGACATTCTAAACATCAATGATGTCGCTGTAGACACAGGCAACACAGACTTTCTAAATGTCAATGAGGTCGCTGTGGACACAGGCGACACAGGCGACACAGACTTTCTAAACCTCAATGAGGTCCCTATAGACACAGATGACACAGGTTTTCTAAACGTCAATGAGGTCGCTACAGACACAGACGACAGTTTTCTGAACGTCAATGAGGTCACTATAGACACAGACGACAGTTTTCTAAACGTCATTGAGGTCGCTATAGACACAGATGACACAGATTTTATAAATGACAGTGAGGTCTCTAGAGACACAGACTTTCTAAACATCAATGAGGTCGCTATAGACACAGGCGACAGACATTCTAAACCTCAATGAGGTCTCTATAGACACAGACGACACAGACTTTCTAAACGTCAATGAGGTCGCTAGAGACACAGACGACACAGCAAAGACTTTCTAAATGACAATGAGGTCGCTGTAGACACAGACGACACAGAATTTCTAAACCTCAATGAGGTCACTAAATGTAATGACGACACAGACAACACAGACTTTCTAAACGTCAATGAGGTCACTATAGACAATGACGACACAGACAATACAGACCTTCTAAACATCAATGAGGTCGCTGTAGACACAGGCGACACAGACTTTCTAAACGTCAGTGAGGTCGCTGTGGACACAGGCAACACAGACTTTCAAAACGTCAGTGAGGTCGCTGTGGACACAGGCAACACAGACTTTCTAAACGTCAATGAGGTCGCTGTGGACACAGGCGACACAGCCGACACAGGCTTTCTAAATGACAATGAGGTCGCTGTAGACACAGGCGACACAGACATTCTAAACATCAATGATGTCGCTGTAGACACAGGCAACACAGACTTTCTAAATGTCAATGAGGTCGCTGTGGACACAGGCGACACAGGCGACACAGACTTTCTAAACCTCAATGAGGTCCCTATAGACACAGATGACACAGGTTTTCTAAACGTCAATGAGGTCGCTACAGACACAGACGACAGTTTTCTGAACGTCAATGAGGTCACTATAGACACAGATGACACAGATTTTATAAATGACAGTGAGGTCTCTAGAGACACAGACTTTCTAAACATCAATGAGGTCGCTATAGACACAGGCGACAGACATTCTAAACCTCAATGAGGTCTCTATAGACACAGACGACACAGACTTTCTAAACGTCAATGAGGTCGCTAGAGACACAGACGACACAGCAAAGACTTTCTAAATGACAATGAGGTCGCTGTAGACACAGACGACACAGAATTTCTAAACCTCAATGAGGTCACTAAATGTAATGACGACACAGACAACACAGACTTTCTAAACGTCAATGAGGTCACTATAGACAATGACGACACAGACAATACAGACCTTCTAAACATCAATGAGGTCGCTGTAGACACAGGCGACACAGACTTTCTAAACGTCAGTGAGGTCGCTGTGGACACAGGCAACACAGACTTTCAAAACGTCAGTGAGTTCGCTGTGGACACAGGCAACACAGACTTTCTAAACGTCAATGAGGTCGCTGTGGACACAGGCGACACAGCCGACACAGGCTTTCTAAATGACAATGAGGTCGCTGTAGACACAGGCGACACAGACATTCTAAACATCAATGATGTCGCTGTAGACACAGGCAACACAGACTTTCTAAATGTCAATGAGGTCGCTGTGGACACAGGCGACACAGGTGACACAGACTTTCTAAACGTCAATGCGGTCGCTGTAGACACAGGCGACACAGACTTTCTAAACGTCAATGAGGTCGTTGTAGACACAGGCGACACAGACGTTCTAAACGTCAATGAGGTCACTATAGACACAGGTGACACAGAATTTCTAAACGTCAATGAGGTCGCTATAGACACAGATGACACAGACTTTCTAAACCTCAATGAGGTCGCTATAGACAGAGACGACACAGACTTTCTAAACCTCATTGAGGTCGCTATAGACACAGATGACACAGACTTTCTAAACCTCAATGAGGTCGCTATAGACAGAGACAACACAGACGTTCTAAACGTCAATGAGGTCGCTATAGACAGAGACGACAGAATTTCTAAACCTCATTGAGGTCGTTATAGGCACAGACGACAGACTTTCTAAACCTCAATTAAGTCGCTATAGACACAGACGACACAGACGTTCTAAACCTCAATGAGGTCGCTATAGACACTGATGACACAGAATTTCTAAACGACAATGAGGTCGCTGTAGACACAGACGACACAGACTTTCTAAACCTCAATGACGTCGCTATAGACAGAAATGACACAGACAACACAGACGTTCTAAACATCAGGGAGGTCTTTATAGACACAGACGACACAGACTTTCTAAACCTCATTGAGGTCGCTATAGACACAGACGACACAGACTTTCTAAACATCAATGAGGTCGCTATAGACACAGACGACACAGAATTTCCAATCGACAATGAGGTCGCTGTAGACACAGGTGACACAGACTTTCTGAACCACAGTGAGGTCTCTGTAGACACAGGTGACACAGACCTTATGAACGACAGTGAGGTCGCTGTAGACACAGGCGACACAGACTTCCTAAACCACAATGAGGTCACTATAGACACAGGCGACACAGACTTCCTAAACCACAATGAGGTCACTATAGACACAGACGACACAGACTTTCTAAACGTCAACGAGGTCGGTATAGACACAGACGACACAGACCTTATGAATGACAGTGAGGTCGCTATTGACAAAGACGATACAGACCTTATGAACAACATTGAGGTCGCTATAGACACAGATGACACAGATTTTATAAACATCAATGAGGTCACTATAGACACAGATGAAACATACGACACCAACGACACAGACATTATTAGTGAGAAGGGTGTCACAATAGACAAAGACGACAAAGACAATATATTTTACAATGATGTCACATTAGACACAGACAACACAGACAACATAGATGACATAGATGGCACAGATTTTATTAATGAAAATGATGTCACAATATACACAAAAACACAGATGACAATAAAGACATCGATGACACTGACATAAATGACAAGGATGTCACAATAGACACAGTAGACAGACATTATAATTGACAAAGACGTCACAATAGACAGACGACAGAGACGACACAGACTTTAAGAACGACAGTGAGGTCGCTAGAGACGCAGGTGACACAGACTTTATGAATGACAGTGAGGTCGCTAGAGACGCAGGCGACACAGACTTTATGAACGACAGTGAGGTCGCTAGAGACGCAGGCGACACAGACCTTCAGAACAACAGTGAGTTCGCTGTAGACGCAGACGACACAGACTTTCTGAACGACAGTGAGGTCGCTAGAGACACTGGTGACACAGAACTTCTGAACGACAGGGAGGTCGCTGTAGACACAGGCGACAAAGACCTTATGAGCGACAGTGAGGTCGCTGTAGACACTGGTGACACAGACCTTCTGAACGACAGTGAGGTCGCTGTAGACACAGGCGACACAGACTGTCTAAACCTCAATGATGTCACTATAGACACAGACGACACAGGCTTTCTAAACGTCAGGGAGGTCTTTATAGACACAGGCGACACAGGCTTTCTAAACCTCAATGAGGTCTCTATAGACACAGATGACACAGATTTTATAAACGACAGTGAGGTCGCTAGAGACACAGGCTTTCTAAACGTCAGGGAGGTCTTTATAGACACAGGCGACACAGGCTTTCTAAACGTCAGGGAGGTCTTTATAGACACAGGCGACACAGGCATTCTAAACGTCAGGGAGGTCTTTATAGACACAGGCGACACAGGCATTCTAA
Source organism: Phaenicophaeus curvirostris (assembly GCF_032191515.1). NCBI lineage: Eukaryota > Metazoa > Chordata > Aves > Cuculiformes > Cuculidae > Phaenicophaeus > Phaenicophaeus curvirostris. The sequence goes on along the minus strand of NC_091402.1, from coordinate 601,068 downwards.
ACGTCAGGGAGGTCGCTGCGGACACAGGCGACACAGGCGACACAGGCGACACAGGCATTATAATTGACAATGATTTCACAACAGAGACAGATGACAGACACGAAAATGATGACACAGACATTATAAATGAGAATGATGTCACAATAGAAACAGACGACAGACAAAAATGACAACACAGATTACACTGACATTATAAATGACAATGATTTCACAATAGAGACAGACGACAGAGACATTAAAAATGACAAAGATGTTCAAAATAGACACACACTATATATAACAATGACGTCACAATAGACACAGACATCATATATGACAACGATGCTCATTGCATCTTGAAAGACAAAAAATAAAACCCAAACAAAATTACTAGCTGGCATTTGTAGGTAATGTAGGTACAAGTCATATCTAACTGTTGACTCGGCAGCCAACCCACCTGGCTATGGGAATCTACCCCCAGTTCAATTGTCACCCCTTGCTGCCAGACCCGAGGCCTCTGCACCTGTAGAACTCAACATTCAATAACTTACCCCCAGACTCGATAGTAACTAAATAATTCCACACACAGTTTTGATTCAGTGTGGATGACCTTGTGAGCACTTGGTTACAAGAAAAAGGTCATGAGGCCCCTCGAAGCTTGGCTACCTAAGCTTAGTTATTATGTTACAATAGTTATGGCCGAAACGCAAGGCTTAGCAAGTTCAAAGCCGCTTAGATCATAGTACAGAACGTAGTGAGACTGAGATAATCATGTTTGTAGTTGTTTCTTTTTAAGAACTTGATGTTTAGATAATTATAATAGCCGTGGTAACAGAATAATGCAGTATTGTGTTATATTTAGACCTTTTGTAGTAAATGACGAAAATAATGTAACCAATGATGAGCCTTTATTTTGCAATATGTATGAGCTAATTAACTAGTGTATATATGTCATCGCTTTATCCTTAATAAATTGAGACTTGTTGATCATCATCTGATGTGCATGTCTCCCGTCGTTTCCAACAAATGGTGACCCCGACGTGATAAAGGTGACCGTATATACGAGCCTTGTTGCCATGGTGGAACGACGAGTGGTTTGAGTCCTTACGCGGCGAGGACGGCTATAAGCGCAGGAGGAACCGCGCCGAGCCCCAGGTGACCGTATAGACGAGCCTGGTCGATACGTGCTACCGAGACCTTGGAGAGCCGCAACAGCGCTGACGTTTTAAGGTATGGAGAGGCAAGCAGCATATGATTTATTTACCTGTTTCTTAACTAAGCGACAGGTCAAAGATGTAGATTTAAAAAAGGAACTTCCAAATTTATTAGCATATGGTCAAGAGCAGGGTTGTTTTCAAAACCCGCATACTGTACACGAGTTGTCTGAATGGCGCAAATTCGGAGATAAATTATGGGAGGCAGCAATTGATGGGGACAAAACCGCAAAGAAGTTCGGTAAAGCATGGAAAATTATACATAATGAGCTGTTACAGTACCAGGCAGAACAAAAAGCCGCCGTGCATGCCACAGCCGCGCAAGATAAAAATAAGTCTTATATCTCTGACTGGATGCAGATTCCTATTTTACCTCCCAGCACAAATACTGTTGTTCTCCCTCCCCCTCGACCTCCTCCACCTCCTGATGCAGTTGTTCCCTCTGCGCTCCCGGCGGTGCCTCCACATTCTCTGCCAGCTGCTACTCCCCCAGCAGTAGACTCACCGCCAGATCCACTCCCCTCTGATTCTATTCCAACCCCTATCAAGGTATCTACCACGTCTCCTAGCCCGAAGGGTGATACCTTGCCTGGTGCTGAATCGGATTTGGCCGAAGCCATGGCAAGGGAGCATCGAGAAGCATGGGCAACTTTAGCTAGAGAGGGTGTAGATACGGGAGATGCTGATGTGTTTCACGCCTCTGCTCAGTTGGCGTGCCCAGTAATTTATCATCCCTTGCCCGGCGGTGGATTGAATGCTACTGTAACAGCCCTAGACTGGAAGCTTTTATCACAGCTCCGCTCCACTGTTAGTCAGTTTGGAGTGAGCAGTGAACCCGTTAAACAAATGTTAGATTATATATGGGATACACAGTTATTATTGCCCTCCGACTGTAGAGGAGTGGTTCGCCTTCTTTTTTCACCACATCAACAACTTCTTTTTAATGCTCACGGGCAAACTTTGGTAAATCAATGTCTAGCTGTGCAGCGAGACCCAGCAGATCCCCTTTATGATATAACTATGGAGGAATTAATGGGTCTGGGACCATTTTTGCGAACGGAGGCTCAGGCACTTATCGGCCCAGATAAACTACGTGAAGCTATGCGCCTTGTTCGGTTGGCAATTACTCGTGTAAAGGATCCGGGTGGTGTACCAGTTTACATGGGAATTAAACAAGGTCATGACGAGCATTTTGGTACCTTTATAGACAAAGTTGCTTCTGCTATTGAACGTGCAGGAGTGCAAGATTTCATGAAAGGAGCATTGTTAAAACAATGCGCCTTGCGAAATTGTAATGCCACTACACGTAATGTGTTAAACATGTTGGGAGCTAATTGGACCATTGAGGAAGCATTAGAGAAAACGTCTCACATTCCAGTGGGTCCACAAGCCTTTGTAGTTGAAGCTATTAAAGAGTTAGGACAGGGATTACAGGAACAGGCAAAAGCCTCTCAATCACAAGTGTTAGCTGCTCTTGCACCTCTCCAAGTGTCAGCTGCGCAAACAAGGAATGCACAACCCAGAGGCCGGCCAAAATGTTATCGTTGTGGAGTGCTCGGACACACTCGGTGAGAATGTGCAGCAACAGGAGTATGGTGTGCCCGATGCCGATCTGATACACACAATACTGGAGCTTGTCGCCGCAGATCGGGAAACTTCAATGGGAGCGCGACTCGCAGCTTCCGCGCGACGACACAAGTGGGCGCTGCTCAACCAGCACTGCCTCTACACTTTTGCCAGCAACCCGAGGCAGCCTTGGGCTCGACTTGGCAGCCTCAGTAGATACTAATTTGCTGACGAACCAGCCACACAAGATCTCAACTGGAATCATCGGACCGCTAAAAATTGATGGACAACAAGTAGGAGCACTGTTAATTGGGAGATCCTCCGCTTCAATGTTGGGACTTTTCGTACTCACTGGACTCATTGATGCTGACTACACCGGAGAAATCATGATTATGGCCCATACGCCGTTTCCACCTGTTTGTATTCGCAAGGGACAACGAATTGCTCAATTGATACCAATGCCACAATTAACCAACAAGCTGACTCCAATTTCTACTTCTCCCCGAGAAGACAAAGGATTTGGTTCTACAGGAGGACTCACGCTGTTAACAATGAACCTCTCAGAGCGCCCTAAGCGTAAAGTTACAGTGACCTATCAAGGAACTCATACTACATTGTTAGGACTTTTTGACACTGGGGCGGATTCTAGCATAATTGCTCCACAATTTTGGCCTTCTGATTGGCCAATTCAGCCAGCTACGGTAACAGTTTCTGGAGTTGGGGGTCTAACACTGGCCCAACAATCACCTACCGTGACTGTAAAAATTGATGGCCGGAAAGTCTCTGCTGTTTTTTCAATAGTTCAGCTGCCACCTACTGTTCAATGTTTAGTTGGCCGAGATATTCTCGCTCAATTGGGACTGGTTCTCACAAATGAGCACCCTTTAACCTTGTAGCCATTGCTTGGTCTTTCCCAATTCCCATAACTTGGACAACTGATACACCAGTATGGGTTAAGCAATGGCCTTTAAAACGGGAAAGCCTTCAGCAAGCACATCATTTGGTGCAGGAACAACTTCAGCAAGGACATTTAAAATTATCTACTAGTCCCTGGAATACTCCTATCTTTGTTATCAAGAAAAAGTCAGGAAAATATCGTCTTTTGCATGATCTAAGAGCTGTGAATGAGCAAATGGAACCTATGGGGGCCTTGCAACCAGGCCTCTCAAATCCATCTATGCTCCCTCAAGATTGGCCTCTACTGATCATTGACCTGAAAGATTGTTTTTTCACTATTGATTTGCACCCAAAAGACACAAGACGTTTTGCATTTACATTACCCTCTTTGAATAGAGAAGGTCCAGATCAACGCTTTGAATGGACAGTATTGCCTCAAGGTATGAGAAATAGCCCGACCTTATGCCAGCTATATGTTGATGCTGCTCTTCAACCACTCCGGAGACATTGGAAATCAGTGATTATCTACCATTACATGGACGATATATTATTTGCACAAGCAACACCTTTTACAGACAAACAAGTAAATACAATTCGGCAAACACTTGCTCATTCAAAATTGATCATCGCTCCTGAAAAAATACAGCGCTCTTCGCCATGGAAATACTTAGGTTGGACTTTAACAGAACGTACAGTATCTCCTCAAAAGATTCAGTTGAATTTGAATCTGAAAACATTAAATGATGCTCAACGTCTCTTGGGAGACCTACAGTGGTTGAAACCTATTGTGGGCATTCCCAATGAACTTTTAGACACTCTACGACCATTACTACAAGGCACAAATCCTGCTCAAGCAATTTCAGTAACTCCAGAGCAGAAGTGTGTCATACAGCAAATAGCAGATAGGATAACAACTGGCTGTACGTCTCGTTTTATCTCATCACAGGAACTCAGCCTACTCATATGGTTGGGCCAGCATCATTTATTAGGAGCCATCGCTCAGATTTCATCACAAAGAACAGAACTGAGTGTTTTAGAATGGATGTCTCCAAGTCTACAACAAACGAAGACATTAGTCCAACAAGTTGAAGTATTAGCTCATCTTATTAAAAGAGGCCGTGAAAGAGTTTTGCAACTTCATGGTCGTGAACCTACCACGATACATATCCTGATGAACTCTAAAGGCACTCTCCAGTGGTATCTTGACAACAGCGAAGACCTTCAGGAAGCCCTTTTGGGTACCTCAGCTAGCGTCAACATCAGTTTATTTAAATCACCCCTGCTACAATGGATGGGGAAATGGCGCTGGTTTGCCTGTCCAAAAAGAAAACGGGATCCAATTTCCCAAGCCATCACCGCGTATACTGACGCAGGAAGGAAATCTCGAACTGCAGCCATAACGTGGCAGCAAGACGGAAAATGGCAACATCATATTTTGCTTGCAGAAGAAACAGACTCTCTACAAACCTTGGAACTATCTGCTGTGATTTGGGCATTGATGACTTTGACTGATCTTCTAAACATTGTCACAGACTCATTATATGTTGCAGGAATTGTGGAACGTATTGAAGACGCCTTTATCAAAGTGGTTCAAAACAAAAGACTATATGAGTTATTTCTCCAATTACAAAGGGCAATTAAACAAAGGGAAAATGCATTTTGTATTTTGCATATTCGTAGTCACAAATGGGATGTTGGTTTAGGTGAAGGTCCTATCTGGGTCCCAGCAAGGTGGACGAAGGCTGCACCGAAGGCTGCACTGAATGTTGCAACTACTGAAAACATGCTCCCGAATTCTGATAATGACGTGGATTGAGATCCTAGTTCTCATGATTGTATCACCTGACTGTAATGATCAAGTGGAACTTTGGGGTCCGACAGCCCGAATTTTTGCATCCCTTGTACCTGGTGTGGGTACAGCACATGCATTGAATACTTTAGGGAAATTGGCATGTTGGATTGTAAAACAGTCTAATGTAACTACTGAAATTTTGTCTGAAATGGCACAAGATATGGATAGTTTGAGACACCAAATTTTACAAAACAGAGCTGCCATTGATTTTTTATTATTGGCTCAAGGTCAGGGTTGTGAAGATTTTGAGGGAATGTGTTGTTTTAATTTGTCTTCTAATTCTAAGTCAATTCACCAGCACCTGCAATGGTTACGAGATCACACACGAAATATCAAAGTGGTCTCTAATCCCTTAGACAAGTGGTTGTCCTCTTTTGGACTGGGTCCATGGCTCAGAACATTTATTATGTATGCATTAGGTGTAGGGATTGTGATACTGTTCATAATCATCCTGTTACCTTGTTTGCTGACTTGTTTGCAGAACTTAATCCTCGACTTAATCCACAAGTCACAGGCCAATGTTTTCTTACTTAAAGAAAACGGGGGAAATGTGGATGACCTTGTGAGCACTTGGTTACAAGAAAAAGGTCATGAGGCCCCTCGAAGCTTGGCTACCTAAGCTTAGTTATTATGTTACAATAGTTATGGCCGAAACACAAGGCTTAGCAAGTTCAAAGCCGCTTAGATCATAGTACAGAACGTAGTGAGACTGAGATAATCATGTTTGTAGTTGTTTCTTTTTAAGAACTAGATGTTTAGATAATTATAATAGCCGTGGTAACAGAATAATGCAGTATTGTGTTATATTTAGACCTTTTGTAGTAAATGACGAAAATAATGTAACCAATGATGAGCCTTTATTTTGCAATATGTATGAGCTAATTAACTAGTGTATATATGTCATCGCTTTATCCTTAATAAATTGAGACTTGTTGATCATCATCTGATGTGCATGTCTCCCGTCGTTTCCGACAATTCAGGAATACCAACCCTTCTTCACACAACAGCCAGGCAGAAAAAAAAAAGATAAAATCAAATCTTAACAACCATACACATCAGATTTATTGCCCCAAGAATTTAAACTGCTCTACCGACACTCCAACGTTATATCTGAGATGGCTTTGGTCATTCCCTCTGTGGCTGCATAACCGACCAAAAATGATTCTCCTCACCCCATGTATCTATGGCTACTTGCTCTGGAATGCACCGTATCACCTCGCCCTTCAAAGCCTAACTAGACGGGTATATCTAAAGATCGAATTTCACTGCTGTTCTTCTGCTAACTACCGATTCTTTAGCTCAGGCAGAGCAGCTCCAGCCAGATTCAAATGTGCACAGACTGACTCTGCACAGAAAAGCAATGACAGGATGCAGAAACAAAAAGGAAACTTGGTAAGAATGACTCTCAAAAGAGGGCTGGCATTGGGCAACAAGATGTAGGGAGCTGCAAGAAAGATTATGTCAGCCCTTGAAAAATGGAAGACTATGGCCCCTTTAAGAGCCACAGCCACAACTAGAAGGATGCAAGGGTGAGCCCTTCTTAAAGACCTCAAAACAGAGTATGTATGGAGGAAGTGCCAGAACAGGGATTTAAGAAAATGGAACAATAAGGGCTGAGGATGCTAATGTGTCCTGCGATGCCTACACAATAGGCAACTGACCGGAAATTTCCAAAATACAAGACCTATCTGTACATGAAGATCAGAATGCAAGAAAAGCAGTGCCCGATCAGCACCTTACTAAGAACAGACATCCAAGAGTCTAGAGATGACACGTGGATCAAATGCAAAGATGACATCAAGACCTGCAGAAGATTTAAGACACAGCAGAGTCTACACAGTCTAAACAACAAGACAGATATAGGCTGGAACTGCCCTGCCTGGTACACGCTAGCTTGGGGCTGAAAATTAAACCCCTCTCCAAACGTGTAACAAGGTGCACTCTTCCTGCACAACCCTCTACCCTATGCTAAATCCCTTCCCTGCCATTCTCAACATTCTGCCCTCTTCCCCGCCCAAAACCACAGCCCCCTTAACTTTCTGAGGACCGAGGGCCTGAAGATATCCTTGGCAGAAGAAACCCAAACTGCATCAACTAACTGGAAAAATCCTGCACTCTCACATTGTCCTGGACTATAATCTGCAAAAAAAAAACAAAACAAAAACATACAGAAAACACAGTGCCAAGTCAGCATCACACTGCTCACTGCCAACATCTTGTACTACACCCACTGCAAAACTGCCAAGGCATTCTGCTCACCTATTTGATGCCAATTCAAACATTGGATGCTGCAGTCATCATCACCTGGGGCACTTCAGGTAGACAGACAGAAAATTTACTATTGTGCTTCTGAGAAATCAGTCCCGTGCTCCATCTCTCTACTCCCCTGTTCACCTCAACTGCTCTTTGCATTCCAAAAGTGGACCACACAGCATCTACAAAACCAAATGCCAATGCTCAATGGATTTGCTGCGTACTACGGGGCTCTAACACACCTATTTGAACAACAACCTCCTCACCTCTCAGACCACACATCAGCAAGAAGCTTCACCCCTTTGAGGCTGCATTTGGCACCTGCCACAGAAAAAGCATGCTTTTGTACTACACTAAAGCACAGGCTGCCCCAAGCAACACCTATCTCCACTGCATTACCTTGACTGCTCAGATGCCCGGCTTGCCTCATCTTCTGTGGTTGTGTTGAGGCTTGAGCTCCACCTGGAATATACAAACAGCAAGGATGATTGTAACTTCATTGAACAAAACCAACACACGGTAACTGATCATACAGCCACGGTTACATTTCCCTACCAACACCACAGCCAACTCACCTCACTATGGCACACTAACTGCACGCAACTCCATCCGTGCCCCTCGGCACACAGGTCAGCCCGCTACGTCTGAAAAACACAACAGCAAGGAAGTCACCCTGACGCTCAGCAACGCCCTAAGAATTCCAAGACTCTACTGCACATTACAGTCAAGCAAAGCTAGTCCACAACCAAACCCAAACATTAATTGCCGCTCCCTTGACATTCAAACCACTTCGTTACCGCTCCACTGGCTGCTCCCATGCAGTTTTGGTCACCCCCTCTGTGGCTCCAGAGACAAGTAGAAACTACCCTCCTCACCCGCCACACCTAGGGCTGCTAGTTCTGCAAATAAGGGATGCCCCTAGACCGCAATGTCTAGGCACGTCAAAACGTTAAGCACACAATTGGGCCACTATACCCCTGCTGATGCTTATCGCCTCCTCTACACACCTGGCAGAGCAGCTCCAACCAGACACAAACACACACAGAACACCAATACACAAGACTGACGTCAGGAACCTGGAACAAAAGAAAAGTCGCGGCAACAAGGAGGACTCCTGGACCACGCATGCCAATGGGCAAGGCAATGGACAGGGCTCCAAGGAACAACTTTCGGTATCCCTGGAAAAGCGAAGAACCGTGCATGGTTCCAAAGAGATGGTGCCACAACTGGCAAGATGAACGGGCAAGAAGCCCCTTTTAAAGACCTAAAGATGCAGAGGATGGATGGAACAAGTCCCAGAACAGGGATCCAGGAAAACAGAAGACTAACTATCCCGGATGGCGAGGCAGGCTGTAAGGCTGCAGCAGAAGACGACTGACCAGATGCTTCCAAAACACAAGAGCGATCCACGCTTTAGAAATGTGAAGAAAGAAAAGCAGTGCTCCGTTGACACTGCCTTGATCAGTACAAGCATTTGGGACCCTAGACATGGCGCCCAAGGCATGCCTGCGATGCCCTGAGCACAAAAGATGACATCAAGACCTGCAGAAAATTTCAGACATGGCACGGTGACTACACAAACTAGACAACAACAGATACAGGCTGGAACTGCCCTGCCCACACAGGGTTTGGGCTGAGAAGTAGACCCCTCTGCCTTCACCTGCCCAAAGAGGACTCCCTGCACAGCCTAGGCTACCTTCCAAACCCCTCCCTGCTAGCCCCATCCCACCTCCCGCTTCCCAACTCCCGTCTCTCAACTTAGCTTTCAGAGGGCCACGAATGAAGCTGTCCTTGGACAAAGCAGCTCAAATCACATCAGCTAACAGAAATAATCCTGCAGTCACTGCGTTCCTCTTCAGCATCTGCAAGAAAAATTAGCAGAAAAACACAGTGCCAAAACACGAGACCAATCCAGGCTTTAGGAGCACAATGCAAGAAAAGCAGTGCCCAGTCGACAGTGCATTGATGAGTACGAGCATTCAGGACCCTAGATATGGTGCTCGAGGCATGTCCGGCATGCCGTAAAGGATCCCTCATTACAACAGGATGTGGCCAAAACCAGGAGGATGTACGTGAAAGGATCACCTTTTAAATGACTAAAGGCACAAGATGCATGGAAGAAGTCTCAGGTCAACAGGGATCCTTGAAAACATATGACTAACGATTGTGGCCGCCAACACAGGCTGCAAGGCCATGGGAAAAGATGGCTGACTAGAAACTTTGAAAACATGAAGCCAATCCACACTTAGGTTATGATGCAAGAAGAACAGTGCCTAATTGGTATTGTACCCATGAGTACAGGCATTCAAGACCCTCGAGATGCTGCTCAAGTCATATGCTGCATTCCTTTAAAGCAAAGTGGACATCAAGGCTTAAGAAACGTAAAAGAGAAACAGAATATAAAGCACACAGCACAGACAAGCTGGAACGGCCCTGCCTGGAACATGCTAGCTTTGGGATGAGAAGTAACACCCTCCAGCTCTCCCTGCCCAAAGGGGACACTTCCCGCACAGCCCTCTCCCCTAGGCTACTTTTAAAACCCCTCCCTGCCATCCCCAGCCTTCTCCCCTCTGTCATACCCCACCCCTGCCCCCGTCCCTCAACTTAGCTTTCAGACCACCAGGAGGCTTCCTCAGCAGAAAAAAAACTCCAAGAGCATCAGCTTCCTGGAATGATCCTACAGTTGCCAGGATCCACTTTGCAATCTACAAGAAAACTAAAATAGCCCCAACAGCCAGCATTGCACTGATCAATGTCAGCACCTTACATGACAACTTGCTCTGCCTAACTGCCATGTTCTTCCACTCACTTGCTCCACAGCAGTTCTTATGTCAGATGCTGCAGCTGTTATCACCCAGGGTAATTAAATTAAGAGAATTACTCACACCTGTGAGAAGTCTGCCCCATGCTCCTTCTCCCTACTACCCAGCTCATCTCAAATGCTCTTCCCATTCCCAAGGTGGCCCACACAGTGCCTGCCAAACCAAAAGTAAATACTATGTTGCCAAAGAACACTTTGCTCTTCTAGACATACTCAACTTCCTCCTCACCATCAGCCCCACAATGATGAGAATAAACCTGACTACCTCACCAGCACCCCAAAATTCTCTGCTATCTGCTTACCTCTCCTCCTCAGCACTTAAGTTGTAGGACCAGTAGTGGTGATACCCAGGACAAAAGAAAGATGAGCCACGGAAATCCACATTTTAGGAAGTAACCAAACTTTAGTCGTAGGAGTGAACAAGAAGAACTTGAAAAAAATATTCTTATCAAAACCCAGTAAAGATTATTAACACAGAAGACCTAAAAACACAGGACACTCACCACACAGCAATGGAGACTGGAATTACAGAGGCAGTCAGCCAATGAAAAACTCGCAACAGTGGGATTGACTACTCTAAGACCTAAATTGGAAACTCAATGACCATAAAAAACCACAATGGATAACAGGGACAAGGTAACAACTGCTGTAAGCAATAATAGAGCAAACCTTACTGGCAAGTTCAGGAAAAATCTAAAACTCTACTAAATAAGGGAGGCTTGTGTGCCCACAGACCAGATGAAGAAGAGTTGCTCAGCTGCTAACTGTTACGAGCCAAAACAATATCCAATCTCTTCCCTGAGAAATTAAAGGGAAACAAGCGGCAGAACCCTGAACTGTAGATAGGCAGCGAGTCCATACCTTTAAGTAGCAAGGTGTCTGATATTCATAGGATCACCCGGTTGGAAAAGACCCATTGGATCATTGAGTCCAACTATTCTTATCAATCACTAAACAATGCCCCTCACCATCTCATCCACCCATCCTTTAAACACCTCCAGGGAAGGTGACCCTACCACCTCCTTGGGCAGCCTTTGCCCATCCCCAATAACCCTTTCAGTGAAATATTTTTTCCTGATGTACTGCCTGAAGCTTCCCTGGCAGAGCTTGAGGCTATTCCCTCTTGTCCTGTCCCCTGTCCCTTGGGAGAGGTGACCAGCTCCCTCCTCTCCACAACCTCCTTTCAGGTAGCTGCAGAGAGCAATGAGGTCTCCCCTCAGCCTCTTCTTCTCCAGGCTAAACACCCCCAGCTCTCTCAGCCACTCCTCATAAGGCTTATTCACCAGCCCCCTCACCAGCTACAGTACTCTTCTCTGGACATTCAGATGGATGGAGACAGGATGCACGCAAAGAAGTTAGTTGAGGAACACAATAAGTAAAAGGTATAAGGGAGCAGAGATCTCCAAGCCGTAGAGATTACATTTCTTAGGATAACTAATACTTTTCAACTTGTGTCTCAACCTCATCGTTACCTCGTTGGCTACAGAGAGACTAGAACAACAGACACCTGAATGGCACTTGCATCTGACCACCAAACTGACCCAAGAAAGACTGACGAACCCATCTCCCTTTCCCCAAACCATTAAAGCCCTTTTCTACCCCTGAAGTATCAGAGAAGGAACCCTGCTCCTTCTTAACAGGACTTGCCCTATATTTTAACCCCCCTGACACTTCTGTGTTGCTATTCCCTGGGAGCTGTGCTCCTGAGCCCTTCCCAGGGCTCCCTTGGCCCCTTCTATCTTCCACCAACCCACAGACTCTACTTCCTACCCTAGGCCAACAAACTTCGTTCCAGATTATTATCACCCACAAGGTGCCCATTACAAACTGCAGAGCCCCTAGGACCAATACATCATGCCACACAGAATGAGGAACAACAACAAATCATCCCATAACCAAAAACTCGAGGCAAAGCACCCAGAAAAAAACACAAAGAAGGATACCAAAAACATCTTGCCCCCTCTAACACCCAATCAAAAATTACTGACAAAAAAGCCCCATAGTTACACCTGGATGTGCTGCTTCGCCTGGACTCTTCCAAAGCTCATACCTCCAACAGACGCCTCTGCTTCTTTAGAAGAACAAAAAGAAAAAAAAAACTAAAAAAGCCAAAAACCACCACTTACCCAACTAGCTTAATCTGCCTAAAAGTTACAATGAATGGAAACAGCAGCAAAACTCTAATCTCAAGGATAAACCACAACCTAAATGACCTCCAGAGGCAAGGCCTGTGGCTTATATACCCCCTGGGCCTTCCCACCCACCACCTGTGACTGGGTGCGGTGAAGCCCTCACAGGTATAAATAGTGCCTGAGGAGGAGCTGTGTTTTATTAACTCTGCCTTGCATTCTCAGCTAGAACAACACTACTACATGTCTGAAAATATCCTTACAAGAAATAACAGTATGCGTGCTGTCACTGCAACATTGCTATTTGTGACAGTGATGGGACTAGGTAACGAACATTTTAGAGCTGGACTTTTTGGTTCCTTTCATTTATCGTGCTGCTACAATTCCTGTTCCCAGCTATCCCTATACCCCTACTCTTTAATTTTTCTGTGCTCTTTTCTCTCTTTTTTTCCCCCCCCCTAGTCTTCAGTATCTGTTCTCTGCCTATACTATTTTTTTCCTTTTCCATCTTTATCCCAATCTGCATTCCTCATTCTGTTCCCCCACAATTTCACTGGCTTGATCCTTGTAGCTTGTTCTTTCTCTGCACCTGCAAATGCCTTGCTTTTCTTTCTCTTTCTTTCTTTCTCTATTCCTTTGTATTGCTTACTGTTGCTGTTCCAGCTTTTCCATTCACTCTGAATCTTGACACTCCCCTTTACTTCTCTTGCTGTTTCTAAATTTTTGTGCTAGTCCCTGCTCTTTTTTATAATCCTCTGTCTGTAGGGCTCCTAGTTCCTCTCAAACAAGTCAGCTCTTTTTTATGTACACACATGGCCTTATGAGAAATGGCTCAGAGAGCTGGGGTTGTTTAACCTGGAGAAGTGGAGGCTGAGGGGAGACCTCATTGCTCTCTACAACTACAAGGTCTACAAAGAAGGTCGGACAAGGGAAATGAAGGGCAAAGAAGGTGGGAGAAGGGCAAAGAAGGTGGGAGAAGGGCAAAGAAGGTGGGAGAAGGGCAAAGAAGGTGGGAGAAGGGCAAAGAAGGTGGGAGAAGGGCAAAGAAGGTGGGAGAAGGGCAAAGAAGGTGGGAGAAGGGCAAAGAAGGTGGGAGAAGGGCAAAGAAGGTGGGAGAAGGGCAAAGAAGGTGGGAGAAGGGCAAAGAAGTTCAAAGAATATCGGAGAAGGTCAGAGAAGTTAAGAGTAGGTCAGAGAAGGTCGGATTAGGTCTGAGAAGGTCAGAGAATGTCAAAGAAGGTTGGAGAAGTTCAAAGAAGGTCGGAAAAAGTCAAAGGTGGTTGGAGAATTTCAAAGAAGTTCGTAGAATTTCGGAGAAGGTCGAAGAAGGTCAAAGAAGCTCAGAGAAGGTCAAAGAAGCTCAGAGAAGGTCAAAGAAGCTCAGAGAAGGTCAAAGAAGCTCAGAGAAGGTCAAAGAAGGTTGGAGAAAGATAAAGAAGGTTGGAGAAGATTGGAGAAGGTCGAAGAAGGTAAAAGATGGTCGGAGAAGGTCAAAGAAATTTGAAGAAGGTTGGGGAATTTCGGAGAAGTTAGGAGAAGGTGAGATAAGGTCAAAAAAGCATGGAGAAGGTCGGAGAAAGTAAAAGAAGCTTGGAGAAGGTCGCAGAAGGTCAAAGAAGCTTGGAGAAGGCCTAAGAAGGTTGGAGAAAGATAAAGACAGTTGGAGAAGTTCGGAGAAGGTCAGAGTAGTTCGGAGAAGTTCAAAGGTGGTCGGAGAAGGTCAAAGAGGGTCAGAGAAAGATAAAGAAGCTTGGAGAAGGTCAGAGAAGCTTGGAGAAGGTCAAAGAAGGTTGGAGAAAGATAAAGACGGTTGGAGAAAATGTCAAAGAAGGTCGGAAAATGTCAAAGAAGGTCGGAAAATGTCAAAGAAGGTTGGAAAGGTCAGACAAGGTCGGAGAAGGTGGGAGAACGTCGGAGAAGGTCAGATAAGTTAAAAGAAGGTCGGAGAAGGTCAGAGAAGGTCAGAGAGGATCGGAGAAGGTCGAAGAAGGTCAGAGAGGGTCAAAGAAGTTTGGAGAAAGTCGGAGAAGCTTGGAGAAGGTCGGAGAAGGTCGCAGAAGACAAAGGATTAGGAGAAGTTTGGGGAAGGTCAAAGAAGCCAGGAGAAAGTCAAAGAAAGTTGGAGAAGTATAAAGAGGGTCAGAGAAGATCAGAGAAGGTCAAAGATGGTCGGGGAAGTCAGAGCGTGTCTACAGCAACCTCATTGTCGTTTAGAAAGTCTGTGTTGCCTGTGTCTATAGCGACCTCACTGTCGTCTGGGTCGTCTGTGTCTATAGTGACCTCACTGACGTTTAGAAAGTCTGTGTCGTCTGTGTCTATAGTGACCTCATTGATGTTTAGAAAGTCTGTGTCGTCTGTGTCTACAGCGACCTCACTGTCGTTTAGAAAGTCTGTGTCGCCTGTGTCTACAGCGACCTCATTGTCGTTTAGAAAGTCTGTGTTGCATGTGTCATCATTGTCTATAGTGACCTCATTGACATTTAGAAAGCCTGTGTCGTCATTACATTTAGTGACCTCATTGAGGCTTAGAAAGTCTGTGTCATCGGTGTCTATAGCGACCTCACTGTCATTTAGAAAGTCTGTGTCGTCTGTATCTATAGCGACCTCACTGACGTTTAGAACGTCTGTGTCGTCTGTGTCTATAGCGACCTAATTGAGGTTTAGAAAGTCTGTGTCGTCTGTGTCTATAATGACCTCATTGAGGTTTAGAAAGTCTGGGTCGTCTGTGTCTATAGCGATCTCATTGAGGTTTAGAAAGTCTGGGTCGTCTGTGTCTACAGCGACCTCATTGAGGTTTAGAAAGTCTGTGTCGTCTGTATCTATAGCGACCTCATTGAGGTTTAGAAAGTCTGTGTCGTCTGTGTCTACAGCGACCTCATTGAGGTTTAGAAAGTCTGTGTCGTCTGGGTCGTCTGTGTCTATAGCGACCTCATTGAGGTTTAGAAAGTCTGTGTCGTCTGTGTCTATAGCGACCTCATTGAGGTTTAGAAAGTCTGTGTCGTCTGTGTCTATAGCGACCTCATTGAGCAATTTGGAGAAGGTCAGAGAAGGTTGAAGAGGGTCAGAGAAGGTTGGAATAGGTCGGAAAAGGTCAAAGAAGGTCGGAAAAGGTCAAAGAAGGTCGGAAAAGGTCAAAGAAGGTCAGAGAGGGTCGGAGAAGGTCAGAGAGGGTCGGAGAAGGACAAAGGATTAGGAGAAGTTTGGAGAAGGTCAAAGAAGCCAGGAGAAGGTCAAAGAAAGTTGGAGAAATATAAAGAGGGTCAGAGAAGATCAGAGAAGGTCAGAGAAGGTCAAAGATGGTCGGGGAAGTCAGAGCGTGTCTACAGCGACCTCATTGTCATTAGGAAAGTCTGTGTCGCCTGTGTCTACAGCGACCTCATTGTCATTTAGAAAGTCTGTGTCGCCTGTGTCTACAGCGACCTCATTGTCGTTTAGAAAGTCTGTGTTGCATGTGTCTATAGCGACATCACTGTCATCTGTGTCTATAGTGACCTCATTGATGTTTAGAAAGTCTGTGTCGTCTGTGTTCACAGCGACCTCACTGAGGTTTAGAAAGTCTGTGTCATCTGTGTCTACAGTGACCTCACTGTCGTTTAGAAAGTCTGTGTTGTCTGTGTCTACAGCGACCTCATTGAGGTTTAGAAAGTCTATGTCGTCTGTGTCATCATTGTCTACAGCGACCTCACTGACGTTTAGAAAGTCTGTGTCGTCACTGTCTATAGGGACCTCATTGATATTTAGAACGTCTGTGTCGTCATTAAATTTAGTGACCTCATTGAGGTTTAGAAAGTCTGTGTCATCTGTGTCTATAGCGACCTCATTGAGGTTTAGAAAGTCTGTGTTGTCTGTGTCTACAGCGACCTCATTGAGCAATTTGGAGAAGGTCAAAGAAGGTCAGAGAAGGTCGGAGAAGGTCAAGGAAGGTCGGAGAAGGTCAAGGAAGGTCGGAGAAGGTCAAGGAAGGTCGGAGAAGGTCAAGGAAGGTCAGAGAAGGTCAAGGAAGGTCAGAGAAGGTCAAGGAAGTTCGGAGAAGGTCAAGGAAGTTCGGAGAAGGTCAAGGAAGGTCGGAGAAGGTCGGAAAAGATCAAAGAGGTTCAGAGAAGGTCAAAGAAGTTTGGAGAAAATCAAAGAAGTTCTAAGAAGGTCAGAGAAGGAAGGAGATATTTGGAGAAAGTCAAAGAATATTGGAAAAGGTCAGAGAAGTTTGCAGAAGGTCAAAGAACATCAGAGAAGATCTGAGAAGGTCAAAGAATGTCGGAGAAGGTAAAAGAAGGTCGGAAAATGTCAAAGAAGTCCAGAGAATGTCAAAGAAGTCGGAGAAGTTCAGAGAAGGTCGGAGAAGTTCGTAGAAGGACAGAGAAGGTCGGAGAAGCCAAAGGAAGTTCAGAGAAGGCTGTAGAATTCAGAGAAGTTCGAAATAGATCAGATAATTTCAGAGAAGTTCGGAGAAAGTCAAAGAAGGTGGGAGAAGGGCAAAGACTGGTGGAGAAAGGAGGAGAATATCAGAGAAGGGCAAAGATGGGCGGAGAAGGGCAAAGACGGGCAGAGAAGTGTGGAGAATATACGAGAAGTGCAAAGATGGGCGGAGAAGGGCAATAATGGGCGGAGAAGGGTAACCATGGGCAGAGAAGGTCAAAAACAGGTGGAGAAGGGTGGAGAATATTGGAGAAGTGCAGAGAAGGGCAAAGACGAGCAGAGAAGGGCAAAGACGAGCAGAGAAGGGCAAAGACGAGCAGAGAAGGGCAAAGACGAGCAGAGAGGGACGGAGAACATTGGAGAAGTGCAAAGAAGGGCAAAGATGGGAGGAGAAGGACAAAGACGGGCTGAGAAGAACAAAGATGGTAGGAGAAGGACGGAGAATATCGGAGAAGGGCAAAGGGGCGGAGAAGGGCAGAGATTATCGGAGAATTTCAAAGGAGGCAAAGAGGAGCGGAGAAGGGCAAAGATAGGTGGAGAAGGGCAGAGAATATCAGAGAAGTGCAAAGATGGGAAAAGACGTACAGAGAAGGGCGGAAAATAATGGAGAAATGCAAAGATGGGCAAAGAGTTTAGGAGAAGGGCAAAGACGGGCGGAGAAGTGTGTACAATATTGGAGAAGTTCAAAGAAAAGCAGAGACGGGCGGAGAAGGGCAGAGACGGGCGGAGAATATTGGAGAAGGGCGAAGACGGGCGGAGAAGGGCGAAGACGGGCGGAGAAGGGCAAAGACGGGCGGAGAAGGGCAAAGACGGGCGGAGAAGGGCAAAGACGGGCGGAGAAGGGCAAAGACGGGCGGAGAAGGGCAAAGACGGGCGGAGAAGGGCAAAGACGGGCGGAGAAGGGCAAAGACGGGCGGAGAAGGGCAAAGACGGGCGGAGAAGGGCAAAGACGGGCGGAGAAGGGCAAAGACGGGCGGAGAAGGGCAAAGACGGGCGGAGAAGGGCAAAGACGGGCGGAGAAGGGCAAAGACGGGCGGAGAAGGGCAAAGACGGGCGGAGAAGGGCAAAGACGGGCGGAGAAGGGCAAAGACGGGCGGAGAAGGGCAAAGACGGGCGGAGAAGGGCAAAGACGGGCGGAGAAGGGCAAAGACGGGCGGAGAAGGGCAAAGACGGGCGGAGAAGGGCAAAGACGGGCGGAGAAGGGCAAAGACGGGCGGAGAAGGGCAAAGACGGGCGGAGAAGGGCAAAGACGGGCGGAGAAGGGCAAAGACGGGCGGAGAAGGGCAAAGACGGGCGGAGAAGGGCAAAGACGGGCGGAGAAGGGCAAAGACGGGCGGAGAAGGGCAAAGACGGGCGGAGAATATCGGAGAAGTGCAAAGAAAGACAACGACGGGCGGAGAAGGCCTAAGACGGGCAGAGAAGGGCAAAGAAGTGTGGAGAAGGGCAAAGTTGGGCAGAGAAGTTAAGAAAAGGGCAAAGAAGGGCAAAGACGGGTGGAGAAGGGAGGAGAACATCGGACAAGTGCAAAGAAGGGCGAAGACGGGCGGAGAAGGGCAAAGACGGGCGGAGAAGGGCAAAGACGGGCGGAGAAGGGCAAAGACGGGCGGAGAAGGGCAAAGACGGGCGGAGAAGGGCAAAGACGGGCGGAGAAGGGCAAAGACGGGCGGAGAAGGGCAAAGACGGGCGGAGAAGGGCAAAGACGGGCGGAGAAGGGCAAAGACGGGTGGATAATATCGGAGAAGTGCAAAGCAGTGCAAAGATGGGAGGAAAAGGGGAAAGGCGGGCTGAGAAGGGCAAAGATGGGAGGAGAAGGACGGAGAATATCGAAGAAGGGCAAAGAGAGGAGGAGAAGGGCAAAGACGGGCGGAGAAGGGCAAAGACGGGCGGAGAAGGGCAAAGACGGGCGGAGAAGCGCGGAGATTATTGGAAAAGTTCAAAAGAAGCAAAGAGGGGCGGAGAAGGGCAAAGAGGGGCGGAGAAGGGCAAAGAGGGGCGGAGAAGGGCAAAGAGGGGCGGAGAAGGGCAAAGAGGGGCGGAGAAGGGCAGAGAATATCGAAGAAGTGCAAAGATGTGCAAAGATGGGCGGAGAAGGGCAAAGATGGGCAGAGAAGGGCAAAGAGGGTCAGATAAGTTAAAAGAAAGTCAGAGAAGGTCAAATAAGTACGGAGTAGGTCGGAGAAGGTCAGAGAAGTTCAAAGAATGTTGGAGAAGGTCGGAGAAGGACAGAATGCTCAAAGAAATTCAGAGAATTTCAAAAGTTGTTGAAGAAGTTTGGAGAAGGTCGGAGAAGATCAAGGAAGGTCAGAGAATTTCAAAGGCATTCGGAGAAAGTCGGAGGAGTTCATAGAAGGTTGGAGAATGTCAAATAATTTTGGAGAAGGTCAAAGAAGTTCAGAGAAAGTCCAAGAAGATCAGAGAAGTTCGGAGAAGGTCAAAGAAGGTCTGACAAGGTCAAAGAAGGTCAGAGAAGGTGAAAGAAATTCGAAGAAAGCGGTAGGAAGTCAAAGAAGTTCAGAGAATATCAAAGAAGGTCGGAGAAGGTCGGAGAAATTTGTAGAAGGCCAAAGAACATCGGAAAAGGTCAGAGAAGTTTGGAGAAGGTCAAAGAACATCAGAGAAGATCCGAGAAGGTCAAAGAATGTCGGAGAAGGTAAAAGAAGTTTGGAAAAGGTCAAAGAAGTTCAGAGAATGTCAAAAAAGTCGGAGAAGTTCGAAGAAGGTCGGAGAAGTTCGTAGAAGGACAGAGAAGGTCGGAGAAGGCAAAGGAAGTTCAGAGAAGGCTGTAGAATTCAGAGAAGATCAAAAAAGATCAGATAATTTAAGAGAAGTTCAGAGAAAGCCAAAAAAGGTGGGAGCAGGGCAAAAATGAGAGGAGAAGGGCAAAGACTGGTGGAGAAAGGAGGAGAATATTGGAGAAGGGCAAAGGGCTGCGGAGAAGGGCAAAGGGCTGCGGAGAAGGGCAAAGGGCTGCGGAGAAGGGCAAAGGGCTGCGGAGAAGGGCAAAGGGCTGCGGAGAAGGGCAAAGGGCTGCGGAGAAGGGCGGAGAATATCAGAGAAGTGCAAAGATGTTCAAAGACGGGCAGAGAAAGGCAAAGACGGGCTGAGAAGTGTGGAGACAACCGGAGAAGGGCAAGGACAGGCGGAGAACAGCAAAAACGGGTGGAGAACGGCAAAGACAGGTGAAGAAATGAGGAGAATACTGGAGAAGGGCAAAGACGGGCGGAGAAGGGCTGAGAATACGGGACAAGGGCAAAGACGGGCGGAGAAGGGCAAAGACGGGCGGAGAAGGGCAAAGACGGGCGGAGAAGGGCAAAGACGGGCGGAGAAGGGCAAAGACGGGCGGAGAAGGGCAAAGACGGGCGGAGAAGGGCAAAGACGGGCGGAGAAGGGCAAAGACGGGCGGAGAAGGGCAAAGACGGGCGGAGAAGGGCAAAGACGGGCGGAGAAGGGCAAAGACGGGCGGAGAAGGGCAAAGACGGGCGGAGAAGGGCAAAGACGGGCGGAGAAGGGCAAAGACGGGCGGAGAAGGGCAAAGACGGGCGGAGAAGGGCAAAGACGGGCGGAGAAGGGCAAAGACGGGCGGAGAAGGGCAAAGATGTGCAAAGACAAGGGGAGAAGGGCAAAGACGTGCGGAGAACGGCAAAGACGTGCGGAGAACGGCAAAGATGGGCGGAGAAGGGCGGAAAAGATCAAAGAAGGGCAAAGAGGGGCGGACAAGGGCAAAGAGGGGCGGACAAGGGCAAAGAGGGGCGGACAAGGGCAAAGAGGGGCGGACAAGGGCAAAGAGGGGCGGACAAGGGCAAAGAGGGGCGGACAAGGGCAAAGAGGGGCGGACAAGGGCAAAGTGGTGCTAAGAAGAGCAAAAATGGTCTGAGAAGGGCAAAGACGGGTGGAGAAGTGCAGAGAATATCGGAGAAGTGCAAAGATATGCAAAGACAAGGGGAGAAGGGCAAAGACGTGCGGAGAAGGGCAAAGATGGGCGGAGAAGGGCAAAGATGGGCGGAGAAGGGCGGAAAAGATCAAAGAAGGGCAAAGACGGGCGGAGAAGGGCAAAGACGGGCGGAGAAGGGTGGAGGAAATCAGAGAAGCGCAAAGATGGGCAGAGACGGGCGGCGAAGGGCAGAGACGGGCGGAGGAGGACAGGGACGGGCGGAGGAGGACAGGGACGGGCGGAGGAGGGCAGAGACGGGCGGAGGAGGGCAGAGACGGGCGGAGGAGGGTGGAGAATATCGGAGAAGTACAAAGATGGGCAAAGACGGGCAGAGAAGGGCAAAGACGGGCGGAGAAGGGAGGGGAATATCGGAGAAGTGCAAAGATGAACAAAGATGGGGGGAAAAGGGCAAAGACGCGGGGAGAAGTGCAAAGAAGGGGGAGAAGGGCAAAGAAGGGGAAGAAGGGCAAAAACAGTGGGAGAAGGGTAAAGACGGGCGGAGAAGAGAAAACATGAGGGGAGAAGGGCAAAGACGGGTGGAGAAGGGTGGAGGAAATCGGAGAAGCGCAAAGATGGGAAAAGACGGGCAGAGAAGGGCAAAGACGGGTGGAGAGGTGCGGAGGATATTGGAGAAGTGCAAAGAAGGGCAAAGACGGGCGGAGAAGGGCAAAGTAGGATGGAGAAGGGCAAAGAAGGGCAGAGAAGGGCAAAAGCGGGCGGAGAAATGCGGAGACTATCGGAGAAGGGCAAAGACGGGCGGAGAAGGGCAAAGACGGGCGGAGATGGGAAAACATGAGGGGAGAAGGGCAAAGACGGGCAGAGAAGGGTGGAGAATATCGGAGAAGTACAAAGATAGGCAAAGACGGGCGGAGAAGGGCAAAGACGGGCGGAGAAGGGCAAAGACGGGCGGAGAAGGGCAAAGACGGGCGGAGAAGGGCAAAGACGGGCGGAGAAGGGCAAAGACGGGCGGAGAAGGGCAAAGACGGGCGGAGAAGGGCAAAGACGGGCGGAGAAGGGCAAAGACGGGCGGAGAAGGGCAAAGACGGGCGGAGAAGGGCAGAGAATATTGGAGAAGGACAAAGTTGGGCAAAGAAAAGGGTAGAAGGGCAAAGATGGGCAGAGAAGGGCAGAGAATATTGGAGAAGGACAAAGTTGGGCAAAGAAAAGGGTAGAAGGGCAAAGATGGGCAGAGAAGTGTGGAGAATATCGGAGAAGAGCAAAGATGGGACAAAAGACGGCCAGAAGCGCAAAGACTGGCGGAGAAACTCTAAGTCAGGCTGAGAAGAGCATTGACATACGGAAAAGGGTAAAGACGGGCAGAGAAGGGCAAAGACGAGCGGAGAAAAGCTAAAACGGGCAGAGAAGTGTGGTGAATAACGGACAAGGGCAAAGAGGGGCGGACAAGGGCAAAGAGGGGCGGACAAGGGCAAAGAGGGGCGGACAAGGGCAAAGAGGGGCGGACAAGGGCAAAGAGGGGCGGACAAGGGCAAAGAGGGGCGGACAAGGGCAAAGAGGGGCGGACAAGGGCAAAGAGGGGCGGACAAGGGCAAAGAGGGGCGGACAAGGGCAAAGAGGGGCGGACAAGGGCAAAGAGGGGCGGACAAGGGCAAAGAGGGGCGGACAAGGGCAAAGAGGGGCGGACAAGGGCAAAGGGGGCGGACAAAGGCAAAGGGGGCGGACAAAGGCAAAGGGGGCGGACAAGGGCTGAGAATACGGGACAAGGGCAAAGAGGGGCGGACAAGGGCAAAGAGGGGCGGACAAGGGCAAAGAGGGGCGGACAAGGGCAAAGAGGGGCGGACAAGGGCAAAGAGGGGCGGACAAGGGCAAAGAGGGGCGGACAAGGGCAAAGAGGGGCGGACAAGGGCAAAGAGGGGCGGACAAGGGCAAAGAGGGGCGGACAAGGGCAAAGAGGGGCGGACAAGGGCAAAGAGGGGCGGACAATGGCTGAGAATACGGGACATGGGCAAAGAGGGGCGGACAATGGCTGAGAATACGGGACATGGGCAAAGAGGGGCGGACAAGGGCAAAGAGGGGCGGACAAGGGCAAAGAGGGGCGGACAAGGGCAAAGAGGGGCGGACAAGGGCAAAGAGGGGCGGACAAGGGCAAAGAGGGGCGGACAAGGGCAAAGAGGGGCGGACAAGGGCTGAGAATACGGGACAAGGGCAAAGAGGGGCGGACAAGGGCTGAGAATACGGGACAGGGGCAAAGAGGGGCGGAAGAGGGCTGAGAATACAGGACAAGGGCAAAGAGGGGCGGACAAGGGCAAAGAGGGGCGGACAAGGGCAAAGAGGGGCGGACAAGGGCAAAGAGGGGCGGACAAGGGCAAAGAGGGGCGGACAAGGGCAAAGGGGGCGGACAAGGGCAAAGGGGGCGGACAAGGGCAAAGGGGGCGGACAAGGGCAAACAGGGGCGGACAAGGGCTGAGAATACGGGACAAGGGCAAAGAGGGGCGGACAAGGGCAAAGAGGGGCGGACAAGGGCAAAGAGGGGCGGACAAGGGCAAAGAGGGGCGGACAAGGGCAAAGAGGGGCGGACAAGGGCAAAGAGGGGCGGACAAGGGCAAAGAGGGGCGGACAAGGGCTGAGAATACGGGACAAGGGCAAAGAGGGGCGGACAAGGGCAAAGAGGGGCGGACAAGGGCAAAGAGGGGCGGACAAGGGCAAAGAGGGGCGGACAAGGGCAAAGAGGGGCGGACAAGGGCAAAGAGGGGCGGACAAGGGCAAAGAGGGGCGGACAAGGGCAAAGAGGGGCGGACAAGGGCAAAGAGGGGCGGACAAGGGCAAAGAGGGGCGGACAAGGGCAAAGAGGGGCGGACAAGGGCAAAGAGGGGCGGACAAGGGCAAAGAGGGGCGGACAAGGGCTGAGAATACGGGACAAGGGCAAAGAGGGGCGGACAAGGGCAAAGAGGGGCGGACAAGGGCAAAGAGGGGCGGACAAGGGCAAAGAGGGGCGGACAAGGGCAAAGAGGGGCGGACAAGGGCTGAGAATACGGGACAAGGGCAAAGAGGGGCGGACAAGGGCAAAGAGGGGCGGACAAGGGCAAAGAGGGGCGGACAAGGGCAAAGAGGGGCGGACAAGGGCAAAGAGGGGCGGACAAGGGCAAAGAGGGGCGGACAAGGGCAAAGAGGGGCGGACAAGGGCAAAGAGGGGCGGACAAGGGCAAAGAGGGGCGGACAAGGGCAAAGAGGGGCGGACAAGGGCAAAGAGGGGCGGACAAGGGCAAAGAGGGGCGGACAAGGGCAAAGAGGGGCGGACAAGGGCAAAGAGGGGCGGACAAGGGCAAAGAGGGGCGGACAAGGGCAAAGAGGGGCGGACAAGAGCTGAGAATACGGGACAAGGTCAAAGAGGGGCGGACAAGGGCTGAGAATACGGGACAAGGTCAAAGAGGGGCGGACAAGGTCAAAGAGGGGCGGACAAGGTCAAAGAGGGGCGGACAAGGTCAAAGAGGGGCGGACAAGGGCAAAGAGGGGCGGACAAGGGCAAAGAGGGGCGGACAAGGGCAAAGAGGGGCGGACAAGGGCAAAGAGGGGCGGACAAGGGCAAAGAGGGGCGGACAAGGGCAAAGAGGGGCGGACAAGGGCAAAGAGGGGCGGACAAGGGCAAAGAGGGGCGGACAAGGGCAAAGAGGGGCGGACAAGGGCAAAGAGGGGCGGACAAGGGCAAAGAGGGGCGGACAAAGGCTGAGAATACGGGACAGGGGAAAAGAGGGGCGGACAAGGGCTGAGAATACGGGACAAGCGCAAAGAGGGGCGGACAAGGGCTGAGAATACGGGACAAGGGCAAAGATGGGCGGACAAGTGCTGAGAATACGGGACAAGAGCAAAGAGGGGCGGACAAGGGCAAAGAGGGGCGGACAAGGGCAAAGAGGGGCGGACAAGGGCAAAGAGGGGCGGACAAGGGCAAAGAGGGGCGCACAAGGGCAAAGAGGGGCGGACAAGGGCAAAGAGGGGCGCACAAGGGCAAAGAGGGGCGCACAAGGGCTGAGAATACGGGACAAGGGCAAAGAGGGGCGGGCAAGGGCAAAGAGGGGCGGACAAGGGCAAAGAGGGGCGGGCAAGGGCTGAGAATACGGGACAAGGGCAAAGAGGGGCGGACAAGGGCAAAGAGGGGCGGACAGGGGCAAAGAGGGGCGGACAGGGGCAAAGAGGGGCGGACAAGGGCAAAGAGGGGCGGACAAGGGCAAGGAGGGGCGGACAAGGGCAAAGAGGGGCGGACAAGGGCAAAGAGGGGCGGACAAGGGCAAAGAGGGGCGGACAAGGGCAAAGGGGGCGGACAAGGGCAAAGGGGGCGGACAAGGGCAAAGGGGGCGGACAAGGGCAAAGAGGGGCGGACAAGGGCTGAGAATACGGGACAAGGGCAAAGAGGGGCGGACGAGGGCTGAGAATACGGGACAAGGGCAAAGAGGGGCGGACGAGGGCTGAGAATACGGGACAAGGGCAAAGAGGGGCGGACGAGGGCTGAGAATAAGGGACAGGGGCAAAGAGGGGCGGACGAGGGCTGAGAATACGGGACATGGGCAAAGAGGGGCGGAAGAGGGCTGAGAATACGGGACCAGGGCAAAGAGGGGCGGAAGAGGGCTGAGAATACGGGACAAGGGCAAAGAGGGGCGGACAAGGGCAAAGAGGGGCGGACAAGGGCAAAGAGGGGCGGACAAGGGCAAAGAGGGGCGGACAAGGGCAAAGAGGGGCGGACAAGGGCTGAGAATACGGGACAAGGGCAAAGAGGGGCGGACAAGGGCTGAGAATACGGGACAAGGGCAAAGAGGGGCGGACAAGGGCAAAGAGGGGCGGACAAGGGCAAAGAGGGGCGGACAAGGGCAAAGAGGGGCGGACAAGGGCAAAGAGGGGCGGACAAGGGCAAAGAGGGGCGGACAAGGGCAAAGAGGGGCGGACAAGGGCAAAGAGGGGCGGACAAGGGCAAAGAGGGGCGGACAAGGGCAAAGAGGGGCGGACAAGGGCAAAGAGGGGCGGACAAGGGCAAAGAGGGGCGGACAAGGGATGAGAATACGGGACAGGGGCAAAGAGGGGCGGACAAGGGCTGAGAATACGGGACAAGGGCAAAGAGGGGCGGACAAGTGCTGAGAATACGGGACAAGGGCAAAGAGGGGCGGACAAGGGCAAAGAGGGGCGGACAAGGGCAAAGAGGGGCGGACAAGGGCAAAGAGGGGCGGACAAGGGCAAAGAGGGGCGGACAAGGGCAAAGAGGGGCGGACAAGGGCTGAGAATACGGGACAAGGGCAAAGAGGGGCGGACAAGGGCAAAGAGGGGCGGACAAGGGCAAAGAGGGGCGGACAAGGGCAAAGAGGGGCGGACAAGGGCAAAGAGGGGCGGACAAGGGCAAAGAGGGGCGGACAAGGGCAAAGAGGGGCGGACAAGGGCAAAGAGGGGCGGACAAGGGCAAAGAGGGGCGGACAAGGGCAAAGAGGGGCGGACAAGGGCAAAGAGGGGCGGACAAGGGCAAAGAGGGGCGGACAAGGGCAAAGAGGGGCGGACAAGGGCAAAGAGGGGCGGACAAGGGCAAAGAGGGGCGGACAAGGGCAAAGAGGGGCGGACAAGGGCAAAGAGGGGCGGACAAGGGCAAAGAGGGGCGGACAAGGGCTGAGAATACGGGACAAGGGCAAAGAGGGGCGGACAAGGGCTGAGAATACGGGACAAGGGCAAAGAGGGGCGGACAAGGGCTGAGAATACGGGACAAGGGCAAAGAGGGGCGGACAAGGGCAAAGAGGGGCGGACAAGGGCAAAGAGGGGCGGACAAGGGCAAAGAGGGGCGGACAAGGGCAAAGAGGGGCGGACAAGGGCAAAGAGGGGCGGACAAGGGCAAAGAGGGGCGGACAAGGGCAAAGAGGGGCGGACAAGGGCAAAGAGGGGCGGACAAGGGCAAAGAGGGGCGGACAAGGGCAAAGAGGGGCGGACAAGGGCAAAGAGGGGCGGACAAGGGCAAAGAGGGGCGGACAAGGGCAAACAGGGGCGGACAAGGGCAAAGAGGGGCGGACAAGGGCTGAGAATACGGGACAGGGGCAAAGAGGGGCGGACAAGGGCTGAGAATACGGGACAAGGGCAAAGAGGGGCGGACAAGTGCTGAGAATACGGGACAAGGGCAAAGAGGGGCGGACAAGGGCAAAGAGGGGCGGACAAGGGCAAAGAGGGGCGGACAAGGGCAAAGAGGGGCGGACAAGGGCAAAGAGGGGCGGACAAGGGCAAAGAGGGGCGGACAAGGGCAAAGAGGGGCGGACAAGGGCTGAGAATACGGGACAAGGGCAAAGAGGGGCGGACAAGGGCAAAGAGGGGCGGACAAGGGCAAAGAGGGGCGGACAAGGGCAAAGAGGGGCGGACAAGGGCAAAGAGGGGCGGACAAGGGCAAAGAGGGGCGGACAAGGGCAAAGAGGGGCGGACAAGGGCAAAGAGGGGCGGACAAGGGCAAAGAGGGGCGGACAAGGGCAAAGAGGGGCGGACAAGGGCAAAGAGGGGCGGACAAGGGCAAAGAGGGGCGGACAAGGGCAAAGAGGGGCGGACAAGGGCAAAGAGGGGCGGACAAGGGCAAAGAGGGGCGGACAAGGGCAAAGAGGGGCGGACAAGGGCTGAGAATACGGGACAAGGGCAAAGAGGGGCGGACAAGGGCTGAGAATACGGGACAAGGGCAAAGAGGGGCGGACAAGGGCTGAGAATACGGGACAAGGGCAAAGAGGGGCGGACAAGGGCAAAGAGGGGCGGACAAGGGCAAAGAGGGGCGGACAAGGGCAAAGAGGGGCGGACAAGGGCAAAGAGGGGCGGACAAGGGCAAAGAGGGGCGGACAAGGGCAAAGAGGGGCGGACAAGGGCAAAGAGGGGCGGACAAGGGCAAAGAGGGGCGGACAAGGGCAAAGAGGGGCGGACAAGGGCAAAGAGGGGCGGACAAGGGCAAAGAGGGGCGGACAAGGGCAAACAGGGGCGGACAAGGGCAAACAGGGGCAGACAAGGGCTGAGAATACGGGACAAGGGCAAAGAGGGGCGGACAAGGGCAAAGAGGGGCGGACAAGGGCAAAGAGGGGCGGACAAGGGCAAAGAGGGGCGGACAAGGGCAAAGAGGGGCGGACAAGGGCAAAGAGGGGCGGACAAGGGCAAAGAGGGGCGGACAAGGGCAAAGAGGGGCGGACAAGGGCAAAGAGGGGCGGACAAGGGCAAAGAGGGGCGGACAAGGGCAAAGAGGGGCGGACAAGGGCAAAGAGGGGCGGACAAGGGCAAAGAGGGGCGGACAAGGGCAAAGAGGGGCGGACAAGGGCAAAGAGGGGCGGACAAGGGCAAAGAGGGGCGGAGAAGTGCGGAGAATACAGGAAAAGGGCAAAGAGATGCGGACAAGTGCAAAGGGTGTCTTACAAGGGCAGAGAATACGGGGCACGGTCAAAGAGGGGCTGACAAGGGCGGAGAATACGGGACAAGGGCAAAGAGGTTCTGATAATGGCGGAGAATACGGGACAAGGGCAAAGAGTGGAGGACAAGTGCATAGAGGGGCACACAAGGGCAAAGAGGGGCGAAGAATTGCGGAGAATACGGGACAAGGGCAAAGAGGGGCGGACAAGGGCAAAGATGGGCGGACAAATGCAAAGACGGGCGGACAAGGGAAAGAGGGTCGGAGATGTGCGGAGAATAAGGGAAAAGGGCAAAGAGGGGCGGACAAGGTCAAAGAGTGTCGGACTAGGGGAAAGAGGGGCGGAAAAGGCAAAGACGTGCGGACATGGGCAAAGAGGAGCGGACAGGTGTGGAGAATTAGGGACAAGGGCAAAGAAGGGCGGACAAATGCAAAGAGATGCGGACAAGTGCAAAGAGAGTCAGACAAGAGGAATGATGGGGTGGACAAGGGTAAAGAGGGGCGGACAAGTGCAGAGAATAGGGGACAAGGCCAAAGAAGGGTGGACAAGGGCAAAGAGGGGCGGACAAAGGCAAAGATGGGCGCACAAGGGCAAAGAAGGGCGCACAAGGGCAAAGAAGGGCGCACAAGTGCGGAGAATATGAGACAAGGTCAAAGGGGGGCGGACAAAGGCAAAGAGGTTCGGAGAAATGCAGAGAATACGGGACAAGGGCAAAAAGGGGCGGACAAAGGCAAAGAGGGGCGAACAAGTGCAAACTGGGGCGGACAAGGGCAAAGAAGGGCGGACAAGTGCGGAGAATATGGCACAAAGGCAAAGAGGGGCGGACAAGTGCAAAGAGGGGCGGACAAGGGCCAAGAGGGGCGGACAAGGGCCAAGAGGGGCGGACAAGGGCCAAGAGGGGCGGACAAGGGCCAAGAGGGGCGGACAAGTGTGGAGAATACAGGACAAGGGCAAAGAGGGGCGGACAAGGGAGGAGAATACAGGACAAGAGCAAAGAGGGGCGGACAAGTGCAAAGAGGGGCAGACAAGGGCAAAGAGGGGTGGAGAAGTGCGGAGAATACGGGACAAGGGCAAAGAGGGGCGGACAAGGGCAAAGAGGGGCGGACAAGGGCAAAGAGGGGCGGACAAGGGCAAAGAGGGGCGGACAAGGGCAAAGAGGGGCGGACAAGGGCAAAGAGGGGCGGACAAGGGCAAAGAGGGGCGGACAAGGGCAAAGAGGGGCGGACAAGGGCAAAGAGGGGCGGACAAGGGCAAAGAGGGGCGGACAAGGGCAAAGAGGGGCGGACAAAGGCAAAGAGGGGCGGACAAAGGCAAAGAGGGGCGGACAAAGGCAAAGAGGGGCGGACAAAGGCAAAGAGGGGCGGACAAAGGCAAAGAGGGGCGGACAAAGGCAAAGAGGGGCGGACAAAGGCAAAGAGGGGCGGACAAAGGCAAAGAGGGGCGGACAAAGGCAAAGTGGGGCGGACAAAGGCAAAGAGGGGCGAAGAAGGGCAAAAAGGGGCGGACAAAGGCAAAGAGGGGCAGAAAAGGGCATGGAGGGGCGGACAAGTTCAAAGAGGATTGAACAAGTGCGGAGGATACGGAACAAGGGCAAAGAGGGTCGGACAAGGGCAAAGAGGGTCGGACAAGGGCAAAGAGGGTCGGACAAGGGCAAAGAGGGTCGGACAAGTGCGGAGAACACAGGACAAGTGCAAAGAGGGTCTGAAAAAGACAAAGAGGGGCGGACAAGGGCAAAGAGGGGCGGACAAGGGCAGAGAATACGGGCCAAGGGCAAAGAGGTGCGGACAAGTGCAAAGAGGGGTGGAGAAGTGCGGAGAATACGGGACAAGGACAAAGAGGTGCGGACAAGGGCAAAGAGGGGCGGACAAGGGCAAAGAGGGACGGACAAGGGAGGAGAATACGGGACAAGGGCAAAGAGTTTCGGACAAGGTCAAAGAGGGGCGGACAAGGGCAGAGAATACCGGACAAGGGTAAAGAGGGGCGGACAAGGGCAAAGAGGGGCGGACAAGGGCAAAGAGGGGCGGACAAGGGCAAAGAGGGGCGGACAAGGGCAAAGAGGGGCGGACAAGGGCAAAGAGGGGCGGACAAGGGCAAAGAGGGGCGGACAAGGGCAAAGAG
This sequence comes from Phaenicophaeus curvirostris, assembly GCF_032191515.1. Taxonomy (NCBI): domain Eukaryota; kingdom Metazoa; phylum Chordata; class Aves; order Cuculiformes; family Cuculidae; genus Phaenicophaeus; species Phaenicophaeus curvirostris. The sequence goes on along the minus strand of NC_091402.1, from coordinate 570,546 downwards.
GGGCGGACAAGGGCAAAGAGGGGCGGACAAGGGCAAAGAGGGGCGGACAAGGGCAAAGAGGGGCGGACAAGGGCAAAGAGGGGCGGACAAGGGCAAAGAGGGGCGGACAAGGGCAAAGAGGGGCGGACAAGGGAGGAGAATACGGGACAAGGGCAAAGAGTTTCGGACAAGGTCAAAGAGGGGCGGACAAGTGCTGAGAATACGGGACAAGGGCAAAGAGGGTCGGACGAGGGCAAAGAGGGGCGAACAAGGGGAAAGATTGGAGGACAAGTGCGGAGAATAAGGGACAAGGGCAAAGAGTGGCGGACAAGGTCAAAGAGGTGCGGACAAGTGCGGAGAATAAGTGACAAGGGAAAGAGGGGCGGACAAGGGCAAAGAGCTTTGACAAGGGCATAGAGAGTTGCACAATTGCAAAGAGGGACGGAGAATTGCGGAGAATACGGGAAAAAAGCAAAGATGGGCGGACAAGTGCGGAGAATACGGGACAAGGGCAAAGAGGGGCAGAAAAGGGCAAAAAGTGGCGGACAAGGGAAAGAGGGGCGGCCAAGGGCCAAGAGGGGCGGCCAAGGGCCAAGAGGGGCGGCCAAGTGCGGAGAATACGGGACAAGGGCAAAGAGAGGTGGCCAAGGGCAAAGAGGGGCGGAGAAGTGCGGAGAATACGGGGCAAGGGCAAAGAGGGGCGGAAAAGGGCAAAGAGGGGCGGAAGAGGGCAAAGAGGGGCGGAAGAGGGCAAATAGGGGCGGAAGAGGGCAAAGAGGGGCGGAAGAGGGCAAAGAGGGGCGGAAGAGGGCAAAGAGGGGCGGAAGAGGGCAAAGAGGGGCAGACAAGGGCAAAGAGGGGCAGACAAGGGCAAAGAGGGGCGGAAAAGGGCAAAGAGGGGCGGACAAGTTCAAAGAGGGTCGGACAAGAGCGGAGAATACGGGACAAGGGCAAAGGGGGGCGGACAAGAGCAAAGTGGGGCCAACAATGGCAAAGAGGGGCCGAAAAGGGCAAAGAGGGGCGGACAAGTGCAAAAAAGTGCGGAGAATTGCGGAGAATACGGGAAAAGGGGAACGAGGAGCGACAAGAGCAAAGAGGTACTGACAAGTGCGTAGAATACGGGACAAGTGCAAAGAGGAGCTGACAAGGGCAAAGAGGGGCTTACAAGGGCGGAGAATATGGGACAACGGCAAAGAGAGGCGGACAAGCGCAAAGAGGGGCGGAGAATTGCGGAGAATAACGAACAAGGGCAAAGAGGGGCGGACAAGTGCAAAGAGGGGCGGACAAGGGCAAAGAGGGGCGGACAAGGGCAAAGAGGGGCGGACAAGGGCAAAGAGGGGCGGACAAATGTAAAGAGATGCGGACAAGTGCAAAGAGAGTCAGACAAGAGGAATGATGGGGTGTACAAGGGCAAAGAGGGGCGGACAAGTGCGGAGAATAGGGGACAAGGCCAAAGAAGGGCGGACAAGGGCAAAGAGGGGCGGACAAAGGCAAAGATGGGCGCACAAGGGCAAAGAAGGGCGCACAAGGGCAAAACAGGGCGCACAAGTGCGGAGAATATGAGACAAGGTCAAAGGGGGGCGGACAAAGGCAAAGAGGTTCGGAGAAGTGCAGAGAATACGGGACAAGGGCAAAAAGGGGCGGACAAAGGCAAAGAGGGGCGAACAAGTGCAAACTGGGGCGGACAAGGTCAAAGAGGGGCGGACAAGGGCAAAGAGGGTCAGACAAGGGCAAAGAGGGTCAGACAAGGGCAAAGAGGGTCAGACAAGGGCAAAGAGGGTCAGACAAGGGCAAAGAGGGTCAGACAAGGGCAAAGAGGGTCAGACAAGGGCAAAGAGGGTCAGACAAGGGCAAAGAGGGTCAGACAAGGGCAAAGAGGGTCAGACAAGGGCAAAGAGGGTCAGACAAGGGCAAAGAGGGGCGGAAAAGTTCAAAGAGGGGCGAAGAAGGGCAAAAAAGGGCGGACAAAGGCAAAGAGGGGCAGAAAAGGGCATGGAGGGGCGGACAAGTTCAAAGAGGATTGAACAAGTGCAGAGGATACGGGACAAGGGCAAAGAGGGTCGGACAAGGGCAAAGAGGGTCGGACAAGGGCAAAGAGGGTCGGACAAGGGCAAAGAGGGGCGGACAAGGGCAAAGAGGGGCGGACAAGGGCAAAGAGGGGCGGACAAGGGCAAAGAGGGGCGGACAAGGGCAAAGAGGGGCGGACAAGGGCAAAGAGGGGCGGACAAGTGCGGAGAATACGGGACAAGGGGAAAGAGGGGCGGACAAGGGCAGAGAATACGGGCCAAGGGCAAAGAGGTGCGGACAAGTGCAAAGAGGGGTGGAGAAGTGCGGAGAATACGGGACAATGACAAAGAGGTGCGGACAAGGGCAAAGAGGGACGGACAAGGGGGGAGAATACGGGACAAGGGCAAAGAGTTTCGGACAAGGGCAAAGAGGGGCGGACAAGTGCGGAGAATACGGGACAAGGGAAAAGAGGGGCGGACAAAGGCAAAGAGGGGCGGAAAAGGGCAAAGAGGGACGGTCAACGGCGGAGAATACGGGACAAGGGCAAAGAGGGATGGATAAGGGCAAAGAGGGGCGGAGAAGGGCAAAGAGGGTTGCACAATTGCAAAGAGGGACGGAGAAGTTTGAGAATACGGGACAAGAGCAAAGAGGGGCGGAGAAGTGCAGAGAATACGGGACAAAGACAAAGACGGGCTGAAAAGAACAAAGAGGGGCGGACAAGGGCAAAGAGGGGCGGACAAGGGCAAAGAGGGGCGGACAAGGGCAAAGAGGGGCGGACAAGGGCAAAGAGGGGCGGACAAAGGCAAAGAGGGGCGGACAAAGGCAAAGAGGGGCGGACAAAGGCAAAGAGGGGCGGACAAAGGCAAAGAGGGGCGGACAAAGGCAAAGAGGGGCGGACAAATGCAAAGAGGGGCGGACAAAGGCAAAGAGGGGCGGACAAAGGCAAAGAGGGGCGGACAAAGGCAAAGAGGGGCGGACAAAGGCAAAGAGGGGCGGAAAAGTGCAAACAGGGGCGGACAAGGGCAAACAGGGGCGGACAAGGGCAAACAGGGGCGGACAAGGGCATGGAGGGGCTGACAGGGTCAAAGAGTGTCGGACAAGTGCGGAGAATACGGGACAAGGGCAAAGAGGGGCGGACAAGGGCGGAGAATACGGGACAAGTGTAAAGAGGGTCAGACAAGGGAAAAGAGGGACGGAGAAGGGCAACGAGGGGCGGATAAGTGTGGAGAATACGGGACAAGGGCAAAGAGGGGCGGAGAATGGCAAAGAGGGGCGGGCAAAGAGGGGCGGACAAGTGCGGAGAATGCGGGACAAGGGCAAAAGGCGGGCGGACAAGGGCTGAGAATACGTGAGAAGGGCAAAGAAGGGCGGAGAAGGTCAAAGAGGGGCGGAGAAGGTCAAAGAGGGGCGGAGAAGGTCAAAGAGGGGCGGAGAAGGTCAAAGAGGGGCGGAGAAGGTCAAAGAGGGGCGGAGAAGGTCAAAGAGGGGCGGAGAAGGTCAAAGAGGGGCGGAGAAGTGCGGAGAATACGGGACAAGGGCAAAGAGGGGCGGCCAAGGGCAAAGAGGGGCGGCCAAGGGCAAAGAGGGGCGGCCAAGGGCAAAGAGGGGCGGCCAAGGGCAAAGAGGGGCGGCCAAGGGCAAAGAGGGGCGGCCAAGGGCAAAGAGGGGCGGCCAAGGGCAAAGAGGGGCGGACAAGGGCAAAGAGGGGCGGCCAAGGGCAAAGAGGGGCGGCCAAGGGCAAAGAGGGGCGGCCAAGTGCGGAGAATACGGGACAAGGGGAAAGAGGGGCGGCCAAGGGCAAAGAGGGGCGGCCAAGGGCAAAGAGGGGCGGCCAAGGGCAAAGAGGGGCGGACAAGGGCAAAGAGGGGCGGACAAGGGCAAAGAGGGGCGGACAAGGGCAAAGAGGGGCGGACAAGGGCTGAGAATACGGGACAAGGGCAAAGAGGGGCGGACAAGGGCTGAGAATACGGGACAGGGGCAAAGAGGGGCGGAAGAGGGCTGAGAATACGGGACAAGGGCAAAGAGGGGCGGACAAGGGCAAAGAGGGGCGGACAAGGGCAAAGAGGGGCGGACAAGGGCAAAGAGGGGCGGACAAGGGCAAAGAGGGGCGGACAAGGGCAAAGAGGGGCGGACAAGGGCAAAGAGGGGCGGACAAGGGCAAAGAGGGGCGGACAAGGGCAAAGAGGGGCGGACAAGGGCAAAGAGGGGCGGACAAGGGCAAAGAGGGGCGGACAAGGGCAAAGAGGGGCGGACAAGGGCAAAGAGGGGCGGACAAGGGCAAAGAGGGGCGGACAAGAGCTGAGAATACGGGACAAGGGCAAAGAGGGGCGGACAAGGGCAAAGAGGGGCGGACAAGGGCAAAGAGGGGCGGACAAGGGCAAAGAGGGGCGGACAAAGGCAAAGAGGGGCGGACAAGGGCAAAGAGGGGCGGACAAGGGCAAAGAGGGGCGGACAAGGGCAAAGAGGGGCGGACAAGGGCAAAGAGGGGCGGACAAGGGCAAAGAGGGGCGGACAAGGGCAAAGAGGGGCGGACAAGGGCAAAGAGGGGCGGACAAGGGCAAAGAGGGGCGGACAAGGGCAAAGAGGGGCGGACAAGGGCAAAGAGGGGCGGACAAGGGCAAAGAGGGGCGGACAAGGGCAAAGAGGGGCGGACAAGGGCAAAGAGGGGCGGACAAGGGCAAAGAGGGGCGGACAAGGGCAAAGAGGGGCGGACAAGGGCAAAGAGGGGCGGACAAGGGCAAAGAGGGGCGGACAAGGGCAAGAGGGGAGGGGCGGACAAGGGCTGAAAATACGGGACAAGGGCAAAGAGGGGCGGACAAGGGCTGAGAATACGTGAGAAGGGCAAAGAGGGGCAGACAAGGGCAAAGAGGGGCGGACAAGGGCAAAGAGGGGCGGACAAGGGCAAAGAGGGGCGGACAAGGGCAAAGAGGGGCGGACAAGGGCAAAGAGGGGCGGACAAGGGCAAAGAGGGGCGGACAAGGGCAAAGAGGGGCGGACAAGGGCAAAGAGGGGCGGACAAGGGCAAAGAGGGGCGGACAAGGGCAAAGAGGGGCGGACAAGAGCTGAGAATACGGGACAAGGGCAAAGAGGGGCGGACAAGGGCAAAGAGGGGCGGACAAGGGCAAAGAGGGGCGGACAAGGGCAAAGAGGGGCGGACAAAGGCAAAGAGGGGCGGACAAGGGCAAAGAGGGGCGGACAAGGGCAAAGAGGGGCGGACAAGGGCAAAGAGGGGCGGACAAGGGCAAAGAGGGGCGGACAAGGGCAAAGAGGGGCGGACAAGGGCAAAGAGGGGCGGACAAGGGCAAAGAGGGGCGGACAAGGGCAAAGAGGGGCGGACAAGGGCAAAGAGGGGCGGACAAGGGCAAAGAGGGGCGGACAAGGGCAAAGAGGGGCGGACAAGGGCAAAGAGGGGCGGACAAGGGCAAAGAGGGGCGGACAAGGGCAAAGAGGGGCGGACAAGGGCAAAGAGGGGCGGACAAGGGCTGAAAATACGGGACAAGGGCAAAGAGGGGCGGACAAGGGCTGAGAATACGTGAGAAGGGCAAAGAGGGGCAGACAAGGGCAAAGAGGGGCGGACAAGGGCAAAGAGGGGCGGACAAGGGCAAAGAGGGGCGGACAAGGGCAAAGAGGGGCGGACAAGGGCAAAGAGGGGCGGACAAGGGCTGAGAATACGGGACAAGGGCAAAGAGGGGCGGACAAGGGCTGAGAATACGGGACAAGGGCAAAGAGGGGCGGACAAGGGCAAAGAGGGGCGGACAAGGGCAAAGAGGGGCGGACAAGGGCAAAGAGGGGCGGACAAGGGCAAAGAGGGGCGGACAAGGGCAAAGAGGGGCGGACAAGGGCAAAGAGGGGCGGACAAGGGCAAAGAGGGGCGGACAAGGGCAAAGAGGGGCGGACAAGGGCAAAGAGGGGCGGACAAGTGCAAAGAGGGGCGGACAAGGGCTGAGAAGACGGGACAAGGGCAAAGAGGTGCAGACAAGGGCTGAGAATACGGACAAGGGCAAAGAGGGGCGGACAAGGGCAAAGAGGGGCGGACAAGGGCAAAGAGGGGCGGACAAGGGCAAAGAGGGGCGGACAAGGGCAAAGAGGGGCGGACAAGGGCAAAGAGGGGCGGACAAGAGCAAAGAGGGGCGGACAAGGGCAAAGAGGGGCGGACAAGGGCAAAGAGGGGCGGACAAGGGCAAAGAGGGGCGGACAAGGGCTGAGAATACGGGACAAGGTCAAAGAGGGGCGGACAAGGGTTGAGAATACGGGACAAGGTCAAAGAGGGGCGGACAAGGGCAAAGAGGGGCGGACAAGGTCAAAGAGGGGCGGACAAGGTCAAAAAGGGGCGGACAAGGGCAAAGAGGGGCGGACAAGGGCAAAGAGGGGCGGACAAGGGCAAAGAGGGGCGGACAAGGGCAAAGAGGGGCGGACAAGGGCAAAGAGGGGCGGACAAGGGCAAAGAGGGGCGGACAAGGGCTGAGAATACGGGACAAGGGCAAAGAGGGGCGGACAAGGGCTGAGAATACGGGACAAGGGCAAAGAGGGGCGGACAAGGGCAAAGAGGGGCGGACAAGGGCAAAGAGGGGCGGACAAGGGCAAAGAGGGGCGGACAAGGGCAAAGAGGGGCGGACAAGGGCAAAGAGGGGCGGACAAGGGCAAAGAGGGGCGGACAAGGGCTGAGAATACGGGACAAGGGCAAAGAGGGGCGGACAAGGGCTGAGAATACGGGACAAGGGCAAAGAGGGGCGGACAAGGGCAAAGAGGGGCGGACAAGGGCAAAGAGGGGCGGACAAGGGCAAAGAGGGGCGGACAAGGGCAAAGAGGGGCGGACAAGGGCAAAGAGGGGCGGACAAGGGCAAAGAGGGGCGGACAAGGGCAAAGAGGGGCGGACAAGGGCAAAGAGGGGCGGACAAGGGCAAAGAGGGGCGGACAAGGGCAAAGAGGGGCGGACAAGGGCAAAGAGGGGCGGACAAGGGCAAAGAGGGGCGGACAAGGGCAAAGAGGGGCGGACAAGGGCAAAGAGGGGCGGACAAGGGCAAAGAGGGGCGGACAAGGGCAAAGAGGGGCGGACAAGGGCAAAGAGGGGCGGACAAGGGCAAAGAGGGGCGGACAAGGGCTGAGAATACGGGACAGGGGCAAAGATGGGTGGACAAGGGCTGAGAATACGGGACAAGGGCAAAGAGGGGCGGACAAGGGCTGAGAATACGGGACAAGGGCAAAGAGGGGCGGACAAGGGCAAAGAGGGGCGGACAAGGGCAAAGAGGGGCGGACAAGGGCAAAGAGGGGCGGACAAGGGCAAAGAGGGGCGGACAAGGGCAAAGAGGGGCGGACAAGGGCAAAGAGGGGCGGACAAGGGCAAAGAGGGGCGGACAAGGGCAAAGAGGGGCGGACAAGGGCAAAGAGGGGCGGACAAGGGCAAAGAGGGGCGGACAAGGGCAAAGAGGGGCGGACAAGGGCAAAGAGGGGCGGACAAGGGCAAAGAGGGGCGGACAAGGGCAAAGAGGGGCGGACAAGGGCAAAGAGGGGCGGACAAGGGCAAAGAGGGGCGGACAAGGGCAAAGAGGGGCGGACAAGGGCTGAGAATACGGGACAAGGGCAAAGAGGGGCGGACAAGGGCTGAGAATACGGGACAAGGGCAAAGAGGGGCGGACAAGGCAAAGAGGGGCGGACAAAGGCAAAGAGGGGCGGACAAGGGCAAAGAGGGGCGGACAAGGGCAAAGAGGGGCGGACAAGGGCAAAGAGGGGCGGACAAGGGCAAAGAGGGGCGGACAAGGGCAAAGAGGGGCGGACAAGGGCAAAGAGGGGCGGACAAGGGCAAAGAGGGGCGGACAAGGGCAAAGAGGGGCGGACAAGGGCTGAGAATACGGGACAGGGGCAAAGAGGGGCGGACAAGGGCTGAGAATACGGGACAAGGGCAAAGAGGGGCGGACAAGGGCTGAGAATACGGGACAAGGGCAAAGAGGGGCGGAGAAGGGCAAAGAGGGGCGGAGAAGGGCAAAGAGGGGCGGAGAAGGGCAAAGAGGGGCCGACAAGGGCAAAGAGGGGCGGAGAAGGGCAAAGAGGGGCGGAGAAGGGCAAAGAGGGGCGGACAAGGGCAAAGAGGGGCGGACAAGGGCAAAGAGGGGCGGACAAGGGCAAAGAGGGGCGGACAAGGGCAAAGAGGGGCGGACAAGGGCAAAGAGGGGCGGACAAGGGCAAAGAGGGGCGGACAAGGGCAAAGAGGGGCGGACAAGGGCAAAGAGGGGCGGACAAGGGCAAAGAGGGGCGGACAAGGGCAAAGAGGGGCGGACAAGGGCAAAGAGGGGCGGACAAGGGCAAAGAGGGGCGGACAAGGGCAAAGAGGGGCGGACAAGGGCAAAGAGGGGCGGACAAGGGCAAAGAGGGGCGGACAAGGGCAAAGAGGGGCGGACAAGGGCAAAGAGGGGCGGACAAGGGCAAAGAGGGGCGGACAAGGGCAAAGAGGGGCGGACAAGGGCAAAGAGGGGCGGACAAGGGCAAAGAGGGGCGGACAAGAGCTGAGAATACGGGACAAGGGCAAAGAGGGGCGGACAAGGGCAAAGAGGGGCGGACAAGGGCAAAGAGGGGCGGACAAGGGCAAAGAGGGGCGGACAAAGGCAAAGAGGGGCGGACAAGGGCAAAGAGGGGCGGACAAGGGCAAAGAGGGGCGGACAAGGGCAAAGAGGGGCGGACAAGGGCAAAGAGGGGCGGACAAGGGCAAAGAGGGGCGGACAAGGGCTGAGAATACGGGACAAGGGCAAAGAGGGGCGGACAAGGGCTGAGAATACGGGACAAGGGCAAAGAGGGGCGGACAAGGGCTGAGAATACGGGACAAGGGCAAAGAGGGGCGGACAAGGGCAAAGAGGGGCGGACAAGGGCAAAGAGGGGCGGACAAGGGCAAAGAGGGGCGGACAAGGGCAAAGAGGGGCGGACAAGGGCAAAGAGGGGCGGACAAGGGCAAAGAGGGGCGGACAAGGGCAAAGAGGGGCGGACAAGGGCAAAGAGGGGCGGACAAGGGCAAAGAGGGGCGGACAAGGGCAAAGAGGGGCGGACAAGGGCAAAGAGGGGCGGACAAGGGCAAAGAGGGGCGGACAAGGGCAAAGAGGGGCGGACAAGGGCAAAGAGGGGCGGACAAGGGCAAAGAGGGGCGGACAAGGGCAAAGAGGGGCGGACAAGGGCAAAGAGGGGCGGACAAGGGCAAAGAGGGGCGGACAAGGGCAAAGAGGGGCGGACAAGGGCAAAGAGGGGCGGACAAGGGCAAAGAGGGGCGGACGAGGGCTGAGAATACGGGCCAAGGGCAAAGAGGGGCGGACGAGGGCTGAGAATACGGGACATGGGCAAAGAGGGGCGGACAAGGGCAAAGAGGGGCGGACAAGGGCAAAGAGGGGCGGACAAGGGCAAAGAGGGGCGGACAAGGGCAAAGAGGGGCGGACAAGGGCAAAGAGGGGCGGACAAGGGCAAAGAGGGGCGGACAAGGGCAAAGAGGGGCGGACAAGGGCAAAGAGGGGCCGACAAGGGCAAAGAGGGGCCGACAAGGGCAAAGAGGGGCGGACAAGGGCAAAGAGGGGCGGACAAGGGCAAAGAGGGGCGGACAAGGGCAAAGAGGGGCGGACAAGGGCTGAGAATACGGGACAAGGGCAAAGAGGGGCGGACAAGGGCTGAGAATACGGGACAAGGGCAAAGAGGGGCGGACAAGGGCAAAGAGGGGCGGACAAGGGCAAAGAGGGGCGGACAAGGGCAAAGAGGGGCGGACAAGGGCAAAGAGGGGCGGACAAGGGCAAAGAGGGGCGGACAAGGGCAAAGAGGGGCGGACAAGGGCAAAGAGGGGCGGACAAGGGCAAAGAGGGGCGGACAAGGGCAAAGAGGGGCGGACAAGGGCAAAGAGGGGCGGACAAGGGCAAAGAGGGGCGGACAAGGGCAAAGAGGGGCGGACAAGGGCAAAGAGGGGCGGACAAGGGCAAAGAGGGGCGGACAAGGGCAAAGAGGGGCGGACAAGGGCAAACAGGGGGGGACAAGGGCAAACAGGGGGGGACAAGGGCAAACAGGGGCGGACAAGGGCAAACAGGGGCGGACAAGGGCTGAGAATACGGGACAAGGGCAAAGAGGGGCCGACAAGGGCAAAGAGGGGCCGACAAGGGCAAAGAGGGGCCGACAAGGGCAAAGAGGGGCCGACAAGGGCAAAGAGGGGCCGACAAGGGCAAAGAGGGGCCGACAAGGGCAAAGAGGGGCCGACAAGGGCAAAGAGGGGCCGACAAGGGCAAAGAGGGGCCGACAAGGGCAAAGAGGGGCCGACAAGGGCAAAGAGGGGCCGACAAGGGCAAAGAGGGGCCGACAAGGGCAAAGAGGGGCCGACAAGGGCAAAGAGGGGCCGACAAGGGCAAAGAGGGGCCGACAAGGGCAAAGAGGGGCCGACAAGGGCAAAGAGGGGCCGACAAGGGCAAAGAGGGGCGGACAAGGGCAAAGAGGGGCGGACAAGGGCAAAGAGGGGCGGACAAGGGCAAAGAGGGGCGGACAAGGGCAAAGAGGGGCGGACAAGGGCAAAGAGGGGCGGACAAGGGCAAAGAGGGGCGGACAAGGGCAAAGAGGGGCGGACAAGGGCAAAGAGGGGCGGACAAGGGCAAAGAGGGGCGGACAAGGGCAAAGAGGGGCGGAGAAGTGCGGAGAATACAGGAAAAGGGCAAAGAGATGCGGACAAGTGCAAAGGGTGTCTGACAAGGGCAGAGAATACGGGGCACGGTCAAAGAGGGGCTGACAAGGGCGGAGAATACGGGACAAGGGCAAAGAGGTTCTGAGAATGGCGGAGAATACGGGACAAGGGCAAAGAGTGGAGGACAAGTGCATAGAGGGGCACACAAGGGCAAAGAGGGGCGAAGAATTGCGGAGAATACGGGACAAGGGCAAAGAGGGGCGGACAAGGGCAAAGATGGGCGGACAAATGCAAAGACGGGCGGACAAGGGAAAGAGGGTCGGAGATGTGCGGAGAATAAGGGAAAAGGGCAAAGAGGGGCGGACAAGGTCAAAGAGTGTCGGACTAGGGGAAAGAGGGGCGGAAAAGGCAAAGACGTGCGGACATGGGCAAAGAGGAGCGGACAGGTGTGGAGAATTAGGGATAAGGGCAAAGAAGGGCGGACAAATGCAAAGAGATGCGGACAAGTGCAAAGAGAGTCAGACAAGAGGAATGATGGGGTGGACAAGGGTAAAGAGGGGCGGACAAGTGCAGAGAATAGGGGACAAGGCCAAAGAAGGGTGGACAAGGGCAAAGAGGGGCGGACAAAGGCAAAGATGGGCGCACAAGGGCAAAGAAGGGCGCACAAGGGCAAAGAAGGGCGCACAAGTGCGGAGAATATGAGACAAGGTCAAAGGGGGGCGGACAAAGGCAAAGAGGTTCGGAGAAGTGCAGAGAATACGGGACAAGGGCAAAAAGGGGCGGACAAAGGCAAAGAGGGGCGAACAAGTGCAAACTGGGGCGGACAAGGGCAAAGAAGGGCGGACAAGTGCGGAGAATATGGCACAAAGGCAAAGAGGGGCGGACAAGTGCAAAGAGGGGCGGACAAGGGCCAAGAGGGGCGGACAAGGGCCAAGAGGGGCGGACAAGGGCCAAGAGGGGCGGACAAGGGCCAAGAGGGGCGGACAAGGGCCAAGAGGGGCGGACAAGGGCCAAGAGGGGCGGACAAGGGCCAAGAGGGGCGGACAAGTGTGGAGAATACAGGACAAGGGCAAAGAGGGGCGGACAAGGGAGGAGAATACAGGACAAGAGCAAAGAGGGGCGGACAAGTGCAAAGAGGGGCAGACAAGGGCAAAGAGGGGTGGAGAAGTGCAGAGAATACGGGACAAGGACAAAGAGGTGCGGACAAGGGCAAAGAGGGGCGGACAAGGGCAAAGAGGGGCGGACAAGGGCGGAGAATACGGGACAAGGGCAAAGAGTTTCGGACAAGGGCAAAGAGGGCCGGACAAGGGCAAAGAGGGGCGGACAAGTGCGGAGAATACAGGACAAGGGCAAAGAGGGGCGGACAATGGCAAAGAGGGGCGGAAAAGGGCAGAGAGGTGCGGGCAAGTGCGGAGAATACTGGACAAGGGTAAAGAGGGACGGACAAGGGCAAAGAGGGGTGGACAAGGGCAAAGAGGGTTGCACAATTGCAAAGAGGGATGGAGAAGTTCGGAGAATACGGGACAAGAGCAAAGAGGGGCGGAGAAGTGCGGAGAATACGGGACAAGGGCAAAGAGGGGCTGAAAAGCGCAAAGAGGGGCGGACAAAGGCAAAGAGGGGCGGACAAAGGCAAAGAGGGGCGGACAAAGGCAAAGAGGGGCGGACAAAGGCAAAGAGGGGCGGACAAAGGCAAAGAGGGGCGGACAAAGGCAAAGAGGGGCGGACAAAGGCAAAGAGGGGCGGACAAAGGCAAAGAGGGGCGGACAAAGGCAAAGAGGGGCGGACAAAGGCAAAGAGGGGCGGACAAAGGCAAAGAGGGGCGGACAAAGGCAAAGAGGGGCGGACAAAGGCAAAGAGGGGCGGACAAAGGCAAAGAGGGGCGGACAAAGGCAAAGAGGGGCGGACAAAGGCAAAGAGGGGCGGACAAAGGCAAAGAGGGGCGGACAAAGGCAAAGTGGGGCGGACAAAGGCAAAGAGGGGCGGACAAAGGCAAAGAGGGGCGGACAAGTTCAAAGAGGATTGAACAAGTGCGGAGGATACGGAACAAGGGCAAAGAGGGGCGGACAAGGGCAAAGAGGGGCGGACAAGGGCAAAGAGGGGCGGACAAGGGCAAAGAGGGGCGGACAAGGGCAAAGAGGGGCGGACAAGGGCAAAGAGGGGCGGACAAGGGCAAAGAGGGGCGGACAAGGGCAAAGAGGGGCGGACAAGGGAGGAGAATACGGGACAAGGGCAAAGAGTTTCGGACAAGGTCAAAGAGGGGCGGACAAGGGAGGAGAATACGGGACAAGGGCAAAGAGTTTCGGACAAGGTCAAAGAGGGGCGGACAAGTGCTGAGAATACGGGACAAGGGCAAAGAGGGTCGGACAAGGGCAAAGAGGGGCGAACAAGGGGAAAGATTGGAGGACAAGTGCGGAGAATAAGGGACAGGGCAAAGAGTGGCGGGCAAGGTCAAAGAGGTGCGGACAAGTGCGGAGAATAAGTGACAAGGGAAAGAGGGGCGGACAAGGGCAAAGAGCTTTGACAAGGGCATAGAGAGTTGCACAATTGCAAAGAGGGACGGAGAATTGCGGAGAATACGGGAAAAAAGTAAAGATGGGCGGACAAGTGCGGAGAATACGGGACAAGGGCAAAGAGGGGCAGAAAAGGGCAAAAAGTGGCGGACAAGGGAAAGAGGGGCGGCCAAGGGCCAAGAGGGGCGGCCAAGGGACAAGAGGGGCGGCCAAGGGCCAAGAGGGGCGGCCAAGTGCGGAGAATACGGGACAAGGGCAAAGAGAGGTGGCCAAGGGCAAAGAGGGGCGGAGAAGTGCGGAGAATACGGGGCAAGGGCAAAGAGGGGCGGAAGAGGGCAAAGAGGGGCGGAAGAGGGCAAAGAGGGGCGGAAGAGGGCAAAGAGGGGCGGAAGAGGGCAAAGAGGGGCGGAAGAGGGCAAAGAGGGGCGGAAGAGGGCAAAGAGGGGCGGAAGAGGGCAAAGAGGGGCGGAAGAGGGCAAAGAGGGGCGGAAGAGGGCAAAGAGGGGCGGAAGAGGGCAAAGAGGGGCGGAAGAGGGCAAAGAGGGGCGGAAGAGGGCAAAGAGGGGCGGAAGAGGGCAAAGAGGGGCGGAAGAGGGCAAAGAGGGGCGGAAGAGGGCAAAGAGGGGCGGAAGAGGGCAAAGAGGGGCGGAAGAGGGCAAAGAGGGGCGGAAGAGGGCAAAGAGGGGCGGAAGAGGGCAAAGAGGGGCGGAAGAGGGCAAAGAGGGGCGGAAGAGGGCAAAGAGGGGCGGAAGAGGGCAAAGAGGGGCGGACAAGAGCGGAGAATACGGGACAAGGGCAAAGGGGGGCGGACAAGAGCAAAGTTGGGCCAACAATGGCAAAGAGGGGCCGAAAAGTGCAAAGAGGGGCGGACAAGTGCAAAAAAGTGCGGAGAATTGCGGAGAATACGGGAAAAGGGGAACGAGGAGCGACAAGAGCAAAGAGGTACTGACAAGTGCGTAGAATACGGGACAAGTGCAAAGAGGAGCTGACAAGGGCAAAGAGGGGCTTACAAGGGCGGAGAATATGGGACAACGGCAAAGAGAGGCGGACAAGCGCAAAGAGGGGCGGAGAATTGCGGAGAATAACGAACAAGGGCAAAGAGGGGCAGACAAGTGCAAAGAGGGGCGGACAAGGGCAAAGAGGGGCGGACAAGGGCAAAGAGGGGCGGACAAGGGCAAAGAGGGGCGGACAAGGGCAAAGAGGGGCGGACAAGGGCAAAGAGGGGCGGACAAGGGCAAAGAGGGGCGGACAAGGGCAAAGAGGGGCGGACAAGGGCAAAGAGGGGCGGACAAGGGCAAAGAGGGGCGGACAAGAGCTGAGAATACGGGACAAGGGCAAAGAGGGGCGGACAAGGGCAAAGAGGGGCGGACAAGGGCAAAGAGGGGCGGACAAGGGCAAAGAGGGGCGGACAAGGGCAAAGAGGGGCGGACAAGGGCAAAGAGGGGCGGACAAGGGCAAAGAGGGGCGGACAAGGGCAAAGAGGGGCGGACAAGGGCAAAGAGGGGCGGACAAGGGCAAAGAGGGGCGGACAAGGGCAAAGAGGGGCGGACAAGGGCTGAGAATACGGGACAAGGGCAAAGAGGGGCGGACAAGGGCTGAGAATACGGGACAAGGGCAAAGAGGGGCGGACAAGGGCTGAGAATACGGGACAAGGGCAAAGAGGGGCGGACAAGGGCTGAGAATACGGGACAAGGGCAAAGAGGGGCGGACAAGGGCAAAGAGGGGCGGACAAGGGCAAAGAGGGGCGGACAAGGGCAAAGAGGGGCGGACAAGGGCAAAGAGGGGCGGACAAGGGCAAAGAGGGGCGGACAAGGGCAAAGAGGGGCGGACAAGGGCAAAGAGGGGCGGACAAGGGCAAAGAGGGGCGGACAAGGGCAAAGAGGGGCGGACAAGGGCAAAGAGGGGCGGACAAGGGCAAAGAGGGGCGGACAAGGGCAAAGAGGGGCGGACAAGGGCAAAGAGGGGCGGACAAGGGCAAAGAGGGGCGGACAAGGGCAAAGAGGGGCGGACGAGGGCTGAGAATACGGGCCAAGGGCAAAGAGGGGCGGACGAGGGCTGAGAATACGGGACATGGGCAAAGAGGGGCGGACAAGGGCAAAGAGGGGCGGACAAGGGCAAAGAGGGGCGGACAAGGGCAAAGAGGGGCGGACAAGGGCAAAGAGGGGCCGACAAGGGCAAAGAGGGGCCGACAAGGGCAAAGAGGGGCGGACAAGGGCAAAGAGGGGCGGACAAGGGCAAAGAGGGGCGGACAAGGGCAAAGAGGGGCGGACAAGGGCAAAGAGGGGCGGACAAGGGCTGAGAATACGGGACAAGGGCAAAGAGGGGCGGACAAGGGCTGAGAATACGGGACAAGGGCAAAGAGGGGCGGACAAGGGCAAAGAGGGGCGGACAAGGGCAAAGAGGGGCGGACAAGGGCAAAGAGGGGCGGACAAGGGCAAAGAGGGGCGGACAAGGGCAAAGAGGGGCGGACAAGGGCAAAGAGGGGCGGACAAGGGCAAAGAGGGGCGGACAAGGGCAAAGAGGGGCGGACAAGGGCAAAGAGGGGCGGACAAGGGCAAAGAGGGGCGGACAAGGGCAAAGAGGGGCGGACAAGGGCAAAGAGGGGCGGACAAGGGCAAAGAGGGGCGGACAAGGGCAAAGAGGGGCGGACAAGGGCAAACAGGGGGGGACAAGGGCAAACAGGGGGGGACAAGGGCAAACAGGGGGGGACAAGGGCAAACAGGGGGGGACAAGGGCAAACAGGGGCGGACAAGGGCTGAGAATACGGGACAAGGGCAAAGAGGGGCCGACAAGGGCAAAGAGGGGCCGACAAGGGCAAAGAGGGGCCGACAAGGGCAAAGAGGGGCCGACAAGGGCAAAGAGGGGCCGACAAGGGCAAAGAGGGGCCGACAAGGGCAAAGAGGGGCCGACAAGGGCAAAGAGGGGCCGACAAGGGCAAAGAGGGGCCGACAAGGGCAAAGAGGGGCCGACAAGGGCAAAGAGGGGCCGACAAGGGCAAAGAGGGGCCGACAAGGGCAAAGAGGGGCCGACAAGGGCAAAGAGGGGCCGACAAGGGCAAAGAGGGGCCGACAAGGGCAAAGAGGGGCCGACAAGGGCAAAGAGGGGCCGACAAGGGCAAAGAGGGGCCGACAAGGGCAAAGAGGGGCCGACAAGGGCAAAGAGGGGCCGACAAGGGCAAAGAGGGGCCGACAAGGGCAAAGAGGGGCCGACAAGGGCAAAGAGGGGCCGACAAGGGCAAAGAGGGGCGGACAAGGGCAAAGAGGGGCGGACAAGGGCAAAGAGGGGCGGACAAGGGCAAAGAGGGGCGGACAAGGGCAAAGAGGGGCGGACAAGGGCAAAGAGGGGCGGACAAGGGCAAAGAGGGGCGGACAAGGGCAAAGAGGGGCGGACAAGGGCAAAGAGGGGCGGAGAAGTGCGGAGAATACAGGAAAAGGGCAAAGAGATGCGGACAAGTGCAAAGGGTGTCTGACAAGGGCAGAGAATACGGGGCACGGTCAAAGAGGGGCTGACAAGGGCGGAGAATACGGGACAAGGGCAAAGAGGTTCTGAGAATGGCGGAGAATACGGGACAAGGGCAAAGAGTGAAGGACAAGTGCATAGAGGGGCACACAAGGGCAAAGAGGGGCGAAGAATTGCGGAGAATACGGGACAAGGGCAAAGAGGGGCGGACAAGGGCAAAGATGGGCGGACAAATGCAAAGACGGGCGGACAAGGGAAAGAGGGTCGGAGATGTGCGGAGAATAAGGGAAAAGGGCAAAGAGGGGCGGACAAGGTCAAAGAGTGTCGGACTAGGGGAAAGAGGGGCGGAAAAGGCAAAGACGTGCGGACATGGGCAAAGAGGAGCGGACAGGTGTGGAGAATTAGGGATAAGGGCAAAGAAGGGCGGACAAATGCAAAGAGATGCGGACAAGTGCAAAGAGAGTCAGACAAGAGGAATGATGGGGTGGACAAGGGTAAAGAGGGGCGGACAAGTGCAGAGAATAGGGGACAAGGCCAAAGAAGGGTGGACAAGGGCAAAGAGGGGCGGACAAAGGCAAAGATGGGCGCACAAGGGCAAAGAAGGGCGCACAAGGGCAAAGAAGGGCGCACAAGTGCGGAGAATATGAGACAAGGTCAAAGGGGGGCGGACAAAGGCAAAGAGGTTCGGAGAAGTGCAGAGAATACGGGACAAGGGCAAAAAGGGGCGGACAAAGGCAAAGAGGGGCGAACAAGTGCAAACTGGGGCGGACAAGGGCAAAGAAGGGCGGACAAGTGCGGAGAATATGGCACAAAGGCAAAGAGGGGCGGACAAGTGCAAAGAGGGGCGGACAAGGGCCAAGAGGGGCGGACAAGGGCCAAGAGGGGCGGACAAGGGCCAAGAGGGGCGGACAAGGGCCAAGAGGGGCGGACAAGGGCCAAGAGGGGCGGACAAGGGCCAAGAGGGGCGGACAAGGGCCAAGAGGGGCGGACAAGTGTGGAGAATACAGGACAAGGGCAAAGAGGGGCGGACAAGGGAGGAGAATACAGGACAAGAGCAAAGAGGGGCGGACAAGTGCAAAGAGGGGCAGACAAGGGCAAAGAGGGGTGGAGAAGTGCAGAGAATACGGGACAAGGACAAAGAGGTGCGGACAAGGGCAAAGAGGGGCGGACAAGGGCAAAGAGGGGCGGACAAGGGCGGAGAATACGGGACAAGGGCAAAGAGTTTCGGACAAGGGCAAAGAGGGCCGGACAAGGGCAAAGAGGGGCGGACAAGTGCGGAGAATACAGGACAAGGGCAAAGAGGGGCGGACAATGGCAAAGAGGGGCGGAAAAGGGCAGAGAGGTGCGGGCAAGTGCGGAGAATACTGGACAAGGGTAAAGAGGGACGGACAAGGGCAAAGAGGGGTGGACAAGGGCAAAGAGGGTTGCACAATTGCAAAGAGGGATGGAGAAGTTCGGAGAATACGGGACAAGAGCAAAGAGGGGCGGAGAAGTGCGGAGAATACGGGACAAGGGCAAAGAGGGGCTGAAAAGCGCAAAGAGGGGCGGACAAAGGCAAAGAGGGGCGGACAAAGGCAAAGAGGGGCGGACAAAGGCAAAGAGGGGCGGACAAAGGCAAAGAGGGGCGGACAAAGGCAAAGAGGGGCGGACAAAGGCAAAGAGGGGCGGACAAAGGCAAAGAGGGGCGGACAAAGGCAAAGAGGGGCGGACAAAGGCAAAGAGGGGCGGACAAAGGCAAAGAGGGGCGGACAAAGGCAAAGAGGGGCGGACAAAGGCAAAGAGGGGCGGACAAAGGCAAAGAGGGGCGGACAAAGGCAAAGAGGGGCGGACAAAGGCAAAGAGGGGCGGACAAAGGCAAAGAGGGGCGGACAAAGGCAAAGAGGGGCGGACAAAGGCAAAGTGGGGCGGACAAAGGCAAAGAGGGGCGGACAAAGGCAAAGAGGGGCGGACAAGTTCAAAGAGGATTGAACAAGTGCGGAGGATACGGAACAAGGGCAAAGAGGGGCGGACAAGGGCAAAGAGGGGCGGACAAGGGCAAAGAGGGGCGGACAAGGGCAAAGAGGGGCGGACAAGGGCAAAGAGGGGCGGACAAGGGCAAAGAGGGGCGGACAAGGGCAAAGAGGGGCGGACAAGGGCAAAGAGGGGCGGACAAGGGAGGAGAATACGGGACAAGGGCAAAGAGTTTCGGACAAGGTCAAAGAGGGGCGGACAAGGGAGGAGAATACGGGACAAGGGCAAAGAGTTTCGGACAAGGTCAAAGAGGGGCGGACAAGTGCTGAGAATACGGGACAAGGGCAAAGAGGGTCGGACAAGGGCAAAGAGGGGCGAACAAGGGGAAAGATTGGAGGACAAGTGCGGAGAATAAGGGACAAGGGCAAAGAGTGGCGGGCAAGGTCAAAGAGGTGCGGACAAGTGCGGAGAATAAGTGACAAGGGAAAGAGGGGCGGACAAGGGCAAAGAGCTTTGACAAGGGCATAGAGAGTTGCACAATTGCAAAGAGGGACGGAGAATTGCGGAGAATACGGGAAAAAAGTAAAGATGGGCGGACAAGTGCGGAGAATACGGGACAAGGGCAAAGAGGGGCAGAAAAGGGCAAAAAGTGGCGGACAAGGGAAAGAGGGGCGGCCAAGGGCCAAGAGGGGCGGCCAAGGGACAAGAGGGGCGGCCAAGGGCCAAGAGGGGCGGCCAAGTGCGGAGAATACGGGACAAGGGCAAAGAGAGGTGGCCAAGGGCAAAGAGGGGCGGCCAAGTGCGGAGAATACGGGACAAGGGCAAAGAGAGGTGGCCAAGGGCAAAGAGGGGCGGAGAAGTGCGGAGAATACGGGGCAAGGGCAAAGAGGGGCGGAAGAGGGCAAAGAGGGGCGGAAGAGGGCAAAGAGGGGCGGAAGAGGGCAAAGAGGGGCGGAAGAGGGCAAAGAGGGGCGGAAGAGGGCAAAGAGGGGCGGAAGAGGGCAAAGAGGGGCGGAAGAGGGCAAAGAGGGGCGGAAGAGGGCAAAGAGGGGCGGAAGAGGGCAAAGAGGGGCGGAAGAGGGCAAAGAGGGGCGGAAGAGGGCAAAGAGGGGCGGAAGAGGGCAAAGAGGGGCGGAAGAGGGCAAAGAGGGGCGGAAGAGGGCAAAGAGGGGCGGAAGAGGGCAAAGAGGGGCGGAAGAGGGCAAAGAGGGGCGGAAGAGGGCAAAGAGGGGCGGACGAGGGCAAAGAGGGGCGGACAAGAGCGGAGAATACGGGACAAGGGCAAAGGGGGGCGGACAAGAGCAAAGTTGGGCCAACAATGGCAAAGAGGGGCCGAAAAGTGCAAAGAGGGGCGGACAAGTGCAAAAAAGTGCGGAGAATTGCGGAGAATACGGGAAAAGGGGAACGAGGAGCGACAAGAGCAAAGAGGTACTGACAAGTGCGTAGAATACGGGACAAGTGCAAAGAGGAGCTGACAAGGGCAAAGAGGGGCTTACAAGGGCGGAGAATATGGGACAACGGCAAAGAGAGGCGGACAAGCGCAAAGAGGGGCGGAGAATTGCGGAGAATAACGAACAAGGGCAAAGAGGGGCAGACAAGTGCAAAGAGGGGCGGACAAGGGCAAAGAGGGGCGGACAAGGGCAAAGAGGGGCGGACAAGGGCAAAGAGGGGCGGACAAGGGCAAAGAGGGGCGGACAAGGGCAAAGAGGGGCGGACAAGGGCAAAGAGGGGCGGACAAGGGCAAAGAGGGGCGGACAGTTGTGGAGAATTAGGGACAAGGGCAAAGAAGGGCGGACAAATGTAAAGAGATGCGGACAAGTGCAAAGAGAGTCAGACAAGAGGAATGATGGGGTGGACAAGGGCAAAGAGGGGCGGACAAGGGCAAAGAAGGGCGCACAAGGGCAAAACAGGGCGCACAAGTGCGGAGAATATGAGACAAGGTCAAAGGGGGGCGGACAAAGGCAAAGAGGTTCGGAGAAGTGCAGAGAATACGGGACAAGGGCAAAAAGGGGCGGAGAAAGGCAAAGAGGGGCGGACAAGGGCAAAGAGGGGCGGACAAGGGCAAAGAGGGTCGGACAAGGGCAAAGAGGGTCAGACAAGGGCAAAGAGGGTCAGACAAGGGCAAAGAGGGTCAGACAAAGGCAAAGAGGGTCAGACAAAGGCAAAGAGGGTCAGACAAGGGCAAAGAGGGTCAGACAAGGGCAAAGAGGGTCAGACAAGGGCAAAGAGGGTCAGACAAGGGCAAAGAGGGTCAGACAAAGGCAAAGAGGGGCGGAAAAGTTCAAAGAGGGGCGAAGAAGGGCAAAAAAGGGCGGACAAAGGCAAAGAGGGGCAGAAAAGGGCATGGAGGGGCGGACAAGTTCAAAGAGGATTGAACAAGTGCAGAGGATACGGGACAAGGGCAAAGAGGGGCGGACAAGGGCAAAGAGGGGCGGACAAGGGCAAAGAGGGGCGGACAAGGGCAAAGAGGGGCGGACAAGGGCAAAGAGGGGCGGACAAGGGAGGAGAATACGGGACAAGGGCAAAGAGTTTCGGACAAGGTCAAAGAGGGGCGGACAAGTGCTGAGAATACGGGCCAAGGGCAAAGAGGGTCGGACAAGGGCAAAGAGGGGCGAACAAGGGGAAAGATTGGAGGACAAGTGCGGAGAATAAGGGACAAGGGCAAAGAGTGGCGGGCAAGGTCAAAGAGGTGCGGACAAGTGCGGAGAATAAGTGACAAGGGAAAGAGGGGCGGACAAGGGCAAAGAGCTTTGACAAGGGCATAGAGAGTTGCACAATTGCAAAGAGGGACGGAGAATTGCGGAGAATACGGGAAAAAAGTAAAGATGGGCGGACAAGTGCGGAGAATACGGGACAAGGGCAAAGAGGGGCAGAAAAGGGCAAAAAGTGGCGGACAAGGGAAAGAGGGGCGGCCAAGGGCCAAGAGGGGCGGCCAAGGGACAAGAGGGGCGGCCAAGGGACAAGAGGGGCGGCCAAGTGCGGAGAATACGGGACAAGGGCAAAGAGAGGTGGCCAAGGGCAAAGAGGGGCGGAGAAGTGCGGAGAATACGGGGCAAGGGCAAAGAGGGGCGGAAGAGGGCAAAGAGGGGCGGAAGAGGGCAAAGAGGGGCGGAAGAGGGCAAAGAGGGGCGGAAGAGGGCAAAGAGGGGCGGAAGAGGGCAAAGAGGGGCGGAAGAGGGCAAAGAGGGGCGGAAGAGCGCAAAGAGGGGCGGAAGAGCGCAAAGAGGGGCGGAAGAGCGCAAAGAGGGGCGGAAGAGCGCAAAGAGGGGCGGAAGAGCGCAAAGAGGGGCGGAAGAGCGCAAAGAGGGGCGGAAGAGGGCAAAGAGGGTCGGACAAGAGCGGAGAATACGGGACAAGGGCAAAGGGGGGCGGACAAGAGCAAAGTTGGGCCAACAATGGCAAAGAGGGGCCGAAAAGTGCAAAGAGGGGCGGACAAGTGCAAAAAAGTGCGGAGAATTGCGGAGAATACGGGAAAAGGGGAACGAGGAGCGACAAGAGCAAAGAGGTACTGACAAGTGCGTAGAATACGGGACAAGTGCAAAGAGGAGCTGACAAGGGCAAAGAGGGGCTTACAAGGGCGGAGAATATGGGACAACGGCAAAGAGAGGCGGACAAGCGCAAAGAGGG
Source organism: Phaenicophaeus curvirostris (assembly GCF_032191515.1). Lineage (NCBI taxonomy): Eukaryota > Metazoa > Chordata > Aves > Cuculiformes > Cuculidae > Phaenicophaeus > Phaenicophaeus curvirostris. The sequence continues at coordinate 548,385 of NC_091402.1, read as the reverse complement.
GCGGAGAATTGCGGAGAATAACGAACAAGGGCAAAGAGGGGCAGACAAGTGCAAAGAGGGGCGGACAAGGGCAAAGAGGGGCGGACAAGGGCAAAGAGGGGCGGACAAGGGCAAAGAGGGGCGGACAAGGGCAAAGAGGGGCGGACAAGGGCAAAGAGGGGCGGACAAGGGCAAAGAGGGGCGGACAAGGGCAAAGAGGGGCGGACAGTTGTGGAGAATTAGGGACAAGGGCAAAGAAGGGCGGACAAATGTAAAGAGATGCGGACAAGTGCAAAGAGAGTCAGACAAGAGGAATGATGGGGTGGACAAGGGCAAAGAGGGGCGGACAAGGGCAAAGAAGGGCGCACAAGGGCAAAACAGGGCGCACAAGTGCGGAGAATATGAGACAAGGTCAAAGGGGGGCGGACAAAGGCAAAGAGGTTCGGAGAAGTGCAGAGAATACGGGACAAGGGCAAAAAGGGGCGGAGAAAGGCAAAGAGGGGCGAACAAGTGCAAACTGGGGCGGACAAGGGCAAAGAGGGGCGGACAAGGGCAAAGAGGGTCAGACAAGGGCAAAGAGGGTCAGACAAGGGCAAAGAGGGTCAGACAAGGGCAAAGAGGGTCAGACAAGGGCAAAGAGGGTCAGACAAGGGCAAAGAGGGTCAGACAAGGGCAAAGAGGGTCAGACAAGGGCAAAGAGGGTCAGACAAAGGCAAAGAGGGGCGGAAAAGTTCAAAGAGGGGCGGAAAAGTTCAAAGAGGGGCGAAGAAGGGCAAAAAAGGGCGGACAAAGGCAAAGAGGGGCAGAAAAGGGCATGGAGGGGCGGACAAGTTCAAAGAGGATTGAACAAGTGCAGAGGATACGGGACAAGGGCAAAGAGGGTCGGACAAGGGCAAAGAGGGGCGGACAAGGGCAAAGAGGGGCGGACAAGGGCAAAGAGGGGCGGACAAGGGCAAAGAGGGGCGGACAAGGGCAAAGAGGGGCGGACAAGTGCGGAGAATACGGGACAAGGGGAAAGAGGGGCGGACAAGGGCAGAGAATACGGGCCAAGGACAAAGAGGTGCGGACAAGTGCAAAGAGGGGTGGAGAAGTGCGGAGAATACGGGACAAGGACAAAGAGGTGCGGACAAGGGCAAAGAGGGACGGACAAGGGAGGAGAATACGGGACAAGGGCAAAGAGTTTCGGACAAGGGCAAAGAGGGCGGACAAGTGCGGAGAATACGGGACAAGGGAAAAGAGGGGCGGACAAAGGCAAAGAGGGGCGGAAAAGGGCAAAGAGGGACGGTCAACGGCGGAGAATACGGGACAAGGGCAAAGAGGGATGGATAAGGGCAAAGAGGGGTGGAGAAGGGCAAAGAGGGTTGCACAATTGCAAAGAGGGACGGAGAAGTTTGAGAATACGGGACAAGAGCAAAGAGGGGCGGAGAAGTGCAGAGAATACGGGACAAAGACAAAGACGGGCTGAAAAGAACAAAGAGGGGCGGACAAGGGCAAAGAGGGGCGGACAAAGGCAAAGAGGGGCGGACAAAGGCAAAGAGGGGCGGACAAAGGCAAAGAGGGGCGGACAAAGGCAAAGAGGGGCGGACAAAGGCAAAGAGGGGCGGACAAAGGCAAAGAGGGGCGGACAAAGGCAAAGAGGGGCGGACAAAGGCAAAGAGGGGCGGACAAAGGCAAAGAGGGGCGGACAAAGGCAAAGAGGGGCGGACAAAGGCAAAGAGGGGCGGACAAAGGCAAAGAGGGGCGGACAAAGGCAAAGAGGGGCGGACAAGGGCAAACAGGGGCGGACAAGGGCAAACAGGGGCGGACAAGGGCAAACAGGGGCGGACAAGGGCATGGAGGGGCTGACAGGGTCAAAGAGTGTCGGACAAGTGCGGAGAATACGGGACAAGGGCAAAGAGGGGCGGACAAGGGCGGAGAATACGGGACAAGTGTAAAGAGGGTCAGACAAGGGCAAAGAGGGACGGAGAAGGGCAACGAGGGGCGGACAAGTGTGGAGAATACGGGACAAGGGCAAAGAGGGGCGGAGAATGGCAAAGAGGGGCGGGCAAAGAGGGGCGGACAAGTGCGGAGAATAAGGGACAAGGGCAAAAGGCGGGCGGACAAGGGCTGAGAATACGTGAGAAGGGCAAAGAGGGGCGGAGAAGGTCAAACAGGGGCGGAGAAGGTCAAACAGGGGCGGAGAAGGTCAAACAGGGGCGGAGAAGGTCAAACAGGGGCGGAGAAGGTCAAACAGGGGCGGAGAAGGTCAAAGAGGGGCGGAGAAGTGCGGAGAATACGGGACAAGGGCAAAGAGGGGCGGCCAAGGGCAAAGAGGGGCGGCCAAGGGCAAAGAGGGGCGGCCAAGGGCAAAGAGGGGCGGCCAAGGGCAAAGAGGGGCGGCCAAGGGCAAAGAGGGGCGGCCAAGGGCAAAGAGGGGCGGCCAAGGGCAAAGAGGGGCGGCCAAGGGCAAAGAGGGGCGGCCAAGGGCAAAGAGGGGCGGCCAAGGGCAAAGAGGGGCGGCCAAGGGCAAAGAGGGGCGGCCAAGCGCAAAGAGGGGCGGCCAAGCGCAAAGAGGGGCGGCCAAGCGCAAAGAGGGGCGGCCAAGCGCAAAGAGGGGCGGCCAAGCGCAAAGAGGGGCGGCCAAGCGCAAAGAGGGGCGGCCAAGCGCAAAGAGGGGCGGCCAAGGGCAAAGAGGGGCGGAGAAGAGAGAAGAATACGGGACAAGGGCAAAGAGGGGCGGACAAGGGCAAAGAGGGGCGGACAATTGCGGAGAACACCGGACAAGGGCAAAGAGGAGCGGACAAGTGCAAAGAGGGGCGGACAAGGGTAAAGAGGGGCGGACAAGTGCAGAGAACACGGGACAAGGGCAAAGAGGGGCGGACAAGGGCAAAGAGGGGCGGACAAGGGCAAAGAGGGGCGGACAAGGGCAAAGAGGGGCGGACAAGGGCAAAGAGGGGCGGACAAGGGCAAAGAGGGGCGGACAAGGGCAAAGAGGGGCGGACAAGGGCAAAGAGGGGCGGACAAGGGCAAAGAGGGGCGGACAAGGGCAAAGAGGGGCGGACAAGGGCAAAGAGGGGCGGACAAGGGCAAAGAGGGGCGGACAAGGGCAAAGAGGGGCGGACAAGGGCAAAGAGGGGCGGACAAGGGCAAAGAGGGGCGGACAAGAGAGAAGAATACGGGAAAAGGGCAAAGAGGGGCGGACAAGGGCAAAGAGGGGCGGACAAGGGTAAAGAGGGGCGGAAAAGGGTAAAGAGGGGCGGAAAAGGGTAAAGAGGGGCGGACAAGTGCAGAGAACACGGGACAAGGTCAAAGAGGGGCGGACAAGGGAGGAGAATACGGGACAAGGGCAAAGAGGGGCGGAGAAGTATAAAGAGGTGCGGACAAGTGAGGAGAATACGGGAAAAGATAAAGAGGTGCGGACAAGGGAAAAAAGGTGCGGACAAGTGCGGAGAATAAGGGACAAGGGAAAGAGGGGCGGACGAGGGCAAAGAGGGGCGGACGAGGGCAAAGAGGGGCGGACGAGGGCAAAGAGGGGCGGACGAGGGCAAAGAGGGGCGGACGAGGGCAAAGAGGGGCGGACGAGGGCAAAGAGGGGGCGGACGAGGGCAAAGAGGGGCGGACGAGGGCAAAGAGGGGCGGACGAGGGCAAAGAGGGGCGGACGAGGGCAAAGAGGGGCGGACGAGGCAAAGAGGGGCGGACGAGGGCAAAGAGGGGCGGACGAGGGCAAAGAGGGGCGGACGAGGGCAAAGAGGGGCGGACGAGGGCAAAGAGGGGCGGACGAGGGCAAAGAGGGCGGACGAGGGCAAAGAGGGTCGGCTAGGACGAGGGCAAAGAGGGGCGGACGAGGGCAAAGAGGGGCGGACGAGGGCAAAGAGGGGCGGACGAGGGCAAAGAGGGGCGGACGAGGGCAAAGAGGGGCGGACGAGGGCAAAGAGGGGCGGACGAGGGCAAAGAGGGGCGGACAAGTGCGGAGAATACAGGAAAAGGGCAAAGAGATGCGGACAAGTGCAAATGGTGTCTGACAAGAGTGGAGAATACGGGACAAGGGAAAAGACGGGCAGACAAGTGTAAAGAGGGGCTGACAAGGGCAGAGAATACGGGGCACGGTCAAAGAGGGGCTGACAAGGGCGGAGAATACGGGACAAGGGCAAAGAGGTTCTGAGAATGGCGGAGAATACGGGACAAGGGCAAAGAGTGGAGGACAAGTGCATAGAGGGGCAGACAAGGGCAAACAGGGGGGAAGAATTGCGGAGAATACGGGACAAGGGCAAAGAGGGGCGGACAAGGGCAAAGAGGGGCGGACAAGGGCAAAGATGGGCGGACAAGGGCAAAGATGGGCGGACAAATGCAAAGACGGGCGGACAAATGCAAAGACGGGCGGACAAGGGAAAGAGGGTCGGAGATGTGCGGAGAATAAGGGAAAAGGGCAAAGAGGGGCGGACAAGGGCAAAGAGTGTCGGACTAGGGGAAAGAGGGGCGGAAAAGGCAAAGACGTGCGGACATGGGCAAAGAGGAGCGGACAGGTGTGGAGAATTAGCGACAAGGGCAAAGAAGGGCGGACAAATGCAAAGAGATGCGGACAAGTGCAAAGAGAGTCAGACAAGAGGAATGATGGGGTGGACAAGGGTAAAGAGGGGCGGACAAGTGCGGAGAATAGGGGACAAGGCCAAAGAGGGGCGGGCAAGGCCAAAGAGGGGCGGGCAAGGCCAAAGAGGGGCGGGCAAGGCCAAAGAGGGGCGGGCAAGGCCAAAGAGGGGCGGGCAAGGCCAAAGAGGGGCGGGCAAGGCCAAAGAGGGGCGGGCAAGGCCAAAGAGGGGCGGGCAAGGCCAAAGAGGGGCGGGCAAGGCCAAAGAGGGGCGGGCAAGGCCAAAGAGGGGCGGGCAAGGGCCAAGAGGGGCGGGCAAGGGCCAAGAGGGGCGGGCAAGGGCCAAGAGGGGCGGGCAAGGGCTGAGAATACGGGACAGGGGCCAAGAGGGGCGGGCAAGGGCTGAGAATACGGGACAGGGGCCAAGAGGGGCGGGCAAGGGCTGAGAATACGGGACAGGGGCCAAGAGGGGCGGGCAAGGGCTGAGAATACGGGACAGGGGCCAAGAGGGGCGGGCAAGGGCTGAGAATACGGGACAAGGGCAAAGAGGGGCGGACAAGGGCAAAGAGGGGCGGACAAGGGCAAAGAGGGGCGGACAAGGGCAAAGAGGGGCGGACAAGGGCAAAGAGGGGCGGACAAGGGCAAAGAGGGGCGGACAAGGGCAAAGAGGGGCGGACAAGGGCAAAGAGGGGCGGACAAGGGCAAAGAGGGGCGGACAAGGGCAAAGAGGGGCGGACAAGTGCTGAGAATACGGGACAAGGGCAAAGAGGGGCGGACAAGGGCAAAGAGGGGCGGACAAGGGCAAAGAGGGGCGGACAAGGGCAAAGAGGGGCGGACAAGGGCAAAGAGGGGCGGACAAGGGCAAAGAGGGGCGGACAAGGGCAAAGAGGGGCGGACAAGGGCAAAGAGGGGCGGACAAGGGCAAAGAGGGGCGGACAAGGGCAAAGAGGGGCGGACAAGGGCAAAGAGGGGCGGACAAGGGCAAAGAGGGGCGGACAAGGGCAAAGAGGGGCGGACAAGGGCAAAGAGGGGCGGACAAGGGCAAAGAGGGGCGGACAAGGGCAAAGAGGGGCGGACAAGGGCAAAGAGGGGCGGACAAGGGCAAAGAGGGGCGGACAAGGGCAAAGAGGGGCGGACAAGGGCAAAGAGGGGCGGACAAGGGCAAAGAGGGGCGGACAAGGGCAAAGAGGGGCGGACAAGGGCAAAGAGGGGCGGACAAGGGCAAAGAGGGGCGGACAAGGGCAAAGAGGGGCGGACAAGGGCAAAGAGGGGCGGACAAGGGCAAAGAGGGGCGGACAAGGGCAAAGAGGGGCGGACAAGGGCAAAGAGGGGCGGACAAGGGCAAAGAGGGGCGGACAAGGGCAAAGAGGGGCGGACAAGGGCAAAGAGGGGCGGACAAGGGCAAAGAGGGGCGGACAAGGGCAAAGAGGGGCGGACAAGGGCAAAGAGGGGCGGACAAGGGCAAAGAGGGGCGGACAAGGGCAAAGAGGGGCGGACAAGGGCAAAGAGGGGCGGAGAATACAGGAAAAGGGCAAAGAGATGCGGACAAGTGCAAAGGGTGTCTGACAAGTGCAGAGAATACGGGACAAGGGAAAAGACGGGCAGACAAGTGTAAAGAGGGGCTGACAAGGGCAGAGAATACGGGGCACGGTCAAAGAGGGGCTGACAAGGGCGGAGAATACGGGACAAGGGCAAAGAGGTTCTGAGAATGGCGGAGAATACGGGACAAGGGCAAAGAGTGGAGGACAAGTGCATAGAGGGGCAGACAAGGGCAAAGAGGGGCGAAGAATTGCGGAGAGTACGGGACAAGGGCAAAGATGGGCGGACAAATGCAAAGACGGGCGGACAAGGGAAAGAGGGTCGGAGATGTGCGGAGAATAAGGGAAAAGGGCAAAGAGGGGCGGACAAGGTCATAGAGTGTCGGACTAGGGGAAAGAGGGGCGGAAAAGGCAAAGACGTGCGGACATGGGCAAAGAGGAGCGGACAGGTGTGGAGAATTAGGGACAAGGGCAAAGAAGGGCGGACAAATGCAAAGAGATGCGGACAAGTGCAAAGAGAGTCAGACAAGAGGAATGATGGGGTGGACAAGGGTAAAGAGGGGCGGACAAGTGCGGAAAATAGGGGACAAGTCCAAAGAAGGGTGGACAAAGGCAAAGAGGGGCGGACAAAGGCAAAGAGGGGCGGAGAAAGGCAAAGAGGGGCGGACAAAGGGCAAAGAGGGGCGGTCAACGGCGGAGAATACGGGACAAGGGCAAAGAGGGGCGGAAAAGGGCAAAGAGGGACGGTCAACGGCGGAGAATACGGGACAAGGGCAAAGAGGGGCGGACGAGGGCAAAGAGGGGCGGACGAGGGCAAAGAGGGGCGGACGAGGGCAAAGAGGGGCGGACGAGGGCAAAGAGGGGCGGACGAGGGCAAAGAGGGGCGGACGAGGGCAAAGAGGGGCGGACGAGGGCAAAGAGGGGCGGACGAGGGCAAAGAGGGGCGGACGAGGGCAAAGAGGGGCGGACGAGGGCAAAGAGGGGCGGACGAGGGCAAAGAGGGGCGGACGAGGGCAAAGAGGGGCGGACGAGGGCAAAGAGGGGCGGACGAGGGCAAAGAGGGGCGGACGAGGGCAAAGAGGGGCGGACGAGGGCAAAGAGGGGCGGACGAGGGCAAAGAGGGGCGGACGAGGGCAAAGAGGGGCGGACGAGGGCAAAGAGGGGCGGACGAGGGCAAAGAGGGGCGGACGAGGGCAAAGAGGGGCGGACAAGTGCGGAGAATAAGGGACAAGGGCAAAGAGTGGCGGACAAGGTCAAAGAGGTGCGGACAAGTGCGGAGAATAAGTGACAAGGGAAAGAGGGGCGGACAAGGGCAAAGAGCTTTGACAAGGGCATAGAGAGTTGCACAATTGCAAAGAGGGACGGAGAATTGCGGAGAATACGGGAAAAAAGCAAAGATGGGCGGACAAGTGCGGAGAATACGGGACAAGGGTAAAGAGGGGCAGAAAAGGGCAAAAAATGGCGGACAAGGGAAAGAGGGGCTGACAAGGGCCAAGAGGGGCGGCCAAGGGCCAAGAGGGGCGGCCAAGGGCCAAGAGGGGCGGCCAAGGGCCAAGAGGGGCGGCCAAGTGCGGAGAATACGGGACAAGGGCAAAGAGAGGCGGCCAAGGGCAAAGAGGGGCGGAGAAGTGCGGAGAATACGGGGCAAGGGCAAAGAGGGGCGGAAAAGGGCAAAGAGGGGTGGACAAGTTCAAAGAGGTTCGGACAAGAGCGGAGAATACGGGACAAGGGCAAAGGGGGGTGGACAAGAGCAAAGTGGGGCCAACAATGGCAAAGAGGGGCCGAAAAGGGCAAAGAGGGGCGGACAAGTTCAAAGAGGGTCGGACAAGAGCGGAGAATACGGGACAAGGGCAAAGGGGGGTGGACAAGAGCAAAGTGGGGCCAACAATGGCAAAGAGGGGCCGAAAAGGGCAAAGAGGGGCGGACAAGTGCAAAAAAGTGCGGAGAATTGCAGAGAATACGGGAAAAGTGGAACGAGGAGCGACAAGCGCAAAGAGGTACTGACAAGTGCGTAGAATACGGGACAAGTGCAAAGAGGAGCTGACAAGGGCAAAGAGGGACTTACAAGGGCGGAGAATATGGGACAACGGCAAAGAGAGGCGGACAAGCGCAAAGAGGGGCGGAGAATTGCGGAGAATAACGAACAAGGGCAAAGAGGGGCGGACAAGGGCAAAGAGGGGCGGACAAGGGCAAAGAGGGGCGGACAAGGGCAAAGAGGGGCGGACAAGGGCAAAGAGGGGCGGACAAGTGTGGAGAATTAGGGACAAGGGCAAAGAAGGGCGGACAAATGTAAAGAGATGCAGACAAGTGCAAAGAGAGTCAGACAAGAGGAATGATGGGGTGGACAAGGGCAAAGAGGGGCGGACAAGTGCGGAGAATATGGGACAAGGCCAAAGAAGGGCGGACAAGGGCAAAGAGGGGCGGACAAAGGCAAAGATGGGCGCACAAGGGCAAAGAGGGGCGCACAAGTGCGGAGAATATGAGACAAGGTCAAAGGGGGGCGGACAAAGGCAAAGAGGTTCGGAGAAGTGCAGAGAATACGGGACAAGGGCAAAGAGGGGCGGACAAGGGCAAAGAGGGGCGGACAAGGGCAAAGAGGGGCGGACAAGGGCAAAGAGGGGCGGACAAGGGCAAAGAGGGGCGGACAAGGGCAAAGAGGGGCGGACAAGGGCAAAGAGGGGCGGACAAGGGCAAAGAGGGGCGGACAAGGGCAAAGAGGGGCGGACAAGGGCAAAGAGGGGCGGACAAGGGCAAAGAGGGGCGGACAAGGGCAAAGAGGGGCGGACAAGGGCAAAGAGGGGCGGACAAGGGCAAAGAGGGGCGGACAAGGGCAAAGAGGGGGCGGACAAGGGCAAAGAGGGGCGGACAAGGGCAAAGAGGGGCGGACAAGGGCAAAGAGGGGCGGACAAGGGCAAAGAGGGGCGGACAAGGGCAAAGAGGGGCGGACAAGGGCAAAGAGGGGCGGACAAGGGCAAAGAGGGGCGGACAAGGGCAAAGAGGGGCGGACAAGGGCAAAGAGGGGCGGACAAGGGCAAAGAGGGGCGGACAAGGGCAAGAGGGGCGGACAAGGGCAAAGAGGGGCGGACAAGGCAAAGAGGGGCGGACAAGGGCAAAGAGGGGCGGACAAGGGCAAAGAGGGGCGGACAAGGGCAAGGAGGGGCGGACAAGGGCAAGGAGGGGGCGGACAAGGGCAAGGAGGGGCGGACAAGGGCAAGGAGGGGCGGACAAGGGCAAGGAGGGGCGGACAAGGGCAAGGAGGGGCGGACAAGGGCAAGGAGGGGCGGACAAGGGCAAGGAGGGGCGGACAAGGGCAAGGAGGGGCGGACAAGGGCAAGGAGGGGCGGGACAAGGGCAAGGAGGGGCGGACAAGGGCAAGGAGGGGCGGACAAGGGCATGGAGGGGCGGACAAGGGCATGGAGGGGCGGACAAGGGCATGGAGGGGCGGACAAGGGCATGGAGGGGCAGAAAAGGGCATGGAGGGGCAGAAAAGGGCATGGAGGGGCAGAAAAGGGCATGGAGGGGCAGAAAAGGGCATGGAGGGGCAGAAAAGTGCGGAGGATACGGGCCAAGGGCAAAGAGGGGCGGACAAGGGCAAAGAGGGGCGGACAAGGGCAAAGAGGGGCGGACAAGGGCAAAGAGGGGCGGACAAGGGCAAAGAGGGGCGGACAAGGGCAAAGAGGGGCGGACAAGGGCAAAGAGGGGCGGACAAGGGCAAAGAGGGGCGGACAAGGGCAAAGAGGGGCGGACAAGGGCAAAGAGGGGCGGACAAGGGCAAAGAGGGGCGGACAAGGGCAAAGAGGGGCGGACAAGGGCAAAGAGGGGCGGACAAGGGCAAAGAGGGGCGGACAAGGGCAAAGAGGGGCGGACAAGGGCAAAGAGGGGCGGACAAGGGCAAAGAGGGGCGGACAAGGGCAAAGAGGGGCGGACAAGTGCGGAGAATACGGGACAAGGGGAAAGAGGGGCGGACAAGGGCAGAGAATACGGGCCAAGGGCAAAGAGGTGCGGACAAGTGCAAAGAGGGGTGGAGAAGTGCGGAGAATACGGGAGAAGGACAAAGAGGTGCGGACAAGGGCAAAGAGGGGCGGACAAGGGCAAAGAGGGGCGGACAAGGGCAAAGAGGGGCGGACAAGGGCAAAGAGGGGCGGACAAGGGCAAAGAGGGGCGGACAAGGGCAAAGAGGGGCGGACAAGGGCTGAGAATACGGGACGGGGCAAAGAGGGGCGGACAAGGGCTGAGAATACGGGACAAGGGGAAAGAGGGGCGGACAAGGGCAGAGAATACGGGCCAAGGGCAAAGAGGTGCGGACAAGTGCAAAGAGGGGTGGAGAAGTGCGGAGAATACGGGAGAAGGACAAAGAGGTGCGGACAAGTGCAAAGAGGGGCGGACAAGGGCAAAGAGGGGCGGACAAGGGCAAAGAGGGGCGGACAAGGGCAAAGAGGGGCGGACAAGGGCAAAGAGGGGCGGACAAGGGCAAAGAGGGGCGGACAAGGGCTGAGAATACGGGACGGGGCAAAGAGGGGCGGACAAGGGCTGAGAATACGGGACAGGGGCAAAGAGGGGCGGACAAGGGCTGAGAATACGGGACAGGGGCAAAGAGGGGCGGACAAGGGCAAAGAGGGGCGGACAAGGGCAAAGAGGGGCGGACAAGGGCAAAGAGGGGCGGACAAGGGCAAAGAGGGGCGGACAAGGGCAAAGAGGGGCGGACAAGGGCAAGAGGGGCGGACAAGGCAAAGAGGGGCGGACAAGGGCAAAGAGGGGCGGACAAGGGCAAAGAGGGGCGGACAAGGGCAAAGAGGGGCGGACAAGGGCAAAGAGGGGCGGACAAGGGCAAAGAGGGGCGGACAAGGGCAAAGAGGGGCGGACAAGGGCAAAGAGGGGCGGACAAGGGCAAAGAGGGGCGGACAAGGGCAAAGAGGGGCGGACAAGGGCAAAGAGGGGCGGACAAGGGCAAAGAGGGGCGGACAAGGGCAAAGAGGGGCGGACAAGGGCAAAGAGGGGCGGACAAGGGCAAAGAGGGGCGGACAAGGGCAAAGAGGGGCGGACAAGGGCAAAGAGGGGCGGACAAGGGCAAAGAGGGGCGGACAAGGGCAAAGAGGGGCGGACAAGGTCAAAGAGGGGCTGACAGGGTCAAAGAGGGGCTGACAAGTGCGGAGAATACGGGACAAGGGCAAAGAGGGGCGGACAAGGGCAAAGAGGGGCGGAGAAGAGAGAAGAATACGGGACAAGGGCAAAGAGGGGCGGACAAGGGCAAAGAGGGGCGGACAATTGCGGAGAACACCGGACAAGGGCAAAGAGGAGCGGACAAGTGCAAAGAGGAGCGGACAAGTGCAAAGAGGGGCGGACAAGTGCAAAGAGGGGCGGACAAGTGCAAAGAGGGGCGGACAAGTGCAAAGAGGGGCGGACAAGTGCAGAGAACACGGGACAAGGTCAAAGAGGGGCGGACAAGGTCAAAGAGGGGCGGACAAGGGCAAAGAGGGGCGGACAAGGGCAAAGAGGGGCGGACAAGGGCAAAGAGGGGCGGACAAGGGCAAAGAGGGGCGGACAAGGGCAAAGAGGGGCGGACAAGAGAGAAGAATACGGGACAAGGGCAAAGAGGGGCGGACAAGGGCAAAGAGGGGCAGACAATTGCGGAGAACACCGGACAAGGGCAAAGAGGAGCGGACAAGTGCAAAGAGGGGCGGACAAGGGCAAAGAGGGGCGGAAAAGGGTAAAGAGGGGCGGACAAGTGCAGAGAACACGGGACAAGGTCAAAGAGGGGCGGACAAGGGAGGAGAATACGGGACAAGGGCAAAGAGGGGCGGAGAAGTATAAAGAGGTGCGGACAAGTGAGGAGAATACGGGAAAAGATAAAGAGGTGCGGACAAGGGGAAAAAGGTGCGGACAAGTGCGGAGAATAAGGGACAAGGGAAAGAGGGGCGGACGAGGGCAAAGAGGGGGCGGACGAGGGCAAAGAGGGGCGGACGAGGGCAAAGAGGGGCGGACGAGGGCAAAGAGGGGCGGACGAGGGCAAAGAGGGGCGGACGAGGGCAAAGAGGGGCGGACGAGGGCAAAGAGGGGCGGACGAGGGCAAAGAGGGGCGGACGAGGGCAAAGAGGGGCGGACGAGGGCAAAGAGGGGCGGACGAGGGCAAAGAGGGGCGGACGAGGGCAAAGAGGGGCGGACGAGGGCAAAGAGGGGCGGACAAGTGCAAAGGGTGTCTGACAAGTGCAGAGAATACGGGACAAGGGAAAAGACGGGCAGACAAGTGTAAAGAGGGGCTGACAAGGGCAGAGAATACGGGGCACGGTCAAAGAGGGGCTGACAAGGGCGGAGAATACGGGACAAGGGCAAAGAGGTTCTGAGAATGGCGGAGAATACGGGACAAGGGCAAAGAGTGGAGGAGAAGTGCATAGAGGGGCAGACAAGGGCAAAGAGGGGCGAAGAATTGCGGAGAGTACGGGACAAGGGCAAAGAGGGGCGGACAAGGGCAAAGATGGGCGGACAAATGCAAAGACGGGCGGACAAAGGAAAGAGGGTCGGAGATGTGCGGAGAATAAGGGAAAAGGGCAAAGAGGGGCGGACAAGGTCAAAGAGTGTCGGACTAGGGGAAAGAGGGGCGGAAAAGGCAAAGACGTGCGGACATGGGCAAAGAGGAGCGGACAGGTGTGGAGAATTAGGAACAAGGGCAAAGAGGACAAATGCAAAGAGATGCGGACAAGTGCAAAGAGAGTCAGACAAGAGGAATGATGGGGTGGACAAGGGTAAAGAGGGGCGGACAAGTGCGGAGAATAGGGGACAAGGCCAAAGAAGGGTGGACAAAGGCAAAGAGGGGCGGACAAAGGCAAAGAGGGGCGGACAAAGGCAAAGAGGGGCGGACAAAGGCAAAGAGGGGCGGTCAACGGCGGAGAATACGGGACAAGGGCAAAGAGGGGCGGAAAAGGGCAAAGAGGGACGGTCAACGGCGGAGAATACGGGACGAGGGCAAAGAGGGCGGACGAGGGCAAAGAGGGGCGGACGAGGGCAAAGAGGGGCGGACGAGGCAAAGAGGGGGCGGACGAGGGCAAAGAGGGGCGGACGAGGGCAAAGAGGGGCGGACGAGGGCAAAGAGGGGCGGACGAGGGCAAAGAGGGGCGGACGAGGGCAAGAGGGGCGGACGAGGGCAAAGAGGGGCGGACGAGGGCAAAGAGGGGCGGACGAGGGCAAAGAGGGGGCGGACGAGGGCAAAGAGGGGCGGACGAGGGCAAAGAGGGGCGGACGAGGGCAAAGAGGGGCGGACGAGGGCAAAGAGGGGCGGACGAGGGCAAAGAGGGGCGGACGAGGGCAAAGAGGGGCGGACGAGGGCAAAGAGGGGCGGACGAGGGCAAAGAGGGGCGGACGAGGGCAAAGAGGGGCGGACGAGGGCAAAGAGGGGCGGACGAGGGCAAAGAGGGGCGGACGAGGGCAAAGAGGGGCGGACGAGGGCAAAGAGGGGCGGACGAGGGCAAAGAGGGGCGGACGAGGGCAAAGAGGGGCGGACGAGGGCAAAGAGGGGCGGACGAGGGCAAAGAGGGGCGGACGAGGGCAAAGAGGGGCGGACGAGGGCAAAGAGGGGCGGACGAGGGCAAAGAGGGGCGGACGAGGGCAAAGAGGGGCGGACGAGGGCAAAGAGGGGCGGACGAGGGCAAAGAGGGGCGGACGAGGGCAAAGAGGGGCGGACGAGGGCAAAGAGGGGCGGACGAGGGCAAAGAGGGGCGGACGAGGGCAAAGAGGGGCGGACGAGGGCAAAGAGGGGCGGACGAGGGCAAAGAGGGGCGGACGAGGGCAAAGAGGGGCGGACGAGGGCAAAGAGGGGCGGACGAGGGCAAAGAGGGGCGGACGAGGGCAAAGAGGGGCGGACGAGGGCAAAGAGGGGCGGACGAGGGCAAAGAGGGGCGGACGAGGGCAAAGAGGGGGCGGACGAGGGCAAAGAGGGGCGGACGAGGGCAAAGAGGGGCGGACGAGGGCAAAGAGGGGGCGGACGAGGGCAAAGAGGGGGCGGGACGAGGGCAAAGAGGGGCGGACGAGGGCAAAGAGGGGCGGACGAGGGCAAAGAGGGGCGGACGAGGGCAAAGAGGGGCGGACGAGGGCAAAGAGGGGCGGACGAGGGCAAAGAGGGGCGGACGAGGGCAAAGAGGGGCGGACAAGTGCGGAGAATAAGGGACAAGGGCAAAGAGTGGCGGACAAGGTCAAAGAGGTGCGGACAAGGTCAAAGAGGTGCGGACAAGTGCGGAGAATAAGTGACAAGGGAAAGAGGGGCGGACAAGGGCAAAGAGCTTTGACAAGGGCATAGAGAGTTGCACAATTGCAAAGAGGGACGGAGAATTGCGGAGAATTACGGGAAAAAAGCAAAGATGGGCGGACAAGTGCGGAGAATACGGGACAAGGGCAAAGAGGGGCAGAAAAGGGCAAAAAATGGCGGACAAGGGAAAGAGGGGCTGACAAGGGCCAAGAGGGGCGGCCAAGGGCCAAGAGGGGCGGCCAAGGGCCAAGAGGGGCGGCCAAGGGCCAAGAGGGGCGGCCAAGGGCCAAGAGGGGCGGCCAAGTGCGGAGAATACGGGACAAGGGCAAAGAGAGGCGGCCAAGGGCAAAGAGGGGCGGAGAAGTGCGGAGAATACGGGGCAAGGGCAAAGAGGGGCGGAAAAGGGCAAAGAGGGGTGGACAAGTTCAAAGAGGGTCGGACAAGAGCGGAGAATACGGGACAAGGGCAAAGGGGGGGTGGACAAGAGCAAAGTGGGGCCAACAATGGCAAAGAGGGGCCGAAAAGGGCAAAGAGGGGCGGACAAGTTCAAAGAGGGTCGGACAAGAGCGGAGAATACGGGACAAGGGCAAAGGGGGGTGGACAAGAGCAAAGTGGGGCCAACAATGGCAAAGAGGGGCCGAAAAGGGCAAAGAGGGGCGGACAAGTGCAAAAAAGTGCGGAGAATTGCAGAGAATACGGGAAAAGTGGAACGAGGAGCGACAAGCGCAAAGAGGTACTGACAAGTGCGTAGAATACGGGACAAGTGCAAAGAGGAGCTGACAAGGGCAAAGAGGGACTTACAAGGGCGGGAGAATATGGGACAACGGCAAAGAGAGGCGGACAAGCGCAAAGAGGGGCGGAGAATTGCGGAGAATAACGAACAAGGGCAAAGAGGGGCGGACAAGGGCAAAGAGGGGCGGACAAGGGCAAAGAGGGGCGGACAAGGGCAAAGAGGGGCGGACAAGTGTGGAGAATTAGGGACAAGGGCAAAGAAGGGCGGACAAATGTAAAGAGATGCAGAGAAGTGCAAAGAGAGTCAGACAAGAGGAATGATGGGGTGGACAAGGGCAAAGAGGGGCGGACAAGTGCGGAGAATATGGGACAAGGCCAAAGAAGGGCGGACAAGGCCAAAGAAGGGCGGACAAGGGCAAAGAGGGGCGGACAAGGGCAAAGAGGGGCGCACAAGGGCAAAGAGGGGCGCACAAGTGCGGAGAATATGAGACAAGGTCAAAGGGGGGCGGACAAAGGCAAAGAGGTTCGGAGAAGTGCAGAGAATACGGGACAAGGGCAAAGAGGGGCGGACAAGGGCAAAGAGGGGCGGACAAGGGCAAGGAGGGGCGGACAAGGGCAAGGAGGGGCGGACAAGGGCAAGGAGGGGCGGACAAGGGCAAGGAGGGGCGGACAAGGGCAAGGAGGGGCGGACAAGGGCAAGGAGGGGGCGGACAAGGGCAAGGAGGGGCGGACAAGGGCAAGGAGGGGCGGACAAGGGCAAGGAGGGGCGGACAAGGGCAAGGAGGGGCGGACAAGGGCAAGGAGGGGCGGACAAGGGCAAGGAGGGGCGGACAAGGGCAAGGAGGGGCGGACAAGGGCAAGGAGGGGCGGACAAGGGCAAGGAGGGGCGGACAAGGGCAAGGAGGGGCGGACAAGGGCAAGGAGGGGCGGACAAGGGCAAGGAGGGGCGGACAAGGGCAAGGAGGGGCGGACAAGGGCAAGGAGGGGCGGACAAGGGCATGGAGGGGCGGACAAGGGCATGGAGGGGCGGACAAGTTCAAAGAGGATTGAACAAGTGTGGAGGATACGGGACAAGGGCAAAGAGGGGCGGACAAGGGCAAAGAGGGGCGGACAAGGGCAAAGAGGGGCGGACAAGGGCAAAGAGGGGCGGACAAGGGCAAAGAGGGGCGGACAAGGGCAAAGAGGGGCGGACAAGGGCAAAGAGGGGCGGACAAGGGCAAAGAGGGGCGGACAAGGGCAAAGAGGGGCGGACAAGGGCAAAGAGGGGCGGACAAGGGCAAAGAGGGGCGGACAAGGGCAAAGAGGGGCGGACAAGGGCAAAGAGGGGGCGGACAAGGGCAAAGAGGGGCGGACAAGGGCAAAGAGGGGCGGACAAGGGCAAAGAGGGGCGGACAAGGGCAAAGAGGGGCGGACAAGGGCAAAGAGGGGCGGACAAGGGCAAAGAGGGGCGGACAAGGGCAAAGAGGGGCGGACAAGGGCAAAGAGGGGCGGACAAGGGCAAAGAGGGGCGGACAAGTGCGGAGAATACGGGACAAGGGGAAAGAGGGGCGGACAAGGGCAGAGAATACGGGCCAAGGGCAAAGAGGTGCGGACAAGTGCAAAGAGGGGTGGAGAAGTGCGGAGAATACGGGACAAGGGCAAAGAGGGGCGGACAAGGGCAAAGAGGGGCGGACAAGGGCAAAGAGGGGCGGACAAGGGCAAAGAGGGGGCGGACAAGGGCAAAGAGGGGCGGACAAGGGCAAAGAGGGGCGGACAAGGGCAAAGAGGGGCGGACAAGGGCAAAGAGGGGCGGACAAGGGCAAAGAGGGGCGGACAAGGGCAAAGAGGGGCGGACAAGGGCAAAGAGGGGCGGACAAGGGCAAAGAGGGGCGGACAAGGGCAAGAGGGGCGGACAAGGGCAAAGAGGGGCGGACAAGGGCAAAGAGGGGCGGGACAAGGGCAAAGAGGGGCGGACAAGGGCAAAGAGGGGCGGACAAGGGCAAAGAGGGGCGGACAAGGGCAAAGAGGGGCGGACAAGGGCAAAGAGGGGCGGACAAGGGCAAAGAGGGGCGGACAAGGGCAAAGAGGTGCGGACAAGGGCAAAGAGGTGCGGACAAGGGCAAAGAGGTGCGGACAAGGGCAAAGAGGGGCGGACAAGTGCGGAGAATACGGGACAAGGGCAAAGAGAGGCGGACAAAGGCAAAGAGGGGCGGAAAAGGGCAAAGAGGGACGGTCAACGGCGGAGAATACGGGACAAGGGCAAAGAGGGACGGATAAGGGCAAAGAGGGGCGGACAAGGGCAAAGAGGGTTGCACAATTGCAAAGAGGGACGGAGAGTTTGAGAATACGGGACAAGAGCAAAGAGGGGCGGAGAAGTGCAGAGAATACGGGACAAGGACAAAGACGGGCTAAAAAGAACAAAGAGGGGGCGGACAAGGGCAAAGATGGGCGGACAAAGGCAAAGAGGGGCGGACAAAGGCAAAGAGGGGCGGACAAAGGCAAAGAGGGGCGGACAAAGGCAAAGAGGGGCGGACAGGGTCAAAGAGGGGCGGACAAGTGCGGAGAATACGGGACAAGGGCAAAGAGGGGCGGACAAGGGCGGAGAATACGGGACAAGTGTAAAGAGGGTCAGACAAGGGCAAAGAGGGACGGAGAAGGGCAACGAGGGGCGGACAAGTGTGGAGAATACGGGACAAGGGCAAAGAGGGGCGAAGAATGGCAAAGAGGGGCGGGGCAAAGAGGGGCGGACAAGTGCGGAGAATGCGGGACAACGGCAAAGGGGGGCGGACAAGGGCTGAGAATACGTGAGAAGGGCAAAGAGGGGCGGACAAGGGCAAAGAGGGGCGGACAAGGGCAAAGAGGGGCGGACAAGGGCAAAGAGGGGCGGACAAGGGCAAAGAGGGGCGGACAAGGGCAAAGAGGGGCGGACAAGGGCAAAGAGGGGCGGACAAGGGCAAAGAGGGGCGGACAAGGGCAAAGAGGGGCGGACAAGGGCAAAGAGGGGCGGACAAGGGCAAAGAGGGGCGGACAAGGGCAAAGAGGGGCGGACAAGTGCGGAGAATACGGGACAAGGGGAAAGAGGGGTGGAAAAGGGCAGAGAATACGGGACAGGGGCAAAGAGGGGCGGACAAGGGCAAAGAATACGGGCCAAGGGCAAAGAGGTGCGGACAAGTGCAAAGAGGGTTGGAGAAGTGCGGAGAATACGGGAGAAGGACAAGGAGGTGCGGACAAGGGAAAAGAGGGGCGGACAAGGGCAAAGAGGGGCGGACAAGGGCAAAGAGGGGCGGACAAGGGCAAAGAGGGGCGGACAAGGGCAAAGAGGGGCGGACAAGGGCAAAGAGGGGCGGACAAGGGCAAAGAGGGGCGGACAAGGGCAAAGAGGGGCGGACAAGGGCAAAGAGGGGCGGACAAGGGCAAAGAGGGGCGGACAAGGGCAAAGAGGGGCGGACAAGGGCAAAGAGGGGCGGACAAGGGCAAAGAGGGGCGTACAATTGTGGAGAATACGGGACAAGGGCAAAGAGGGGCGGACAATTGTGGAGAATACGGGACAAGGGCAAAATGGGGCGGACAATTGTGGAGAATACGGGACAAGGGCAAAGTGGGGCGAAAAATTGCAAAGAGGGGCAGACAAGCGCAAAGAGGGGCAGACAAGCGCAAAGAGGGGCAGACAAGCGCAAAGAGGGGCAGACAAGCGCAAAGAGGGGCAGACAAGCGCAAAGAGGGGCAGACAAGCGCAAAGAGGGGCAGACAAGCGCAAAGAGGGGCAGACAAGCGCAAAGAGGGGCGGAGACGTTTGCAGAATACCGGACAAGGGCAAAGACGGGCGGACAAGGGCAAAGACGGGCGGACAAGGGCAAAGACGGGCGGACAAGGGCAAAGACGGGCGGACAAGGGCAAAGACGGGCGGACAAGGGCAAAGACGGGCGGAGAAGTAAGGAGAATACCGGACCAGGGCTAAGGGGGGCGGACCAGGGCTAAGGGGGGCGGAGATGTGCAGAGAATACCGGACCAGGGCTAAGGGGGGCGGACCAGGGCTAAGGGGGGCGGACCAGGGCTAAGGGGGGCGGACCAGGGCTAAGGGGGGCGGACCAGGGCTAAGGGGGGCGGACAAGATTGCAGAATACCGGACAAGGGCAAAGAGGGGCGGACAAGATTGCAGAATACCGGACAAGGGCAAAGAGGGGCGGACAAGATTGCAGAATACCGGACAAGGGCAAAGAGGGGCGGACAAGATTGCAGAATACCGGACAAGGGCAAAGAGGGGCGGACAAGATTGCAGAATACCGGACCAGGGCAAAGAGGGGCGGACAAGATTGCAGAATACCGGACCAGGGCAAAGAGGGGCGGACAAGATTGCAGAATACCGGACCAGGGCAAAGAGGGGCGGACCAGGGCAAAGAGGGGCGGACCAGGGCAAAGAGGGGCGGACCAGATTGCAGAATACCGGACAAGGGCAAAGAGGGGCGGACCAGATTGCAGAATACCGGACAAGGGCAAAGAGGGGCGGACAAGTTTGCAGAATACCGGACAAGGGCAAAGAGGGGCGGACAAGATTGCAGAATACCGGACAAGGGCAAAGAGGGGCGGACAAGATTGCAGAATACCGGACAAGGGCAAAGAGGGGCGGACAAGATTGCAGAATACCGGACAAGGGCAAAGAGGGGCGGACCAGGGCAAAGAGGGGCGGACCAGATTGCTGAATACCGGACCAGGGCAAAGAGGGGCGGACCAGGGCAAAGAGGGGCGGACCAGGGCAAAGAGGGGCGGACCAGGGCAAAGAGGGGCGGACCAGGGCAAAGAGGGGCGGACCAGGGCAAAGAGGGGCGGACCAGGGCAAAGAGGGGCGGACCAGGGCAAAGAGGGGCGGACCAGGGCAAAGAGGGGCGGACCAGGGCAAAGAGGGGCGGACCAGGGCAAAGAGGGGCGGACCAGGGCAAAGAGGGGCGGACCAGGGCAAAGAGGGGCGGACCAGGGCAAAGAGGGGCGGACCAGGGCAAAGAGGGGCGGACCAGGGCAAAGAGGGGCGGACCAGGGCAAAGAGGGGCGGACCAGGGCAAAGAGGGGCGGACCAGGGCAAAGAGGGGCGGACCAGGGCAAAGAGGGGCGGACCAGGGCAAAGAGGGGCGGACCAGGGCAAAGAGGGGCGGACCAGGGCAAAGAGGGGCGGACCAGGGCAAAGAGGGGCGGACCAGGGCAAAGAGGGGCGGACCAGGGCAAAGAGGGGCGGACCAGGGCAAAGAGGGGCGGACCAGGGCAAAGAGGGGCGGACCAGGGCAAAGAGGGGCGGACCAGGGCAAAGAGGGGCGGACCAGGGCAAAGAGGGGCGGACCAGGGCAAAGAGGGGCGGACCAGGGCAAAGAGGGGCGGACCAGGGCAAAGAGGGGCGGACCAGGGCAAAGAGGGGCGGACCAGGGCAAAGAGGGGCGGACCAGGGCAAAGAGGGGCGGACCAGGGCAAAGAGGGGCGGACCAGGGCAAAGAGGGGCGGACCAGGGCAAAGAGGGGCGGACCAGGGCAAAGAGGGGCGGACCAGGGCAAAGAGGGGCGGACCAGGGCAAAGAGGGGCGGACCAGGGCAAAGAGGGGCGGACCAGGGCAAAGAGGGGCGGACCAGGGCAAAGAGGGGCGGACCAGGGCAAAGAGGGGCGGACCAGGGCAAAGAGGGGCGGACCAGGGCAAAGAGGGGCGGACCAGGGCAAAGAGGGGCGGACCAGGGCAAAGAGGGGCGGACCAGGGCAAAGAGGGGCGGACCAGGGCAAAGAGGGGCGGACCAGGGCAAAGAGGGGCGGACCAGGGCAAAGAGGGGCGGACCAGGGCAAAGAGGGGCGGACCAGGGCAAAGAGGGGCGGACCAGGGCAAAGAGGGGCGGACCAGGGCAAAGAGGGGCGGACCAGGGCAAAGAGGGGCGGACCAGGGCAAAGAGGGGCGGACCAGGGCAAAGAGGGGCGGACCAGGGCAAAGAGGGGCGGACCAGGGCAAAGAGGGGCGGAGAAGTGCGGGGAATACCGGAAAAGGGCAAACACGGGCGGACAAGTGCGGGGAATACCGAAAAAGGGCGAAGACGGGCGGAAAAGTGCAAATAGGGGTGGACAAGGGCAAAGAGGGCCCGACCAGGGCAAAGAGGGGCGGACAAGTTCGGAGAATACGGGACAAGGGCACAGAGGGGCAGACAAGGGCCCAGATTGGCAGACAATTTCGGAGAATACGGGACAACGTCCCAGAGGGGCGGACAAGGGCCCAGAGGGGCGGACAATTTCCCAGAATACGGGACAAGGGCCCAGAGGGGCGGACAAGTTCGGAGAATACGGGACACGGGCCCAGAGGGGCGGACAAGGGCCCAGAGAATACGGGACACGGGCCCAGAGAATACGGGACACGGGCCCAGAGAATACGGGACACGGGCCCAGAGGGGCGTACAAGTTCGGAGAATACGGGACACGGGCCCAGAGGGGCGTACAAGTTCGGAGAATACGGGACACGGGCCCAGAGGGGCGGACAAGTTCGGAGAATACGGGACACGGGCCCAGAGGGGCGGACAAGTTCGGAGAATACGGGACACGGGCCCAGAGAATACGGGACACGGGCCCAGAGAATACGGGACACGGGCCCAGAGAATACGGGACACGGGCCCAGAGAATACGGGACACGGGCCCAGAGAATACGGGACACGGGCCCAGAGGGGCGGACAAGTTTGGAGAACACGGGACAAGGGCCCAGAGGGGCGGACACGAGCCCAGAGGGGCGGACAAGTTCGGAGAATACGGGACACGGGCCCAGAGGGGCGGACACGGGCCCAGAGGGGCGGACACGGGCCCAGAGGGGCGGACACGGGCCCAGAGGGGCGGACACGGGCCCAGAGGGGCGGACAAGTTCGGAGAATACGGGACACGGGCCCAGAGGGGCGGACACGGGCCCAGAGGGGCGGACACGGGCCCAGAGGGGCGGACACGGGCCCAGAGGGGCGGACACGGGCCCAGAGGGGCGGACACGGGCCCAGAGGGGCGGACAAGTGCGGATAATACGGGACAAGGCCACAGAGGGGCGGACACGGGCCCAGAGGGGCGGACAAGTGCGGATAATACGGGACAAGTCCACAGAGGGGCGGACAAGGGCGGAGAACACGGGACAAGGGGAAAGAGGGTCGGACAAGTGTGGAGAACACGGTACAAGGCCACAGAGTGGCAGACAATGGCGGAGAACACGGGACAAGGCCACAGAGTGGTGGACAATGGCGGAGAACACGGGACAAGGCCACAGATTGGCGGACAAGGGCGGAGAACATGGGACAAGTGCACAGAGGGGCGGACAAGGGCGGAGAACACGGGACAAGGGCACAGAGGGGCGGACAAGGGCGGAGAACACAGGACTAGGGCACAGAGGGGCGGACAAGGGCGGAGAACACGGGACAAGGGCCCAAGTCGGGCCGGGCAAGTGCGGAAAATACCGGACAACTGCGGATAATACGGGACAAGGCCACAGAGGGGCGGACAAGGGCGGAGAACACGGGACAAGGCCACAGAGGGGCGGACAAGGGCGGAGAACACGGGACAAGGGCCCAAGTCGGGCCGGGAGGGGCCCAAGTCAGGCCGGGCAAGTGCAGAAAATACCGGACAAGTGCAGATAATACGGGACAAGGCCGCAGGGGGTAAGAGCAGGGCCGCAGGGGGTAAGAGCAGGGCCGCAGGGGGTAAGAGCAGGGCCGCAGGGGGTAAGAGCAGGGCCGCAGGGGGTAAGAGCAGGGCCGCAGGGGGTAAGAGCAGGGCCGCAGGGGGTAAGAGCAGGGCCGCAGGGGGTAAGAGCAGGGCCGCAGGGGGTGGAGGTGCAGTTCAGTCTCAACTCAGTACCTTATATTAAACGTTCTGTTAGTCGAGCTTAACCAGCTTGAAGTGAAAGCACTTCCGGAGAAGACTCTACTGAGAGCCAGCATTTGATTGTAGCAGATTCCCCGCAGTCCTTGTGCTGAACGGTATGAAATTTCAAAGTGACACTTTAACCGCCATTCTGATGTTACTGTACACAAGCCGAGACTGAACATTCTACAAGCCTTGCTTTGCACTGAAAGCACTCTAAGAGAAGACATTCAGAAACAGCAGCATTCCATGCTAGCATCTTCCCTGCGGGAGACTCTCTTTTCCCAAATCGCCTTATTAGGCGAAAGTAAGTCACAATTCAGTACCCTATACTAAACCGTTCTGTTAGACATTCTTCTGCAGCTTGCAGTGAAGGCGCTTCCAGAGAAGACTCTAACAAAAGCCAGAATTTGATCATAGCAGCTTCCCTACAGTACTTCTCTGCATCCCCTCCATGGTTTCAGAGACTAGCAGAAACTACCACACTTAGGGCTGCTAGGTCTCCAAAGTAATGGATGCCCCTAGACTGCATGGTCTAGTCACATTAAAACATTAAGATAAGAACCGGGCCGCTATACCTTGGCTGACTCTTATCACCTCCTCCATGCACCAGGCAGAACAGCTTGAACTGGACACAAATACACACGGAACACTAACACACAAGACCGATGTCGTGAACCGAGGACAAAAGAAGATTTGCAGCAACATGGAGGACTCTTGGACCACGCTTGCCAATGGGCAAGGCAATGGACAGGGCTCTGAGGAAGAACCTACGGTAGCCCTGGAAAAGCAAAGATGGTTCCAAAGAGATGTGGCTGCAACTGGCAAGATGAACGGGCAAGAAACCCTTTTAAAGTCCTAAAGATGCAGAGGATGGATGGAACAAGTCCCAGAACAGGGATCCAACAAAACGGAAGACTAACTATCCTGGATAATAAGGCCGGCTGCAAGGCTGCAGCAGAAGACAACTGACCGGATGCTTCCAAAACACAAGAGCGATCCACGCTTTAAAAATGTGAAGAAAGAAAAGCAGTGCCCCATCGACACTGCTTTGATCAGTACGAGCATTTGGGACCCTAGACATGGTGCCCAAGGCACATCCGGCATGCCTCGAGTACAAAAGAGGACATCAAGACCTGCAGAAAATTTCAGACACAGCACAGTGACTACACAAACTAGACAACAACAGATACAGGCTGGAACTGCCCTGCCCATGCAGGGTTTGGGCTCAGAAGTACGCCCCTCTGCCTTCACCTGCCCAAAGAGGACTCTCCCTACACAGCCTAGGCTACCTTCAAAACCCCTCCCTGCTATCCCCAACCCGCCTCCCGCTTCCCAAATCTGGTCCCTCAACTTAGCTTTCAGAGGGCCACGAATGAAGCTGTCCTTGGCCAAAGCAGCTCAAATCACATCAGCTAACAGAAATAATCCTGCAGTCACTGGGTTCCTCTTCAGCATCTGCAAGGAAAACAAGGAGAAAAACACAGTGCCAAAACATGAGAACGATCCCGGCTTTAGGAGCACGATGCAAGAAAAGCAGTGCCCAATCGACAGTGCATTGATGGGTACAAGCATTCAGGACCCTAGATATGGTGCTCGAGGCATGTCCGGCATGCTGTAAAGGATCCCTCATTACAATGGTATGTGGCCAAGACTGGGATGATGTACGTGAGAGGATCACCTTTTAAATGTCTAAAGACACAAGATGCATGGAAGAAGTCTTAGGCCTACAGGGATCCTTGAAAATACAAGACTAGCGATTGTGGCCACCAACACAGTCTGCAAGGTCACAGGAAAAGATGGCTGACTAGAAACTTTGAAAATGTGAAGCCAATCCACACTTAGGTTATGATGCAAGAAGAACAGTGCCTAATTGGTATTGTACCCATGAGTACAGGCATTCAAGACCCTCGAGATGCTGCTCAAGTCATATGCTGCATTCCTTTAAAGCAAAGGGGACATCAAGGCTTAAGAAACATGAAAGAGAAACAGAATATAAAGCACACAGCACAGACAAGCTGGAACGGCCCTGCCTGGAACATGCTAGCTTTGGGATGAGAAGTAACACCCTCCAGCTCTCCCTGCCCAAAGGGACATTTCCTGCACAGCCCTCTCCCCTAGGCTACTTTTAAAACTCCACCCTGCCATCCCCAGCCTTCTCCCCTCTGTCACACCCCACCCTTGCCCCCGTCCCTCAACTTAGCTTTCAGACCACCAGGAGGCTTCCTCAGCAGAAAAAACTCCAAGAGCATCAGCTCCCTGGGATGATCCTACAGTTGCCAGGTTCCACTTGGCCATCTGTAAGAAAACCAATGAGAAAACTAAAATAGTGCCAACAGCCAGCATTGCACTGATCAATGTCAGCACCTTACATGACAACTTGCTCTGCCTAACTGCCATGTTCTTCCACTCACTTGCTCCACAGCAGTTCTTATGTCAGATGCTGCAGCTGTTATCACCCAGGGTAATTAAATTAAGAGAATTACTCACACCTGCGAGAAGTCTGCCCCATGCTCCTTCTCCCTACTACCCAGCTCATCTCAAATGCTCTTCCCATTCCCAAGGTGGCCCACACAGTGCCTGCCAAACCAAAAGTAAATACTATGTTGCCAAATAATACTTTGCTCTTCTAGACATACTCAACTTCCTCCTCACCATCAGCCCCACAATGATGAGAAAAAGCCTGACTACCTCATCGGCACCCCAAAATTCTCTGCTGTCTGCTTACTTCTCCTCTCCTCCTCACCACTTAAGTTGTAGGACCAGTAGTGGTGATACCCAGGACAAAAGAAAGATGAGCCATGGAGATCCTAATTCTAGGAAGTTACCAGACTTTAGTCACAGGAGTAAACAAGAAGAACTTGAAAAAGAATATTCTTATCAAAACCCAGTAAAGATTATTAACACAGAAGACATAAAAACACAGGACACTCACCACACAGCAATGGAGACTGGAATTACAGAGGCAGTCAGCCAATGAAAAACTCGCAACAGTGGGATTTGACTGCTCTAAGACCTAAATTGGAAACTCAATGACCGTAAAAAAACACAATGGATAACAGGGACAAGGTAACAACCGCTGTAAGCAATAACAAAGCAAACCTCACTGGTAAGTTCAGGAAAAATCCAAAACTCTACTAAATAAGGGAGGCTTGTGTGCCCACAGACCAGATGAAGAAGAGTTGCTCAGCTGCTAACTGTTACGAGCCAAAACAATATCCAATCTCTTCCCTGAGAAATGCAAGGGAAACAAGCAGCAGAATCCTGCACTGTAGATAGGCAGTGAGTCCATATGTTTAAGTAGCAAGGTGTCTGATATTCATAGGATCACCCGGTTGGAAAAGACCCATTGGATCATTGAGTCCAACCATTCCTATCAATCACTAAACCACGTCCCTCAGCACTTCGGCCACCCGTCCTTTAAACACCTCCAGGGAAGGTGACTCTACCACCTCCTTGGGCAGCCTTTGCCCATCCCCAATAACCCTTTCAGTGAAATATTTTTTCCTGATGTACAGCCTGAACCTTCCCTGGCAGAGCTTGAGGCTATTCCCTCTTGTCCTGTCCCCTGTCACTTTGGAGAGGTGGCCAGCTTCCTTATCTCCACAACCTCCTTTCAGCAATGAGGTCTCCCCTCAGCCTCCTCTTCTCCAGGCTAAACACCCCCAGCCCTCTCAGCCACTCCTCATAAGGCTTATTCACCAGCCCCCTCACCAGCTACAGTACTCTTCTCTGGACATTCAGATGGATGGAGACAGGATGGATGCAAAGAAGTTGGTTGAGGAACACAATAAGTAGAAAGTATAAGGGAGCAGAGATCTCACAGCCCTAGAGATTACATTTCTTAGGGTAACTAATGCTTTTCAACTTGTGTCTCAACCTCATCGTTACCTCGTTGGCTACAGAGAGACTAGAACAACAGACACCTGAATGGCACTTGCATCTGACCACCAAACTGACCCAAGAAAGACTGATGAACCCATCTCCCTTTCCCCAAACCATTAAAGCCCTTTTCTACCCCTGAAGTATCAGAGAAGGAACCCTGCTCCTTCTTAACAGAACCTGTCCTATATTTTAACCCCCCTGACCCTTCTGTGTTGCTGTTCCTTGGGAGCTGGGCTCCTGAGCCCTTCCCAAGGCTCCCCTGGCCCCTTCTATCTTCCACCAACCCACAGACTCAACTTCCTACCACAGGCCAACAAGGCTCATTCCAGGTTATTATCACCCACAAGATGCCCATTACAAACTGCAGAGCCCCTAGGGCCAATACATCATGCCACACAGAATGAGGAACAACAACAAATCATCCCATAACTAAAAACTCCAGGCAAAGCACCCAGAAAAAAAACAAAGAAGGAAAACAAACCATTAAAACATCTTGCCCCCTCCAACACCCAATCAAAAATTACTGACAAAAAAGCCCCATAGTTACAGCTGTATGTGCTGCTTTGCCTGGACTCTTCCAAAGCTCATACCTCCTCCAATAGATGCCTCTGCTTCTTTAGAGGATCAGAAAAAAAAAAAATCAAAAAAAAAAGCCAAAAAACACCACTTACCCAACTAGCCTAAAATATATAATGAATTGAAACAGCAGCAAAACCCTAATCTCAAGGATAAACCACAACCTAAATGACCTCCAGAGGCAAGGCCTGTAGCTTATATACCCCCTGGCCCTTCCCACCCACCACCTGTGACTGGGGTGTGGTGAAGCCCTCACAGGTATAAAGAGTGCCTGGGGAGCAGCTGTGTTTTATTAACTCTGCCTTACATTCTCAGCTAGAACAACACTACTATGTGTCTGAAAGCATCCTTACAAGAAATAACAGTATGCGTGCTGTCACTGCAACATTGCTAGTTGTGACAGTGATGGAACTAGGTAACGAACATTTTAGACCTGGACTTTTTTGTTCCTTTCATTTATCGTGCTGCTACAATTACTGTTCCCAGGTATCCCTATACCCCTACTCTTTAATTTTTCTGTGCTCTTTTCTCTCTCTTTTTTCCCCCAGTCTTCAGTATCAGTTCTCTGTCCATACTTTTTTTCTCCTTTTCCATCTTTCTACCAATTTGCGTTCCTCATTCTGTTGATACTCCCCTTTGCTCCTCTTGCTGTTTCTGAATCTTTGTGCTAGTCCCTCCCCTTTTTATAATCCTCTGTCTGTCTGTAGTGCTCCTAGTTCCTCTCAAAAAAGTCAGCGCTTTTTTATGTACACACATGGCCTTATGAGAAACAGCTGAGAGGACTGGGGTTGTTTAGACTGGAGAAAAGGAGGCTGAGGGGAGACTTCATTGCTCTCTACAATTACCTGAAAGGAGATTGTAGAGAGGAGGATAATGGCCATTTCTCCCAAGTGACAGGGGACAGGACAAGAGGGAATGGCCTCAAGCTCCATCAGGGGAATCTGCAGCTTGCAGTGAAAGCGCTTCCAGAGGGAAGTATAAAGAGGGCAAACACTTGATGGTAGCAGCTTCCCTGCGGGAGATACTCTCTTTTACAAAATCACTTTATTAGGCGAAAGTAAGATACAATTCAGTACACAATCCTAAAGCTTGCTGTTAGGAGGGAATCTGCAGCTTGCAGTGAAAGTGCTTCAAGAGAGGACTCTAACGAGAGCCAGAATTTGATAGTAGCACCTTCCCTGCGGGAGATATTCTATTTTCCAAAATCGCATTATTAGCCGCATTTAAGTTACAATTCAGTACCCTATCCTAAAGCTTGCTGTTAGGAGGGAATCTGCAGCTTGCAGTGAAAGCGCTTCCAGAGGGGAGTCTAATGAGGGCAAAGATTTGATGGTAGCAGCTTCCCTGCGGGAGATACTCTCTTTGCCAAAATCGCATTATTAGGCGAAAGTAAGTTACAATTCAGTACCCTATCCTAAAGCTTGCTGTTAGGAGGGAATCTGCAGCTTGCAGTGAAAGCCCTTCCGGAGGGGAGTCTAACGAGGGCAAACGTTTGATGGTAGCAGCTTCCCTGCGGGAGATACTCTCTTTGCCAAAATCGCATTATTAGGCGAAAGTAAGTTACCATTCAGTACCCTATCCTAAAGCTTGCTGTTAGGAGGGAATCTGCACCTTGCACTGAAAGCGCTTCCAGAGATGAGTCTAACGAGGGCAAACATTTGATGGTAGCAGCTTCCCTGCGGGAGATACTCTCTTTGCCAAAATCGCATTCTAAGCCGCAGTTAAGGTACAATTCAGTACCCTATCGTAAAGCTTGCTGTTAGGAGGGAATCTGCAGCTTGCAGTGAAAGCGCTTCCAGAGGGGAGTCTAATGAGGGCAAACATTTGATGGTACCTGCTTCCCTGCGGGAGATACTCTCTTTGCCAAAATCGCATTATTAGGCGAAAGTAAGTTACAATTAAGTACCCTATCCTACAGCTTGCTGTTAGGAGAGAATCTGCAGCTTGCAGTGAAAGCGCTTCCAGAGGGGAGTCTAATGAGGGCAAACACTTGATGGTAGCAGCTTCCCTGCGGGAGATAGTCTCTTTGCCAAAATCGCATTATTAGGCGAAAGAAAGTTACAATTCAGTACCCTATCCTAAAGCTTGCTGTTAGGAGGGAATCTGCAGCTTGCAGTGAAAGCGCTTCCAGA
Organism: Phaenicophaeus curvirostris; assembly: GCF_032191515.1. Classification (NCBI taxonomy): domain Eukaryota; kingdom Metazoa; phylum Chordata; class Aves; order Cuculiformes; family Cuculidae; genus Phaenicophaeus; species Phaenicophaeus curvirostris. The sequence continues at coordinate 518,915 of NC_091402.1, read as the reverse complement.
GGGGAGTCTAACGAGGGCAAACATTTGATGGTAGCAGCTTCCCTGCGGGAGATAGTCTCTTTTCCATAATCGCATTATTAGCCGCATTAAAGTTACAATTCAGTACACTGTCCTACAGCTTGCTGTTAGGAGGGAATCTGCACCTTGCAGAGACAGCGCTTCCAGAGATGAGTCTAACGAGGGAAAACATTTGATGGTAGCAGCTTCCCTGCGGGAGATACTCTCTTTGCCAAAATCGCATTATTAGGCGAAAGTAAGTTACAATTCAGTACACTATCATAAAGCTTTCTGTTAGGAGGGAATCTGCAGCTTGCAGTGAATGCGCTTCCAGAGGGGAGTCTAATGAGGGCAAATGCTTCATGGTAGCAGCTTCCCTGCGGGAGATACTCTCTTTTCCAAAATCGCATTTTTAGGCGAAAGTAAGATACAATTCAGTACCCTATCCTACAGCTTGCTGTTAGGAGGGAATCTGCAGCTTGCTTCCCGCAGGGAAGCTGCTACCATCAAATGTTTGCCCTCGTTAGACTCCCCTCTGGAAGCGCTTTCTCTGCAAGCTGCAGATTCCCTCCTAACAGCAAGCTTTAGGATAGGGTACTGAATTGTAACTTACTTTCGCGTAATAAAGCGATTTTGGAAAAGTGACTCTCTCCCGCAGGAAAGCTGCTACCATCAAATGTTTGCCCTCGTTAGACTCCCCTCTGGAAGCGCTTTCTCTGCAAGCTGCAGATTCCCTCCTAACAGCAAGCTTTAGGATAGTGTACTGAATTGTAACTTACTTTCGCCTAATAATGCGATTTTGGAAAAGAGAGTATCTCCCGCAGGGAAGCTGCTACCATCAAATGCTGGCTCTCGTTAGATTCCTCTCTTGAAGCACTTTCACTGCAAGCTGCAGATTCCCTCCTAACAGCAAGCTTTGAGATAGGGTACTGAATTGTATCTTAACTGTGGCTAATAAGGTGATTTTGGCAAAGAGAGTATCTCCCGCAGGGAAGCTGCTACCATCAAATGTTTGCCCTCATTAGACTCCCCTCTGGAAGCGCTTTCACTGCAAGCTGCAGATTCCCTCCTAACAGCAAGCTTTAGGATAGGGTACTGAATTGTAACTTACTTTCGCCTAATAATGCGATTTTGGCAAAGAGAATATCTCCCGCAGGGAAGCTGCTACCATAAAATGTTTGCCCTCATTAGACTCCCCTCTGGAAGCGCTTTCACTGCAAGCTGCAGATTCCCTCCTAACAGCAAGCTTTAGGATAGGGTACTGAATTGTAACTTACTTTCGCCTAATAATGCGTTTTTAGCAAAGAGAGTATCTCCCGCAGGGAAGCTGCTACCATCAAATGTTTGCCCTCGTTATACTCCGCTCTGAAAGCGCTATCATTGCAAGCTGCAGATTCCCTCCTAACAGCAAGCTTTAGGATAGGGTACTGAATTGTAACTTACTTTCGCCTAATAATGCGATTATGGAAAAGAGAGTATCTCCCGCAGGGAAGCTGCTGCTATCAAATGTTTGCCCTCGTTAGACTCCCCTCTGGAAGCGCTTTCACTGCAAGCTGCAGATTCCCTCCTAACAGCAAGCTTTAGGATAGGGTACTGAATTGTATCTTAACTGCGGCTAATAAGGTGATTTTGGAAAAGAGAGTATCTCCCGCAGGGAAGCTGCTACCATCTAATGCTGGCTCTCGTTAGATTCCTCTCTTGAAGCACTTTCACTGCAAGCTGCAGATTCCCTCCTAACAGCAAGCTTTAGGATAGGGTACTGAATTGTAACTTACTTTCGCCTAATAATGCGATTTTGGCAAAGATACTATCTCCCGCAGGGAAGCTGCTACCATCAAATGTTTGCCCTCATTACACTCCCCTCTGGAAACGCTTTCAATGCAAGCTGCAGATTCCCTCCTAACAGCCAGCTTTAGGATAGGGTACTGAATTGTAACTTACTTACACCTAATAATGCGATTATGGCAAAGAGAGTATCTCCCGCAGGGAAGCTGCTACCATCAAATGATTGCCCTCGTTAGACTCCCCTCTGGAAGCGCTTTCACTGCAAGCTGCAGATTCCCTCCTAGCACCAAGCTTTAGGATAGTGTACTGAATTGTAACTTACTTTCGCCTAATAATGCGATTCTGGAAAAGAGAGTATCTCCCACAGGGAAGCTGCTACCATCAAATGCTGGCTCTCGGTAGATTCCTCTCTTGAAGCACTTTCACTGCAAGCTGCAGATTCCCTCCTAACAGCAAGCTTTAGGATAGGGTACTGAATTGTATCTTAACTGCGGCTAATAATGCGATTTTGGCAAAGAGAGTATCTCCCGCAGGGAAGCTGCTACCATCAAGTGTTTGCCCTCATTAGACTCCCCTCTGGAAGCGCTTTCACTGCAAGCTGCAGATTCCCTCCTAACAGCAAGCTTTACGATAGGGTACTGAATTGTAACTTACTTTCGCCTAATAATGCGTTTTTAGCAAAGAGACTATCTCCCGCAGGGAAGCTGCTACCATCAAATGTTTGCCCTCGTTAGACTCCCCTATGGAAGCGCTTTCACTGCAAGCTGCAGATTCCCTCCTAACAGCAAGCTTTAGGATAGGGTACTGAATTGTAACTTACTTTCGTCTAATAAGGCGTTTTAACAAAGAGAGTATCTCCCACAGGGAAGCTGCTACCATCAAATGTTTGCTCTCGTTAGACTTCCCTCTGGAAGCGCTTTCACTGCAAGCTGCAGATTCCCTCCTAACAGCAAGCTTTACGATAGGGTACTGAATTGTAACTTACTTTCGCCTAATAAGGCGTTTTTATCAAAGAGAGTATCTCCCACAGGGAAGCTGCTACCATCAAATGTTTTCCCTCGTTAGACTATCCTCTGGAAGCGCTTTCACTGCAAGCTGCAGATTCCCTCCTAACAGCAAGCTTTAGGATAGGGTACTGAATTGTAACTTACTTTCTCCTAATAATGCGATTATGGAAAAGAGAGTATCTCCCACAGGGAAGCTGCTACCATCAAATGCTGGCTCTCGGTAGATTCCTCTCTTGAAGCACTTTCACTTCAAGCTGCAGATTCCCTCCTAACAGCAAGCTTTAGGATAGGGTACTGAATTGTATCTTAACTGCGGCTACTAATGCGATTTTGGCAAAGAGAGTATCTCCCAAAAGGAAGCTGCTACCATCAAGTGTTTGCCCTCATTAGACTCCCCTCTGGAAGCGCTTTCACTGCAAGCTGCAGATTCCCTCCTAACAGCAAGCTTTAGGATAGGGTACTGAATTGTATCTTAACTGCGGCTAATAATGCGATTTTGGCAAAGAGAGTATCTCCCGCAGGGAAGCTGCTACCATCAAATGTTTGCCCTCATTAGACTCCCCTCTGGAAGCGCTTTCACTGCAAGCTGCAGATTCCCTACTAACAGCAAGTTTTACGATAGGGTACTGAATTGTAACTTACTTACTCCTAATAATGCGATTATGGCAAAGAGAGTATCTCCCGCAGGGAAGCTGCTACCATCAAATGTTTGCCCTCATTAGACTCCCCTCTGGAAGCGCTTTCACTGCAATCTGCAGATTCCCTCATAACAGCAAGCTTTACGATAGGGTACTGAATTGTAACTTACTTTCGCATAAAAATGCGTTTTTAGCAAAGAGAGTATCTCCCACAGGGAAGCTGCTACCATCAAATGTTTGCCCTCGTTAGACTCCCCTCTGGAAGCGCTTTCACTGCAAGCTGCAGATTCCCTCCTAACAGCAAGCTTTAGGATAGGGTACTGAATTGTAACTTACTTTCGCCTAATAATGCGATTTTGGCAAAGAGAGTATCTCCCGCAGGGAAGCTGCTACCATCAAATGTTTGCCCTCGTTAGACTCCCCTCTGGAAGCGCTTTCACTGCAAGCTGCAGATTCCCTCTTAACAGCAAGCTTTAGGATAGGGTACTGAATTGTAACTTACTTTCGCCTAATAATGCGATTTTGGAAAAGAGAGTATCTCCCGCAGGGAAGCTGCTACCATCAAATGTTTGCCCTCGTTAGACTCCCCTCTGGAAGCGCTTTCACTGCAAGCTGCAGATTCCCTCCTAACAGCAAGCTTTAGGATAGTGTACTGAATTGTAACTTACTTTCGCCTAATAATGCGATTTTGGAAAACAGAGTATCTCCCGCAGGGAAGCTGCTACCATCAAATGTTTGCCCTCGTTAGACTCCCCTCTGGAAGCGCTTTCACTGCAAGCTGCAGATTCCCTCCTAACAGCAAGCTTTAGGATAGTGTACTGAATTGTAACTTACTTTCGCCTAATAATGCGATTTTGGCAAGGAGAGTATCTCCCGCAGGGAAGCTGCTACCATCAAAAGTTTGCCCTCATTAGACTCCCCTCTGGAAGCGCTTTCACTGCAAGCTGCAGATTCCCTCCTAACAGCAAGCTTTAGGATAGGGTACTGAATTGTAACTTACTTTCGCCTAATAATGCGTTTTTAGCAAAGAGAGTATCTCCCGCAGAGAAGCTGCTACCATCAAATGTTTTCCCTCATTAGACTCCCCTCTGGAAGCGCTTTCACTGCAAGCTGCAGATTCCCTCCTAACAGCAAGCTTTAGGATAGGGTACTGAATTGTAACTTACTTTCGACTAATAATGCGATTTTGGCAAAGAGAGTATGTCCCGCAGGGAAGCTGCTACCATCAAATGTTTGCCCTCATTAGACTACCCTCTGGAAGCGCTTTCACTGCAAGCTGCAGATTCCCTCCTAACAGCAAGCTTTAGGATAGGGTACTGAATTGTAACTTACTTTCGCCTAATAATGCGATATTGGAAAAGAGACTGTCTCCCGCAGGAAAGCTGCTACCATCAAATGTTTGCCCTCATTAGACTCCCCTCTGGAAGCGCTTTCACTGCAAGCTGCAGATTCCCTCCTAACAGCAAGCTTTAGGATAGGGTACTGAATTGTAACTTTCTTTCGCCTAATAATGCGATTTTGGCAAAGAGAGTATCTCCCGCAGGGAAGCTGCTACCATCAAATATTTGCCCTCATTAGACTCCCCTCTGGAGGCGCTTTCACTGCAAGCTGCAGATTCCCTCCTAACAGCAAGCTTTAGGATAGGGTACTGAATTGTATCTTACTTTCGCCTAATAATACGATTTTGGCAAAGAGAGTATCTCCCGCAGGGAAGCTGCTACCATCAAATGTTTGCCCTCGTTAGACTCCCCTCTGGAAGCGCTTTCACTGCAAGCTGCAGATTCCCTCCTAACAGCAAGCTTTAGCATAGGGTACTGAATTGTAACTTACTTTCGCCTAATAATGCGATTTTGGCAAAGAGAGTATCTCCCGCAGGGAAGCTGCTACCATCAAATGTTTGCCCTCGTTAGACTCCCCTCTGGAAGCGCTTTCACTGCAAGCTGCAGATTCCCTCCTAACAGCAAGCTTTAGGATAGGGTACTAAATTTTATGTTAATTTCGCCTAATAATGCGATTTGGGCAAAGAGAGTATCTCCCGCAGGGAAGCTGCTACCATCAAACGTTTGCCCTCGTTAGACTCCCCTCTGGAAGCGCTTTCACTGCAAGCTGCAGATTCCCTCCTAACAGCAAGCTTTAGGATAGGGTACTGAATTGAAACTTACTTTTGCCTAATAATGCGATTTTGGCAAAGAGAGTATCTCCCGCAGGGAAGCTGCTACCATCAAATGTTTGCCCTCATTAGACTCCCCTCTGGAAGCGCTTTCACTGCAAGCTGCAGATTCCCTCCTAACAGCAAGCTTTAGGATAGGGTACTGAATTGTAACTTAACTGCTGCTAATAAGGCAATTTTGGCAAAGAGACTATCTCCCGCAGGGAAGCTGCTACCATCAAATGTTTGCCCTCATTAGACTCCCCTCTGGAAGCGCTTTCACTGCAAGCTGCAGATTCCCTCCTAACAGCAAGCTTTAGGATAGGGTACTGAATTGTAACTTAACTGCGGCTAATAAGGCGATTTTGGCAAAGAGAATATCTCCCGCAGGGAAGCTGTTACCATCAAATGTTTGCCCTCATTAGACTCCCCTCTGGAAGCGCTTTCACTGCAAGCTGCAGATTCCCTCCTAACAGCAAGCTTTAGGATAGGGTACTGAATTGTAACTTATTTTCGCATAATAATGCGATATTTGCAAAGAGAGTATCTCCCGCAGGGAAGCTGCTATCATCAAATGTTTGCCCTCATTAGACTCCCCTCTGGAAGCGCTTTCACTGCAAGCTGCAGATTCCCTCCTAACAGCAAGCTTTAGGATAGGGTACTGAATTGTAACTTAACTGCGGCTCATTAGGCGATTTTGGCAAAGAGAGTATCTCCCGCAGGGAAGATGTTACCATCAAATGTTTGCCCTCATTAGACTCCCTTCTGGAAGCGCTTTCACTGCAAGCTGCAAATTCCCTCCTAACAGCAAGCTTCAGGATAGGGTACTGAATTGTAACTTACTTTCGCCTAATAATGCGATTTTGGCAAAGAAAGTATCTCCCGCTGAGAAGCTGCTACCATCAAATATTTGCCCTCATTAGACTCCCCTCTGGAATCGCTTTCACTGCAAGCTGCAGATTCCCTCCTAACAGCAAGCTTTAGGATAGGGTACTGAATTGTAGCTTACTTTCGCCTAATAATGCGATTTTGGCAAAGAGAGTATCTCCCGCAGTGAAGCTGCCACTATCAAATGTTTGCCCTCATTAGACTCCCCTCTGGAAGCGCTTTCACTGCAAGCTGCAGATTCCCTCCTAACAGCAAGCTTTAGGATAGGGTACTGAATTGTAACTTAACTGCGGCTAATAATGCGATTTTGTCAAAGAGAATATCTACCGCAGGGAAGCTGCTACCATCAAATATTTGCCCTCATTAGACTCCCCTCTGGAAGCGCTTTCACTGCAAGCTGCAGATTCCCTCCTAACAGCAAGCTTTAGGATAGGGTACTGAATTGTAACTTAACTGCGGCTAATAAGGCGATTTTGGCAAAGAGTATATCTCCTACAGGGAAGCTGTTACCATCAAATGTTTCCCTCATTAGACTCCCCTCTGGAAGCGCTTTCACTGCAAGCTGTAGATTCCCTCCTAACAGCAATCTTTAAGATAGGGTACTGAATTGTAATTTACTTTCGCCTAATAATGCGATTTTGGCAAAGAGAATATCTCCCGCAGGGAAGCTGCTACCATAAAATATTTGCCCTCATTAGACTCCCCTCTGGAAGCGCTTTCACTGCAAACTGCAGATTCCCTCCTAACAGCAAGCTTTAGGATAGGGTACTGAATTGTAACTTAACTGCGGCTAATAATGCGATTTTGGCAAAGAGAATATCTCCCGCAGGGAAGCTGCTACCATCAAATGTTTCCCTCATTAGACTCCCCTCTGGAAGTGCTTTCACTGCAAGCTGCAGATTCCCTCCTAACAGCAAGCTTTAGGATAGGGTACTGAATTGTAACTTAACTGGGGTTAATAAGGCGATTTTGGCAAAGAGAATATCTCCCGCAGGGAAGCTGCTACCATCAAATGTTTGCCCTCATTAGACTCCCCTCTGGAAGTGCTTTCACTGCAAGCTGCAGATTCCCTCCTAACCGCAAGCTTTAGGATAGTGTACTGAATTGTAACTTACTTTCGCCTAATAATGCGATTTTGGAAAAGAGAGTATCTCCCGCAGGGAAGCTGCTACCATCAAATGTTTGCCCTCATTAGACTCCCCTCTGGAAGCGCTTTCACTGCAAGCTGCAGATTCCCTCCTAACAGCAAGCTTTAGGATAGGGTACTGAATTGTAACTTAACTGCGGCTAATAATGCGATTTTGGCAAAGAGAATATCTCCCGCAGGGAAGCTGCTACCATCAAATGTTTCCCTCATTAGACTCCCCTCTGGAAGCGCTTTCACTGCAAGCTGCAGATTCCCTCCTAACAGCAAGCTTTAGGATAGGGTACTGAATTGTAACTTAACTGGGGTTAATAAGGCGATTTTGGCAAAGAGAATATCTCCCGCAGGGAAGCTGCTACCATCAAATGTTTGCCCTCATTAGACTCCCCTCTGGAAGTGCTTTCACTGCAAGCTGCAGATTCCCTCCTAACCGCAAGCTTTAGGATAGGGTACTGAATTGTAACTTACTTTCGCCTAATAATGCGATTTTGGAAAAGAGAGTATCTCCCGCAGGGAAGCTGCTACCATCAAATGTTTGCCCTCGTTAGACTGCCCTCTGGAAGCGCTTTCACTGCAAGCTGCAGATTCCCCCCTAACAGCAAGCTTTAGGATAGGGTACTGAATTGTAACTTAACTGCGGCTAATAAGGCGATTTTGGCAAAGAGAATATCTCCCGCAGGGAAGCTGCTACCATCAAATATTTGCCCTCATTAGACTCCCCTCTGGAAGCGCTTTCACTGCAAGCTGCAGATTCCCTCCTAACAGCAAGCTTTAGGATAGAGTACTTAAATGTATATTAACTGCGGCTAATAAGGCGATTATGGCAAAGAGAATATCTCCCGCAGGGAAGCTGTTACCATCAAATGTTTGCTCTCATTAGACTCCCCTCTGGAAGCGCTTTCACTGCAAGCTGCAGCTTCCCTCCTAACAGCAAGCTTTAGGATAGGGTACTGAATTGTAACTTACTTTCGCCTAATAATGCGATTTTGGCAAAGAGAGTATCTCCCGCAGGGAAGCTGCTACCATCAAATGTTTGCCCTCGTCAGACTCCTCTCTGGAAGCGCTTTCACAGCAAGCTGCAGATTCCCTCCTAACAGCAAGCTTTAGGATAGGGTACTGAATTGCAACTTACTTTCGGCTAATAAGGCGATTTTGGCAAAGAGAATATCTCCCGCAGGGAAGCTGCTACCATCAAATATTTTCCCTCATTAGACTCCCCTCTGGAAGCGCTTTCACTGCAAGCTGCAGATTCCCTCCTAACAGCAAGCTTTAGGATAGGGTACTGAATTGTAACTTAACTGCGGCTAATAAGGCGATTTTGGCAAAGAGACTATCTCCCGCCGGGAAGCTGCTACCATCAAATGTTTCCCTCATTAGACTCCCCTCTGGAAGCGCTTTCACTGCAAGCTGCAGATTCCCTCCTAACAGCAAGCTTTAGCATAGGGTACTGAAATGTAAATTAACTGCGGCTAATAAGGCGATTTTGGCAAAGAGAATATCTCCCGCAGGGAAGCTGTTACCATCAAATGTTTGCCCTCATTAGACTCCCCTCTGGAAGCGCTTTCACTGCAAGCTGCAGATTCCCTCCTAACAGCAAGCTTTAGGATAGGGTACTGAATTGTAATTTACTTTCGCCTAATAATGCGATTTTGGCAAAGAGAATATCTCCCGCAGGGAAGCTGCTACCATCAAATATTTGCCCTCATTAGACTCCCCTCTGGAAGCGCTTTCACTGCAAGCTGCAGATTCCCTCCTAACAGCAAGCTTTAGGATAGGGTACTGAATTGTAACTTACTTTCGCCTAATAATGCGATTTTGGCAAAGAGAGTATCTCCCGCAGGGAAGCTGCTACCATCAAATGTTTGCCCTCATTAGACTCCTCTCTGGAAGCGCTTTCACTGCAAGCTGCAGATTCCCTCCTAACAGCAAGCTTTAGAATAGGGTATTGAATTGTAACTTACTTTCGCCTAATAATGCGATTTTGTCAAAGAGAGTATCTCCCGCAGGGAAGCTGCTACCATCAAATGTTTGCCCTCGTCAGTCTCCTCTCTGGAAGCGCTTTCACTGCAAGCTGCAGATTCCCTCCTAACAGCAAGCTTTAGGATAGGGTACTGAATTGTAACTTACTTTCGCCTAATAATGCGATTTTGGCAAAGAGAATATCTCCCGCAGGGAAGCTGCTACCATCAAATATTTTCCCTCATTAGACTCCCCTCTGGAAGCGCTTTCACTGCAAGCTGCAGATTCCCTCCTAACAGCAAGCTTTAGGATAGGGTACTGAATTGTAACTTACTTTCGCCTAATAATGCGATTTTGGCAAAGAGAGTATCTCCCGCAGGGAAGCTGCTACCATCAAATGTTTGCCCTCATTAGACTCCCCTCTGGAAGCGCTTTCACTGCAAGCTGCAGATTCCCTCCTAACAGCAAGCTTTAGCATAGGGTACTGCATTGTAACTTAACTGCGGATAATAAGGCGATTTTGGCAAAGAGAATATCTCCCGCAGGGAAGCTGCTACCATCAAATGTTTGCCCTCATTAGACTCCCCTCTGGAAGCGCTTTCACTGCAAGCTGCAGATTCCCTCCTAACAGCAAGCTTTAGGATAGTGTACTGAATTGTAACTTACTTTCGCCTAATAATGCGATTTTGGCAAAGAGAGTATCTCCCGCAGGGAAGCTGCTACCATCAAATGCTGGCTCTCGTTAGATTCCTCTCTTGAAGCACTTTCACTGCAAGCTGCAGATTCCCTCCTAACAGCAAGCTTTAGGATAGGGTACTGAATTGTAACTTACTTTCGCCTAATAATGCGATTCTGGAAAAGAGAGTATCTCCCACAGGGAAGCTGCTACCATCAAATGCTGGCTCTCGGTAGATTCCTCTCTTGAAGCACTTTCACTTCAAGCTGCAGATTCCCTCCTAACAGCAAGCTTTAGGATAGGGTACTGAATTGTATCTTAACTGCGGCTAATAATGCGATTTTGGCAAAGAGAGTATCTCCCACAAGGAAGCTGCTACCATCAAGTGTTTGCCCTCATTAGACTCCCCTCTGGAAGCGCTTTCACTGCAAGCTGCAGATTCCCTCCTAACAGCAAGCTTTAGGATAGGGTACTGAATTGTAACTTACTTTCGCCTAATAATGCGATTTTGGCAAAGAGAGTATCTCCCGCAGGGAAGCTGCTACCATCAAATGTTTGCCCTCATTAGACTCCCCTCTTGAAGCGCTTTAACTGCAAGCTGCAGATTCCCTCCTAACAGCAAGCTTTAGGATAGGGTACTGAATTGAATCTTAACTGCAGCTAATAATGCGATTTTGGGAAAGAGATTATCTCCCGCAGGGAAGGTGCTACCATCAAATGTTTGCCCTCCTTAGACTCCCCTCTGGAAGCGCTTTCACTGCAAGCTGCAGATTCCCTCCTAACAGCAAGCTTTAGGATAGGGTACTGAATTGTAACTTACTTTCGCATAAAAATGCGTTTTTAGCAAAGAGAGTATCTCCCACAGGGAAGCTGCTACCATCAAATGTTTGCCCTCGTTAGACTCCCCTCTGGAAGCGCTTTCACTGCAAGCTGCAGATTCCCTCCTAACAGCAAGCTTTAGGATAGGGTACTGAATTGTAACTTACTTTCGCCTAATAATGCGATTTTGGCAAAGAGAGTATCTCCCGCAGGGAAGCTGCTACCATCAAATGTTTGCCCTCGTTAGACTCCCCTCTGGAAGCGCTTTCACTGCAAGCTGCAGATTCCCTCTTAACAGCAAGCTTTAGGATAGGGTACTGCATTGTAACTTACTTTCGCCTAATAATGCGATTTTGGAAAAGAGAGTATCTCCCGCAGGGAAGCTGCTACCATCAAATGTTTGCCCTCATTAGACTCCCCTCTGGAGGCGCTTTCACTGCAAGCTGCAGATTCCCTCCTAACAGCAAGCTTTAGGATAGGGTACTGAATTGTATCTTACTTTCGCCTAATAATACGATTTTGGCAAAGAGAGTATCTCCCGCAGGGAAGCTGCTACCATCAAATGTTTGCCCTCGTTAGACTCCCCTCTGGAAGCGCTTTCACTGCAAGCTGCAGATTCCCTCCTAACAGCAAGCTTTAGCATAGGGTACTGAATTGTAACTTACTTTCGCCTAATAATGCGATTTTGGCAAAGAGAGTATCTCCCGCAGGGAAGCTGCTACCATCAAATGTTTGCCCTCGTTAGACTCCCCTCTGGAAGCGCTTTCACTGCAAGCTGCAGATTCCCTCCTAACAGCAAGCTTTAGGATAGGGTACTGAATTTTATGTTAATTTCGCCTAATAATGCGATTTGGGCAAAGAGAGTATCTCCCGCAGTGAAGCTGCCACTATCAAATGTTTGCCCTCATTAGACTCCCCTCTGGAAGCGCTTTCACTGCAAGCTGCAGATTCCCTCCTAACAGCAAGCTTTAGGATAGGGTACTGAATTGTAACTTAACTGCGTTTAATAAGGCGATTTTGGCAAAGAGAGTATCTCCCTCAGGGAAGATGTTACCATCAAATGTTTGCCCTCATTAGACTCCCCTCTGGAAGCGCTTTCACTGCAAGCTGCAGATTCCCTCCTAACAGCAAGCTTTAGGATAGGGTACTGAATTGTAACTTAACTGCGGCTAATAATGCGATTTTGTCAAAGAGAATATCTACCGCAGGGAAGCTGCTACCATCAAATATTTGCCCTCATTAGACTCCCCTCTGGAAGCGCTTTCACTGCAAGCTGCAGATTCCCTCCTAACAGCAAGCTTTAGGATAGGGTACTGAAATGAAACTTAACTGCGGCTAATAAGGCGATTTTGGCAAAGAGTATATCTCCTACAGGGAAGCTGTTACCATCAAATGTTTCCCTCATTAGACTCCCCTCTGGAAGCGCTTTCACTGCAAGCTGCAGATTCCCTCCTAACAGCAATCTTTAAGATAGGGTACTGTATTGTAATTTACTTTCGCCTAATAATGCGATTTTGGCAAAGAGAATATCTCCCGCAGGGAAGCTGCTACCATAAAATATTTGCCCTCATTAGACTCCCCTCTGGAAGCGCTTTCACTGCAAACTGCAGATTCCCTCCTAACAGCAAGCTTTAGGATAGGGTACTGAATTGTAACTTAACTGCGGCTAATAATGCGATTTTGGCAAAGAGAATATCTCCCGCAGGGAAGCTGCTACCATCAAATGTTTCCCTCATTAGACTCCCCTCTGGAAGCGTTTTCACTGCAAGCTGCAGATTCCCTCCTAACAGCAAGCTTTAGGATAGGGTACTGAATTGTAACTTAACTGGGCTTAATAAGGCGATTTTGGCAAAGAGAATATCTCCCGCAGGGAAGCTGCTACCATCAAATGTTTGCCCTCATTAGACTCCCCTCTGGAAGTGCTTTCACTGCAAGCTGCAGATTCCCTCCTAACCGCAAGCTTTAGGATAGTGTACTGAATTGTAACTTACTTTCGCCTAATAATGCGATTTTGGAAAAGAGAGTATCTCCCGCAGGGAAGCTGCTACCATCAAATGTTTGCCCTCATTAGACTCCCCTCTGGAAGCGCTTTCACTGCAAGCTGCAGATTCCCTCCTAACAGCAAGGTTTAGGATAGGGTACTGAATTGTAACTTAACTGCGGCTAATAATGCGATTTTGGCAAAGAGAATATCTCCCGCAGGGAAGCTGCTACCATCAAATGTTTCCCTCATTAGACTCCCCTCTGGAAGCGCTTTCACTGCAAGCTGCAGATTCCCTCCTAACAGCAAGCTTTAGGATAGGGTACTGAATTGTAACTTAACTGGGGTTAATAAGGCGATTTTGGCAACGAGAATATCTCCCGCAGGGAAGCTGCTACCATCAAATGTTTGCCCTCATTAGACTCCCCTCTGGAAGTGCTTTCACTGCAAGCTGCAGATTCCCTCCTAACCGCAAGCTTTAGGATAGGGTACTGAATTGTAACTTACTTTCGCCTAATAATGCGATTTTGGAAAAGAGAGTATCTCCCGCAGGGAAGCTGCTACCATCAAATGTTTGCCCTCGTTAGACTGCCCTCTGGAAGCGCTTTCACTGCAAGCTGCAGATTCCCCCCTAACAGCAAGCTTTAGGATAGGGTACTGAATTGTAACTTAACTGCGGCTAATAAGGCGATTTTGGCAAAGAGAATATCTCCCGCAGGGAAGCTGCTACCATCAAATATTTGCCCTCATTAGACTCCCCTCTGGAAGCGCTTTCACTGCAAGCTGCAGATTCCCTCCTAACAGCAAGCTTTAGGATAGAGTACTTAAATGTATATTAACTGCGGCTAATAAGGCGATTATGGCAAAGAGAATATCTCCCGCAGGGAAGCTGTTACCATCAAATGTTTGCTCGCATTAGACTCCCCTCTGGAAGCGCTTTCACTGCAAGCTGCAGATTCCCTCCTAACTGCAAGCTTTAGGATAGGGTACTGAATTGTAACTTACTTTCACCTAATAATGCGATTTTGGAAAAGAGAGTATCTCCCGCAGGGAAGCTTCTACCATCAAATGTTTGCCCTCGTTAGACTCCCCTCTGGAAGCGCTTTCACTGCAAGCTGCAGATTCCCTCCTAACAGCAAGCTTTAGGATAGTGTACTGAATTGTATCTTAACTGCGGCTAATTAGGCGATTTTGGCAAAGAGAATATCTCCCGCAGGGAAGATATTACCATCAAATGTTTGCCCTCATTAGACTCCCCTCTGGAAGCGCTTTCACTGCAAGCTGCAGATTCCCTCCTAACAGCAAGCTTTAGGATAGGGTACTGAATTGTAACTTACTTTCGCCTAATAATGCGATTTGGCAAAGAGAGTATCTCCTGCAGGGAAGCTGGTACCATCAAATCTTTGCCCTCATTAGACTCCCCTCTGGAAGCGCTTTCACTGCAAGCTGCAGATTCCCTCCTAACAGCAAGCTTTAGGATAGGGTACTGAATTGTAACTTACTTTCGCCTAATAATGCGATTTTGGCAAAGAGACTATCTCCCGCAGGGAAGCTGCTACCATCAAATGTTTGCCCTCATTAGACTCCCCTCTGGAAGCGCTTTCACTGCAAGCTGCAGATTCCCTCCTAACAGCAAGCTTTAGGATAGGGTACTGAATTGTAACTTAACTGGGGCTAATAAGGCGATTTTGGCAAAGAGAATATCTCCCGCAGGGAAGCTGTTACCATCAAATGTTTCCCCTCATTAGATTCCCCTCTGGAAGCGCTTTCACTGCAAGCTGCAGATTCCCTCCTAACAGCAAGCTTTAGGATAGGGTACTGAATTGTAACTTACTTTCGCCTAATAATGCGATTTTGGCAAAGAGAGTATCTCCCGCAGGGAAGCTGCTACCATCAAATGTTTGCCCTCATTAGACTCCCCTCTGGAAGCGCTTTCACTGCAAGCTGCAGATTCCCTCCTAACAGCAAGCTTTAGGATAGGGTACTGAATTGTAACTTACTTTCACCTAATAATGCGATTTTGGCAAAGAGAGTATCTCCCGCAGGGAAGCTGCTACCATCAAATGTTTGCCCTCATTAGACTCCCCTCTGGAAGCGCTTTCACTGCAAGCTGCAGATTCCCTCATAACAGCAAGCTTTAGGATAGGGTACTGAATTGTAACTTACTTTCGCCTAATAATGCGATTTTGGAAAAGAGAGTATCTCCCGCAGGGAAGCTGCTACCATCAAATGTTTGCCCTCATTAGACTCCCCTCTGGAAGCGCTTTCACTGCAAGCTGCAGATTCCCTCCTAACAGCAAGATTTAGGATAGTGTACTGAATTGTAACTTACTTTCGCCTAATAATGAGATTTTGGCAAAGAGAGTATCTCCCGCAGGGAAGCTGCTACCATCAAATGTTTGCCCTCATTAGACTCCCCTCTGGAAGCGCTTTCACTGCAAGCTGCAGATTCCCTCCTAACAGCAAGCTTTAGCATAGGGTACTGAATTGTAACTTAACTGCGGCTAATAAGGCGATTTTGGCAAAGAGAATATCTCCCGCAGGGAAGCTGCTACCATCAAATGTTTCCCTCATTAGACTCCCCTCTGGAAGCGCTTTCACTGCAAGCTGCAGATTCCCTCCTAACAGCAAGCTTTAGTATAGGGTACTGAATTGTAACTTACTTTCGACTAATAATGCGATTTTGGCAAAGAGAGTATCTCCCGCAGGGAAGCTGCTACCATCAAATATTTGCCCTCATTAGACTCCCCTCTGGAAGCGCTTTCACTGCAAGCTGCAGATTCCCTCCTAACAGCAAGCTTTAGGATAGGGTACTGAATTGTAACTTAACTGCGGATATTAAGGCGATTTTGGCAAAGAGAATATCTCCCGCAGGGAAGGTGCTACCATCAAATGTTTGCCCTCATTAGACTCCCCTCTGGAAGCGCTTTCACTGCAAGCTGCAGATTCCCTCCTAACAGCAAGCTTTAAGATAGGGTACTGAATTGTAACTTAACTGGGGATAATAAGGCGATTTTGGCAAAGAGAATATCTCCCGCAGGGAAGCTGCTACCATCAAATGTTTGCCCTCATTAGACTCCCCTCTGGAAGCGCTTTAACTGCAAGCTGCAGATTCCCTCCTAACAGCAAGCTTTAGGATAGGGTACTGAATTGTAACTTACTTTAGACTAATAATGCGATTTTGGAAAAGAGAGTATCTCCCGCAGGGAATCTGCTACCATCAAATGTTTGCCCTCATTAGACTCCCCTCTGGAAGCTCTTTCACTGCAATCTGCAGATTCCCTCCTAACAGCAAGCTTTAGCATAGGGTACTGAATTGTAACTTAACTGCGGCTAATAAGGCGATTTTGGCAAAGAGAATATCTCCCGCAGGGAAGCTGCTACCATCAAATGTTTGCCCTCGTTAGACTCCCCTCTGGAAGCGCTTTCACTGCAAGCTGCAGATTCCCTCCTAACAGCAAACTTTAGGATAGGGTACTGAATTGTAACTTAACTGCGGATATTAAGGCGATTTTGGCAAAGAGAATATCTCCCGCAGGGAAGCTGCTACCATCAAATATTTGCCCTCATTAGACTCCCCTCTGGAAGCGCTTTCACTGCAAGCTGCAGATTCCCTCCTAACAGCAAGCTTTAGGATAGGGTACTGAATTGTAACTTACTTTCGCCTAATAATGCGATTTTGGCAAAGAGAGTATCTCCCGCAGGGAAGCTGCTACCATCAAATGTTTGCCCTCATTAGACTCCCCTCTTGAAGCGCTTTCACTGCAAGCTGCAGATTCCCTCCTAACAGCAAGCTTTAGGATAGTCTACTGAATTGTAACTTAACTGCGGCTAATAAGGCGATTTTGGCAAAGAGAATATCTCCCGCAGGGAAGCTGCTACCATCAAATGTTTGCCCTCATTAGACTCCCCTCTGGAAGCGCTTTCACTGCAAGCTGCAGATTCCCTCCTAACAGCAAGCTTTAGGATAGGGTACTGAATTGTAACTTACTTTCGCCTAACAATGCGATTTTGGAAAAGAGAGTATCTCCCGCAGGGAAGCTGCTACCATCAAATGTTTGCCCTCGTTAGACTCCCCTCTGGAAGCGCTTTCACTGCAAGCTGCAGATTCCCTCCTAACAGCAAGCTTTAGGATAGGGTACTGAATTGTAACTTAACTGCGGATATTAAGGCGATTTTGGCAAAGAGAATATCTCCCGCAGGGAAGCTGCTACCATCAAATATTTGCCCTCATTAGACTCCCCTCTGGAAGCGCTTTCACTGCAAACTGCAGATTCCCTCCTAACAGCAAGCTTTAGGATAGGGTACTGAATTGTAACTTACTTTCGCCTAATAATGCGATTTTGGCAAAAAGAGTATCTCCCGCAGGGAAGCTGCTACCATCAAATGTTTGCCCTCATTAGACTCCCCTCTGGAAGCGCTTTCACTGCAAGCTGCAGATTCCCTCCTAACAGCAAGCTTTAGCATAGGGTACTGAATTGTAACTTTCTGGGGCTAATAAGGCGATTTTGGCAAAGAGAATATCTCCCGCAGGGAAGCTGCTACCATCAAATGTTTGCCCTCATTAGACTCCCCTCTGGAAGCGCTTTCACTGCAAGCTGCAGATTCCTTCCTAACAGCAAGCTTTACGATAGGGTACTGAATTGTAACTTAACTGCGGCTAATAAGGCGATTTTGGCAAAGAGAATATCTCCCGCAGGGAAGCTGCTACCATCAAATGTTTGCCCTCATTAGACTCCCCTCTGGAAGCGCTTTCACTGCAAGCTGCAGATTCCCTCCTAACAGCAAGCTTTAGGATAGGGTACTGAATTGTAACTTACTTTCGCCTAATAATGCGATTTTGGCAAAGAGAGTATCTCCCGCAGGGAAGCTGCTACCATCAAATGTTTGCCCTCATTAGACTCCCCTCTGGAAGCGCTTTCACTGCAAGCTGCAGATTCCCTCCTAACAGCAAGCTTTAGGATAGGGTACTGAATTGTAGCTTAACTGCGGATAATAATGCGATTTTGGCAAAGAGACTATCTCCCGCAGGGAAGCTGCTACCATCAAATGTTTGCCCTCATTAGACTCTCCTCAGGAAGCGCTTTCACTGCAAGTTGCAGATTCCCTCCTAACAGCAAGCTTTAGGATAGTGTACTGAATTGTAACTTACTTTCGCCTAATAATGCGATTTTGGCAAAGAGAATATCTCCCGCAGGGAAGGTGCTACCATCAAATATTTGCCCTCATTAGACTCCCCTCTGGAAGCGCTTTTACTGCAAGCTGCAGATTCCCTCCTAACAGCAAGCTTTAGGATAGTGTACTGAATTGTAACTTACTTTCGCCTAATAATGCGATTTTGGCAAAGAGAGTATCTCCTGCAGGGAAGCTGCTACCATCAAATGTTTGCCCTCATTAGACTCCCCTCTGGAAGCGCTTTCACTGCAAGCTGCAGATTCCCTCCTAACAGCAAGCTTTAGGACAGGGCACTGAATTGTATCTTAACTGCGGCTAATAATGCGATTTTGGCAAAGAGACTATCTCCCGCAGGGAAGCTGCTACCATCAAATATTTGCCCTCGTTAGACTCCCCTCTGGAAGCGCTTTCACTGCAAGCTGCAGATTCCCTCCTAACAGCAAGCTTTAGGATAGGGTACTGAATTGTAACTTAACTGCGGCTCATTAGGCGATTTTGGCAAAGAGAATATCTCCCGCAGGGAAGCTGCTACCATCAAATGTTTGCCCTCATTAGACTCCCCTCTGGAAGCGCTTTCACTGCAAGCTGCAGATTCCCTCCTAACAGCAAGCTTTAGGATAGGGTACTGAATTGTAACTTAACTGCGGCTAATAAGGCGATTTTGGCAAAGAGAATATCTCCCGCAGGGAAGCTGCTACCATCAAATGTTTGCCCTCATTAGACTCCCCTCTGGAAGCGCTTTCACTGCAAGCTGCAGATTCCCTCCTAACAGCAAGATTTAGGATAGGGTACTGAATTGTAACTTACTTTCGCCTAATAATGCGATTTTGGAAAAGAGAGTATCTCCCGCAGGGAAGCTGCTACCATCAAATGTTTGCCCTCATTAGACTCCCCTCTGGAAGCTCTTTCACTGCAATCTGCAGATTCCCTCCTAACAGCAAGCTTTAGCATAGGGTACTGAATTGTAACTTAACTGCGGCTAATAAGGCGATTTTGGCAAAGAGAATATCTCCCGCAGGGAAGCTGCTACCATCAAATGTTTGCCCTCATTAGACTCCCCTCTGGAAGCGCTTTCACTGCAAGCTGCAGATTCCCTCCTAACAGCAAGCTTTAGCATAGGGTACTGAATTGTAACTTACTTTCGCCTAATAATGCGATTTTGGAAAAGAGAGTATCTCCCGCAGGGAAGCTGCTACCATCAAATGTTTGCCCTCGTTAGACTCCCCTCTGGAAGCGCTTTCACTGCAAGCTGCAGATTCCCTCCTAACAGCAAACTTTAGGATAGGGTACTGAATTGTATCTTAACTGCGGATATTAAGGCGATTTTGGCAAAGAGAATATCTCCCGCAGGGAAGCTGCTACCATCAAATATTTGCCCTCATTAGACTCCCCTCTGGAAGCGCTTTCACTGCAAGCTGCAGATTCCCTCCTAACAGCAAGCTTTAGGATAGGGTACTGAATTGTATCTTACTTTCGCCTAATAATGCGATTTTGGCAAAAAGAGTATCTCCCGCAGGGAAGCTGCTTCCATCAAATGTTTGCCCTCATTAGACTCCCCTCTGGAAGCGCTTTCACTGCAAGCTGCAGATTCCCTCCTAACAGCAAGCTTTAGGATAGGGTACTGAATTGTAACTTAACTGCGGCTAATAAGGCGATTTTGGCAAAGAGAATATCTCCCGCAGGGAAGCTGCTACCATCAAATGTTTGCCCTCATTAGACTCCCCTCTGGAAGCGCTTTCACTGCAAGCTGCAGATTCCCTCCTAACAGCAAGCTTTAGGATAGGGTACTGAATTGTAACTTACTTTCGCCTAATAATGCGATTTTGGAAAAGAGAGTATCTCCCGCAGGGAAGCTGCTACCATCAAATGTTTACCCTCGTTAGACTCCCCTCTGGAAGCGCTTTCACTGCAAGCTGCAGATTCCCTCCTAACAGCAAGCTTTAGGATAGGGTACTGAATTGTATCTTAACTGCGGATATTAAGGCGATTTTGGCAAAGAGAATATCTCCCGCAGGGAAGCTGCTACCATCAAATATTTGCCCTCATTAGACTCCCCTCTGGAAGCGCTTTCACTGCAAGCTGCAGATTCCCTCCTAACAGCAAGCTTTAGGATAGGGTACTGAATTGTAACTTACTTTCGCCTAATAATGCGATTTTGGCAAAGAGAATATCTCCCGCAGGGAAGGTGCTACCATCAAATATTTGCCCTCATTAGACTCCCCTCTGGAAGCGCTTTCACTGCAAGCTGCAGATTCCCTCCTAACAGCAAGCTTTAGGATAGGGTACTGAATTGTAACTTACTTTCGCCTAATAATGCGATTTTGGCAAAGAGAGTATCTCCTGCAGGGAAGCTGCTACCATCAAATGTTTGCCCTCATTAGACTCCCCTCTGGAAGCGCTTTCACTGCAAGCTGCAGATTCCCTCCTAACAGCAAGCTTTAGCATAGGGTACTGAACTGTATATTAACTGCATCTAATAAGGCGATTTTGTCAAAGAGAATATCTCCCGCAGGGAAGCTGCTACCATCAAATGTTTGCCCTCATTAGACTCCCCTCTGGAAGCGCTTTCACTGCAAGCTGCAGATTCCCTCCTAACAGCAAGCTTTAGGACAGGGCACTGAATTGTATCTTAACTGCGGCTAATAATGAGATTTTGGCAAAGAGACTATCTCCCGCAGGGAAGCTGCTACCATCAAATATTTGCCCTCATTAGACTCCCCTCTGGAAGCGCTTTCACTGCAAGCTGCAGATTCCCTCCTAACAGCAAGCTTTAGGATAGGGTACTGAATTGTAACTTAACTGGGGCTAATAAGGCGATTTTGGCAAAGAGAATATCTCCCGCAGGGAAGCTGCTACCATCAAATTTTTGCCCTCATTAGACTCCCCTCTGGAAGCGCTTTCACTGCAAGCTGCAGATTCCCTCCTAACAGCAAGCTTTAGGATAGGGTACTGAATTGTAACTTAACTGGGGCTAATAAGGCGATTTTGGCAAAGAGAATATCTCCCGCAGGGAAGCTGCTACCATCAAATGTTTGCCCTCATTAGACTCCCCTCTGGAAGCGCTTTCACTGCAAGCTGCAGATTCCCTCCTAACAGCAAGCTTTAGCATAGGGTACTGAATTGTAACTTACTTTCGCCTAATAATGCGATTTTGGAAAAGAGAGTATCTCCCGCAGGGAAGCTGCTACCATCAAATGTTTGCCCTCGTTAGACTCCCCTCTGGAAGCGCTTTCACTGCAAGCTGCAGATTCCCTCCTAACAGCAAACTTTAGGATAGCGTACTGAATTGTATCTTAACTGCGGATATTAAGGCGATTTTGGCAAAGAGAATATCTCCCGCAGGGAAGCTGCTACCATCAAATATTTGCCCTCATTAGACTCCCCTCTGGTAGCGCTTTCACTGCAAGCTGCAGATTCCCTCCTAACAGCAAGCTTTAGGATAGGGTACTGAATTGTAACTTACTTTCGCCTAATAATGCGATTTTGGCAAAAGAGTATCTCCCGCAGGGAAGCTGCTACCATCAAATCTTTGCCCTCATTAGACTCCCCTCTGGAAGCGCTTTCACTGCAAGCTGCAGATTCCCTCCTAACAGCAAGCTTTAGGATAGGGTACTGAATTGTAACTTAACTGCGGCTAATAAGGCGATTTTGGCAAAGAGACTATCTCCCGCAGGGAAGCTGCTACCATCAAATGTTTGCCCTCATTAGACTCCCCTCTGGAAGCGCTTTCACTGCAAGCTGCAGATTCCCTCCTAACAGCAAGCTTTAGGATAGGGTACTGAATTGTAACTTACTTTCGCCTAATAATGCGATTTTGGCAAAGAGACTATCTCCCGCAGGGAAGCTGCTACCATCAAATGTTTGCCCTCGTTAGACTACCCTCTGGAAGCGCTTTCACTGCAAGCTGCAGATTCCCTCCTAACAGCAAGCTTTAGGATAGGGTCCTGAATTGTAACTTACTTTCGCCTAATAATGCGATTTTGGCAAGAGAGTATCTCCCGCAGGGAAGCTGCTACCATCAAATGTTTGCCCTCATTAGACTCCCCTCTGGAAGCGCTTTCACTGCAAGCTGCAGATTCCCTCCTAACAGCAAGCTTTAGGATAGGGTACTGAATTGTAACTTAACTACGGCTAATACTGCGATTTTGGCAAAGAGACTATCTCCCGCAGGGAAGCTGCTACCATCAAATGTTTGCCCTCATTAGACTCCCCTCTGGAAGCGCTTTCACTGCAAGCTGCAGATTCCCTCCTAACAGCAAGCTTTAGGATAGGGTACTGAATTGTAACTTACTTTCGCCTAATAATGCGATTTTGGAAAAGAGAGTATCTCCCGCAGGGAAGCTGCTACCATCAAATGTTTGCCCTCGTTAGACTCCCCTCTGGAAGCGCTTTCACTGCAAGCTGCAGATTCCCTCCTAACAGCAAGCTTTAGGATAGTGTACTGCATTGTAACTTAACTGCGGATATTAAGGCGATTTACGCAAAGAGAATATCTCCCGCAGGGAAGCTGCTACCATCAAATATTTGCCCTCATTAGACTCCCCTCTGGAAGCGCTTTCACTGCAAGCTGCAGATTCCCTCCTAACAGCAAGCTTTAGGATAGTGTACTGAATTGTAACTTAACTGCGGATATTAAGGCGATTTTGGCAAAGAGAATATCTCCCGCAGGGAAGCTGCTACCATCAAATATTTGCCCTCATTAGACTCCCCTCTGGAAGCGCTTTCACTGCAAACTGCAGATTCCCTCCTAACAGCAAGCTTTAGGATAGGGTACTGAATTGTAACTTACTTTCGCCTAATAATGCGATTTTGGCAAAAAGAGTATCTCCCGCAGGGAAGCTGCTACCATCAAATGTTTGCCCTCATTAGACTCCCCTCTGGAAGCGCTTTCACTGCAAGCTGCAGATTCCCTCCTAACAGCAAGCTTTAGGATAGGGTACTGAATTGTAACTTAACTGCGGCTAATAGGGCGATATTGGCAAAGAGAGTATCTCCCGCAGGGAAGCTGCTACCATCAAATGTTTGCCCTCATTAGACTCCCCTCTGGAAGCGCTTTCACTGCAAGCTGCAGATTCCCTCCTAACAGCAAGCTTTAGGATAGGGTACTGAATTGTAACTTACTTTCGCCTAATAATGCGATTTTGGCAAAAAGAGACTATCTCCCGCAGGGAAGCTGCTACCATCAAATGTTTGCCCTCATTAGACTCCCCTCTGGAAGCGCTTTCACTGCAAGCTGCAGATTCCCTCCTAACAGCAAGCTTTAGGATAGGGTACTGAATTGTAACTTACTTTCGCCTAATAATGCGATTTTGGCAAAGAGAGTATCTCCCGCAGGGAAGCTGCTACCATCAAATGTTTGCCCTCATTAGACTCCCCTCTGGAAGCGCTTTCACTGCAAGCTGCAGATTCCCTCCTAACAGCAAGCTTTAGCATAGGGTACTGAATTGTAACTTTCTGGGGCTAATAAGGCGATTTTGGCAAAGAGAATATCTCCCGCAGGGAAGCTGCTACCATCAAATGTTTGCCCTCATTAGACTCCCCTCTGGAAGCGCTTTCACTGCAAGCTGCAGATTCCCTCCTAACAGCAAGCTTTAGGATAGGGTACTGAATTGTAACTTACTTTCGCCTAATAATGCGATTTTGGAAAAGAGAGTATCTCCCGCAGGGAAGCTGCTACCATCAAATGTTTGCCCTCGTTAGACTCCCCTCTGGAAGCGCTTTCACTGCAAGCTGCAGATTCCCTCCTAACAGCAAGCTTTAGGATAGGGCACAGAATTGTATCTTAACTGCGGCTAATAAGGCGATTTTGGCAAAGAGAATATCTCCCGCAGGGAAGCTGTTACCATCAAATGTTTGCCCTCATTAGACTCCCCTCTGGAAGCGCTTTCACTGCAAGCTGCAGATTCCCTCCTAACAGCAAGCTGTAGGATTGTGTACTGAACTGTATATTAACTGCGTCTAATAATGCGATTTTGGCAAAGAGAGTATCTCCCGCAGGGAAGCTGCTACCATCAAATGTTTGCCCTCATTAGACTCCCCTCTGGAAGCGCTTTCACTGCAAGCTCCAGATTCCCTCCTAACAGCAAGCTTTAGGACAGGGCACTGAATTGTATCTTAACTGCGGCTAATAATGAGATTTTGGCAAAGAGACTATCTCCCGCAGGGAAGCTGCTACCATCAAATATTTGCCCTCATTAGACTCCCCTCTGGAAGAGCTTTCACTGCAAGCTGCAGATTCCCTCCTAACAGCAAGCTTTAGGATAGGGTACTGAATTGTAACTTACTTTCGCCTAATAATGCGATTTTGGCAAAGAGAGTATCTCCCGCAGGGAAGCTGCTACCATCAAATATTTGCCCTCGTTAGACTCCCCTCTGGAAGCGCTTTCACTGCAAGCTGCAGATTCCCTCCTAACAGCAAGCTTTAGGATAGGGTACTGAATTGTATCTTAACTGCGGCTAATAATGCGATTTTGGCAAAGAGAGTATCTCCCGCAGGGAAGCTGCTACCATCAAATGTTTGCCCTCATTAGACTCCCCTCTGGAAGCGCTTTCACTGCAAGCTGCAGATTCCCTCCTAACAGCAAGCTTTAGCATAGGGTACTGAATTGTAACTTAACTGCGGCTAATAAGGCGAAATTGGAAAAGAGAGTATCTCCCGCAGGGAAGCTGCTACCATCAAATGTTTGCCTTCGTTAGACTCCCGTCTGGAAGTGCTTTCACTGCAAGCTGCAGATTCCCTCCTAACAGCAAGCTTTAGGATAGGGTACTGAATTGTAACTTACTTTCGCCTAATAATGCGATTTTGGCAAAGAGAGTATCTCCCGCAGGGAAGCTGCTACCATCAAATGTTTGCCCTCATTAGACTCCCCTCTGGAAGCGCTTTCACTGCAAGCTGCAGATTCCCTCCTAACAGCAAGCTTTAGGATAGGGTACTGAATTGTAACTTAACTGCGGCTAATAAGGAGAATTTGGCAAAGAGAATATCTCCCGCAGGGAAGCTGCTACCATCAAATGTTTGCCCTCATTAGACTCCCCTCTGGAAGCGCTTTCACTGCAAGCTGCAGATTCCCTCCTAACAGCAAGATTTAGCACAGGGTACTGAATTGTAACTTACTTTCGCCTAATAATGCGATTTTGGCAAAGAGACTATCTCCCGCAGGGAAGCTGCTACCATCAAATGTTTGCCCTCATTAGACTCCCCTCTGGAAGCGCTTTCACTGCAAGCTGCAGATTCCCTCCTAACAGCAAGCTTTAGCATAGGGTACTGAATTGTAACTTACTTTCGCCTAATAATGCGATTATGGAAAAGAGACTATCTCCTGCAGGGAAGCTGCTACCATCAAATGTTTGCCCTCATTAGACTCCTCTCTGGAAGCGCTTTCACTGCAAGCTGCAGATTCCCTCCTAACAGCAAGCTTTAGGATAGGGTACTGAATTGTAACTTAACTACGGCTAATACTGCGATTTTGGCAAAGAGACTATCTCCCGCAGGGAAGCTGCTACCATCAAATGTTTGCCCTCATTAGACTCCCCTCTGGAAGCGCTTTCACTGCAAGCTGCAGATTCCCTCCTAACAGCAAGCTTTAGGATAGTGTACTGAATTGTAACTTAACTGCGGATATTAAGGCGATTTTGGCAAAGAGAATATCTCCCGCAGGGAAGCTGCTACCATCAAATATTTGCCCTCATTAGACTCCCCTCTGGAAGCGCTTTCACTGCAAGTTGCAGATTCCCTCCTAACAGCAAGCTTTAGGATAGTGTACTGAATTGTAACTTACTTTCGCCTAATAATGCGATTTTGGCAAAGAGAATATCTCCCGCAGGGAAGGTGCTACCATCAAATATTTGCCCTCATTAGACTCCCCTCTGGAAGTGCTTTCACTGCAAGCTGCAGATTCCCTCCTAACAGCAAGCTTTAGGATAGGGTACTGAATTGTAACTTACTTTCGCCTAATAATGCGATTTTGGCAAAGAGACTATCTCCCGCAGGGAAGCTGCTACCATCAAATGTTTGCCCTCGTTAGACTACCCTCTGGAAGCGCTTTCACTGCAAGCTGCAGATTCCCTCCTAACAGCAAGCTTTAGGATAGGGTACTGAATTGTATCTTAACTGCGGCTAATAATGCGATTTTGGCAAATAGAGTATCTCCCGCAGGGAAGCTGCTACCATCAAATGTTTGCCCTCATTAGACTCCCCTCTGGAAGCGCTTTCACTGCAAGCTGCAGATTCCCTCCTAACAGCAAGCTTTAGCATAGGGTACTGAATTGTAACTTAACTGCGGCTAATAAGGCGAAATTGGAAAAGAGAGTATCTCCCGCAGGGAAGCTGCTACCATCAAATGTTTGCCCTCGTTAGACTCCCGTCTGGAAGTGCTTTCACTGCAAGCTGCAGATTCCCTCCTAACAGCAAGCTTTAGGATAGGGTACTGAATTGTAACTTACTTTCGCCTAATAATGCGATTTTGGCAAAGAGAGTGTCTCCCGCAGGGAAGCTGCTACCATCAAATGTTTGCCCTCATTAGACTCCCCTCTGGAAGCGCTTTCACTGCAAGCTGCAGATTCCCTCCTAACAGCAAGCTTTAGGATAGGGTAGTGAATTGTAACTTAACTGCGGCTAATAAGGAGAATTTGGCAAAGAGAATATCTCCCGCAGGGAAGCTGCTACCATCAAATGTTTGCCCTCATTAGACTCCCCTCTGGAAGCGCTTTCACTGCAAGCTGCAGATTCCCTCCTAACAGCAAGATTTAGCATAGGGTACTGAATTGTAACTTAACTGCGGCTAATAAGGCGATTTTGGCAAAGAGAATATCTCCCGCAGGGAAGCTGCTACCATGAAATATTTGCCCTCATTAGACTCCCCTCTGGAAGCGCTTTCACTGCAAGCTGCAGATTCCCTCCTAACAGCAAGCTTTAGGATAGGGTACTGAATTGTAACTTACTTTCGCCTAATAATGCGATTATGGAAAAGAGACTATCTCCTGCAGGGAAGCTGCTACCATCAAATGTTTGCCCTCATTAGACTCCTCTCTGGAAGCGCTTTCACTGCAAGCTGCAGATTCCCTCCTAACAGCAAGCTTTAGGATAGGGTCCTGAATTGTAACTTACTTTCGCCTAATAATGCGATTTTGGCAAAGAGAGTATCTCCCGCAGGGAAGCTGCTACCATCAAATGTTTGCCCTCATTAGACTCCCCTCTGGAAGCGCTTTCACTGCAAGCTGCAGATTCCCTCCTAACAGCAAGCTTTAGGATAGGGTACTGAATTGTAACTTACTTTCGCCTAATAATGCGATTATGGAAAAGAGAGTATCTCCCGCAGGGAAGCTGCTACCATCAAATGTTTGCCCTCATTAGACTCCTCTCTGGAAGCGCTTTCACTGCAAGCTGCAGATTCCCTCCTAACAGCAAGCTTTAGGATAGGGCACTGAATTGTATCTTAACTGCGGCTAATAATGCGATTTTGGCAAAGAGAGTATCTCCCGCAGGGAAGCTGCTACCATCAAATATTTGCCCTCATTAGACTCCCCTCTGGAAGCGCTTTCACTGCAATCTGCAGATTCCCTCCTAACAGCAAGCTTTAGGATAGGGTACTGAATTGTAACTTAACTGCGGCTAATAAGGCGAAATTGGAAAAGAGAGTATCTCCCGCAGGGAAGCTGCTACCATCAAATGTTTGCCCTCATTAGACTCCCCTCTGGAAGCGCTTTCACTGCAAGCTGCAGATTCCCTCCTAACAGCAAGCTTTAGGATAGGGAACTGAATTGTAACTTAACTGCGGCTAATAATGCGATTTTGGCAAAGAGACTATCTCCCGCAGGGAAGCTGCTACCATCAAATGTTTGCCCTCATTAGACTCCCCTCTGGAAGCGCTTTCACTGCAAGCTGCAGATTCCCTCCTAACAGCAAGAATTAGCATAGGGTACTGAATTGTAATTTACTTTCACCTAATAATGCGATTTTGGCAAAGAGAATATCTCCCGCAGGGAAGCTGCTACCATCAAATGTTTGCCCTCGTTAGACTACCCTCTGGAAGCGCTTTCACTGCAAGCTGCAGATTCCCTCCTAACAGCAAGCTTTAGCATAGGGTACTGAATTGTAACTTACTTTCGCCTAATAATGCGATTATGGAAAAGAGACTATCTCCTGCAGGGAAGCTGCTACCATCAAATGTTTGCCCTCATTAGACTCCTCTCTGGAAGCGCTTTCACTGCAATCTGCAGATTCCCTCCTAACAGCAAGCTTTAGGATAGGGTACTGAATTGTAACTTACTTTCGCCTAATAATGCGATTTTGGCAAAGAGAGTATCTCCCGCAGGGAAGCTGCTACCATCAAATGTTTGCCCTCATTAGACTCCCCTCTGGAAGCGCTTTCACTGCAATCTGCAGATTCCCTCCTAACAGCAAGCTTTAGGATAGGGTACTGAATTGTATCTTAACTGCGGCTAATAAGGCGAAATTGGAAAAGAGAGTATCTCCCGCAGGGAAGCTGCTACCATCAAATGTTTGCCCTCGTTAGACTCCCGTCTGGAAGTGCTTTCACTGCAAGCTGCAGATTCCCTCCTAACAGCAAGCTTTAGGATAGGGTACTGAATTGTAACTTACTTTCGCCTAATAATGTGATTTTGGAAAAGAGAGTATCTCCCGCAGGGAAGCTGCTACCATCAAATGTTTGCCCTCATTAGACTCCCCTCTGGAAGCGCTTTCACTGCAAGCTGCAGATTCCCTCCTAACAGCAAGCTTTAGGATAGGGTACTGAATTGTAACTTAACTGCGGCTAATAAGGAGAATTTGGCAAAGAGAATATCTCCCGCAGGGAAGCTGCTACCATCAAATGTTTGCCCTCATTAGACTCCCCTCTGGAAGCGCTTTCACTGCAAGCTGCAGATTCCCTCCTAACAGCAAGCTTTAGGATAGGGTACTGAATTGTAACTTACTTTCGCCTAATAATGCGATTTTGGCAAAGAGAGTATCTCCCGCAGGGAAGCTGCTACCATCAAATGTTTGCCCTCGTTAGACTCCCCTCTGGAAGTGCTTTCACTGCAAGCTGCAGATTCCCTCCTAACAGCAAGCTTTAGCATAGGGTACTGTATTGTAACTTACTTTCGCCTAATAATGCGATTATGGAAAAGAGACTATCTCCTGCAGGGAAGCTGCTACCATCAAATGTTTGCCCTCATTAGACTCCTCTCTGGAAGCACTTTCACTGCAAGCTGCAGATTCCCTCCTAACAGCAAGCTTTAGGATAGGGTCCTGAATTGTAACTTACTTTCGCATAATAATGCGATTTTGGCAAAGAGAGTATCTCCCACAGGGAAGCTGCTACCATCAAATGTTTGCCCTCATTAGACTCCTCTCTGGAAGCGCTTTCACTGCAAGCTGCAGATTCCCTCCTAACAGCAAGCTTTAGGATAGGGCACTAAATTGTATCTTAACTGCGGCTAATAATGCGATTTTGGCAAAGAGACTATCTCCCGCAGGGAAGCTGCTACCATCAAATATTTGCCCTCATTAGACTCCCCTCTGGAAGCGCTTTCACTGCAAGCTGCAGATTCCCTCCTAACAGCAAGCTTTAGGATAGGGTCCTGAATTGTAACTTACTTTCGCCTAATAATGCGATTTTGGCAAAGAGACTATCTCCCGCAGGGAAGCTGCTACCATCAAATGTTTCCCTCATTAGACTCCCCTCTGGAAGCGCTTTCACTGCAAGCTGCAGATTCCCTCCTAACAGCAAGCTTTAGGATAGGGTACTGAATTGTAACTTAACTGCGGCTAATAAGGCGAAATTGGAAAAGAGAGTATCTCCCGCAGGGAAGCTGCTACCATCAAATGTTTGCCCTCGTTAGACTACCCTCTGGAAGCGCTTTCAATGCAAGCTGCAGATTCCCTCCAAACAGCAAGCTTTAGGATAGGGTACTGAATTGTAACTTACTTTCGCCTAATAATGCGAGTTTGGCAAAGAGACTATCTCCCGCAGGGAAGCTGCTAACATCAAATGTTTGCCCTCATTAGACTCCCCTCTGGAAGCGCTTTCACTGCAAGCTGCAGATTCCCTCCTAACAG
The DNA here is from genome assembly GCF_032191515.1 of Phaenicophaeus curvirostris. Taxonomy (NCBI): domain Eukaryota; kingdom Metazoa; phylum Chordata; class Aves; order Cuculiformes; family Cuculidae; genus Phaenicophaeus; species Phaenicophaeus curvirostris. Next base: position 488,639 of record NC_091402.1, on the reverse strand, counting down.
CAAGCTTTAGCATAGGGTACTGAATTGTAACTTACTTTCGCCTAATAATGCGATTATGGAAAAGAGACTATCTCCTGCAGGGAAGCTGCTACCATCAAATGTTTGCCCTCATTAGACTCCTCTCTGGAAGCGCTTTCACTGCAAGCTGCAGATTCCCTCCTAACAGCAAGCTTTAGGATAGGGTACTGAATTGTAACTTACTTTCGCCTAATAATGCGATTTTGGCAAAGAGAGTATCTCCCGCAGGGAAGCTGCTACCATCAAATGTTTGCCCTCATTAGACTCCCTTCTGGAAGCGCTTTCACTGCAAGCTGCAGATTCCCTCCTAACAGCAAGCTTTAGGATAGGGTACTGAATTGTAACTTAACTGCGGCTAATAAGGAGAATTTGGCAAAGAGAATATCTCCCGCAGGGAAGCTGCTAGCATCAAATGTTTTCCCTCATTAGACTCCCCTCTGGAAGCGCTTTCACTGCAAGCTGCAGATTCCCTCCTAACAGCAAGCTTTAGGATAGGGTACTGAATTGTAACTTACTTTCGCCTAATAATGTGATTATGGAAAAGAGAGTATCTCCCGCAGGGAAGCTGCTACCATCAAATGTTTGCCCTCATTAGACTCCCCTCTGGAAGCACTTTCACTGCAAGCTGCAGATTCCCTCCAAACAGCAAGATTTAGCATAGGGTACTGAATTGTAACTTAACTGCGGCTAATAAGGCGATTTTGGCAAAGAGAATATCTCCCGCAGGGAAGCTGCTACCATGAAAAATTTGCCCTCATTAGACTCCCCTCTGGAAGCGCTTTCACTGCAAGCTGCAGATTCCCTCCTAACAGCAAGCTTTAGGATAGGGTACTGAATTGTAACTTACTTTCGCCTAATAATGCGATTTTGGCAAAGAGAGTATCTCCCGCAGGGAAGCTGCTACCATCAAATGTTTGCCCTCGTTAGACTCCCCTCTGGAAGTGCTTTCACTGCAAGCTGCAGATTCCCTCCTAACAGCAAGCTTTAGCATAGGGTACTGAATTGTAACTTACTTTCGCCTAATAATGCGATTATGGAAAAGAGACTATCTCCTGCAGGGAAGCTGCTACCATCAAATGTTTGCCCTCATTAGACTCCTCTCTGGAAGCGCTTTCACTGCAAGCTGCAGATTCCCTCCTAACAGCAAGCTTTAGGATAGGGTCCTGAATTGTAACTTACTTTCGCATAATAATGCGATTTTGGCAAAGAGAGTTTCTCCCGCAGGGAAGCTGCTACCATCAAATGTTTGCCCTCATTAGACTCCCCTCTGGAAGCGCTTTCACTGCAAGCTGCAGATTCCCTCCTAACAGCAAGCTTTAGGATAGGGTACTGAATTGTAACTTAACTACGGCTAATACTGCGATTTTGGCAAAGAGACTATCTCCCGCAGGGAAGCTGCTACCATCAAATGTTTGCCCTCATTAGACTCCCCTCTGGAAGCGCTTTCACTGCAAGCTGCAGATTCCCTCCTAACAGCAAGCTTTAGCATAGGGTACTGAATTGTAACTTTCTGGGGCTAATAAGGCGATTATGGCAAAGAGAATATCTCCCGCAGGGAAGCTGCTACCATCAAATATTTGCCCTCATTAGACTCTCCTCTGGAAGCGCTTTCACTGCAAGCTGCAGATTCCCTCCTAACAGCAAGCTTTAGGATAGGGTACTGAATTGTAACTTAACTGGGGCTAATAAGGCGATTTTGGCAAAGAGAATATCTCCCGCAGGGAAGCTGCTACCATCAAATGTTTGCCCTCGTTAGACTACCCTCTGGAAGCGCTTTCACTGCAAGCTGCAGATTCCCTCCTAACAGCAAGCTTTAGGATAGGGTACTGAATTGTAACTTACTTTCGCCTAATAATGCGATTAGGGCAAAGAGACTATCTCCCGCAGGGAAGCTGCTACCATCAAATGTTTGCCCTCATTAGACTCCCCTCTGGGAGCGCTTTCACTGCAAGCTGCAGATTCCCTCCTAACAGCAAGCTTTAGGATAGGGTACTGAATTGTAACTTACTTTCGCCTAATAAGGCGATTTTGGCAAAGAGAATATCTCCTGCAGGGAAGCTGCTACCATCAAATGTTTGCCCTCGTTAGACTCCCCTCTGGAAGTGCATTCACTGCAAGCTGTAGATTCCCTCCTAACAGCAAGCTTTAGGATAGGGTACTGAATTGTAACTTAACTGCGGATAATAAGGCGATTTTGGCAAAGAGACTATCTCCCGCAGGGAAGCTGCTACCATAAAATATTTGCCCTCATTAGACTCCCCTCTGGAAGCGCTTTCACTGCAAGCTGCAGATTCCCTCCTAACAGCAAGCTTTAGGATAGGGTACTGAATTGTAACTTACTTTCGCCTAATAATGCGATATTGGCAAAGAGACTATCTCCCGCAGGGAAGCTGCTACCATCAAATGTTTGCCCTCATTAGACTCCCCTCTGGAAGCGCTTTCACTGCAAGCTGCAGATTCCCTCCTAACAGCAAGCTTTAGGATAGGGTACTGAATTGTAACTTACTTTCGCCTAATAATGCGATTTTGGCAAAGAGAGTATCTACCGCAGGGAAGCTGCTACCATCAAATGTTTGCCCTCGTTAGACTACCCTCTGGAAGCGCTTTCACTGCAAGCTGCAGATTCCCTCCTAACAGCAAGCTTTAGGATAAGGTTCTGAATTGTAACTTACTTTCGCCTAATAATGCGAGTTTGGAAAAGAGAGTATCTCCCGCAGGGAAGCTGCTACCATCAAATGTTTGCCCTCATTAGACTCCCCTCTGGAAGCGCTTTCACTGCAAGCTTCAGATTCCCTCCTAACAGCAAGCTTTAGGATAAGGTACTGAATTGTAACTTACTTTCGCCTAATAATGCGAGTTTGGAAAAGAGAGTATCTCCCGCAGGGAAGCTGCTACCATCAAATGTTTGCCCTCATTAGACTCCCCTCTGGAAGCGCTTTCACTGCAAGCTGCAGATTCCCTCCTAACAGCAAGCTTTAGGATAGGGTACTGAATTGTAACTTACTTTCGCCTAATAATGCGATTATGGCAAAGAGAGTATCTCCCGCAGGGAAGCTGCTACCATCAAATGTTTGCCCTCATTAGACTCCCCTCTGGAAGCGCTTTCACTGCAAGCTGCAGATTCCCTCCTAACAGCAAGCTTTAGGATAGGGTACTGAATTGTATCTTAACTGCGGCTAATAAGGCGATTTTGGCAAAGAGAATATCTCCCGTAGGGAAGCTGCTACCATCAAATGTTTGCCCTCGTTAGACTCCCCTCTGGAAGCGCTTTCACTGCAAGCTGCAGATTCCCTCCTAACAGCAAGCTTTAGGTTGGTGTACTGAATTGTAACTTACTTTCGCCTAATAATGCGATTTTGGCAAAGAGAGTATCACCCGCAGGGAAGCTGCTACCATCAAATGTTTGCCCTCATTAGACTCCCCTCTAGAAGCGCTTTCACTGCAAGCTGCAGATTCCCTCCTAACAGCAAGCTTTAGGATAGTGTACTGAATTGTAACTTACTTTCGCCTAATAATGCGATTTTGGCAAAGAGACTATCTCCCGCAGGGAAGCTGCTACCATCAAATGTTTGCCCTCATTAGACTCCCCTCTGGAAGTGCTTTCACTGCAAGCTGCAGATTCCCTCCTAACAGCAAGCTTTAGGATAGGGTACTGAATTGTAACTTACTTTCGCCTAATAATGCGATTTTGGCAAAGAGAGTACCTCCCGCAGGGAAGCTGCTACCATCAAATGTTTGCCCTCATTAGACTCCCCTCTGGAAGCGCTTTCACTGCAAGCTGCAGATTCCCTCCTAACAGCAAGCTTTAGGATAGGGTACTGAATTGTAACTTACTTTCGCCTAATAATGCGATTTTGGTAAAGAGATTATCTCCCGCAGGGAAGCTGCTACCATCAAATGTTTGCCCTCATTAGACTCCGCTCTGGAAGCGCTTTCACTGCAAGCTGCAGATTCCCTCCTAACAGCAAGCTTTAGGATAGGGTACTGAATTGTAACTTAACTGCGGCTAATAAGCCGATTTTGGCAAAGAGAATATCTCCCGCAGGGAAGCTGCTACCATCAAATATTTGCCCTCATTAGACTCCCCTCTGGAAGCGCTTTCACTGCAAGCTGCAGATTCCTTCCTAACAGCAAGCTTTAGGATAGGGTACTGAATTGTAACTTACTTTCGCCTAATAATGCGATTTTGGCAAAGAGAGTATCTCCCGCAGGGAAGCTGCTACCATCAAATGTTTGCCCTCATTAGACTCCCCTCTGGAAGCGCTTTCACTGCAAGCTGCAGATTCCCTCCTAACAGCAAGCTTTAGGATAGGGGACTGAATTGTAACTTACTTTCGCCTAATAATGCGATTTTGGCTAAGAGAATATATCCCGCAGGGAAGCTGCTACCATCAAATGTTTGCCCTCATTAGACTCCCCTCTGGAAGCGCTTTCACTGCAAGCTGCAGATTCCCTCCTAACAGCAAGCTTTAGGATAGGGTACTGAATTGTATCTTACTTTCGCCTAATAATGAGATTTTGGCAAAGAGAATATCTCCCGCAGGGAAGCTGCTACCATCAAATGTTTGCCCTCATTAGACTCCCCTGTTAAAGCGCTTTCACTGCAAGCTGCAGATTCCCTCCTAACAGCAAGCTTTAGGATAGGGTACTGAATTGTAACTTAACTGCTGCTAATAATGCGATTTTGGCAAAGAGAGTATCTCCCGCAGGGAAGCTGCTACCATCAAATGTTTGCCCTCATTAGACTCCCCTCTGGAAGCGCTTTCACTGCAAGCTGCAGATTCCTTCCTAACAGCAAGCTTTAGGATAGGGTACTGAATTGTAACTTACTTTCGCCTAATAATGCGATTTTGGCAAAGAGAGTATCTCCCGCAGGGAGGCTGCTACCATCAAATGTTTGCCCTCGTTAGACTCCCCTCTGGAAGCGCTTTCACTGCAAGCTGCAGATTCCCTCCTAACAGCAAGCTTTAGGATAGGGTACTGAATTGTAACTTACTTTCGCCTAATAATGCGATTTTGGCAAAGAGAGTATCTCCCGCAAGGAAGCTGCTACCATCAAATGTTTGCCCTCATTAGACTCCCCTCTGGAAGCGCTTTCACTGCAAGCTGCAGATTCCCTCCTAACAGCAAGCTTTAGGATAGGGTACTGAATTGTAACTTACTTTCGCCTAATAATGCGATTTTGGCAAAGAGACTATAACTCGCAGGGAAGCTGCTGCCACCAAATGTTTGCCCTCATTAGACTCCCCTCTGGAAGCGCTTTCACTGCAAGCTGCAGATTCCCTCCTAACAGCAAACTTTAGGATAGGGTACTGAATTGTAACTTAACTGCGGCTAATAATGCGATTTTGGCAAAGAGACTATAACTCGCAGGGAAGCTGCTGCCACCAAATGTTTGCCCTCATTAGACTCCCCTCTGGAAGCGCTTTCACTGCAAGCTGCAGATTCCCTCCTAACAGCAAGCTTTAGGATAGGGTACTGAATTGTAACTTAACTGCGGCTAATAATGCGATTTTGGCAAAGAGAGTATCTCCCGCAGGGAAGCTGCTACCATCAAATGTTTGCCCTCATTAGACTCCCCTGTTAAAGCGCTTTCACTGCAAGCTGCAGATTCCCTCCTAACAGCAAGCTTTAGGATAGGGTACTGAATTGTATCTTAACTGCTGCTAATAATGCGATTTTGGGAAGGAGAGTATCTCCCGCAGGGAAGCTGCTACCATCAAATGTTTGCCCTCATTAGACTCCCCTCTGGAAGCGCTTTCACTGCAAGCTGCAGATTCCCTCCTTACAGCAAGCTTTAGGATAGGGTACTGAATTGTAACTTACTTTCGCCTAATAATGCGATTTTGGCAAAGAGAGTATCTCCCGCAGGGAAGCTGCTACCATCAAATGTTTGCCCTCATTAGACTCCCCTCTGGAAGCACTTTCAGTGCAAGCTGCAGATTCCCTCCTAACAGCAAGCTTTAGGATAGGGTACTGAATTGTAACTTACTTTCGCCTAATAATGCGATTTTGGCAAAGAGAGTATCTCCCGCAGGGAAGCTGCTACCATCAAATGTTTGCCCTCATTAGACTCCCCTCTGGAAGCGCTTTCACTGCAAGCTGCAGATTCCCTCCTAACAGCAAGCTTTAGGATAGGGTACTGAATTGTTACTTACTTTCGCCTAATAATGCGATTTTGGTAAAGAGACTATAACTCGCAGGGAAGCTGCTGCCACCAAATGTTTGCCCTCATTAGACTCCCCTCTGGAAGCACTTTCACTGCAAGCTGCAGATTCCCTCCTAACAGCAAGCTTTAGGATAGGGTACTGAATTGTAACTTACTTTCGCCTAATAATGCGATTTTGGCAAAGAGAGAATCTCCCGCAGGGAAGCTGCTACCATCAAATATTTGCCCTCGTTAGACTCCCCTCTGGTAGCGCTTTCACTGCAAGCTGCAGATTCATCCTGACAGCAAGCTTTAGGATAGGGTACTGAATTGTAACTTACTTTCGCCTAATAATGCGATTTTATCAAAGAGAGTACCTCCCGCAGGGAAGCTTCTACCATCAAATGTTTGCCCTCATTAGACTCCCCTCTGGAAGCGCTTTCACTGCAAGCTGCAGATTCCCTCCTAACAGCAAGCTTTAGGATAGGGTACTGAATTGTAACTTAACTGCGGCGAATAAGGCGATTTTGGGAAAGAGAGTATCTCCCGCAGGGAAGCTGCTACCATCAAATGTTTGCCCTCATTAGACTCCCCTCTGGAAGCGCTTTCACTGCAAGCTGCAGATTCCCTCCTAACAGCAAGCTTTAGGATAGGGTACTGAATTGTAACTTACTTTCGCCTAATAATGCGATTTTGGCAAAGAGACTATCTCCCGCAGGGAAGCTGCTACCAGCAAATGTTTGCCCTCATTAGACTCCCCTCTGGAAGCGCTTTCACTGCAAGCTGCAGATTCCCTCCTAACAGCAAGCTTTAGGATAGGGTACTGAATTGTAACTAACTTTCGCCTAATAATGCGATTTTGGCAAAGAGAATATCTCCCGCAGGGAAGCTGCTACCATCAAATGGTTGCCCTCATTAGACTCCCCTCTGGAAGCGCTTTCACTGCAAGCTGCAGATTCCCTCCTAACAGCAAGCTTTAGGATAGGGTACTGAATTGTAACTTAACTGCGTTTAATAAGGGGATTTTGGCAAAGAGAGTATCTCCAGCAGGGAAGCTGCTACCATCAAATGTTTGCCCTCATTAGACTCCCCTCTAGAAGCGCTTTCACTGCAAGCTGCAGATTCCTTCCTAACAGCAAGCTTTAGGATAGGGTACTGAATTGTAACTTACTTTCGCCTAATAATGCGATGTTGGCAAAGAGAGTATCTCCCGCAGGGAAGCGGCTACCATCAAATGTTTGCCCTCATTAGACTCCCCTCTGGAAGCGCTTTCACTGCAAGCTGCAGATTCCCTCCTAACAGCAAGCTTTAGGATAGGGTACTGAATTGTATCTTACTTTCGCCTAATAATGCGATTTTGGAAAAGAGAATATAACTCGCAGGGAAGCTGCTGCCACCAAATGTTTGCCCTCATTAGACTCCCCTCTGGAAGCGCTTTCACTGCAAGCTGCAGATTCCCTCCTAACAGCAAGCTTTAGGATAGGGTACTGAATTGTATCTTAACTGCGGCTAATAAGGCGATTTTGGCAAAGAGAGTATCTCCCGCAGGGAAGCTGCTACCATCAAATGTTTGCCCTCATTAGACTCCCCTCTGGAAGCGCTTTCACTGCAAGCTGCAGATTCCCTCCTAACAGCAAGCTTTAGGATAGGGTACTGAATTGTAACTTAACTACGGCTAATAAGGCGATTTTGGCAAAGAGAATATCTCCCGCAGGGAAGCTGCTACCATCAAATGTTTGCCCTCATTAGACTCCCCTCTGGAAGCGCTTTCACTGCAAGCTGCAGATTCCCTCCTAACAGCAAGCTTTAGGATAGGGTACTGAATTGTAACTTAACTGCGGCTAATAAGGCGATTACGGAAAAGAGAGTATATACTGCAGGGAAGCTGCTACCATCAAATGTTTGCCCTCGTTAGACTCCCCTCTGGAAGCGCTTTCACTGCAAGCTGCAGATTCCCTCCTAACAGCAAGCTTTAGGATAGGGTACTGAATTGTATCTTACTTTCGCCTAATAATGCGATTTTGGCAAAGAGAGTATCTCCCGCAGGGAAGCTGCTACCATCAAATGTTTGCCCTCATTAGACTCCCCTCTGGAAGCGCTTTCACTGCAAGCTGCAGATTCCCTCCTAACAGCAAGCTTTAGGATAGGGTACTGAATTGTAACTTACTTTCGCCTAGTAATGCGATTTTGGCAAAGAGAGTATCTCCCGCAGGGAAGCTGCTACCATCAAATATTTGCCCTCATTAGACTCCCCTCTGGAAGCGCTTTCACTGCAAGCTGCAGATTCCCTCCTAACAGCAAGCTTTAGGATAGTGTACTGAATTGTAACTTAACTGCGGCTAATAAGGCGATTATGGCAAAGAGAGTATCTCCCGCAGGGAAGCTGCTACCATCAAATGTTTGCCCTCGATACACTCCCCTCTGGAACCGCTTTCACTGCAAGCTGCAGATTCCCTCCTAACAGCAAGCTTTAGGATAGGGTACTGAATTGTAACTTACTTTCGCCTAATAATGCGATTTTGGCAAAGAGACTATCTCCCGCAGGGAAGCTGCTACCATCAAATGTTTGCCCTCATTAGACTCCCCTCTGGAAGCGCTTTCACTGCAAGCTGCAGATTCCCTCCTAACAGCAAGCTTTAGGATAGGGTACTGAATTGTAACTTACTTTCGCCTAATAATGCGATTTTGTCAAAGAGAATATCTCCCGCAGGGAAGCTGCTACCATCAAATGTTTGCCCTCATTAGACTCCCCTCTGGAAGCGCTTTCACTGCAAGCTGCAGCTTCCCTCCTAACAGCAAGCTTTAGGATAGGGTACTGAATTGTAACTTAACTGCGGCTAATAAGGCGATTTTTGGCAAAGAGTATATCTCCCGCAGGGAAGCTGCTACCATCAAATGTTTGCCCTCATTAGACTCCCCTCTGGAAGCGCTTTCACTGCAAGCTGCAGATTCCCTCCTAACAGCAAGCTTTAGGATAGGGTACTGAATTGTATCTTACTTTCGCCTAATAATGCGATTTTGGAAAAGAGACTATAACTCGCAGGGAAGCTGCTGCCACCAAATGTTTGCCCTCATTAGACTCCCCTCTGGAAGCGCTTTCACTGCAAGCTGCAGATTCCCTCCTAACAGCAAGCTTTAGGATAGGGTACTGAATTGTAACTTAACTGCGTTTAATAAGCGGATTTTGGCAAAGAGAGTATCTCCCGCAGGGAAGCTGCTACCATCAAATGTTTGCCCTCATTAGACTCCCCTCTGGAAGCGCTTTCACTGCAAGCTGCAGATTCATCCTGACAGCAAGCTTTAGGATAGGGTACTGAATTGTATCTTACTTTCGCCTAATAATGCGATTATGGAAAAGAGAGTATCTCCCGCAGGGAAGCTGCTACCATCAAATGTTTGCCCTCATTAGACTCCCCTCTGGAAGCGCTTTCACTGCAAGCTGCAGATTCCCTCCTAACAGCAAGCTTTAGGATAGGGTACTGAATTGTAACTTAACTACGGCTAATAAGGCGATTTTGGCAAAGAGAATATCTCCCGCAGGGAAGCTGCTACCATCAAATGTTTGCCCTCATTAGACTCCCCTCTGGAAGCGCTTTCACTGCAAGCTGCAGATTCCCTCCTAACAGCAAGCTTTAGGATAGGGTACTGAATTGTAACTTAACTGCGGCGAATAAGGCGATTTCGGAAAAGAGAGTATATCCTGCAGGGAAGCTGCTACCATCAAATGTTTGCCCTCGTTAGACTCCCCTCTGGAAGCGCTTTCACTGCAAGCTGCAGATTCCCTCCTAACAGCAAGCTTTAGGATAGGGTACTGAATTGTATCTTACTTTCACCTAAAAATGCGATTTTGGCAAAGAGAGTATCTCCCGCAGGGAAGATGCTACCATCAAATGTTTGCCCTCATTAGACTCCCCTCTGGAAGCGCTTTCACTGCAAGCTGCAGATTCCCTCCTAACAGCAAGCTTTAGGATAGGGTACTGAATTGTAACTTACTTTCGCCTAATAATGCGGTTTTGGCAAAGAGAGTATCTCCCGCAGGGAAGCTGCTACCATCAAATGTTTGCCCTCATTAGACTCCCCTCTGGAAGCGCTTTCACTGCAAGCTGCAGATTCCTTCCTGACAGCAAGCTTTAGGATAGGGTACTGAATTGTAACTTACTTTCGCCTAATAATGCGATTTTGGAAAAGAGAGTATCTCCCGCAGGGAAGCTGCTACCATCAAATGTTTGCCCTCATTAGACTCCCCTCTGGAAGCGCTTTCACTGCAAGCTGCAGATTCCCTCCTAACAGCAAGCTTTAGGATAGGGTACTGAATTGTAGCTTAACTACGGCTAATAAGGCGATTTTGGCAAAGAGAATATCTCCCGCAGGGAAGCTGCTACCATCAAATGTTTGCCCTCATTAGACTCCCCTCTGGAAGCGCTTTCACTGCAAGCTGCAGATTCCCTCCTAACAGCAAGCTTTAGGATAGGGTACTGAATTGTAACTTAACTGCGGCTAATAAGGCGATTTCGGAAAAGAGAGTATATCCTGCAGGGAAGCTGCTACCATCAAATGTTTGCCCTCATTAGACTCCCCTCTGGAAGCGCTTTCACTGCAAGCTGCAGATTCCCTCCTAACAGCAAGCTTTAGGATAGGGTACTGAATTGTAGCTTAACTACGGCTAATAAGGCGATTTTGGCAAAGAGAATATCTCCCGCAGGGAAGCTGCTACCATCAAATGTTTGCCCTCATTAGACTCCCCTCTGGAAGCGCTTTCACTGCAAGCTGCAGATTCCTTCCTAACAGCAAGCTTTAGGATAGGGTACTGAATTGTAACTTAACTGCGGCTAATAAGGCGATTTCGGAAAGAGAGTATATCCTGCAGGGAAGCTGCTACCATCAAATGTTTGCCCTCGTTAGACTCCCCTCTGGAAGCGCTTTCACTGCAAGCTGCAGATTCCCTCCTAACAGCAAGCTTTAGGATAGGGTACTGAATTGTAACTTACTTTCGCCTAATAATGCGGTTTTGGCAAAGAGAGTATCTCCCGCAGGGAAGCTGCTACCATCAAATGTTTGCCCTCATTAGACTCCCCTCTGGAAGTGCTTTCACTGCAAGCTGCAGATTCCCTCCTAACAGCAAGCTTTAGGATAGGGTACTGAATTGTAACTTACTTTCGCCTAATAATGCGATTTTGGAAAAGAGAGTGTCTCCCGCAGGGAAGCTGCTACCATCAAATGTTTGCCCTCATTAGACTCCCCTCTGGAAGCGCTTTCACTGCAAGCTGCAGATTCCCTCCTAACAGCAAGCTTTAGGATAGGGTACTGAATTGTAACTTACTTTCGCCTAATAAGGCGATTTTGGAAAAGAGAATATCTCCCGCAGGGAAGCAGTTACCATCAAATGTTTGCCCTCATTAGACTCCCCTCTGGAAGCGCTTTCACTGCAAGCTGCAGATTCCCTCCTAACAGCAAGCTTTAGGATAGTGTACTGAATTGTATCTTACTTTCGCCTAATAATGCGATTTTGGCAAAGAGAGTATCTCCCGCAGGGAAGCTGCTACCATCAAATGTTTGCCCTCATTAGACTCCCCTCTGGAAGCGCTTTCACTGCAAGCTGCAGATTCCTTCCTGACAGCAAGCTTTAGGATAGGGTACTGAATTGTAACTTACTTTCGCCTAATAATGCGATTTTGGAAAAGAGAGTATCTCCCGCAGGGAAGCTGCTACCATCAAATGTTTGCCCTCATTAGACTCCCCTCTGGAAGCGCTTTCACTGCAAGCTGCAGATTCCCTCCTAACAGCAAGCTTTAGGATAGGGTACTGAATTGTAACTTAACTGCAGCTAATAAGGCGATTTTGGCAATGAGAATATCTCCCGCAGGGAAGCTGCTACCATCAAATGTTTGCCCTCATTAGACTCCCCTCTGGAAGCGCTTTCACTGCAAGCTGCAGATTCCCTCCTAACAGCAAGCTTTAGGATAGGGTACTGAATTGTAACTTACTTTCGACTAATAATGCGATTTTGGAAAAGAGAGTGTCTCCCGCAGGGAAGCTGCTACCATCAAATGTTTGCCCTCATTAGACTCCCCTCTGGAAGCGCTTTCACTGCAAGCTGCAGATTCCCTCCTAACAGCAAGCTTTCGGATAGGGTACTGAATTGTAACTTACTTTCGCCTAATAATGCGGTTTTGGCAAAGAGAGTATCTCCCGCAGGGAAGCTGCTACCATCAAATGTTTGCCCTCATTAGACTCCCCTCTGGAAGTGCTTTCACTGCAAGCTGCAGATTCCCTCCTAACAGCAAGCTTTAGGATAGGGTACTGAATTGTAACTTACTTTCGCCTAATAATGCGATTTTGGAAAAGAGAGTATCTCCCGCAGGGAAGCTGCTACCATCAAATGTTTGCCCTCATTAGACTCCCCTCTGGAAGCGCTTTCACTGCAAGCTGCAGATTCCCTCCTAACAGCAAGCTTTAGGATAGGGTACTGAATTGTAACTTACTTTCGTCTAATAAGGCGATTTTGGAAAAGAGAATATCTCCCGCAGGGAAGCAGTTACCATCAAATGTTTGCCCTCATTCGACTCCCCTCTGGAAGCGCTTTCACTGCAAGCTGCAGATTCCCTCCTAACAGCAATCTTTAGGATAGGGTACTGAATTGTAACTTACTTTCGCCTAATAATGCGATTTTGGCAAAGAGAGTATCTCCCGCAGGGAAGCTGCTACCATCAAATATTTGCCCTCATTAGACTCCCCTCTAGAAGCGCTTTCACTGCAAGCTGCAGATTCCCTCCTAACAGCAAGCTTTAGGATAGGGTACTGAATTGTATCTTAACTGCGGCTAATAAGGCGATTTTGGCAAAGAGAGTATCTCACGCAGGGAAGCTGCTACCATCAAATGTTTGCCCTCATTAGACTCCCCTCTGGAAGCGCTTTCACTGCAAGCTGCAGATTCCTTCCTAACAGCAAGCTTTAGGATAGGGTACTGAATTGTAACTTACTTTCGCCTAATAATGCAATTTTGGAAAAGAGAGTATCTCCCGCAGGGAAGCTGCTACCATCAAATGTTTGCCCTCTTTAGACTCCCCTCTGGAAGCGCTTTCACTGCAAGCTGCAGATTCCCTCCTAACAGCAAGCTTTAGGATAGGGTACTGAATTGTAACTTACTTTCGCCTAATAATGCGATTTTGGAAAAGAGAATATCTCCCGCAGGGAAGCAGTTACCATAAAATGTTTGCCCTCATTAGACTCCCCTCTGGAAGCGCTTTCACTGCAAGCTGCAGATTCCCTCCTAACAGCAAGCTTTAGGAAAGGGTACTGAATTGTAACTTAACTACGGCTAATAAGGCGATTTTGGCAAAGAGAATATCTCCCGCAGGGCAGCTGCTACCATCAAATGTTTGCCCTCATTAGACTCCCCTCTGGAAGCGCTTTCACTGCAAGCTGCAGATTCCCTCCTAACAGCAAGCTTTAGGATAGGGTACTGAATTGTATCTTAACTGCGGCTAATAAGGCGATTTTGGCAAAGAGAGTATCTCCCGCAGGGAAGCTGCTACCATCAAATGTTTGCCCTCATTAGACTCCCCTCTGGAAGCGCTTTCACTGCAAGCTGCAGATTCCTTCCTGACAGCAAGTTTTAGGATAGGGTACTGAATTGTAACTTACTTTCGCCTAATAATGCGATTTTGGGAAAGAGAGTATCTCCCGCAGGGAAGCTGCTACCATCAAATGTTTGCCCTCGTTAGGCTCCCCTCTGGAAGCGCTTTCACTGCAAGCTGCAGATTCCCTCCTAACAGCAAGCTTTAGGATAGGGTACTGAATTGTAACTTAACTGCGGCTAATAAGGCGATTATGGCAAAGAGAGTATCTCCCGCAGGGAAGCTGCTACCATCAAATGTTTGCCCTCGATACACTCCCCTCTGGAAGCGCTTTCACTGCAAGCTGCAGATTCCCTCCTAACAGCAAGCTTTAGGATAGGGTACTGAATTGTAACTTACTTTCGCCTAATAATGCGATTTTGGCAAAGAGAGTATCTCCCGCAGGGAAGCTGCTACCATCAAATGTTTGCCCTCATTAGACTCCCCTCTGGAAGCGCTTTCACTGCAAGCTGCAGATTCCCTCCTAACAGCAAGCTTTAGGATAGGGTACTGAATTGTTACTTACTTTCGCCTAATAATGCGATTTTGGCAAAGAGAGAATCTCCCGCAGGGAAGCTGCTACCATCAAATATTTGCCCTCGTTAGACTCCCCTCTGGTAGCGCTTTCACTGCAAGCTGCAGATTCCCTCCTAACAGCAAGCTTTAGGATAGGGTACTGAATTGTAACTTACTTTCGCCTAATAATGCGATTTTAGCAAAGAGAGTATCTCCCGCAGGGAAGCTTCTACCATCAAATGTTTGCCCTCATTAGACTCCCCTCTGGAAGCGCTTTCACTGCAAGCTGCAGATTCCCTCCTAACAGCAAGCTTTAGGATAGGGTACTGAATTGTAACTTAACTGCGGCTAATAAGGCGATTTTGGCAAAGAGAGTATCTCCCGCAGGGAAGCTGCTACCATCAAATGTTTGCCCTCGATATACTCCCATCTGGAAGCGCTTTCACTGCAAGCTGCAGATTCCCTCCTAACAGCAAGCTTTAGGATAGGGTACTGAATTGTAACTTAACTGCGGCGAATAAGGCGATTTTGGGAAAGAGAGTATCTCCCGCAGGGAAGCTGCTACCATCAAATGTTTGCCCTCATTAGACTCCCCTCTGGAAGCGCTTTCACTGCAAGCTGCAGATTCCCTCCTAACAGCAAGCTTTAGGATAGGGTACTGAATTGTAACTTACTTTCGCCTAATAATGCGATTTTGGCAAAGAGACTATCTCCCGCAGGGAAGCTGCTACCAGCAAATGTTTGCCCTCATTAGACTCCCCTCTGGAAGCGCTTTCACTGCAAGCTGCAGATTCCCTCCTAACAGCAAGCTTTAGGATAGGGTACTGAATTGTAACTAACTTTCGCCTAATAATGCGATTTTGGCAAAGAGAATATCTCCCGCAGGGAAGCTGCTACCATCAAATGGTTGCCCTCATTAGACTCCCCTCTGGAAGCGCTTTCACTGCAAGCTGCAGATTCCCTCCTAACAGCAAGCTTTAGGATAGGGTACTGAATTGTAACTTAACTGCGTTTAATAAGGGGATTTTGGCAAAGAGAGTATCTCCAGCAGGGAAGCTGCTACCATCAAATGTTTGCCCTCATTAGACTCCCCTCTAGAAGCGCTTTCACTGCAAGCTGCAGATTCCTTCCTAACAGCAAGCTTTAGGATAGGGTACTGAATTGTAACTTACTTTCGCCTAATAATGCGATGTTGGCAAAGAGAGTATCTCCCGCAGGGAAGCGGCTACCATCAAATGTTTGCCCTCATTAGACTCCCCTCTGGAAGCGCTTTCACTGCAAGCTGCAGATTCCCTCCTAACAGCAAGCTTTAGGATAGGGTACTGAATTGTAACTTACTTTCGCCTAATAATGCGATTTTGGAAAAGAGAATATAACTCGCAGGGAAGCTTCTGCCACCAAATGTTTGCCCTCATTAGACTCCCCTCTGGAAGCGCTTTCACTGCAAGCTGCAGATTCCCTCCTAACAGCAAGCTTTAGGATAGGGTACTGAATTGTAACTTAACTGCGGCTAATAAGGCGATTACGGAAAAGAGAGTATATACTGCAGGGAAGCTGCTACCATCAAATGTTTGCCCTCGTTAGACTCCCCTCTGGAAGCGCTTTCACTGCAAGCTGCAGATTCCCTCCTAACAGCAAGCTTTAGGATAGGGTACTGAATTGTATCTTACTTTCGCCTAATAATGCGATTTTGGCAAAGAGAGTATCTCCCGCAGGGAAGATGCTACCATCAAATGTTTGCCCTCATTAGACTCCCCTCTGGAAGCGCTTTCACTGCAAGCTGCAGATTCCCTCCTAACAGCAAGCTTTAGGATAGGGTACTGAATTGTAACTTACTTTCGCCTAGTAATGCGATTTTGGCAAAGAGAGTATCTCCCGCAGGGAAGCTGCTACCATCAAATATTTGCCCTCATTAGACTCCCCTCTGGAAGCGCTTTCACTGCAAGCTGCAGATTCCCTCCTAACAGCAAGCTTTAGGATAGGGTACTGAATTGTAACTTAACTGCGGCTAATAAGGCGATTATGGCAAAGAGAGTATCTCCCGCAGGGAAGCTGCTACCATCAAATGTTTGCCCTCGATACACTCCCCTCTGGAAGCGCTTTCACTGCAAGCTGCAGATTCCCTCCTAACAGCAAGCTTTAGGATAGGGTACTGAATTGTAACTTACTTTCGCCTAATAATGCGATTTTGGCAAAGAGACTATCTCCCGCAGGGAAGCTGCTACCATCAAATGTTTGCCCTCATTAGACTCCCCTCTGGAAGCGCTTTCACTGCAAGCTGCAGATTCCCTCCTAACAGCAAGCTTTAGGATAGGGTACTGAATTGTAACTTACTTTCGCCTAATAATGCGATTTTGTCAAAGAGAATATCTCCCGCAGGGAAGCTGCTACCATCAAATGTTTGCCCTCATTAGACTCCCCTCTGGAAGCGCTTTCACTGCAAGCTGCAGATTCCCTCCTAACAGCAAGCTTTAGGATAGGGTACTGAATTGTAACTTAACTGCGGCTAATAAGGCGATTTTTGGCAAAGAGTATATCTCCCGAAGGGAAGCTGCTACCATAAAATGTTTGCCCTCATTAGACTCCCCTCTGGAAGCGCTTTCACTGCAAGCTGCAGATTCCCTCCTAACAGCAAGCTTTAGGATAGGGTACTGAATTGTATCTTACTTTCGCCTAATAATGCGATTTTGGCAAAGAGACTATAACTCGCAGGGAAGCTGCTGCCACCAAATGTTTGCCCTCATTAGACTCCCCTCTGGAAGCGCTTTCACTGCAAGCTGCAGATTCCCTCCTAACAGCAAGCTTTAGGATAGGGTACTGAATTGTAACTTAACTGCGTTTAATAAGCGGATTTTGGCAAAGAGAGTATCTCCCGCAGGGAAGCTGCTACCATCAAATGTTTGCCCTCATTAGACTCCCCTCTGGAAGCGCTTTCACTGCAAGCTGCAGATTCCTTCCTAACAGCAAGCTTTAGGATAGGGTACTGAATTGTAACTTACTTTCGCCTAATAATGCGATGTTGGCAAAGAGAGTATCTCCCGCAGGGAAGCTGCTACCATCAAATGTTTGCCCTCATTAGACTCCCCTCTGGAAGCGCTTTCACTGCAAGCTGCAGATTCCCTCCTAACAGCAAGCTTTAGGATAGGCTACTGAATTGTAACTTACTTTCGCCTAATAATGCGATTTTGGCAAGGAGAGTATCTCCCGCAGGGAAGCTGCTACCATCAAATGTTTGCCCTCATTAGACTCCCCTCTGGGTGCGCTTTCACTGCAAGCTGCAGATTCCCTCCTAACAGCAAGCTTTAGGATAGGGTACTGAATTGTAACTTACTTTCGCCTAATAATGCGATTTTGGAAAAGAGACTATAACTCGCAGGGAAGCTGCTGCCACCAAATGTTTGCCCTCATTAGACTCCCCTCTGGAAGCGCTTTCACTGCAAGCTGCAGATTCCCTCCTAACAGCAAGCTTTAGGATAGGGTACTGAATTGTATCTTAACTGCGGCTAATAATGCGATTTTGGCAAAGAGAGTATCTCCCGCAGGGAAGCTGCTACCATCAAATGTTTGCCCTCATTAGACTCCCCTCTGGAAGCGCTTTCACTGCAAGCTGCAGATTCATCCTGACAGCAAGCTTTAGGATAGGGTACTGAATTGTAACTTACTTTCGCCTAATAATGCGATTATGGAAAAGAGAGTATCTCCCGCAGGGAAGCTGCTACCATCAAATGTTTGCCCTCATTAGACTCCCCTCTGGAAGCGCTTTCACTGCAAGCTGCAGATTCCCTCCTAACAGCAAGCTTTAGGATAGGGTACTGAATTGTAACTTAACTGCGGCTAATAAGGCGATTTCGGAAAAGAGAGTATATCCTGCAGGGAAGCTGCTACCATCAAATGTTTGCCCTCATTAGACTCCCCTCTGGAAGCGCTTTCACTGCAAGCTGCAGATTCCCTCCTAACAGCAAGCTTTAGGATAGGGTACTGAATTGTAGCTTAACTACGGCTAATAAGGCGATTTTGGCAAAGAGAATATCTCCCGCAGGGAAGCTGCTACCATCAAATGTTTGCCCTCATTAGACTCCCCTCTGGAAGCGCTTTCACTGCAAGCTGCAGATTCCTTCCTAACAGCAAGCTTTAGGATAGGGTACTGAATTGTAACTTAACTGCGGCTAATAATGCGGTTTTGGCAAAGAGAGTATCTCCCGCAGGGAAGCTGCTACCATCAAATGTTTGCCCTCATTAGACTCCCCTCTGGAAGTGCTTTCACTGCAAGCTGCAGATTCCCTCCTAACAGCAAGCTTTAGGATAGGGTACTGAATTGTAACTTACTTTCGCCTAATAATGCGATTTTGGAAAAGAGAGTGTCTCCCGCAGGGAAGCTGCTACCATCAAATGTTTGCCCTCATTAGACTCCCCTCTGGAAGCGCTTTCACTGCAAGCTGCAGATTCCCTCCTAACAGCAAGCTTTAGGATAGGGTACTGAATTGTATCTTAACTGCGGCTAATAAGGCGATTTTGGCAAAGAGAGTATCTCCCGCAGGGAAGCTGCTACCATCAAATGTTTGCCCTCATTAGACTCCCCTCTGGAAGCGCTTTCACTGCAAGCTGCAGATTCCTTCCTGACAGCAAGCTTTAGGATAGGGTACTGAATTGTAACTTACTTTCGCCTAATAATGCGATTTTGGAAAAGAGAGTATCTCCCGCAGGGAAGCTGCTACCATCAAATGTTTGCCCACATTAGACTCCCCTCTGGAAGCGCTTTCACTGCAAGCTGCAGATTCCCTCCTAACAGCAAGCTTTAGGATAGGGTACTGAATTGTAACTTAACTGCAGCTAATAAGGCGATTTTGGCAATGAGAATATCTCCCGCAGGGAAGCTGCTACCATCAAATGTTTGCCCTCATTAGACTCCCCTCTGGAAGCGCTTTCACTGCAAGCTGCAGATTCCCTCCTAACAGCAAGCTTTAGGATAGGGTACTGAATTGTAACTTACTTTCGACTAATAATGCGATTTTGGAAAAGAGAGTGTCTCCCGCAGGGAAGCTGCTACCATCAAATGTTTGCCCTCATTAGACTCCCCTCTGGAAGCGCTTTCACTGCAAGCTGCAGATTCCCTCCTAACAGCAAGCTTTCGGATAGGGTACTGAATTGTAACTTACTTTCGCCTAATAATGCGGTTTTGGCAAAGAGAGTATCTCCCGCAGGGAAGCTGCTACCATCAAATGTTTGCCCTCATTAGACTCCCCTCTGGAAGTGCTTTCACTGCAAGCTGCAGATTCCCTCCTAACAGCAAGCTTTAGGATAGGGTACTGAATTGTAACTTACTTTCGCCTAATAATGCGATTTTGGAAAAGAGAGTATCTCCCGCAGGGAAGCTGCTACCATCAAATGTTTGCCCTCATTAGACTCCCCTCTGGAAGCGCTTTCACTGCAAGCTGCAGATTCCCTCCTAACAGCAAGCTTTAGGATAGGGTACTGAATTGTAACTTACTTTCGTCTAATAAGGCGATTTTGGAAAAGAGAATATCTCCCGCAGGGAAGCAGTTACCATCAAATGTTTGCCCTCATTCGACTCCCCTCTGGAAGCGCTTTCACTGCAAGCTGCAGATTCCCTCCTAACAGCAATCTTTAGGATAGGGTACTGAATTGTAACTTACTTTCGCCTAATAATGCGATTTTGGCAAAGAGAGTATCTCCCGCAGGGAAGCTGCTACCATCAAATATTTGCCCTCATTAGACTCCCCTCTAGAAGCGCTTTCACTGCAAGCTGCAGATTCCCTCCTAACAGCAAGCTTTAGGATAGGGTACTGAATTGTATCTTAACTGCGGCTAATAAGGCGATTTTGGCAAAGAGAGTATCTCACGCAGGGAAGCTGCTACCATCAAATGTTTGCCCTCATTAGACTCCCCTCTGGAAGCGCTTTCACTGCAAGCTGCAGATTCCTTCCTAACAGCAAGCTTTAGGATAGGGTACTGAATTGTAACTTACTTTCGCCTAATAATGCAATTTTGGAAAAGAGAGTATCTCCCGCAGGGAAGCTGCTACCATCAAATGTTTGCCCTCATTAGACTCCCCTCTGGAAGCGCTTTCACTGCAAGCTGCAGATTCCCTCCTAACAGCAAGCTTTAGGATAGGGTACTGAATTGTAACTTACTTTCGCCTAATAATGCGATTTTGGAAAAGAGAATATCTCCCGCAGGGAAGCAGTTACCATAAAATGTTTGCCCTCATTAGACTCCCCTCTGGAAGCGCTTTCACTGCAAGCTGCAGATTCCCTCCTAACAGCAAGCTTTAGGAAAGGGTACTGAATTGTAACTTAACTACGGCTAATAAGGCGATTTTGGCAAAGAGAATATCTCCCGCAGGGCAGCTGCTACCATCAAATGTTTGCCCTCATTAGACTCCCCTCTGGAAGCGCTTTCACTGCAAGCTGCAGATTCCCTCCTAACAGCAAGCTTTAGGATAGGGTACTGAATTGTATCTTAACTGCGGCTAATAAGGCGATTTTGGCAAAGAGAGTATCTCCCGCAGGGAAGCTGCTACCATCAAATGTTTGCCCTCATTAGACTCCCCTCTGGAAGCGCTTTCACTGCAAGCTGCAGATTCCTTCCTGACAGCAAGTTTTAGGATAGGGTACTGAATTGTAACTTACTTTCGCCTAATAATGCGATTTTGGGAAAGAGAGTATCTCCCGCAGGGAAGCTGCTACCATCAAATGTTTGCCCTCGTTAGGCTCCCCTCTGGAAGCGCTTTCACTGCAAGCTGCAGATTCCCTCCTAACAGCAAGCTTTAGGATAGGGTACTGAATTGTAACTTAACTGCGGCTAATAAGGCGATTATGGCAAAGAGAGTATCTCCCGCAGGGAAGCTGCTACCATCAAATGTTTGCCCTCGATACACTCCCCTCTGGAAGCGCTTTCACTGCAAGCTGCAGATTCCCTCCTAACAGCAAGCTTTAGGATAGGGTACTGAATTGTAACTTACTTTCGCCTAATAATGCGATTTTGGCAAAGAGAGTATCTCCCGCAGGGAAGCTGCTACCATCAAATGTTTGCCCTCATTAGACTCCCCTCTGGAAGCGCTTTCACTGCAAGCTGCAGATTCCCTCCTAACAGCAAGCATTAGGATAGGGTACTGAATTGTAACTTACTTTCGCCAAATAATGCGATTTTGGCAAAGAGAATATCTCCCGCAGGGAAGCTGCTACCATCAAATGTTTGCCCTCATTAGACTCCCCTCTGGAAGCGCTTTCACTGCAAGCTGCAGATTCCCTCCTAACAGCAAGCTTTAGGATAGGGTACTGAATTGTATCTTAACTGCGGCTAATAAGGCGATTTTGGCAAAGAGAGTATCTCACGCAGGGAAGCTGCTACCATCAAATGTTTGCCCTCATTAGACTCCCCTCTGGAAGCGCTTTCACTGCAAGCTGCAGATTCCTTCCTAACAGCAAGCTTTAGGATAGGGTACTGAATTGTAACTTACTTTCGCCTAATAATGCAATTTTGGAAAAGAGAGTATCTCCCGCAGGGAAGCTGCTACCATCAAATGTTTGCCCTCATTAGACTCCCCTCTGGAAGCGCTTTCACTGCAAGCTGCAGATTCCCTCCTAACAGCAAGCTTTAGGATAGGGTACTGAATTGTAACTTACTTTCGCCTAATAATGCGATTTTGGAAAAGAGAATATCTCCCGCAGGGAAGCAGTTACCATAAAATGTTTGCCCTCATTAGACTCCCCTCTGGAAGCGCTTTCACTGCAAGCTGCAGATTCCCTCCTAACAGCAAGCTTTAGGAAAGGGTACTGAATTGTAACTTAACTACGGCTAATAAGGCGATTTTGGCAAAGAGAATATCTCCCGCAGGGCAGCTGCTACCATCAAATGTTTGCCCTCATTAGACTCCCCTCTGGAAGCGCTTTCACTGCAAGCTGCAGATTCCCTCCTAACAGCAAGCTTTAGGATAGGGTACTGAATTGTATCTTAACTGCGGCTAATAAGGCGATTTTGGCAAAGAGAGTATCTCCCGCAGGGAAGCTGCTACCATCAAATGTTTGCCCTCATTAGACTCCCCTCTGGAAGCGCTTTCACTGCAAGCTGCAGATTCCTTCCTGACAGCAAGTTTTAGGATAGGGTACTGAATTGTAACTTACTTTCGCCTAATAATGCGATTTTGGGAAAGAGAGTATCTCCCGCAGGGAAGCTGCTACCATCAAATGTTTGCCCTCGTTAGGCTCCCCTCTGGAAGCGCTTTCACTGCAAGCTGCAGATTCCCTCCTAACAGCAAGCTTTAGGATAGGGTACTGAATTGTAACTTAACTGCGGCTAATAAGGCGATTATGGCAAAGAGAGTATCTCCCGCAGGGAAGCTGCTACCATCAAATGTTTGCCCTCGATACACTCCCCTCTGGAAGCGCTTTCACTGCAAGCTGCAGATTCCCTCCTAACAGCAAGCTTTAGGATAGGGTACTGAATTGTAACTTACTTTCGCCTAATAATGCGATTTTGGCAAAGAGAGTATCTCCCGCAGGGAAGCTGCTACCATCAAATGTTTGCCCTCATTAGACTCCCCTCTGGAAGCGCTTTCACTGCAAGCTGCAGATTCCCTCCTAACAGCAAGCATTAGGATAGGGTACTGAATTGTAACTTACTTTCGCCAAATAATGCGATTTTGGCAAAGAGAATATCTCCCGCAGGGAAGCTGCTACCATCAAATGTTTGCCCTCATTAGACTCCCCTCTGGAAGCGCTTTCACTGCAAGCTGCAGATTCCCTCCTAACAGCAAGCTTTAGGATAGGGTACTGAATTGTAACTTACTTTCGCCTAATAATGCGATATTGGAAACGAGACTATAACTCGCAGGGAAGCTGCTGCCACCAAATGTTTGCCCTCATTAGACTCCCCTCTGGAAGCGCTTTCACTGCAAGCTGCAGATTCCCTCCTAACAGCAAGCTTTAGGATAGGGTACTGAATTGTAACTTACTTTCGCCTAATAATGCGATTTTGGCAAAGAGAGTATCTCCCGCAGGGAAGCTGCTACCATCAAATGTTTGCCCTCATTAGACTCCCCTCTGGAAGCGCTTTCACTGCAAGCTGCAGATTCCCTCCTAACAGCAAGCTTTAGGATAGGGTACTGAATTGTAATTTACTTTCGCCTAATAATGCGATTATGGCAAAGAGAATATCTCCCGCAGGGAAGCTGCTACCATCAAATGTTTGCCCTCATTAGACTCCCCTCTGGAAGCGCTTTCACTGCAAGCTGCAGATTCCCTCCTAACAGCAAGCTTTAGGATAGGGTACTGAATTGTATCTTAACTGCGGCTAATAAGGCGATTTTGGCAATGAGAGTATCTCCCGCAGGGAAGCTGCTACCATCAAATGTTTGCCCTCATTAGACTCCCCTCTGGAAGCGCTTTCACTGCAAGCTGCAGATTCATCCTGACAGCAAGCTTTAGGATAGGGTACTGAATTGTAACTTACTTTCGCCTAATAATGCGATTATGGAAAAGAGAGTATCTCCCGCAGGGAAGCTGCTACCATCAAATGTTTGCCCTCATTAGACTCCCCTCTGGAAGCGCTTTCACTGCAAGCTGCAGATTCCCTCCTAACAGCAAGCTTTAGGATAGGGTACTGAATTGTAACTTAACTGCGGCTAATAAGGCGATTTCGGAAAAGAGAGTATATCCTGCAGGGAAGCTGCTACCATCAAATGTTTGCCCTCGTTAGACTCCCCTCTGGAAGCGCTTTCACTGCAAGCTGCAGATTCCCTCCTAACAGCAAGCTTTAGGATAGGGTACTGAATTGTATCTTACTTTCACCTAAAAATGCGATTTTGGCAAAGAGAGTATCTCCCGCAGGGAAGATGCTACCATCAAATGTTTGCCCTCATTAGACTCCCCTCTGGAAGCGCTTTCACTGCAAGCTGCAGATTCCCTCCTAACAGCAAGCTTTAGGATAGGGTACTGAATTGTAACTTACTTTCGCCTAATAATGCGGTTTTGGCAAAGAGAGTATCTCCCGCAGGGAAGCTGCTACCATCAAATGTTTGCCCTCATTAGACTCCCCTCTGGAAGTGCTTTCACTGCAAGCTGCAGATTCCCTCCTAACAGCAAGCTTTAGGATAGGGTACTGAATTGTAACTTACTTTCGCCTAATAAGGCGATTTTGGCAAAGAGAATATCTCCCGCAGGGAAGCTGCTACCATCAAATGTTTGCCCTCATTAGACTCCCCTCTGGAAGCGCTTTCACTGCAAGCTGCAGATTCCCTCCTAACAGCAAGCTTTAGGATAGGGTACTGAATTGTAACTTAACTGCGGCTAATAAGGCGATTTTTGGCAAAGAGTATATCTCCCGCAGGGAAGCTGCTACCATAAAATGTTTGCCCTCATTAGACTCCCCTCTGGAAGCGCTTTCACTGCAAGCTGCAGATTCCCTCCTAACAGCAAGCTTTAGGATAGGGTACTGAATTGTAACTTACTTTCGCCTAATAATGCGATATTGGAAACGAGACTATAACTCGCAGGGAAGCTGCTGCCACCAAATGTTTGCCCTCATTAGACTCCCCTCTGGAAGCGCTTTCACTGCAAGCTGCAGATTCCCTCCTAACAGCAAGCTTTAGGATAGGGTACTGAATTGTAACTTACTTTCGCCTAATAATGCGATTTTGGCAAAGAGACTATCTCCCGCAGGGAAGCTGCTACCATCAAATGTTTGCCCTCATTAGACTCCCCTCTGGAAGCGCTTTCACTGCAAGCTGCAGATTCCCTCCTAACAGCAAGCTTTAGGATAGGGTACTGAATTGTATTTTACTTTCGCCTAATAATGCGATTATGGCAAAGAGAATATCTCCCGCAGGGAAGCTGCTACCATCAAATGTTTGCCCTCATTAGACTCCCCTCTGGAAGCGCTTTCACTGCAAGCTGCAGATTCCCTCCTAACAGCAAGCTTTAGGATAGGGTACTGAATTGTATCTTAACTGCGGCTAATAAGGCGATTTTGGCAATGAGAGTATCTCCCGCAGGGAAGCTGCTACCATCAAATGTTTGCCCTCATTAGACTCCCCTCTGGAAGCGCTTTCACTGCAAGCTGCAGATTCATCCTGACAGCAAGCTTTAGGATAGGGTACTGAATTGTAACTTACTTTCGCCTAATAATGCGATTATGGAAAAGAGAGTATCTCCCGCAGGGAAGCTGCTACCATCAAATGTTTGCCCTCATTAGACTCCCCTCTGGAAGCGCTTTCACTGCAAGCTGCAGATTCCCTCCTAACAGCAAGCTTTAGGATAGGGTACTGAATTGTAACTTACTTTCGCCTAATAATGCGATTTTGGCAAAGAGAGTATCTCCCGCAGGGAAGCTGCTACCATCAAATATTTGCCCTCATTAGACTCCCCTCTGGAAGCGCTTTCACTGCAAGCTGCAGATTCCCTCCTAACAGCAAGCTTTAGGATAGGGTACTGAATTGTATCTTAACTGCGGCTAATAAGGCGATTTTGGCAAAGAGAGTATCTCACGCAGGGAAGCTGCTACCATCAAATGTTTGACCTCATTAGACTCCCCTCTGGAAGCGCTTTCACTGCAAGCTGCAGATTCCTTCCTAACAGCAAGCTTTAGGATAGGGTACTGAATTGTAACTTACTTTCGCATAATAATGCAATTTTGGAAAAGAGAGTATCTCCCGCAGGGAAGCTGCTACCATCAAATGTTTGCCCTCATTAGACTCCCCTCTGGAAGCGCTTTCACTGCAAGCTGCAGATTCCCTCCTAACAGCAAGCTTTAGGATAGGGTACTGAATTGTAACTTACTTTCGCCTAATAAGGCGATTTTGGAAAAGAGAATATCTCCCGCAGGGAAGCAGTTACCATAAAATGTTTGCCCTCATTAGACTCCCCTCTGGAAGCGCTTTCACTGCAAGCTGCAGATTCCCTCCTAACAGCAAGCTTTAGGAAAGGGTACTGAATTGTAACTTAACTACGGCTAATAAGGCGATTTTGGCAAAGAGAATATCTCCCGCAGGGCAGCTGCTACCATCAAATGTTTGCCCTCGTTAGACTCCCCTCTGGAAGCACTTTCACTGCAAGCTGCAGATTCCCTCCTAACAGCAAGCTTTAGGATAGGGTACTGAATTGTATCTTACTTTCACCTAAAAATGCGATTTTGGCAAAGAGAGTATCTCCCGCAGGGAAGCTGCTACCATCAAATGTTTGCTGTCGTTAGACTCCCCTCTGGAAGCGCTTTCACTGCAAGCTGCAGATTCCCTCCTAACAGCAAGCTTTAGGATAGGGTACTGAATTGTAACTTACTTTCGCCTAATAATGCGATTTTGGCAAAGAGAGTATCTCCCGCAGGGAAGCTGCTACCATCAAATGTTTGCCCTCATTACACTCCCCTCTGGAAGTACTTTCACTGCAAGCTGCAGATTCCCTCCTAACAGCAATCTTTAGGATAGGGTACTGAATTGTAACTTACTTTCGCTTAATAATGCGATTTTGGCAAAGAGAGTATCTCCCGCAGGGAAGCTGCTACCATCAAATGTTTGCCCTCATTAGACTCCCCTCTGGAAGCGCTTTCACTGCAAGCTGCAGATTCCCTCCTAACAGCAAGCTTTAGGATAGGGTACTGAATTGTATCTTAACTGCGGCTAATAAGGCGATTTTGGCAAAGAGAGTATCTCCCGCAGGGAAGCTGCTACCATCAAATGTTTGCCCTCATTAGACTCCCCTCTGGAAGCGCTTTCACTGCAAGCTGCAGATTCCCTCCTAACAGCAAGCTTTAGGATAGGGTACTGAATTGTAACTTACTTTCGCCTAATAAGGCGATTTTGGAAAAGACAACATCTCCCGCAGGGAAGCTGTTACCATCAAATGTTTGCCCTCATTAGACTCCCCTCTGGAAGCGCTTTCACTGCAAGCTGCAGATTCCCTCCTAACAGCAAGCTTTACGATAGGTTACTGCATTGTATCTTAGTTTCGCCTAATAATGAGATTTTGGCAAAGAGAGTATCTCCCGCAGGGAAGCTGCTACCATCAAAGGTTTGCCCTCATTAGACTCCCCTCTGGAAGCGCTTTCACTGCAAGCTGAAGATTCCTTCCTAACAGCAAGCTTTAGGATAGGGTACTGAATTGTATCTTACTTTCGCCTAATAATGCGATTTTGGCAAAGAGAGTATCTCCCGCAGGGAAGCTGCTACCATCAAATATTTGCCCTCGTTAGACTACCCTCTAGAAGCGCTTTCACTGCAAGCTGCAGATTCCCTCCTAACAGCAAGCTTTAGGATAGGGTACTGAATTGTAACTTACTTTCGCCTAATAATGCGATTTTGGAAAAGAGACTACCTCCCGCAGGGAAGCTGCTACCATCAAATGTTTGCCCTCATTAGACTCCCCTCTGGAAGCGCTTTCACTGCAAGCTGCAGATTCCCTCCTAACAGCAAGCTTTAGGATAGGGTACTGAATTGTAACTTACTTTCGCCTAATAATGCGATTTTGGCAAAGAGACTATCTCCCGCAGGGAAGCTGCTACCAGCAAATGTTTGCCCTCATTAGACTCCCCTCTGGAAGCGCTTTCACTGCAAGCTGCAGATTCCCTCCTAACAGCAAGCTTTAGGATAGGGTACTGAATTGTATCTTAACTGCGGCTAATAAGGCGATTTTGGCAAAGAGAATATCTCCCGCAGGGAAGCTGTTACCATCAAATGTTTGCCCTCATTAGACTCCCCTCTAGAAGCGCTTTCACTGCAAGCTGCAGATTCCCTCCTAACAGCAAGCTTTAGGATAGGGTACTGAATTGTATCTTACTTTCGCCTAATAATGCGATTATGGCAAGGAGACTATCTCCCGCAGGGAAGCTGCTACCATCAAATGTTTGCCCTCATTAGACTCCCCTCGGGAAGCGATTTCACTGCAAGCTGCAGATTCCCTCCTAACAGCAAGCTTTAGGATAGGGTACTGAATTGTATCTTAACTGCGGCTAATAAGGCGATTTTGGCAATGAGAATATCTCCCGCAGGGAAGCTGCTACCATCAAATGTTTGCCCTCATTAGACTCCCCTCTGGAAGCGCTTTCACTGCAAGCTGCAGATTCCCTCCTAACAGCAAGCTTTAGGATAGGGTACTGAATTGTAACTTAAGTGCGGCTAATAAGGCGATTTTGGCAATAAGAATATCTCCCGCAGGGAAGCTGCTACCATCAAATGTTTGCCCTCATTAGACTCCCCTCTGGAAGCGTTTTCACTGCAAGCTGCAGATTCCCTCCTAACAGCAAACTTTAGGATAGGGTACTGAATTGTATCTTAACTGCGGCTAATAAGGCGATTTTGGCAAAGAGACTATCTCCCGCAGGGAAGCTGCTACCATCAAATGTTTGCCCTCATTAGACTCCCCTCTGGAAGCGCTTTCACTGCAAGCTGCAGATTCCCTCCTAACAGCAAGCTTTAGGATAGGGTACTGAATTGTAACTTACTTTCGCCTAAAAATGCGATTTTGGCAAAGAGAGTATCTCCCGCAGGGAAGCTGCTACCATCAAATGTTTGCCCTCATTAGACTCCCCTCTGGAAGCGCTTTCACTGCAAGCTGCAGATTCCCTCCTAACAGCAAGCTGTAGGACACTGTACTGAATTGTAACTTAACTGCGTCTAATAAGGCGATTTTGGCAAAGAGAATATCTCCCGCAGGGAAGCTGTTACCATCAAATGTTTGCCCTCATTAGACTCCCCTCTGGAAGCGCTTTCACTG
This sequence comes from Phaenicophaeus curvirostris, assembly GCF_032191515.1. NCBI lineage: Eukaryota > Metazoa > Chordata > Aves > Cuculiformes > Cuculidae > Phaenicophaeus > Phaenicophaeus curvirostris. Next base: position 459,618 of record NC_091402.1, on the reverse strand, counting down.
CAAGCTGCAGATTCCCTCCTAACAGCAAGCTTAGGATAGGGTACTGAATTGTATCTTACTTTCGCCTAATAATGCGATTTTGGCAAAGAGAGTATCTCCCGCAGGGAAGCTGCTACCATCAAATGTTTGCCCTCATTAGACTCCCCTCTGGAAGCGCTTTCACTGCAAGCTGCAGATTCCCTCCTAACAGCAAGCTTTAGGATAGGGTACTGAATTGTAACTTACTTTCGCCTAATAATGCGTATATGGAAAAGAGACTATCTCCCGCAGGGAAGCTGCTACCATCAAATGTTTGCCCTCATTAGACTCCCCTCTGGAAGTGCTTTCACTGCAAGCTGCAGATTCCCTCCTAACAGCAAGCTTTAGGATAGGGTACTGAATTGTAACTTAACTGCGGATAATAAGGCGATTTCGGAAAAGAGAGTATACACTGCAGGGAAGCTGCTACCATCAAATGTTTGCCCTCGTTAGACTCCCCTCTGGAAGCGCTTTCACTGCAAGCTGCAGATTCCCTCCTAACAGCAAGCTTTAGGATAGGGTACTGAATTGTAACTTACTTTCGCCTATTAATGCGGTTTTGGCAAAGAGAGTATCTCCCGCAGGGAAGCTGCTACCATCAAATGTTTGCCCTCATTAGACTCCCCTCTGGAAGCGCTTTCACTGCAAGCTGCAGATTCCCTCCTAACAGCAAGCTTAGGATAGGGTACTGAATTGTATCTTACTTTCGCCTAATAATGCGATTTTGGCAAAGAGAGTATCTCCCGCAGGGAAGCTGCTACCATCAAATGTTTGCCCTTGTTAGACTCCCCTCTGGAAGCGCTTTCACTGCAAGCTGCAGATTCCCTCCTAACAGCAAGCTTTAGGATAGGGTACTGAATTGTATCTTACTTTCGTCTAAAAATGATATTTTGGAAAAGAGACTATCTCCCACAGGGAAGCTGCTACCATCAAATGTTTGCCCTCATTAGACTCCCCTCTGGAAGCGCTTTCACTGCAAGCTGCAGATTCCCTCCTAACAGCAAGCTTTAGGATAGGGTACTGAATTGTAACTTACTTTCGCCTAAAAATGCGATTTTGGCAAAGAGAGTATCTCCCGCAGGGAAGCTGCTACCATAAAATGTTTGCCCTCATTAGACTCCCCTCTGGAAGCGCTTTCACTGCAAGCTGCAGATTCCCTCCTAACAGCAAGCTGTAGGACACTGTACTGAATTGTAACTTAACTGCGTCTAATAAGGCGATTTTGGCAAAGAGAATATCTCCCGCAGGGAAGCTGTTACCATCAAATGTTTGCCCTCATTAGACTCCCCTCTGGAAGCGCTTTCACTGCAAGCTGCAGATTCCCTCCTAACAGCAAGCTTAGGATAGGGTACTGAATTGTATCTTACTTTCGCCTAATAATGCGATTTTGGCAAAGAGAGTATCTCCCGCAGGGAAGCTGCTACCATCAAATGTTTGCCCTCATTAGACTCCCCTCTGGAAGCGCTTTCACTGCAAGCTGCAGATTCCCTCCTAACAGCAAGCTTTAGGATAGGGTACTGAATTGTAACTTAACTGCGGATAATAAGGCGATTTCGGAAAAGAGAGTATATACTGCAGGGAAGCTGCTACCATCAAATGTTTGCCCTCGTTAGACTCCCCTCTGGAAGCGCTTTCACTGCAAGCTGCAGATTCCCTCCTAACAGCAAGCTTTAGGATAGGGTACTGAATTCTAACTTACTTTCGCCTAATAATGCGGTTTTGGCAAAGAGAGTATCTCCCGCAGGGAAGCTGCTACCATCAAATGTTTGCCCTCATTAGACTCCCCTCTGGAAGTGCTTTCACTGCAAGCTGCAGATTCCCTCCTAACAGCAAGCTTTAGGATAGGGTACTGAATTGTAACTTAACTGCGGCTAATAAGGCGATTTTGGCAAAGAGACTATCTCCCGCAGGGAAGCTGCTACCATCAAATGTTTGCCCTCATTAGACTCCCCTCGGGAAGCGCTTTCACTGCAAGCTGCAGATTCCCTCCTAACAGCAAGCTTTAGGATAGGGTACTGAATTGTAACTTAACTGCGGCTAATAAGGCGATTTTGGCAAAGAGAATATCTCCCGCAGGGAAGCTGCTACCATCAAATGTTTGCCCTCATTAGACTCCCCTCTGGAAGCGCTTTCACTGCAAGCTGCAGATTCCCTCCTAACAGCAAGCTTAGGATAGGGTACTGAATTGTAACTTACTTTCGCCTAATAATGCGATTTTGGCAAAGAGAGTATCTCCCGCAGGGAAGCTGCTACCATCAAATGTTTGCCCTCATTAGACTCCCCTCTGGAAGCGCTTTCACTGCAAGCTGCAGATTCCCTCCTAACAGCAAGCTTTAGGATAGGGTACTGAATTGTAACTTACTTTCGCCTAATAATGCGAATTTGGAAAAGAGACTATCTCCCGCAGGGAAGCTGCTACCATCAAATGTTTGCCCTCATTAGACTCCCCTCTGGAAGCGCTTTCACTGCAAGCTGCAGATTCCCTCCTAACAGCAAGCTTTAGGATAGGGTACTGAATTGTAACTTAACTGCGGATAATAAGGCGATTTCGGAAAAGAGAGTATATACTGCAGGGAAGCTGCTACCATCAAATGTTTGCCCTCGTTAGACTCCCCTCTGGAAGCGCTTTCACTGCAAGCTGCAGATTCCCTCCTAACAGCAAGCTTTAGGATAGGGTACTGAATTGTAACTTACTTTCGCCTAATAATGCGGTTTTGGCAAAGAGAGTATCTCCCGCAGGGAAGCTGCTACCATCAAATGTTTGCCCTCATTAGACTCCCCTCTGGAAGTGCTTTCACTGCAAGCTGCAGATTCCCTCCTAACAGCAAGCTTTAGGATAGGGTACTGAATTGTAACTTAACTGCGGCTAATAATGCGATTTTGGCAAAGAGAGTATCTCCCGCAGGGAAGCTGCTACCATCAAATGTTTGCCCTCATTAGACTCCCCTCTGGAAGTGCTTTCACTGCAAGCTGCAGATTCCCTCCTAACAGCAAGCTTTAGGATAGGGTACTGAATTGTAACTTACTTTCGCCTAAAAATGCGATTTTGGCAAAGAGAGTATCTCCCGCAGGGAAGCTGCTACCATAAAATGTTTGCCCTCATTAGACTCCCCTCTGGAAGCGCTTTCACTGCAAGCTGCAGATTCCCTCCTAACAGCAAGCTGTAGGAAACTGTACTGAATTGTAACTTAACTGCGTCTAATAAGGCGATTTTGGCAAAGAGAATATCTCCCGCAGGGAAGCTGTTACCATCAAATGTTTGCCCTCATTAGACTCCCCTCTGGAAGCGCTTTCACTGCAAGCTGCAGATTCCCTCCTAACAGCAAGCTTTAGGATAGGGTACTGAATTGTAACTTACTTTCGCCTAATAATGCGATTTTGGCAAAGAGAGTATCTCCCGCAGGGAAGCTGCTACCATCACATGTTTGCCCTCATTAGACTCCCCTCTGGAAGCGCTTTCACTGCAAGCTGCAGATTCCCTCCTAACAGCAAGCTTTAGGAAATGGTACTGAATTGTAACTTACTTTCGCCTAATAATGCGATTTTGGCAAAGAGACTATCTCCCGCAGGGAAGCTGCTACCATCACATGTTTGCCCTCATTAGACTCCCCTCAGGAAGCGCTTTCACTGCAAGCTGCAGATTCCCTCCTAACAGCAAGCTTTAGGATAGGGTACTGAATTGTAGCTTACTTTCGCCTAAAAATGCGATTTTGGCAAAGAGAGTATCTCCCGCAGGGAAGCTGCTACCATCAAATGTTTGCCCTCATTAGACTCCCCTCTGGAAGCGATTTCACTGCAAGCTGCAGATTCCCTCCTAACAGCAAGCTTTAGGATAGGGTACTGAATTGTAACTTACTTTCGCCTAATAACACGATTTTGGCAAAGAGAGTATCTCCCGCAGGGAAGCTGCTACCATCAAATGTTTGCCCACATTAGACTCCCCTCTGGAAGCGCTTTCACTGCAAGCTGCAGATTCCCTCCTAACAGCAAGCTTTAGGATAGGGTACTGAATTGTAACTTAATTTCGCCTAATAATGCGATTTTGGCAAAGAGAATATCTCCCGCAGGGAAGCTGTTACCATCAAATGTTTGCCCTCATTAGACTCCCCTCTGGAAGCGCTTTCACTGCAAGCGGCAGATTTCCTCCTAACAGCAAGCTTCAGGAAAGGGTACTGAATTGTAACTTAACTGCGGATAATAAGGCGATTTCGGAAAAGAGAGTATATACTGCAGGGAAGCTGCTACCATCAAATGTTTGCCCTCGTTAGACTCCCCTCTGGAAGCGCTTTCACTGCAAGCTGCAGATTCCCTCCTAACAGCAAGCTTTAGGATAGGGTACTGAATTGTAACTTACTTTCGCCTAATAATGCGATTTTGGCAAAGAGACTATCTCCCGCAGGGAAGCTGCTACCAGCAAATGTTTGCCCTCATTAGACTCCCCTCTGGAAGCGCTTTCACTGCAAGCTGCAGATTCCCTCCTAACAGCAAGCTTTAGGATAGGGTACTGAATTGTATCTTAACTGCGGCTAATAAGGCGATTTTGGCAAAGAGAATATCTCCCGCAGGGAAGCTGTTACCATCAAATGTTTGCCCTCATTAGACTCCCCTCTAGAAGCGCTTTCACTGCAAGCTGCAGATTCCCTCCTAACAGCAAGCTTTAGGATAGGGTACTGAATTGTATCTTACTTTCGCCTAATAATGCGATTTTGGCAAAGAGACTATCTCCCGCAGGGAAGCTGATACCATCAAATGTTTGCCCTCATTAGACTCCCCTCTGGAAGCGCTTTCACTGCAAGCTGCAGATTACCTCCTAACAGCAAGCTTTAGGAAAGGGTACTGAATTGTCACTTACTTTCGCCTAATAATGCGATTTTGGCAAAGAGAGTATCTCCCGCAGGGAAGCTGTTACCATCAAATGTTTGCCCTCATTAGACTCCCCTCTGGAAGCGCTTTCACTGCAAGCTGCAGATTCCCTCCTAACAGCAAGCTTTAGGATAGGGTACTGAATTGTATCTTAACTGCGGCTAATAAGGCGATTTTGGCAATGAGAATATCTCCCGCAGGGAAGCTGCTACCATCAAATGTTTGCCCTCATTAGACTCCCCTCTGGAAGCGCTTTCACTGCAAGCTGCAGATTCCCTCCTAACAGCAAGCTTTAGGATAGGGTACTGAATTGTAACTTAACTGCGGCTAATAAGGCGATTTTGGCAATAAGAATATCTCCCGCAGGGAAGCTGCTACCATCAAATGTTTGCCCTCATTAGACTCCCCTCTGGAAGCGCTTTCACTGCAAGCTGCAGATTCCCTCCTAACAGCAAGCTTTAGGATAGGGTACTGAATTGTATCTTAACTGCGGCTAATAAGGCGATTTTGGCAAAGAGAGTATCTCCCGCAGGGAAGCTGCTACCATCAAATGTTTGCCCTCATTAGACTCCCCTCTGGAAGCGCTTTCACTGCAAGCTGCAGATTCCCTCCTAACAGCAAGCTTTAGGATAGGGTACTGAATTGTAACTTACTTTCGCCTAAAAATGCGATTTTGGCAAAGAGAGTATCTCCCGCAGGGAAGCTGCTACCATCAAATGTTTGCCCTCATTAGACTCCCCTCTGGAAGCGCTTTCACTGCAAGCTGCAGATTCCCTCCTAACAGCAAGCTGTAGGACACTGTACTGAATTGTAACTTAACTGCGTCTAATAAGGCGATTTTGGCAAAGAGAATATCTCCCGCAGGGAAGCTGTTACCATCAAATGTTTGCCCTCATTAGACTCCCCTCTGGAAGCGCTTTCACTGCAAGCTGCAGATTCCCTCCTAACAGCAAGCTTAGGATAGGGTACTGAATTGTATCTTACTTTCGCCTAATAATGCGATTTTGGCAAAGAGAGTATCTCCCGCAGGGAAGCTGCTACCATCAAATGTTTGCCCTCATTAGACTCCCCTCTGGAAGCGCTTTCACTGCAAGCTGCAGATTCCCTCCTAACAGCAAGCTTTAGGATAGGGTACTGAATTGTATCTTACTTTCGCCTAATAATGCGAATTTGGAAAAGAGACTATCTCCCGCAGGGAAGCTGCTACCATCAAATGTTTGCCCTCATTAGACTCCCCTCTGGAAGCGCTTTCACTGCAAGCTGCAGATTCCCTCCTAACAGCAAGCTTTAGGATAGGGTACTGAATTGTAACTTAACTGAGGATAATAAGGCGATTTCGGAAAAGAGAGTATATACTGCAGGGAAGCTGCTACCATCAAATGTTTGCCCTCGTTAGACTCCCCTCTGGAAGTGCTTTCACTGCAAGCTGCAGATTCCCTCCTAACAGCAAGCTTTAGGATAGGGTACTGAATTGTATCTTACTTTCGTCTAAAAATGATATTTTGGAAAAGAGACTATCTCCCGCAGGGAAGCTGCTACCATCAAATGTTTGCCCTCGTTAGACTCCCCTCTGGAAGCGCTTTCACTGCAAGCTGCAGATTCCCTCCTAACAGCAAGCTTTAGGAAAGGGTTCTGAATTGTAACTTACTTTCGCCTAATAATGCGATTTTGGCAAAGAGAGTATCTCCCGCAGGGAAGCTGCTACCATCAAATGTTTGCCCTCATTAGACTCCCCTCTGGAAGCGCTTTCACTGCAAGCTGCAGATTCCCTCCTAACAGCAAGCTTTAGGATCGGATACTGAATTGTAACTTACTTTCGCCTAATAATGCGATTTTGGCAAGGAGACTATCTCCCGCAGGGAAGCTGCTACCATCAAATGTTTGCCCTCATTAGACTCCCCTCTGGAAGTGCTTTCACTGCAAGCTGCAGATTCCCTCCTAACAGCAAGCTTTAGGATAGGGTACTGAATTGTAACTTACTTTCGCCTAATAATGCGATTTTGGCAAAGAGAGTATCTCCCGCAGGGAAGCTGCTACCATCAAATGTTTGCCCTCATTAGACTCCCCTCGGGAAGCGCTTTCACTGCAAGCTGCAGATTCCCTCCTAACAGCAAGCTTTAGGATAGGGTACTGAATTGTAACTTACTTTCGCCTAATAACGCGATTTTGGCAAAGAGAGTATCTCCCGCAGGGAAGCTGCTACCATCAAATGTTTGCCCTCATTAGACTCCCCTCGGGAAGCGCTTTCACTGCAAGCTGCAGATTCCCTCCTAACAGCAAGCTTTAGGATAGGGTACTGAATTGTAACTTAACTGCGGCTAATAAGGCGATTTTGGCAAAGAGAATATCTCCCGCAGGGAAGCGGCTACCATCAAATGTTTGCCCTCATTAGACTCCCCTCTGGAAGTGCTTTCACTGCAAGCTGCAGATTCCCTCCTAACAGCAATCTTTAGGATAGGGTACTGAATTGTAACTTACTTTCGCCTAAAAATGCGATTTTGGCAAAGAGAGTATCTCCCGCAGGGAAGCTGCTACCATCAAATGTTTGCCCTCGTTAGACTCCCCTCTGGAAGCGATTTCACTGCAAGCTGCAGATTCCCTCCTAACAGCAAGCTTTAGGATAGGGTACTGAATTGTAACTTAATTTCGCCTAATAATGCGATTTTGGCAAAGAGAATATCTCCCGCAGGGAAGCTGTTACCATCAAATGTTTGCCCTCATTAGACTCCCCTCTGGAAGCGCTTTCACTGCAAGCTGCAGATTCCCTCCTAACAGCAAGCTTTAGGATAGGATACTGAATTGTAACTTACTTTCGCCTAATATTGCGATTATGGCAAGGAGACTATCTCCCGCAGGGAAGCTGCTACCATCAAATGTTTGCCCTCATTAGACTCCCCTCTGGAAGCGCTTTCACTGCAAGCTGCAGATTCCCTCCTAACAGCAAGCTTTAGGATAGGGTACTGAATTGTAACTTACTTTCGCCTAATAATGCGATTTTGGCAAAGAGAGTATCTCCCGCAGGGAAGCTGCTACCATCAAATGTTTGCCCTCATTAGACTCCCCTCTGGAAGCGCTTTCACTGCAAGCTGCAGATTCCCTCCTAACAGCAAGCTTTAGGATAGGGTACTGAATTGTATCTTACTTTCGCGTAATAATGCGATTTTGGCAAAGAGAGTATCTCCCGCAGGGAAGCTGCTACCATCTAATGTTTGCCCTCATTAGACTCCCCTCTGGAAGTGCTTTCACTGCAAGCTGCAGATTCCCTCCTAACAGCAAGCTTTAGGATAGGGTACTGAATTGTAACTTACTTTCGCCTAATAATGCGATTTTGGCAAAGAGAGTATCTCCCGCAGGGAAGCTGCTACCATCAAATGTTTGCCCTCATTAGACTCCCCTCTGGAAGCGCTTTCACTGCAAGCTGCAGATTCCCTCCTAACAGCAAGCTTTAGGATAGGGTACTGAATTTTAACTTACTTTCGCCTAATAATGCGATTTTGGCAAAGAGAGTATCTCCCGCAGGGAAGCTGCTACCATCAAATGTTTGCCCTCGTTAGACTCCCCTCTGGAAGCGCTTTCACTGCAAGCTGCAGATTCCCTCCTAACAGCAAGCTTAGGATAGGGTACTGAATTGTATCTTACTTTCGCCTAATAATGCGATTTTGGCAAAGAGAGTATCTCCCGCAGGGAAGCTGCTACCATCAAATGTTTGCCCTCATTAGACTCCCCTCTGGAAGCGCTTTCACTGCAAGCTGCAGATTCCCTCCTAACAGCAAGCTTTAGGATAGGGTACTGAATTGTAACTTAACTGAGGATAATAAGGCGATTTCGGAAAAGAGAGTATATACTGCAGGGAAGCTGCTACCATCAAATGTTTGCCCTCGTTAGACTCCCCTCTGGAAGTGCTTTCACTGCAAGCTGCAGATTCCCTCCTAACAGCAAGCTTTAGGATAGGGTACTGAATTGTATCTTACTTTCGTCTAAAAATGATATTTTGGAAAAGAGACTATCTCCCGCAGGGAAGCTGCTACCATCAAATGTTTGCCCTCGTTAGACTCCCCTCTGGAAGCGCTTTCACTGCAAGCTGCAGATTCCCTCCTAACAGCAAGCTTTAGGAAAGGGTTCTGAATTGTAACTTACTTTCGCCTAATAATGCGATTTTGGCAAAGAGAGTATCTCCCGCAGGGAAGCTGCTACCATCAAATGTTTGCCCTCATTAGACTCCCCTCTGGAAGCGCTTTCACTGCAAGCTGCAGATTCCCTCCTAACAGCAAGCTTTAGGATCGGATACTGAATTGTAACTTACTTTCGCCTAATAATGCGATTTTGGCAAGGAGACTATCTCCCGCAGGGAAGCTGCTACCATCAAATGTTTGCCCTCATTAGACTCCCCTCTGGAAGTGCTTTCACTGCAAGCTGCAGATTCCCTCCTAACAGCAAGCTTTAGGATAGGGTACTGAATTGTAACTTACTTTCGCCTAATAATGCGATTTTGGCAAAGAGAGTATCTCCCGCAGGGAAGCTGCTACCATCAAATGTTTGCCCTCATTAGACTCCCCTCGGGAAGCGCTTTCACTGCAAGCTGCAGATTCCCTCCTAACAGCAAGCTTTAGGATAGGGTACTGAATTGTAACTTACTTTCGCCTAATAACGCGATTTTGGCAAAGAGAGTATCTCCCGCAGGGAAGCTGCTACCATCAAATGTTTGCCCTCATTAGACTCCCCTCGGGAAGCGCTTTCACTGCAAGCTGCAGATTCCCTCCTAACAGCAAGCTTTAGGATAGGGTACTGAATTGTAACTTAACTGCGGCTAATAAGGCGATTTTGGCAAAGAGAATATCTCCCGCAGGGAAGCGGCTACCATCAAATGTTTGCCCTCATTAGACTCCCCTCTGGAAGTGCTTTCACTGCAAGCTGCAGATTCCCTCCTAACAGCAATCTTTAGGATAGGGTACTGAATTGTAACTTACTTTCGCCTAAAAATGCGATTTTGGCAAAGAGAGTATCTCCCGCAGGGAAGCTGCTACCATCAAATGTTTGCCCTCGTTAGACTCCCCTCTGGAAGCGATTTCACTGCAAGCTGCAGATTCCCTCCTAACAGCAAGCTTTAGGATAGGGTACTGAATTGTAACTTAATTTCGCCTAATAATGCGATTTTGGCAAAGAGAATATCTCCCGCAGGGAAGCTGTTACCATCAAATGTTTGCCCTCATTAGACTCCCCTCTGGAAGCGCTTTCACTGCAAGCTGCAGATTCCCTCCTAACAGCAAGCTTTAGGATAGGATACTGAATTGTAACTTACTTTCGCCTAATATTGCGATTATGGCAAGGAGACTATCTCCCGCAGGGAAGCTGCTACCATCAAATGTTTGCCCTCATTAGACTCCCCTCTGGAAGCGCTTTCACTGCAAGCTGCAGATTCCCTCCTAACAGCAAGCTTTAGGATAGGGTACTGAATTGTAACTTACTTTCGCCTAATAATGCGATTTTGGCAAAGAGAGTATCTCCCGCAGGGAAGCTGCTACCATCAAATGTTTGCCCTCATTAGACTCCCCTCTGGAAGCGCTTTCACTGCAAGCTGCAGATTCCCTCCTAACAGCAAGCTTTAGGATAGGGTACTGAATTGTATCTTACTTTCGCGTAATAATGCGATTTTGGCAAAGAGAGTATCTCCCGCAGGGAAGCTGCTACCATCTAATGTTTGCCCTCATTAGACTCCCCTCTGGAAGTGCTTTCACTGCAAGCTGCAGATTCCCTCCTAACAGCAAGCTTTAGGATAGGGTACTGAATTGTAACTTACTTTCGCCTAATAATGCGATTTTGGCAAAGAGAGTATCTCCCGCAGGGAAGCTGCTACCATCAAATGTTTGCCCTCATTAGACTCCCCTCTGGAAGCGCTTTCACTGCAAGCTGCAGATTCCCTCCTAACAGCAAGCTTTAGGATAGGGTACTGAATTTTAACTTACTTTCGCCTAATAATGCGATTTTGGCAAAGAGAGTATCTCCCGCAGGGAAGCTGCTACCATCAAATGTTTGCCCTCGTTAGACTCCCCTCTGGAAGCGCTTTCACTGCAAGCTGCAGATTCCCTCCTAACAGCAAGCTTTAGGATAGTGTACTGAATTGTAACTTACTTTCGCCTAATAATGCGATTTTGGCAAAGAGAGTATCTCCCGCAGGGAAGCTGCTACCATCACATGTTTGCCCTCATTAGACTCCCCTCTGGAAGCGCTTTCACTGCAAGCTGCAGATTCCCTCCTAACAGCAAGCTTTAGGATAGGGTACTGAATTGTAACTTACTTTCGCCTAATAATGCGATTTTGGCAAAGAGAGTATCTCCCGCAGGGAAGCTGCTACCATCAAATGTTTGCCCTCATTAGACTCCCCTCTGGAAGTGCTTTCACTGCAAGCTGCAGATTCCCTCCTAACAGCAAGCTTTAGGATAGGGTACTGAATTGTAACTTACTTTCGCCTAATAATGCGATTTTGGCAAAGAGAGTATCTCCCGCAGGGAAGCTGCTACCATCAAATGTTTGCCCTCATTAGACTCCCCTCTGGAAGCGCTTTCACTGCAAGCTGCAGATTCCCTCCTAACAGCAAGCTTTAGGATAGGGTACTGAATTGTAACTTACTTTCGCCTAATAATGCGATTTTGGCAAAGAGAGTATCTCCCGCAGGGAAGCTGCTACCATCAAATGTTTGCCCTCATTAGACTCCCCTCTGGAAGCGCTTTCACTGCAAGCTGCAGATTCCCTCCTAACAGCAAGCTTTAGGATAGGGTACTGAATTGTATCTTACTTTCGCGTAATAATGCGATTTTGGCAAAGAGAGTATCTCCCGCAGGGAAGCTGCTACCATCTAATGTTTGCCCTCATTAGACTCCCCTCTGGAAGTGCTTTCACTGCAAGCTGCAGATTCCCTCCTAACAGCAAGCTTTAGGATAGGGTACTGAATTGTAACTTACTTTCGCCTAATAATGCGATTTTGGCAAAGAGAGTATCTCCCGCAGGGAAGCTGCTACCATCAAATGTTTGCCCTCATTAGACTCCCCTCTGGAAGCGCTTTCACTGCAAGCTGCAGATTCCCTCCTAACAGCAAGCTTTAGGATAGGGTACTGAATTTTAACTTACTTTCGCCTAATAATGCGATTTTGGCAAAGAGAGTATCTCCCGCAGGGAAGCTGCTACCATCAAATGTTTGCCCTCGTTAGACTCCCCTCTGGAAGCGCTTTCACTGCAAGCTGCAGATTCCCTCCTAACAGCAAGCTTTAGGATAGTGTACTGAATTGTAACTTACTTTCGCCTAATAATGCGATTTTGGCAAAGAGAGTATCTCCCGCAGGGAAGCTGCTACCATCACATGTTTGCCCTCATTAGACTCCCCTCTGGAAGCGCTTTCACTGCAAGCTGCAGATTCCCTCCTAACAGCAAGCTTTAGGATAGGGTACTGAATTGTAACTTACTTTCGCCTAATAATGCGATTTTGGCAAAGAGAGTATCTCCCGCAGGGAAGCTGCTACCATCAAATGTTTGCCCTCATTAGACTCCCCTCTGGAAGTGCTTTCACTGCAAGCTGCAGATTCCCTCCTAACAGCAAGCTTTAGGATAGGGTACTGAATTGTAACTTACTTTCGCCTAATAATGCGATTTTGGCAAAGAGAGTATCTCCCGCAGGGAAGCTGCTACCATCAAATGTTTGCCCTCATTAGACTCCCCTCTGGAAGCGCTTTCACTGCAAGCTGCAGATTCCCTCCTAACAGCAAGCTTTAGGATAGGGTACTGAATTGTAACTTACTTTCGCCTAATAATGCGATTTTGGCAAAGAGAGTATCTCCCGCAGGGAAGCTGCTACCATCAAATGTTTGCCCTCATTAGACTCCCCTCTGGAAGCGCTTTCACTGCAAGCTGCAGATTCCCTCCTAACAGCAAGCTTTAGGATAGGGTACTGAATTGTATCTTAACTGCGGCTAATAAGGCGATTTCGCAAAAGAGAGTATATCCTGCAGGGAAGCTGCTACCATCAAATGTTTGCCCTCGTTAGACTCCCCTCTGGAAGCGCTTTCACTGCAAGCTGCAGATTCCCTCCTAACAGCAAGCTTTAGGATAGGGTACTGAATTGTATCTTACTTTCGCCTAAAAATGCGATTTTGGCAAAGAGAGTATCTCCCGCAGGGAAGCTGCTACCATCAAATGTTTGCCCTCATTAGACTCCCCTCTGGAAGCGATTTCACTGCAAGCTGCAGATTCCCTCCTAACAGCAAGCTTTAGGATAGGGTACTGAATTGTAACTTACTTTCTCCTAATAATGCGATTTTGGCAAAGAGAGTATCTCCCGCAGGGAAGCTGCTACCATCAAATGTTTGCCCTCATTAGACTCCCCTCTGGAAGGGCTTTCACTGCAAGCTGCAGATTCCCTCCTAACAGCAATCTTTAGGATAGGGTACTGAATTGTAACTTACTTTCGACTAATAAGGCGATTTTGGCAAAGAGAATATCTCCCGCAGGGAAGCTGCTACCATCAAATGTTTGCCCTCGTTAGACTCCCCTCTGGAAGCGCTTTCACTGCAAGCTGCAGATTCCCTCCTAACAGCAAGCTTTAGGATAGGGTACTGAATTGTAACTTACTTTCGCCTAATAATGCGGTTTTGGCAAAGAGAGTATCTCCCGCAGGGAAGCTGCTACCATCAAATGTTTGCCCTCATTAGACTCCCCTCTGGAAGCGCTTTCACTGCAAGCTGCAGATTCCCTCCTAACAGCAAGCTGTAGGACACTGTACTGAATTGTAACTTAAATGCGTCTAATAAGGCGATTTTGGCAAAGAGAATATCTCCCGCAGGGAAGCTGTTACCATCAAATGTTTGCCCTCATTAGACTCCCCTCTGGAAGCGCTTTCACTGCAAGCTGCAGATTCCCTCCTAACAGCAAGCTTTAGGATAGGGTACTGAATTGTAACTTAACTGCGGCTAATAAGGCGATTTTGGCAATGAGAATATCTCCCGCAGGGAAGCTGCTACCATCAAATGTTTGCCCTCATTAGACTCCCCTCTGGAAGCGCTTTCACTGCAAGCTGCAGATTCCCTCCTAACAGCAAGCTTTAGGATAGGGTACTGAATTGTAACTTACTTTCGCCTAATAATGCGATTTTGGCAAAGAGAGTATCTCCCGCAGGGAAGCTGCTACCATCAAATGTTTGCCCTCATTAGACTCCCCTCTGGAAGCGCTTTCACTGCAAGCTGCAGATTCCCTCCTAACAGCAAGCTTTAGGATAGGGTACTGAATTGTAACTTACTTTCGCCTAATAAAGCGATTTTGGCAAAGAGAGTATCTCCTGCAGGGAAGCTGCTACCATCAAATGTTTGCCCTCATTAGACTCCCCTCTGGAAGCGCTTTCACTGCAAGCTGCAGATTCCCTCCTAACAGCAAGCTTTAGGATAGGGTACTGAATTGTAACTTAACTGCGGATAATAAGGCGATTTTGGCAATGAGAATATCTCCCGCAGGGAAGCTGCTACCATCAAATGTTTGCCCTCATTAGACTCCCCTCTGGAAGCGCTTTCACTGCAAGCTGCAGATTCCCTCCTAACAGCAAGCTTTAGGAAAGGGTTCTGAATTGTAACTTACTTTCGCCTAATAATGCGATTTTGGCAAAGAGAGTATCTCCCGCAGGGAAGCTGCTACCATCAAATGTTTGCCCTCATTAGACTCCCCTCTGGAAGCGCTTTCACTGCAAGCTGCAGATTCCCTCCTAACAGCAAGCTTTAGGATAGGGTACTGAATTGTAACTTAACTGCGGCTAATAAGGCAATTTTGGCAATGAGAATATCTCCCGCAGGGAAGCTGCTACCATCAAATGTTTGCCCTCATTAGACTCCCCTCTGGAAGCGCTTTCACTGCAAGCTGCAGATTCCCTCCTAACAGCAAGCTTTAGGATAGGGTACTGAATTGTAACTTACTTTCGCCTAATAATGCGATTTTGGCAAAGAGAGTATCTCCCGCAGGGAAGCTGCTACCATCAAATGTTTGCCCTCATTAGACTCCCCTCTGGAAGCGCTTTCACTGCAAGCTGCAGATTCCCTCCTAACAGCAAGCTTTAGGATAGGGTACTGAATTGTAACTTACTTTCGCCTAATAATGCGATTTAGGCAAAGAGAGTATCTCTCGCAGGGAATCTGCTACCATCACATGTTTGCCCTCATTAGACTCCCCTCTGGAAGCGCTTTCACTGCAAGCTGCAGATTCCCTCCTAACAGCAAGCTTAGGATAGGGTACTGAATTGTATCTTACTTTCGCCTAATAATGCGATTTTGGAAAAGAGACTATCTCCCGCAGGGAAGCTGCTACCATCAAATGTTTGCCCTCATTAGACTCCCCTCTGGAAGCGCTTTCACTGCAAGGTGCAGATTCCCTCCTAACAGCAAGCTTTAGGAAAGGGTACTGAATTGTAACTTAACTGCGGCTAATAAGGCGATTTCGCAAAAGAGAGTATATCCTGCAGGGAAGCTGCTACCATCAAATGTTTGCCCTCGTTAGACTCCCCTCTGGAAGCGCTTTCACTGCAAGCTGCAGATTCCCTCCTAACAGCAAGCTTTAGGATAGGGTACTGAATTGTATCTTACTTTCGCCTAAAAATGCGATTTTGGCAAAGAGAGTATCTCCCGCAGGGAAGCTGCTACCATCAAATGTTTGCCCTCATTAGACTCCCCTCTGGAAGCGCTTTCACTGCAAGCTGCAGATTCCCTCCTAACAGCAAGCTTTAGGATAGGGTACTGAATTGTAACTTACTTTCGCCGAATAATGCGATTATGGCAAAGAGAGTATCTCCCGCAGGGAAGCTGCTACCATCAAATGTTTGCCTTCATTAGACTCCCCTCTGGAAGTGCTTTCACTGCAAGCTGCAGATTCCCTCCTAACAGCAAGCTTTAGGAAAGGGTACTGAATTGTAACTTACTTTCGCCTAATAAAGCGATTTTGGCAAAGAGAGTATCTCCTGCAGGGAAGCTGCTACCATCAAATGTTTGCCCTCATTAGACTCCCCTCTGGAAGCGCTTTCACTGCAAGCTGCAGATTCCCTCCTAACAGCAAGCTTTAGGATAGGGTACTGAATTGTAACTTACTTTCGCCTAAAAATGCGATTTTGGCAAAGAGAGTATCTCCCGCAGGGAAGCTGCTACCATCAAATGTTTGCCCTCATTAGGCTCCCCTCTGGAAGCGCTTTCACTGCAAGCTGCAGATTCCCTCCTAACAGCAAGCTTTAGGATAGGGTACTGAATTGTAACTTACTTTCGCCTAAAAATGCGATTTTGGCAAAGAGAGTATCTCCCGCAGGGAAGCTGCTACCATCAAATGTTTGCCCTCATTAGACTCCCCTCTGGAAGCGCTTTCACTGCAAGCTGCAGATTCCCTCCTAACAGCAAACTTTAGGATAGTGTACTGAATTGTAACTTACTTTCGCCTAATAATGCGATTTTGGAAAAGAGAGTATCTCCCGCAGGGAAGCTGCTACCATCAAATGTTTGCCCTCATTAGACTCCCCTCTGGAAGCGCTTTCACTGCAAGCTGCAGATTCCCTCCTAACAGCAAGCTTTAGGAAAGGGTTCTGAATTGTAACTTACTTTCGCCTAATAATGCGATTTTGGCAAAGAGAGTATCTCCCACAGGGAAGCCGCTACCATCAAATGTTTGCCCTCATTAGACTCCCCTCTGGAAGCGCTTTCACTGCAAGCTGCAGATTCCCTCCTAACAGCAAGCTTTAGGATAGTGTACTGAATTGTAACTTACTTTCGCCTAATAATGCGATTTTGGCAAAGAGAGTATCTCCCGCAGGGAAGCTGCTACCATCAAACGTTTGCCCTCGTTAGACTCCCCTCCGGAAGCGCTTTCACTG
Organism: Phaenicophaeus curvirostris; assembly: GCF_032191515.1. Taxonomy (NCBI): domain Eukaryota; kingdom Metazoa; phylum Chordata; class Aves; order Cuculiformes; family Cuculidae; genus Phaenicophaeus; species Phaenicophaeus curvirostris. Next base: position 442,859 of record NC_091402.1, on the reverse strand, counting down.
CAAGCTGCAGATTCCCTCCTAACAGCAAGCTTTAGGATAGGGTACTGAATTGTTACTTAACTGCGGCTAATAAGGCGATTTTGGCAATGAGAATATCTCCCGCAGGGAAGCTGCTACCATCAAATGTTTGCCCTCATTAGACTCCCCTCTGGAAGCGCTTTCACTGCAAGCTGCAGATTCCCTCCTAACAGCAAGCTTTAGGATAGGGTACTGAATTGTAACTTACTTTCGCCTAATAATGCGATTTTGGCAAAGAGAGTATCTCCCGCAGGGAAGCTGCTACCATCAAATGTTTGCCCTCATTAGACTCCCCTCTGGAAGCGCTTTCACTGCAAGCTGCAGATTCCCTCCTAACAGCAAGCTTTAGGATAGGGTACTGAATTGTAACTTACTTTCGCCTAAAAAAGCGATTTTGGCAAAGAGAGTATCTCCTGCAGGGAAGCTGCTACCATCAAATGTTTGCCCTCATTAGACTCCCCTCTGGAAGCGCTTTCACTGCAAGCTGCAGATTCCCTCCTAACAGCAAGCTTTAGGATAGGGTACTGAATTGTAACTTAACTGCGGCTAATAAGGCGATTTTGGCAATGAGAATATCTCCCGCAGGGAAGCTGCTACCATCAAATGTTTGCCCTCATTAGACTCCCCTCTGGAAGCGCTTTTACTGCAAGCTGCAGCTTCCCTCCTAACAGCAAGCTTTAGGATAGGGTACTGAATTGTAACTTAACTGCGGCTAATAATGCGATTTTGGCAAAGAGAGTATCTCCCGCAGGGAAGCTGCTACCATCAAATGTTTGCCCTCATTAGACTCCCCTCTGGAAGCGCTTTCACTGCAAGCTGCAGATTCCCTCCTAACAGCAAGCTTTAGGATAGGGTACTGAATTGTAACTTAACTGCAGCTAATAAGGCGATTTTGGCAATGAGAATATCTCCCGCAGGGAAGCTGCTACCATCAAATGTTTGCCCTCATTAGACTCCCCTCTGGAAGTGCTTTCACTGCAAGCTGCAGATTCCCTCCTAACAGCAAGCTGTAGGACACTGTACTGAATTGTAACTTAACTGCGTATAATAAGGCGATTTGGCAATGAGAATATCTCCCGCAGGGAAGCTGCTACCATCAAATGTTTGCCCTCATTAGACTCCCCTCTGGAAGCGCTTTCACTGCAAGCTGCAGATTCCCTCCTAACAGCAAGCTTTAGGATAGGATACTGAATTGTAATTTACTTTCGCCTAATAATGCGATTATGGCAAAGAGAATATCTCCCGCAGGGAAGCTGCTACCATCAAATGTTTGCCCTCATTAGACTCCCCTCTGGAAGCGCTTTCACTGCAAGCTGCAGATTCCCTCCTAACAGCAAGCTTTAGGATAGGGTACTGAATTGTAACTTAACTGCGGCTAATAAGGCGATTACGGAAAAGAGAGTATATACTGCAGGGAAGCTGCTACCATCAAATGTTTGCCCTCGTTAGACTCCCCTCTGGAAGCGCTTTCACTGCAAGCTGCAGATTCCCTCCTAACAGCAAGCTTTAGGATAGGGTACTGAATTGTATCTTACTTTCGCCTAATAATGCGATTTTGGCAAAGAGAGTATCTCCCGCAGGGAAGCTGCTACCATCAAATGTTTGCCCTCATTAGACTCCCCTCTGGAAGCGCTTTCACTGCAAGCTGCAGATTCCCTCCTAACAGCAAGCTTTAGGATAGGGTACTGAATTGTAACTTACTTTCGCCTAATAATGCGATTTTGGCAAAGAGAGTATCTCCCGCAGGGAAGCTGCTACCATCAAATATTTGCCCTCATTAGACTCCCCTCTGGAAGCGCTTTCACTGCAAGCTGCAGATTCCCTCCTAACAGCAAGCTTTAGGATAGGGTACTGAATTGTATCTTAACTGCGGCTAATAAGGCGATTTTGGCAAAGAGAGTATCTCCCGCAGGGAAGCTGCTACCATCAAATGTTTGCCCTCATTAGATTCCCCTCTGGAAGCGCTTTCACTGCAAGCTGCAGATTCCTTCCTGACAGCAAGCTTTAGGATAGGGTACTGAATTGTAACTTACTTTCGCCTAATAATGCGATTTTGGCAAAGAGAGTATCTCCCGCAGGGAAGCTGCTACCATCAAATGTTTGCCCTCATTAGACTCCCCTCTGGAAGCGCTTTCACTGCAAGCTGCAGATTCCCTCCTAACAGCAAGCTTTAGGATAGGGTACTGAATTGTAACTTAACTGCGGCTAATAAGGCGATAATGGCAAAGAGAGTATCTCCCGCAGGGAAGCTGCTACCATCAAATGTTTGCCCTCGATACACTCCCCTCTGGAAGCGCTTTCACTGCAAGCTGCAGATTCCCTCCTAACAGCAAGCTTTAGGATAGGGTACTGAATTGTAACTTACTTTCGCCTAATAATGCGGTTTTGGCAAAGAGAGTATCTCCCGCAGGGAAGCTGCTACCATCAAATGTTTGCCCTCATTAGACTCCCCTCTGGAAGCGCTTTCACTGCAAGCTGCAGATTCCCTCCTAACAGCAAGCTTTAGGATAGGGTACTGAATTGTAACTTAACTGCGTTTAATAAGCGGATTTTGGCAAAGAGAGTATCTCCCGCAGGGAAGCTGCTACCATCAAATGTTTGCCCTCATTAGACTCCCCTCTGGAAACGCTTTCACTGCAAGCTGCAGATTCCTTCCTAACAGCAAGCTTTAGGATAGGGTACTGAATTGTAACTTACTTTCGCCTAATAATGCGATTATGGAAAAGAGAGTATCTCCCGCAGGGAAGCTGCTACCATCAAATGTTTGCCCTCATTAGACTCCCCTCTGGAAGCGCTTTCACTGCAAGCTGCAGATTCCCTCCTAACAGCAAGCTTTAGGATAGGCTACTGAATTGTAACTTACTTTCGCCTAATAATGCGATTTTGGCAAGGAGAGTATCTCCCGCAGGGAAGCTGCTACCATCAAATGTTTGCCCTCATTAGACTCCCCTCTGGGTGCGCTTTCACTGCAAGCTGCAGATTCCCTCCTAACAGCAAGCTTTAGGATAGGGTACTGAATTGTAACTTACTTTCGCCTAATAATGCGATTTTGGAAAAGAGACTATAACTCGCAGGGAAGCTGCTGCCACCAAATGTTTGCCCTCATTAGACTCCCCTCTGGAAGCGCTTTCACTGCAAGCTGCAGATTCCCTCCTAACAGCAAGCTTTAGGATAGGGTACTGAATTGTATCTTAACTGCGGCTAATAAGGCGATTTTGGCAAAGAGAGTATCTCCCGCAGGGAAGCTGCTACCATCAAATGTTTGCCCTCATTAGACTCCCCTCTGGAAGCGCTTTCACTGCAAGCTGCAGATTCCCTCCTAACAGCAAGCTTTAGGATAGGGTACTGAATTGTAATTTACTTTCGCCTAATAATGCGATTATGGCAAAGAGAATATCTCCCGCAGGGAAGCTGCTACCATCAAATGTTTGCCCTCATTAGACTCCCCTCTGGAAGCGCTTTCACTGCAAGCTGCAGATTCCCTCCTAACAGCAAGGTTTAGGATAGGGTACTGAATTGTAACTTAACTACGGTTAATAATGCGATTTTGGCAAAGAGAATATCTCCCGCAGGGAAGCTGCTACCATCAAATGTTTGCCCTCATTAGACTCCCCTTTGGAAGCGCTTTCACTGCAAGCTGCAGATTCCCTCCTAACAGCAAGCTTTAGGATAGGGTACTGAATTGTATCTTAACTGCGGCTAATAAGGCGATTTTGGCAAAGAGAGTATCTCCCGCAGGGAAGCTGCTACCATCAAATGTTTGCCCTCATTAGACTCCCCTCTGGAAGTGCTTTCACTGCAAGCTGCAGATTCCCTCCTAACAGCAAGCTTTAGGATAGGGTACTGAATTGTAACTTACTTTCGCCTAATAAGGCGATTTTGGAAAAGAGAATATCTCCCGCAGGGAAGCAGTTACCATCAAATGTTTGCCCTCATTCGACTCCCCTCTGGAAGCGCTTTCACTGCAAGCTGCAGATTCCCTCCTAACAGCAATCTTTAGGATAGGGTACTGAATTGTAACTTACTTTCGCCTAATAATGCGATTTTGGCAAAGAGAGTATCTCCCGCAGGGAAGCTGCTACCATCAAATATTTGCCCTCATTAGACTCCCCTCTGGAAGCGCTTTCACTGCAAGCTGCAGATTCCCTCCTAACAGCAAGCTTTAGGATAGGGTATTGAATTGTATCTTAACTGCGGCTAATAAGGCGATTTTGGCAAAGAGAGTATCTCCCGCAGGGAAGCTGCTACCATCAAATGTTTGCCCTCATTAGACTCCCCTCTGGAAGCGCTTTCACTGCAAGCTGCAGATTCCTTCCTGACAGCAAGCTTTAGGATAGGGTACTGAATTGTAACTTACTTTCGCCTAATAATGCGATTTTGGAAAAGAGAGTATCTCCCGCAGGGAAGCTGCTACCATCAAATGTTTGCCCTCATTAGACTCCCCTCTGGAAGCGCTTTCACTGCAAGCTGCAGATTCCCTCCTAACAGCAAGCTTTAGGATAGGGTACTGAATTGTAACTTAACTACGGCTAATAAGGCGATTTTGGCAAAGAGAATATCTCCCGCAGGGAAGCTGCTACCATCAAATGTTTGCCCTCATTAGACTCCCCTCTGGAAGCGCTTTCACTGCAAGCTGCAGCTTCCCTCCTAACAGCAAGCTTTAGGATAGGGTACTGAATTGTAACTTACTTTCGCCTAATAATGCGATTTTGGAAAAGAGAGTGTCTCCCGCAGGGAAGCTGCTACCATCAAATGTTTGCCCTCATTAGACTCCCCTCTGGAAGCGCTTTCACTGCAAGCTGCAGATTCCCTCCTAACAGCAAGCTTTCGGATAGGGTACTGAATTGTAACTTACTTGCGCCTAATAATGCGGTTTTGGCAAAGAGAGTATCTCCCGCAGGGAAGCTGCTACCATCAAATGTTTGCCCTCATTAGACTCCCCTCTGGATGTGCTTTCACTGCAAGCTGCAGATTCCCTCCTAACAGCAAGCTTTAGGATAGGGTACTGAATTGTAACTTACTTTCGCCTAATAATGCGATTTTGGAAAAGAGAGTATCTCCCGCAGGGAAGCTGCTACCATCAAATGTTTGCCCTCATTAGACTCCCCTCTGGAAGCGCTTTCACTGCAAGCTGCAGATTCCCTCCTAACAGCAAGCTTTAGGATAGGGTACTGAATTGTAACTTACTTTCGCCTAATAAGGCGATTTTTGAAAAGAGAATATCTCCCGCAGGGAAGCAGTTACCATCAAATGTTTGCCCTCATTCGACTCCCCTCTGGAAGCGCTTTCACTGCAAGCTGCAGATTCCCTCCTAACAGCAAGCTTTAGGATAGGGTACTGAATTGTATCTTAACTGCGGCTAATAAGGCGATTTTGGCAAAGAGAGTATCTCCCGCAGGGAAGCTGCTACCATCAAATATTTGCCCTCATTAGACTCCCCTCTGGAAGCGCTTTCACTGCAAGCTGCAGATTCCCTCCTAACAGCAAGCTTTAGGATAGGGTACTGAATTGTATCTTAACTGCGGATAATAAGGCGATTTTGGCAAAGAGAGTATCTCCCGCAGGGAAGCTGCTACCATCAAATGTTTGCCCTCATTAGACTCCCCTCTGGAAGCGCTTTCACTGCAAGCTGCAGATTCCCTCCTAACAGCAAGCTTTAGGATAGGGTACTGAATTGTAACTTAACTGCGGCTAATAACGCGATTTCGGAAAAGAGAGTATATCCTGCAGGGAAGCTGCTACCATCAAATGTTTGCCCTCGTTAGACTCCCCTCTGGAAGCGCTTTCACTGCAAGCTGCAGATTCCCTCCTAACAGCAAGCTTTAGGATAGGGTACTGAATTGTAACTTACTTTCGCCTAATAATGCGGTTTTGGCAAAGAGAGTATCTCCCGCAGGGAAGCTGCTACCATCAAATGTTTGCCCTCATTAGACTCCCCTCTGGAAGCGCTTTCACTGCAAGCTGCAGATTCCCTCCTAACAGCAAGCTTTAGGATAGGGTACTGAATTGTAACTTATTTTCGCCTAATAATGCGATTTTGGAAAAGAGAGTGTCTCCCGCAGGGAAGCTGCTACCATCAAATGTTTGCCCTCATTAGACTCCCCTCTGGAAGCACTTTCACTGCAAGCTGCAGATTCCCTCCTAACAGCAAGCTTTAGGATAGGGTACTGAATTGTAACTTACTTTCGCCTAATAAGGCGATTTTGGAAAAGAGAATATCTCCCGCAGGGAAGCAGTTACCATCAAATGTTTGCCCTCATTCGACTCCCCTCTGGAAGCGCTTTCACTGCAAGCTGCAGATTCCCTCCTAACAGCAATCTTTAGGATAGGGTACTGAATTGTAACTTACTTTCGCCTAATAATGCGATTTTGGCAAAGAGAGTATCTCCCGCAGGGAAGCTGCTACCATCAAATATTTGCCCTCATTAGACTCCCCTCTGGAAGCGCTTTCACTGCAAGCTGCAGATTCCCTCCTAACAGCAAGCTTTAGGAAAGGGTACTGAATTGTAACTTAACTACGGCTAATAAGGCGATTTTGGCAAAGAGAATATCTCCCGCAGGGGAGCTGCTACCATCAAATGTTTGCCCTCATTAGACTCCCCTCTGGAAGCGCTTTCACTGCAAGCTGCAGATTCCCTCCTAACAGCAAGCTTTAGGATAGGGTACTGAATTGTAACTTAACTGCGGCTAATAAGGCGATTTCGGAAAAGAGAGTATATCCTGCAGGGAAGCTGCTACCATCAAATGTTTGCCCTCGTTAGACTCCCCTCTGGAAGCGCTTTCACTGCAAGCTGCAGATTCCCTCCTAACAGCAAGCTTTAGGATAGGGTACTGAATTGTATCTTACTTTCGCCTAAAAATGCGATTTTGGCAAAGAGAGTATCTCCCGCAGGGAAGCTGCTACCATCAAATGTTTGCCCTCATTAGACTCCCCTCTGGAAGCGCTTTCACTGCAAGCTGCAGATTCCCTCCTAACAGCAAGCTTTAGGATAGGGTACTGAATTGTAACTTACTTTCGCCTAATAATGCGATTTTGGCAAAGAGAGTATCTCCCGCAGGGAAGCTGCTACCATCAAATGTTTGCCCTCATTAGACTCCCCTCTGGAAGCGCTTTCACTGCAAGCTGCAGATTCCCTCCTAACAGCAAGCTTTAGGATAGGGTACTGAATTGTATCTTAACTGCGGCTAATAAGGCGATTTTGGCAAAGAGAGTATCTCCCGCAGGGAAGCTGCTACCATCAAATGTTTGCCCTCATTAGACTCCCCTCTGGAAGCGCTTTCACTGCAAGCTGCAGATTCCCTCCTAACAGCAAGCTTTACGATAGGGTACTGAATTGTAACTTACTTTCGCCTAATAAGGCGATTTTGGAAAAGACAACATCTCCCGCAGGGAAGCTGTTACCATCAAATGTTTGCCCTCATTAGACTCCCCTCTGGAAGCGCTTTCACTGCAAGCTGCAGATTCCCTCCTAACAGCAAGCTTTACGATAGGTTACTGCATTGTATCTTAGTTTCGCCTAATAATGCGATTTTGGCAAAGAGAGTATCTCCCGCCAGGGAAGCTGCTCTACCATCAAAGGTTTGCCCTCATTAGACTCCCCTCTGGAAGCGCTTTCACTGCAAGCTGAAGATTCCTTCCTAACAGCAAGCTTTAGGATAGGGTACTGAATTGTATCTTACTTTCGCCTAATAATGCGATTTTGGCAAAGAGAGTATCTCCCGCAGGGAAGCTGCTACCATCAAATATTTGCCCTCGTTAGACTACCCTCTAGAAACGCTTTCACTGCAAGCTGCAGATTCCCTCCTAACAGCAAGCTTTAGGATAGGGTACTGAATTGTAACTTACTTTCGCCTAATAATGCGATTTTGGAAAAGAGACTACCTCCCGCAGGGAAGCTGCTACCATAAAATGGTTGCCCTCATTAGACTCCCCTCTGGAAGCGCTTTCACTGCAAGCTGCAGATTCCCTCCTAACAGCAAGCTTTAGGATAGAGTACTGAATTGTAACTTAACTGCGGATAATAAGGCGATTTCGGAAAAGAGAGTATATACTGCAGGGAAGCTGCTACCATCAAATGTTTGCCCTCGTTAGACTCCCCTCTGGAAGTGCTTTCACTGCAAGCTGCAGATTCCCTCCTAAACAGCAAGCTTTAGGATAGGGTACTGAATTGTAACTTACTTTCGCCTAATAATGCGGTTTTGGCAAAGAGAGTATCTCCCGCAGGGAAGCTGCTTACCATCAAATGTTTGCCCTCATTAGACTCCCCTCTGGAAGTGCTTTCACTGCAAGCTGCAGATTCCCTCCTAACAGCAAGCTTTAGGATAGAGTACTGAATTGTAACTTAACTGGCGGCTAATAATGCGATTTTGGCAAAGAGAGTATCTCCCGCAGGGAAGCTGCTACCATCAAATGTTTGCCCTCATTAGACTCCCCTCTGGAAGCGCTTTCACTGCAAGCTGCAGATTCCCTCCTAACAGCAAGCTTTTAGGATAGGGTACTGAATTGTAACTTAACTGCGGATAATAAGGCGATTTTGGCAAAGAGAATATCTCCCGCAGGGAAGCTGCTACCATCAAATGTTTGCCCTCATTAGACTCCCCCTCTGGAAGTGCTTTCACTGCAAGCTGCAGATTCCCTCCTAACAGCAAGCTTTAGGATAGGGTACTGAATTGTAACTTACTTTCCGCCTAAAAATGCGATTTTGGCAAAGAGAGTATCTCCCGCAGGGAAGCTGCTACCATCAAATGTTTGCCCTCATTAGACTCCCCTCTGGAAGCGCTTTCACTGCAAGCTGCAGATTCCTCCTAACAGCAAGCTGTAGGACACTGTACTGAATTGTAACTTAACTGCGTCTAATAAGGCGATTTGGCAGAGAGAATATCTCCCGCAGGGAAGCTGTTACCATCAAATGTTTGCCCTCATTAGACTCCCCTCTGGAAGCGCTTTCACTGCAAGCTGCTAATTCCCTCCTAACAGCAAGCTTTAGGATAGGGTACTGAATTGTAACTTACTTTCGCCTAATAATGCGATTTTGGCAAAGAGAGTATCTCCCGCAGGGAAGCTGCTACCATCAAATGTTTGCCCTCATTAGACTCCCCTCTGGAAGCGCTTTCACTGCAAGCTGCAGATTCCCTCCTAACAGCAAGCTTTAGGAAATGGTACTGAATTGTAACTTACTTTTCGCCTAATAATGCGATTTTGGCAAAGAGAGTATCTTCCGCAGGGAAGCTGCTACCATCAAATGTTTGCCCTCATTAGACTCCCCTCTGGAAGCGCTTTCACTGCAAGCTGCAGATTCCCTCCTAACAGCAAGCTTTAGGATAGGGTACTGAATTGTAACTTAACTGCGGCTAATAAGGCGATTTCTCAAAAGAGAGTATATCCTGCAGGGAAGCTGCTACCATCAAATGTTTGCCCTCATTAGACTCCCCTCGGGAAGCGCTTTCACTGCAAGCTGCAGATTCCCTCCTAACAGCAAGCTTTAGGAAAGGGTACTGAATTGTAACTTACTTTCGCCTAATAATGCGATTTTGGCAAAGAGATTATCTCCCGCAGGGAAGCTGCTACCATCAAATGTTTGCCCTCATTAGACTCCCCTCGGGAAGCGCTTTCACTGCAAGCTGCAGATTCCCTCCTAACAGCAAGCTTTAGGATAGGGTACTGAATTGTAGCTTACTTTCGCCTAAAAATGCGATTTTGGCAAAGAGAGTATCTCCCGCAGGGAAGCTGCTACCATCAAATGTTTGCCCTCATTAGACTCCCCTCTGGAAGCGATTTCACTGCAAGCTGCAGATTCCCTCCTAACAGCAAGCTTTAGGATAGGGTACTGAATTGTAACTTACTTTCGCCTAATAACGCGATTTTGGCAAAGAGAGTATCTCCCGCAGGGAAGCTGCTACCATCAAATGTTTGCCCTCATTAGACTCCCCTCTGGAAGTGCTTTCACTGCAAGCTGCAGATTCCCTCCTAACAGCAATCTTTAGAATAGGGTACTGAATTGTAACTTACTTTCGCCTAAAAATGCGATTTTGTCAAAGAGAGTATCTCCCGCAGGGAAGCTGCTACCATCAAATGTTTGCCCACATTAGACTCCCCTCTGGAAGCGCTTTCACTGCAAGCTGCAGATTCCCTCCTAACAGCAAGCTTTAGGATAGGGTACTGAATTGTAACTTACTTTCGCCTAAAAATGCGATTTTGGCAAAGAGAGTATCTCCCGCAGGGAAGCTGCTAACATCAAATGTTTGCCCTCATTAGACTCCCCTCTGGAAGCACTTTCACTGCAAGCTGCAGATTCCCTCCTAACAGCAAGCTTTAGGAAAGGGTACTGAATTGTAACTTAACTGCGGATAATAAGGCGATTTCGGAAAAGAGAGTATATACTGCAGGGAAGCTGCTACCATCAAATGTTTGCCCTCGTTAGACTCCCCTCTGGAAGCGCTTTCACTGCAAGCTGCAGATTCCCTCCTAACAGCAAGCTTTAGGATAGGGTACTGAATTGTATCTTACTTTCGCCTAAAAATGCGATTTTGGCAAAGAGAGTATCTCCCGCAGGGAAGCTGCTACCATCAAATGTTTGCCCTCATTAGACTCCCCTCTGGAAGCGATTTCACTGCAAGCTGCAGATTCCCTCCTAAGAGCAAGCTTTAGGATAGGGTACTGAATTGTAACTTACTTTCTCCTAATAATGCGATTTTGGCAAAGAGAGTATCTCCCGCAGGGAAGCTGCTACCATCAAATGTTTGCCCTCATTAGACTCCCCTCTGGAAGGGCTTTCACTGCAAGCTGCAGATTCCCTCCTAACAGCAATCTTTAGGATAGGGTACTGAATTGTAACTTACTTTCGACTAATAAAGCGATTTTGGCAAAGAGAATATCTCCCGCAGGGAAGCTGCTACCATCAAATGTTTGCCCTCGTTAGACTCCCCTCTGGAAGCGCTTTCACTGCAAGCTGCAGATTCCCTCCTAACAGCAAGCTTTAGGATAGGGTACTGAATTGTAACTTACTTTCGCCTAATAATGCGATTTTGGCAAAGAGAGTATCTCCCGCAGGGAAGCTGCTACCATCACATGTTTGCCCTCATTAGACTCCCCTCTGGAAGCGCTTTCACTGCAAGCTGCAGATTCCCTCCTAACAGCAAGCTTTAGGATAGGGTACTGAATTGTATCTTACTTTCGCCTAATAATGCGATTTTGGCAAAGAGAGTATCTCCCGCAGGGAAGCTGCTACCATCACATGTTTGCCCTCATTAGACTCCCCTCTGGAAGCGCTTTCACTGCAAGCTGCAGATTCCCTCCTAACAGCAAGCTTTAGGAAAGGGTACTGAATTGTAACTTAACTGCGGCTAATAAGGCGATTTCGCAAAAGAGAGTATATCCTGCAGGGAAGCTGCTACCATCAAATGTTTGCCCTCATTAGACTCCCCTCTGGAAGCGCTTTCACTGCAAGCTGCAGATTCCCTCCTAACAGCAAGCTTTAGGATAGGGTACTGAATTGTATCTTACTTTCGCCTAAAAATGCGATTTTGGCAAAGAGAGTATCTCCCGCAGGGAAGCTGCTACCATCAAATGTTTGCCCTCATTAGACTCCCCTCTGGAAGCGATTTCACTGCAAGCTGCAGATTCCCTCCTAACAGCAAGCTTTAGGATAGGGTACTGAATTGTAACTTACTTTCGCCTATTAATTCGGTTTTGGCAAAGAGAGTATCTCCCGCAGGGAAGCTGCTACCATCAAATGTTTGCCCACATGAGACTCCCCTCTGGAAGCGCTTTCACTGCAAGCTGCAGATTCCCTCCTAACAGCAATCTTTAGGATAGGGTACTGAATTGTAACTTACTTTCGCCTAATAAAGCGATTTTGGCAAAGAGAGTATCTCCCGCAGGGAAGCTGCTACCATCAAATGTTTGCCCTCATTAGACTCCCCTCTGGAAGTGCTTTCACTGCAAGCTGCAGATTCCCTCCTAACAGCAAGCTTTAGGATAGGGTACTGAATTGTAACTTAACTGCGGCTAATAAGGCGATTTTGGCAATGAGAATATCTCCCGCAGGGAAGCTGCTACCATCAAATGTTTGCCCTCATTAGACTCCCCTCTGGAAGCGCTTTCACTGCAAGCTGCAGATTCCCTCCTAACAGCAAGCTTTAGGATAGGGTACTGAATTGTAACTTACTTTCGCCTAATAAAGCGATTTTGGCAAAGAGAGTATCTCCTGCAGGGAAGCTGCTACCATCAAATGTTTGCCCTCATTAGACTCCCCTCGGGAAGCGCTTTCACTGCAAGCTGCAGATTCCCTCCTAACAGCAAGCTTTAGGATAGGGTACTGAATTGTAACTTAACTGCGGCTAATAAGGCGATTTTGGCAATGAGAATATCTCCCGCAGGGAAGCTGCTACCATCAAATGTTTGCCCTCGTTAGACTCCCCTCTGGAAGCGCTTTCACTGCAAGCTGCAGATTCCCTCCTAACAGCAAGCTTTAGGATAGGGTACTGAATTGTATCTTACTTTCGCCAAAAAATGCGATTTTGGCAAAGAGAGTATCTCCCGCAGGGAAGCTGCTACCATCAAATGTTTGCCCTCATTAGACTCCCCTCTGGAAGCGATTTCACTGCAAGCTGCAGATTCCCTCCTAACAGCAAGCTTTAGGATAGGGTACTGAATTGTAACTTACTTTCTCCTAATAATGCGATTTTGGCAAAGAGAGTATCTCCCGCAGGGAAGCTGCTACCATCAAATGTTTGCCCTCATTAGACTCCCCTCTGGAAGGGCTTTCACTGCAAGCTGCAGATTCCCTCCTAACAGCAATCTTTAGGATAGGGTACTGAATTGTAACTTACTTTCGACTAATAAAGCGATTTTGGCAAAGAGAATATCTCCCGCAGGGAAGCTGCTACCATCAAATGTTTGCCCTCGTTAGACTCCCCTCTGGAAGCGCTTTCACTGCAAGCTGCAGATTCCCTCCTAACAGCAAGCTTTAGGATAGGGTACTGAATTGTAACTTACTTTCGCCTAATAATGCGATTTTGGCAAAGAGAGTATCTCCCGCAGGGAAGCTGCTACCATCACATGTTTGCCCTCATTAGACTCCCCTCTGGAAGCGCTTTCACTGCAAGCTGCAGATTCCCTCCTAACAGCAAGCTTTAGGATAGGGTACTGAATTTTATCTTACTTTCGCCTAATAATGCGATTTTGGCAAAGAGAGTATCTCCCGCAGGGAAGCTGCTACCATCACATGTTTGCCCTCATTAGACTCCCCTCTGGAAGCTCTTTCACTGCAAGCTGCAGATTCCCTCCTAACAGCAAGCTTTAGGAAAGGGTACTGAATTGTAACTTAACTGCGGCTAATAAGGCGATTTCGCAAAAGAGAGTATATCCTGCAGGGAAGCTGCTACCATCAAATGTTTGCCCTCATTAGACTCCCCTCTGGAAGCGCTTTCACTGCAAGCTGCAGATTCCCTCCTAACAGCAAGCTTTAGGATAGGGTACTGAATTGTATCTTACTTTCGCCTAAAAATGCGATTTTGGCAAAGAGAGTATCTCCCGCAGGGAAGCTGCTACCATCAAATGTTTGCCCTCATTAGACTCCCCTCTGGAAGCGATTTCACTGCAAGCTGCAGATTCCCTCCTAACAGCAAGCTTTAGGATAGGGTACTGAATTGTAACTTACTTTCGCCTATTAATTCGGTTTTGGCAAAGAGAGTATCTCCCGCAGGGAAGCTGCTACCATCAAATGTTTGCCCACATGAGACTCCCCTCTGGAAGCGCTTTCACTGCAAGCTGCAGATTCCCTCCTAACAGCAATCTTTAGGATAGGGTACTGAATTGTAACTTACTTTCGCCTAATAAAGCGATTTTGGCAAAGAGAGTATCTCCCGCAGGGAAGCTGCTACCATCAAATGTTTGCCCTCATTAGACTCCCCTCTGGAAGTGCTTTCACTGCAAGCTGCAGATTCCCTCCTAACAGCAAGCTTTAGGATAGGGTACTGAATTGTAACTTAACTGCGGCTAATAAGGCGATTTTGGCAATGAGAATATCTCCCGCAGGGAAGCTGCTACCATCAAATGTTTGCCCTCATTAGACTCCCCTCTGGAAGCGCTTTCACTGCAAGCTGCAGATTCCCTCCTAACAGCAAGCTTTAGGATAGGGTACTGAATTGTAACTTACTTTCGCCTAATAAAGCGATTTTGGCAAAGAGAGTATCTCCTGCAGGGAAGCTGCTACCATCAAATGTTTGCCCTCATTAGACTCCCCTCGGGAAGCGCTTTCACTGCAAGCTGCAGATTCCCTCCTAACAGCAAGCTTTAGGATAGGGTACTGAATTGTAACTTAACTGCGGCTAATAAGGCGATTTTGGCAATGAGAATATCTCCCGCAGGGAAGCTGCTACCATCAAATGTTTGCCCTCATTAGACTCCCCTCTGGAAGCGCTTTTACTGCAAGCTGCAGCTTCCCTCCTAACAGCAAGCTTTAGGATAGGGTACTGAATTGTAACTTAACTGCGGCTAATAAGGCGATTATGGCAATGAGAATATCTCCCGCAGGGAAGCTTCTACCATCAAATGTTTGCCCTCATTAGACTCCCCTCTGGAAGCGCTTTCACTGCAAGCTGCAGATTCCCTCCTAACAGCAAGCTGTAGGACACTGTACTGAATTGTATCTTAACTGCGTATAATAAGGCGATTTGGCAAAGAGAATATCTCCCGCAGGGAAGCTTTTACCATCAAATGTTTGCCCTCATTAGACTCCCCTCTGGAAGCGCTTTCACTGCAAGCTGCAGATTCCCTCCTAACAGCAAGCTTTAGGATAGGGTACTGAATTGTAACTTACTTTCACCTAATAATGCGATTTTGGCAAAGAGAGTATCTCCCGCAGGGAAGCTGCTACCATCACATGTTTGCCCTCATTAGACTCCCCTCTGGAAGCGCTTTCACTGCAAGCTGCAGATACCCTCCTAACAGCAAGCTTTAGGATAGGGTACTGAATTGTATCTTACTTTCGCCTAATAATGCGATTTTGGGAAAGAGAGCATCTCCCGCAGGGAAGCTGCTACCATCAAATGTTTGCCCTCATTAGACTCCCCTCTGGAAGCGCTTTCACTGCAAGCTGCAGATTCCCTCCTAACAGCAAGCTTTAGGATAGGGTACTGAATTGTAACTTACTTTCGCCTAATAATGCGATTTTGGAAAAGAGACTATCTCACGCAGGGAAGCTGCTACCATCAAATGTTTGCCCTCATTAGACTCCCCTCTGGAAGCGCTTTCACTGCAAGCTGCAGATTCCCTCCTAACAGCAAGCTTTAGGATAGGGTACTGAATTGTAACTTAACTGCGGCTAAAAAGGCGATTTTGGCAAAGAGAATATCTCCCGCAGGGAAGCTGCTACCATCAAATGTTTGCCCTCATTAGACTCCCCTCTGGAAGCGCTTTCACTGCAAGCTGCAGATTCCCTCCTAACAGCAAGCTTTAGGATAGGGTGCTGAATTGTAACTTACTTTCGCCTAATAATGCGATTTTGGCAAAGAGAGTATCTCCCGCAGGGAAGCTGCTACCATCACATGTTTGCCCTCATTAGACTCCCCTCTGGAAGTGCTTTCACTGCAAGCTGCAGATTCCCTCCTAACAGCAAGCTTTAGGATAGGGTACTGAATTGTATCTTACTTTCGCCTAATAATGCGATTTTGGCAAAGAGAGTATCTCCCGCAGGGAAGCTGCTACCATCACATGTTTGCCCTCATTAGACTCCCCTCTGGAAGCGCTTTCACTGCAAGCTGCAGATTCCCTCCTAACAGCAAGCTTTAGGATAGGGTACTGAATTGTAACTTAACTGCGGCTAATAAGGCGATTTTGGCAATGAGAATATCTCCCGCAGGGAAGCTGCTACCATCAAATGTTTGCCCTCATTAGACTCCCCTCTGGAAGCGCTTTCACTGCAAGCTGCAGATTCCCTCCTAACAGCAAGCTTTAGGATAGGGTGCTGAATTGTAACTTACTTTCGCCTAATAATGCGATTTTGGCAAAGAGAGTATCTCCCGCAGGGAAGCTGCTACCATCAAATGTTTGCCCTCATTAGACTCCCCTCTGGAAGCGCTTTCACTGCAAGCTGCAGATTCCCTCCTAACAGCAAGCTGTAGGATACTGTACTGAATTGTAACTTACTTTCGCCTAATAATGAGATTTTGGCAAAGAGAGTATCTCTCGCAGGGAATCTGCTACCATCACATGTTTGCCCTCATTAGACTCCCCTCTGGAAGCGCTTTCACTGCAAGCTGCAGATTCCCTCCTAACAGCAAGCTTAGGATAAGGTACTGAATTGTATCTTACTTTCGCCTAATAATGCGATTTTGGCAAAGAGAGTATCTCCCGCAGGGAAGCTGCTACCATCAAATGTTTGCCCTCATTAGACTCCCCTCTGGAAGCGCTTTCACTGCAAGCTGCAGATTCCCTCCTAACAGCAAGCTTTAGGATAGGGTACTGAATTGTAACTTACTTTCGCCTAATAATGCGATTTTGGAAAAGAGAATATCTCCCGCAGGGAAGCTGCTACCATCAAACGTTTGCCCTCGTTAGACTCCCCTCCGGAAGCGCTTTCACTGCAAGCTGCAGATTCCCTCCTAACAGCAAGCTTTAGGATAGGGTACTGAATTGTAACTTAACTGCGGCTAATAAGGCGATTTTGGCAATGAGAATATCTCCCGCAGGGAAGCTGCTACCATCAAATGTTTGCCCTCATTAGACTCCCCTCTGGAAGCGCTTTCACTGCAAGCTGCAGATTCCCTCCTAACAGCAAGCTTTAGGATAGGGTACTGAATTGTTACTTAACTGCGGCTAATAAGGCGATTTTGGCAATGAGAATATCTCCCGCAGGGAAGCTGCTACCATCAAATGTTTGCCCTCATTAGACTCCCCTCTGGAAGCGCTTTCACTGCAAGCTGCAGATTCCCTCCTAACAGCAAGCTTTAGGATAGGGTACTGAATTGTAACTTACTTTCGCCTAATAAAGCGATTTTGGCAAAGAGAGTATCTCCTGCAGGGAAGCTGCTACCATCAAATGTTTGCCCTCATTAGACTCCCCTCTGGAAGCGCTTTCACTGCAAGCTGCAGATTCCCTCCTAACAGCAAGCTTTAGGATAGGGTACTGAATTGTAACTTAATTGCGGCTAATAAGGCGATTTTGGCAATGAGAATATCTCCCGCAGGGAAGCTGCTACCATCAAATGTTTGCCCTCATTAGACTCCCCTCTGGAAGCGCTTTTACTGCAAGCTGCAGCTTCCCTCCTAACAGCAAGCTTTAGGATAGGGTACTGAATTGTAACTTAACTGCGGCTAATAAGGCAATTTTGGCAATGAGAATATCTCCCGCAGGGAAGCTGCTACCATCAAATGTTTGCCCTCATTAGACTCCCCTCTAGAAGCGCTTTCACTGCAAGCTGCAGATTCCCTCCTAACAGCAAGCTTTAGGATAGGGTACTGAATTGTATCTTACTTTCGCCTAAAAATGCGATTTTGGCAAAGAGAGTATCTCCCGCAGGGAAGCTGCTACCATCAAATGTTTGCCCTCATTAGACTCCCCTCTGGAAGCGCTTTCACTGCAAGCTGCAGATTCCCTCCTAACAGCAAACTTTAGGATAGTGTACTGAATTGTAACTTACTTTCGCCTAATAATGCGATATTGGAAAAGAGACTATCTCCCGCAGGGAAGCTGCTACCATCAAATGTTTGCCCTCATTAGACTCCCCTCTGGAAGCGCTTTCACTGCAAGCTGCAGATTCCCTCCTAACAGCAAGCTTTAGGAAAGGGTTCTGAATTGTAACTTACTTTCGCCTAATAATGCGATTTTGGCAAAGAGAGTATCTCCCACAGGGAAGCCGCTACCATCAAATGTTTGCCCTCATTAGACTCCCCTCTGGAAGCGCTTTCACTGCAAGCTGCAGCTTCCCTCCTAACAGCAAGCTTTAGGATAGGGTACTGAATTGTAACTTACTTTCGCCTAATAAAGCGATTTTGGCAAAGAGAGTATCTCCCGCAGGGAAGCTGCTACCATCAAATGTTTGCCCTCATTAGACTCCCCTCTGGAAGCGCTTTCACTGCAAGCTGCAGATTCCCTCCTAACAGCAAGCTTTAGGATAGGGTACTGAATTGTAACTTAACTGCGGCTAATAAGGCGATTTTGGCAATGAGAATATCTCCCGCAGGGAAGCTGCTACCATCAAATGTTTGCCCTCATTAGACTCCCCTCTAGAAGCGCTTTCATTGCAAGCTGCAGATTCCCTCCTAACAGCAAGCTTTAGGATAGGGTACTGAATTGTAACTTAACTGCAGCTAATAAGGCGATTTTGGCAATGAGAATATCTCCCGCAGGGAAGCTGCTACCATCAAACGTTTGCCCTCATTAGACTCCCCTCTGGAAGTGCTTTCACTGCAAGCTGCAGATTCCCTCCTAACAGCAAGCTATAGGACACTGTACTGAATTGTATCTTAACTGCGTATAATAAGGCGATTTGGCAAAGAGAATATCTCCCGCAGGGAAGCTGTTACCATCAAATGTTTGCCCTCATTATACTCCCCTCTGGAAGTGCTTTCACTGCAAGCTGCAGATTCCCTCCTAACAGCAAGCTTTAGGATAGGGTACTGAATTGTAACTTACTTTCGCCTAATAATGCGATTTTGGCAAAGAGAGTATCTCCCGCAGGGAAGCTGCTACCATCACATGTTTGCCCTCATTAGACTCCCCTCTGGAAGCGCTTTCACTGCAAGCTGCAGATACCCTCCTAACAGCAAGCTTTAGGATAGGGTACTGAATTGTATCTTACTTTCGCCTAATAATGCGATTTTGGCAAAGAGAGTATCTCCCACAGGGAAGCTGCTACCATCAAATGTTTGCCCTCATTAGACTCCCCTCTGGAAGCGCTTTCACTGCAAGCTGCAGATTCCCTCCTAACAGCAAGCTTTAGGATAGGGTACTGAATTGTAACTTACTTTCGCCTAATAATGCGATTTTGGAAAAGAGAGTATCTCCCGCAGGGAAGCTGCTACCATCAAATGTTTGCCCTCATTAGACTCCCCTCTGGAAGCGCTTTCACTGCAAGCTGCAGATTCCCTCCTAACAGCAAGCTTTAGGATAGGGTACTGAATTGTAACTTAACTGCGGCTAATAAGGCAATTTTGGCAATGAGAATATCTCCCGCAGGGAAGCTGCTACCATCAAATGTTTGCCCTCATTAGACTCCCCTCTGGAAGCGCTTTCACTGCAAGCTGCAGATTCCCTCCTAACAGCAAGCTTTAGGATAGGGTACTAATTTGTAACTTAACTGCGGCTAATAAGGCAATTTTGGCAATGAGAATATCTCCCGCAGGGAAGCTGCTACCATCAAATGTTTGCCCTCATTAGACTCCCCTCTGGAAGCGCTTTCACTGCAAGCTGCAGATTCCCTCCTAACAGCAAGCTTTAGGATAGGGTACTGAATTGTAACTTACTTTCGCCTAATAATGCGATTTTGGCAAAGAGAGTATCTCCCGCAGGGAAGCTGCTACCATCAAATGTTTGCCCTCATTAGACTCCCCTCTGGAAGCGCTTTCACTGCAAGCTGCAGATTCCCTCCTAACAGCAAGCTTTAGGATAGGGTACTGAATTGTAACTTACTTTCGCCTAATAATGCGATTTTGGCAAAGAGAGTATCTCTCGCAGGGAATCTGCTACCATCACATGTTTGCCCTCATTAGACTCCCCTCTGGAAGCGCTTTCACTGCAAGCTGCAGATTCCCTCCTAACAGCAAGCTTAGGATAAGGTACTGAATTGTATCTTACTTTCGCCTAATAATGCGATTTTGGCAAAGAGAGTATCTCCCGCAGGGAAGCTGCTACCATCAAATGTTTGCCCTCATTAGACTCCCCTCTGGAAGCGCTTTCACTGCAAGCTGCAGATTCCCTCCTAACAGCAAGCTTTAGGATAGGGTACTGAATTGTAACTTACTTTCGCCTAATAATGCGATTTTGGAAAAGAGACTATCTCCCGCAGGGAAGCTGCTACCATCAAACGTTTGCCCTCGTTAGACTCCCCTCCGGAAGCGCTTTCACTGCAAGCTGCAGATTCCCTCCTAACAGCAAGCTTTAGGATAGGGTACTGAATTGTAACTTAACTGCGGCTAATAAGGCGATTTTGGCAATGAGAATATCTCCCGCAGGGAAGCTGCTACCATCAAATGTTTGCCCTCATTAGACTCCCCTCTGGAAGCGCTTTCACTGCAAGCTGCAGATTCCCTCCTAACAGCAAGCTTTAGGATAGGGTACTGAATTGTTACTTAACTGCGGCTAATAAGGCGATTTTGGCAATGAGAATATCTCCCGCAGGGAAGCTGCTACCATCAAATGTTTGCCCTCATTAGACTCCCCTCTGGAAGCGCTTTCACTGCAAGCTGCAGATTCCCTCCTAACAGCAAGCTTTAGGATAGGGTACTGAATTGTAACTTAATTGCGGCTAATAAGGCGATTTTGGCAATGAGAATATCTCCCGCAGGGAAGCTGCTACCATCAAATGTTTGCCCTCATTAGACTCCCCTCTGGAAGCGCTTTTACTGCAAGCTGCAGCTTCCCTCCTAACAGCAAGCTTTAGGATAGGGTACTGAATTGTAACTTAACTGCGGCTAATAAGGCGATTTTGGCAATGAGAATATCTCCCGCAGGGAAGCTGCTACCATCAAATGTTTGCCCTCATTAGACTCCCCTCTAGAAGCGCTTTCACTGCAAGCTGCAGATTCCCTCCTAACAGCAAGCTTTAGGATAGGGTACTGAATTGTAACTTAACTGCAGCTAATAAGGCGATTTTGGCAATGAGAATATCTCCCGCAGGGAAGCTGCTACCATCAAATGTTTGCCCTCATTAGACTCCCCTCTGGAAGTGCTTTCACTGCAAGCTGCAGATTCCCTCCTAACAGCAAGCTGTAGGACACTGTAGTGAATTGTAACTTAACTGCGTATAATAAGGCGATTTGGCAAAGAGAATATCTCCCGCAGGGAAGCTGCTACCATCACATGTTTGCCCTCATTAGACTCCCCTCTGGAAGCGCTTTCACTGCAAGCTGCAGATACCCTCCTAACAGCAAGCTTTAGGATAGGGTACTGAATTGTATCTTACTTTCGCCTAATAATGCGATTTTGGCAAAGAGAGTATCTCCCGCAGGGAAGCTGCTACCATCAAATGTTTGCCCTCATTAGACTCCCCTCTGGAAGCGCTTTCACTGCAAGCTGCAGATTCCCTCCTAACAGCAAGCTTTAGGATAGGGTACTGAATTGTAACTTACTTTCGCCTAATAATGCGATTTTGGAAAAGAGACTATCTCCCGCAGGGAAGCTGCTACCATCAAACGTTTGCCCTCGTTAGACTCCCCTCCGGAAGCGCTTTCACTGCAAGCTGCAGATTACCTCCTAACAGCAAGCTTTAGGATAGGGTACTGAATTGTAACTTAACTGCGGCTAATAAGGCGATTTTGGCAATGAGAATATCTCCCGCAGGGAAGCTGCTACCATCAAATGTTTGCCCTCATTAGACTCCCCTCTGGAAGCGCTTTCACTGCAAGCTGCAGATTCCCTCCTAACAGCAAGCTTTAGGATAGGGTACTGAATTGTTACTTAACTGCGGCTAATAAGGCGATTTTGGCAATGAGAATATCTCCCGCAGGGAAGCTGCTACCATCAAATGTTTGCCCTCATTAGACTCCCCTCTGGAAGCGCTTTCACTGCAAGCTGCAGATTCCCTCCTAACAGCAAGCTTTAGGATAGGGTACTGAATTGTAACTTACTTTCGCCTAATAAAGCGATTTTGGCAAAGAGAGTATCTCCTGCAGGGAAGCTGCTACCATCAAATGTTTGCCCTCATTAGACTCCCCTCTGGAAGCGCTTTCACTGCAAGCTGCAGATTCCCTCCTAACAGCAAGCTTTAGGATAGGGTACTGAATTGTAACTTAATTGCGGCTAATAAGGCGATTTTGGCAATGAGAATATCTCCCGCAGGGAAGCTGCTACCATCAAATGTTTGCCCTCATTAGACTCCCCTCTAGAAGCGCTTTCACTGCAAGCTGCAGATTCCCTCCTAACAGCAAGCTTTAGGATAGGGTACTGAATTGTAACTTAACTGCAGCTAATAAGGCGATTTTGGCAATGAGAATATCTCCCGCAGGGAAGCTGCTACCATCAAATGTTTGCCCTCATTAGACTCCCCTCTGGAAGTGCTTTCACTGCAAGCTGCAGATTCCCTCCTAACAGCAAGCTGTAGGACACTGTAGTGAATTGTAACTTAACTGCGTATAATAAGGCGATTTGGCAAAGAGAATATCTCCCGCAGGGAAGCTGTTACCATCAAATGTTTGCCCTCATTAGACTCCCCTCTGGAAGCGCTTTCACTGCAAGCTGCAGATTCCCTCCTAACAGCAAGCTGTAGGATACTGTACTGAATTGTATCTTAACTGCGTCTAATAAGGCGATTATGGCAAAGAGAATATCTCCCGCAGGGAAGCTGTTACCATCAAATGTTTGCCCTCATTAGACTCCCCTCTGGAAGCGCTTTCACTGCAAGCTGCAGATTCCCTCCTAACAGCAAGCTTTAGGATAGGGTACTGAATTGTAACTTACTTTCGCCTAATAATGCGATTTTGGCAAAGAGAGTATCTCTCGCAGGGAATCTGCTACCATCACATGTTTGCCCTCATTAGACTCCCCTCTGGAAGCGCTTTCACTGCAAGCTGCAGATTCCCTCCTAACAGCAAGCTTAGGATAGGGTACTGAATTGTATCTTACTTTCGCCTAATAATGCGATTTTGGCAAAGAGAGTATCTCCCGCAGGGAAGCTGCTACCATCAAATGTTTGCCCTCATTAGACTCCCCTCTGGAAGCGCTTTCACTGCAAGCTGCAGATTCCCTCCTAACAGCAAGCTTTAGGATAGGGTACTGAATTGTAACTTAACTGCAGCTAATAAGGCGATTTTGGCAATGAGAATATCTCCCGCAGGGAAGCTGCTACCATCAAATGTTTGCCCTCATTAGACTCCCCTCTGGAAGTGCTTTCACTGCAAGCTGCAGATTCCCTCCTAACAGCAAGCTGTAGGACACTGTAGTGAATTGTAACTTAACTGCGTATAATAAGGCGATTTGGCAAAGAGAATATCTCCCGCAGGGAAGCTGTTACCATCAAATGTTTGCCCTCATTAGACTCCCCTCTGGAAGCGCTTTCACTGCAAGCTGCAGATTCCCTCCTAACAGCAAGCTGTAGGATACTGTACTGAATTGTATCTTAACTGCGTCTAATAAGGCGATTATGGCAAAGAGAATATCTCCCGCAGGGAAGCTGTTACCATCAAATGTTTGCCCTCATTAGACTCCCCTCTGGAAGCGCTTTCACTGCAAGCTGCAGATTCCCTCCTAACAGCAAGCTTTAGGATAGGGTACTGAATTGTAACTTACTTTCGCCTAATAATGCGATTTTGGCAAAGAGAGTATCTCTCGCAGGGAATCTGCTACCATCACATGTTTGCCCTCATTAGACTCCCCTCTGGAAGCGCTTTCACTGCAAGCTGCAGATTCCCTCCTAACAGCAAGCTTAGGATAGGGTACTGAATTGTATCTTACTTTCGCCTAATAATGCGATTTTGGCAAAGAGAGTATCTCCCGCAGGGAAGCTGCTACCATCAAATGTTTGCCCTCATTAGACTCCCCTCTGGAAGCGCTTTCACTGCAAGCTGCAGATTCCCTCCTAACAGCAAGCTTTAGGATAGGGTACTGAATTGTAACTTAACTGCGGCTAATAAGGCGATTGTGGCAATGAGAATATCTCCCGCAGGGAAGCTGCTACCATCAAATGTTTGCCCTCATTAGACTCCCCTCTGGAAGCGCTTTCACTGCAAGCTGCAGATTCCCTCCTAACAGCAAGCTGTAGGACACTGTACTAAATTGTAACTTAACTGCGTATAATAAGGCGATTTTGGCAAAGAGAATATCTCCCGCAGGGAAGCTGTTACCATCAAATGTTTGCCCTCATTAGACTCCCCTCTGGAAGCGCTTTCACTGCAAGCTGCAGATTCCCTCCTAACAGCAAGCTTTAGGATAGGGTACTGAATTGTATCTTACTTTCGCCTAATAATGCGATTTTGGCAAAGAGAGTATCTCCCGCAGGGAAGCTGCTACCATCAAATGTTTGCCCTCATTAGACTCCCCTCTGGAAGTGCTTTCACTGCAAGCTGCAGATTCCCTCCTAACAGCAAGCTTTAGGATAGGGTACTGAATTGTAACTTACTTTCGCCTAATAATGAGATTTTGGCAAAGGGAGTATCTCCTGCAGGGAAGCTGCTACCATCAAATGTTTGCCCTCATTAGACTCCCCTCTGGAAGCGCTTTCACTGCAAGCTGCAGATTCCCTCCTAACAGCAAGCTTTAGGATAGGGTACTGAATTGTAACTTAACTGCGGCTAATAAGGCGAATTTGGCAGAGAATATCTCCCACAGGGTAGCTGCTACCATCAAATGTTTGCACTCATTAGACTCCCCTCTGGAAGCGCTTTCACTGCAAGCTGCAGATTCCCTCCTAACAGCAAGCTTTAGGATAGGGTACTGAATTGTAACTTAACTGCGGCTAATAAGGCGATTTTGGCAATGAGAATATCTCCCGCAGGGAAGCTGCTACCATCAAATGTTTGCCCTCATTACACTCCCCTCTGGAAGTGCTTTCACTGCAAGCTGCAGATTCCCTCCTAACAGCAAGCTTTAGGATAGGGTACTGAATTGTAACTTAACTGCGGCTAATAAGGCGATTTTGGCAAAGAGACTATCTCCCGCAGGGAAGCTGCTACCATCAAATGTTTGCCCTCATTAGACTCCCCTCTGGAAGCGCTTTCACTGCAAGGTGCAGATTCCCTCCTAACAGCAAGCTTTAGGAAAGTGTACTGAATTGTAACTTAACTGCGGCTAATAAGGCGATTTCGCTAAAGAGAGTATATCCTGCAGGGAAGCTGCTACCATCAAATGTTTGCCCTCGTTAGACTCCCCTCTGGAAGCGCTTTCACTGCAAGCTGCAGATTCCCTCCTAACAGCAAGCTTTAGGATAGGGTACTGAATTGTATCTTACTTTCGCCTAAAAATGCGATTTTGGCAAAGAGAGTATCTCCCGCAGGGAAGCTGCTACCATCAAATGTTTGCCCTCATTAGACTCCCCTCTGGAAGCGCTTTCACTGCAAGCTGCAGATTCCCTCCTAACAGCAAGCTTTAGGATAGGGTACTGAATTGTAACTTACTTTCGCCTAATAATGCGATTTTGGCAAAGAGAGTATCTCCCGCAGGGAAGCTGCCACCATCAAATGTTTGCCTTCATTAGACTCCCCTCTGGAAGTGCTTTCACTGCAAGCTGCAGATTCCCTCCTAACAGCAAGCTTTAGGATAGGGTACTGAATTGTATCTTACTTTCGCCTAATAAAGCGATTTTGGCAAAGAGAGTATCTCCTGCAGGGAAGCTGCTACCATCAAATGTTTGCCCTCGTTAGACTCCCCTCTGGAAGCGCTTTCACTGCAAGCTGCAGATTCCCTCCTAACAGCAAGCTTTAGGAAAGGGTTCTGAATTGTAACTTACTTTCGCCTAATAATGCGATTTTGGCAAAGAGAGTATCTCCCGCAGGGAAGCTGCTACCATCAAATGTTTGCCCTCATTAGACTCCCCTCTGGAAGCGCTTTCACTGCAAGCTGCAGATTCCCTACTAACAGCAAGCTTTAGGATAGGGTACTGAATTGTATCTTACTTTCGCCTAATAATGCGGTTTTGGCAAAGAGAATATCTCCCGCAGGGAAGCTGCTACCATCAAATGTTTGCCCTCTTTAGACTCCCCTCTGGAAGCGCTTTCACTGCAAGCTGCAGATTCCCTCCTAACAGCAAGCTTTAGGATAGGGTACTGAATTGTAACTTAACTGCGGCTAATAAGGCGATTTTGGCAATGAGAATATCTCCCGCAGGGAAGCTGCTACCATCAAATGTTTGCCCTCATTATACTCCCCTCTGGAAGCGCTTTCACTGCAAGCTGCAGATTCCCTCCTAACAGCAAGCTTTAGGATAGGGTACTGAATTGTAACTTAACTGCGGCTAATAAGGCGATTTTGGCAAAGAGAATATCTCCCGCAGGGAAGCTGCTACCATCAAATGTTTGCCCTCATTATACTCCCCTCTGGAAGCGCTTTCACTGCAAGCTGCAGATTCCCTCCTAACAGCAAGCTTTAGGATAGGGTACTGAATTGTAACTTACTTTCGCCTAAAAATGCGATTTTGGCAAAGAGAGTATCTCCCGCAGGGAAGCTGCTACCATCAAATGTTTGCCCTCGTTAGACTCCCCTCTGGAAGCGCTTTCACTGCAAGCTGCAGATTCCCTCCTAACAGCAAGCTTTAGGATAGGGTACTGAATTGTAACTTACTTTCGCCTAATAATGCGATTTTGGCAAAGAGAGTATCTCCCGCAGGGAAGCTGCTACCATCAAATGTTTGCCCTCATTAGACTCCCCTCTGGAAGCGCTTTCACTGCAAGCTGCAGATTCCCTCCTAACAGCAAGCTTAGGATAGGGTATTGAATTATATCTTACTTTCGCCTAATAATGCGATTTTGGCAAAGAGAGTATCTCCCGCAGGGAAGCTGCTACCATCAAATGTTTGCCCTCATTAGACTCCCCTCTGGAAGCGCTTTCACTGCAAGCTGCAGATTCCCTCCTAACAGCAAGCTTTAGGATAGGGTACTGAATTGTAACTTACTTTCGCCTAATAATGCGATTTTTGAAAAGAGACTATCTCCCGCAGGGAAGCTGCTACCATCAAATGTTTGCCCTCATTAGACTCCCCTCTGGAAGCGCTTTCACTGCAAGCTGCAGATTCCCTCCTAACAGCAAGCTTTAGGATAGGGTACTGAATTGTAACTTAACTGCGGCTAATAAGGCGATTACTCAAAAGAGAGTATATCCTGCAGGGAAGCTGCTACCATCAAATGTTTGCCCTCGTTAGACTCCCCTCTGGAAGCGCTTTCACTGCAAGCTGCAGATTCCCTCCTAACAGCAAGCTTTAGGATAGGGTACTGAATTGTAACTTACTTTCGCCTAATAAAGCGATTTTGGCAAAGAGAGTATCTCCTGCAGGGAAGCTGCTACCATCAAATGTTTGCCCTCGTTAGACTCCCCTCTGGAAGCGCTTTCACTGCAAGCTGCAGATTCCCTCCTAACAGCAAGCTTTAGGAAAGGGTTCTGAATTGTAACTTACTTTCGCCTAATAATGCGATTTTGGCAAAGAGAGTATCTCCCGCAGGGAAGCTGCTACCATCAAATGTTTGCCCTCATTAGACTCCCCTCTGGAAGCGCTTTCACTGCAAGCTGCAGATTCCCTACTAACAGCAAGCTTTAGGATAGGGTACTGAATTGTATCTTACTTTCGCCTAATAATGCGGTTTTGGCAAAGAGAATATCTCCCGCAGGGAAGCTGCTACCATCAAATGTTTGCCCTCTTTAGACTCCCCTCTGGAAGCGCTTTCACTGCAAGCTGCAGATTCCCTCCTAACAGCAAGCTTTAGGATAGGGTACTGAATTGTAACTTAACTGCGGCTAATAAGGCGATTTTGGCAATGAGAATATCTCCCGCAGGGAAGCTGCTACCATCAAATGTTTGCCCTCATTATACTCCCCTCTGGAAGCGCTTTCACTGCAAGGTGCAGATTCCCTCCTAACAGCAAGCTTTAGGATAGGGTACTGAATTGTAACTTAACTGCGGCTAATAAGGCGATTTTGGCAAAGAGAATATCTCCCGCAGGGAAGCTGCTACCATCAAATGTTTGCCCTCATTATACTCCCCTCTGGAAGCGCTTTCACTGCAAGCTGCAGATTCCCTCCTAACAGCAAGCTTTAGGATAGGGTACTGAATTGTAACTTACTTTCGCCTAAAAATGCGATTTTGGCAAAGAGAGTATCTCCCGCAGGGAAGCTGCTACCATCAAATGTTTGCCCTCGTTAGACTCCCCTCTGGAAGCGCTTTCACTGCAAGCTGCAGATTCCCTCCTAACAGCAAGCTTTAGGATAGGGTACTGAATTGTAACTTACTTTCGCCTAATAATGCGATTTTGGCAAAGAGAGTATCTCCCGCAGGGAAGCTGCTACCATCAAATGTTTGCCCTCATTAGACTCCCCTCTGGAAGCGCTTTCACTGCAAGCTGCAGATTCCCTCCTAACAGCAAGCTTTAGGATAGGGTACTGAATTGTAACTTACTTTCGCCTAATAATTCGATTTTGGCAAAGAGAGTATCTCCCGCAGGGAAGCTGCTACCATCACATGTTTGCCCTCATTAGACTCCCCTCTGGAAGCGCTTTCACTGCAAGCTGCAGATTCCCTCCTAACAGCAAGCTTAGGATAGGGTATTGAATTATATCTTACTTTCGCCTAATAATGCGATTTTGGCAAAGAGAGTATCTCCCGCAGGGAAGCTGCTACCATCAAATGTTTGCCCTCATTAGACTCCCCTCTGGAAGTGCTTTCACTGCAAGCTGCAGATTCCCTCCTAACAGCAAGCTTTAGGATAGGGTACTGAATTGTAACTTACTTTCGCATAATAATACGATTTTGGAAAAGAGACTATCTCCCGCAGGGAAGCTGCTACCATCAAATGTTTGCCCTCTTAGACTCCCCTCTGGAAGCGCTTTCACTGCAAGCTGCAGATTCCCTCCTAACAGCAAGCTTTAGGATAGGGTACTGAATTGTAACTTACTTTCGCCTAATAATGCGGTTTTGGCAAAGAGAGTATCTCCCGCAGGGAAGCTGCTACCATCAAATGTTTGCCCTCATTAGACTCCCCTCTGGAAGCGCTTTCACTGCAAGCTGCAGATTCCCTCCTAACAGCAAGCTTTAGGATAGGGTAGTGAATTGTAACTTAACTGCGGCTAATAAGGCGATTATGGCAAAGAGAGTATCTCCCGCAGGGAAGCTGCTACCATCAAATGTTTGCCCTCATTAGACTCCCCTCTGGAAGCGCTTTCACTGCAAGCTGCAGATTCCCTCCTAACAGCAAGCTTTAGGATAGGGTACTGAATTGTAACTTAACTGCGGCTAATAAGGCGATTTCTCAAAAGAGAGTATATCCTGCAGGGAAGCTGCTACCATCAAATGTTTGCCCTCGTTAGACTCCCCTCTGGAAGCGCTTTCACTGCAAGCTGCAGATTCCCTCCTAACAGCAAGCTTTAGGATAGGGTACTGAATTGTAACTTACTTTCGCCTAATAATGCGATTTTGGAAAAGAGAGTATCTCCCGCAGGGAAGCTGCTACCATCAAATGTTTGCCCTCATTAGACTCCCCTCTGGAAGCGATTTCACTGCAAGCTGCAGATTCCCTCCTAACAGCAAGCTTTAGGATAGGGTACTGAATTGTAACTTAACTGCGGATAATAAGGCGATTTTGGCAATGAGAATATCTCCCGCAGGGAAGCTGCTACCATCAAATGTTTGCCCTCATTAGACTCCCCTCTGGAAGCGCTTTCACTGCAAGCTGCAGATTCCCTCCTAACAGCAAGCTTTAGGATAGGGTACTGAATTGTAACTTAACTGCGGCTAATAAGGCGATTTTGGCAATGAGAATATCTCCCGCAGGGAAGCTGCTACCATCAAATGTTTGCCCTCATTAGACTCCCCTCTGGAAGCGCTTTCACTGCAAGCTGCAGATTCCCTCCTAACAGCAAGCTGTAGGACACTGTACTAAATTGTAACTTAACTGCGTATTATAAGGCGATTTTGGCAAATAGAGTATCTCCCGCAGGGAAGCTGTTACCATCAAATGTTTGCCCTCATTAGACTCCCCTCTGGAAGCGCTTTCACTGCAAGCTGCAGATTCCCTCCTAACAGCAAGCTTTAGGATAGGGTACTGAATTGTAACTTACTTTCGCCTAATAATGCGATTTTGGCAAAGAGAGTATCTCCCGCAGGGAAGCTGCTACCATCAAATGTTTGCCCTCATTAGACTCCCCTCTGGAAGTGCTTTCACTGCAAGCTGCAGATTCCCTCCTAACAGCAAGCTTTAGGATAGGGTACTGAATTGTAACTTACTTTCGCCTAATAAAGCGATTTTGGCAGAGAATATCTCCCGCAGGGTAGCTGCTACCATCAAATGTTTGCACTCATTAGACTCCCCTCTGGAAGCGCTTTCACTGCAAGCTGCAGATTCCCTCCTAACAGCAAGCTTTAGGATAGGGTACTGAATTGTAACTTAACTGCGGCTAATAAGGCGATTTTGGCAATGAGAATATCTCCCGCAGGGAAGCTGCTACCATCAAATGTTTGCCCTCATTAGACTCCCCTCTGGAAGCGCTTTCACTGCAAGCTGCAGATTCCCTCCTAACAGCAAGCTTTAGGATAGGGTACTGAATTGTAACTTACTTTCGCCTAATAATGCGGTTTTGGCAAAGAGAGTATCTCCCGCAGGGAAGCTGCTACCATCAAATGTTTGCCCTCATTAGACTCCCCTCTGGAAGCGTTTTCACTGCAAGCTGCAGATTCCCTCCTAACAGCAAGCTTTAGGATAGGGTACTGAATTGTAACTTAACTGCGGCTAATAAGGCGATTTCGGAAAAGAGAGTATATCCTGCAGGGAAGCTGCTACCATCAAATGTTTGCCCTCGTTAGGCTCCCCTCTGGAAGCGCTTTCACTGCAAGCTGCAGATTCCCTCCTAACAGCAAGCTTTAGGATAGGGTACTGAATTGTAACTTAACTGCGGCTAATAAGGCGAATTTGGCAGAGAATATCTCCCACAGGGTAGCTGCTACCATCAAATGTTTGCACTCATTAGACTCCCCTCTGGAAGCGCTTTCACTGCAAGCTGCAGATTCCCTCCTAACAGCAAGCTTTAGGATAGGGTACTGAATTGTAACTTAACTGCGGCTAATAAGGCGATTTTGGCAATGAGAATATCTCCCGCAGGGAAGCTGCTACCATCAAATGTTTGCCCTCATTACACTCCCCTCTGGAAGTGCTTTCACTGCAAGCTGCAGATTCCCTCCTAACAGCAAGCTTTAGGATAGGGTACTGAATTGTAACTTAACTGCGGCTAATAAGGCGATTTTGGCAAAGAGAATATCTCCCGCAGGGAAGCTGCTACCATCAAATGTTTGCCCTCATTAGACTCCCCTCTGGAAGCGCTTTCACTGCAAGCTGCAGATTCCCTCCTAACAGCAAGCTTTAGGAAAGGGTACTGAATTGTAACTTAACTGCGGCTAATAAGGCGATTTCGCTAAAGAGAGTATATCCTGCAGGGAAGCTGCTACCATCAAATGTTTGCCCTCGTTAGACTCCCCTCTGGAAGCGCTTTCACTGCAAGCTGCAGATTCCCTCCTAACAGCAAGCTTTAGGATAGGGTACTGAATTGTATCTTACTTTCGCCTAAAAATGCGATTTTGGCAAAGAGAGTATCTCCCGCAGGGAAGCTGCTACCATCAAATGTTTGCCCTCATTAGACTCCCCTCTGGAAGCGCTTTCACTGCAAGCTGCAGATTCCCTCCTAACAGCAAGCTTTAGGATAGGGTACTGAATTGTAACTTACTTTCGCCTAAAAATGCGATTTTGGCAAAGAGAGTATCTCCCGCAGGGAAGCTGCTACCATCAAATGTTTGCCCTCGTTAGACTCCCCTCTGGAAGCGCTTTCACTGCAAGCTGCAGATTCCCTCCTAACAGCAAGCTTTAGGATAGGGTACTGAATTGTAACTTACTTTCGCCTAATAATGCGATTTTGGCAAAGAGAGTATCTCCCGCAGGGAAGCTGCTACCATCAAATGTTTGCCCTCATTAGACTCCCCTCTGGAAGCGCTTTCACTGCAAGCTGCAGATTCCCTCCTAACAGCAAGCTTTAGGATAGGGTACTGAATTGTAACTTACTTTCGCCTAATAATTCGATTTTGGCAAAGAGAGTATCTCCCGCAGGGAAGCTGCTACCATCACATGTTTGCCCTCATTAGACTCCCCTCTGGAAGCGCTTTCACTGCAAGCTGCAGATTCCCTCCTAACAGCAAGCTTAGGATAGGGTATTGAATTATATCTTACTTTCGCCTAATAATGCGATTTTGGCAAAGAGAGTATCTCCCGCAGGGAAGCTGCTACCATCAAATGTTTGCCCTCATTAGACTCCCCTCTGGAAGCGCTTTCACTGCAAGCTGCAGATTCCCTCCTAACAGCAAGCTTTAGGATAGGGTACTGAATTGTAACTTACTTTCGCCTAATAATGCGATTTTTGAAAAGAGACTATCTCCCGCAGGGAAGCTGCTACCATCAAATGTTTGCCCTCATTAGACTCCCCTCTGGAAGCGCTTTCACTGCAAGCTGCAGATTCCCTCCTAACAGCAAGCTTTAGGATAGGGTACTGAATTGTAACTTAATTGCGGCTAATAAGGCGATTTCTCAAAAGAGAGTATATCCTGCAGGGAAGCTGCTACCATCAAATGTTTGCCCTCGTTAGACTCCCCTCTGGAAGCGCTTTCACTGCAAGCTGCAGATTCCCTCCTAACAGCAAGCTTTAGGATAGGGTACTGAATTGTAACTTACTTTCGCCTAATAAAGCGATTTTGGCAAAGAGAGTATCTCCTGCAGGGAAGCTGCTACCATCAAATGTTTGCCCTCTTTAGACTCCCCTCTGGAAGCGCTTTCACTGCAAGCTGCAGATTCCCTCCTAACAGCAAGCTTTAGGATAGGGTACTGAATTGTAACTTAACTGCGGCTAATAAGGCGATTTTGGCAATGAGAATATCTCCCGCAGGGAAGCTGCTACCATCAAATGTTTGCCCTCATTATACTCCCCTCTGGAAGCGCTTTCACTGCAAGCTGCAGATTCCCTCCTAACAGCAAGCTTTAGGATAGGGTACTGAATTGTAACTTAACTGCGGCTAATAAGGCGATTTTGGCAAAGAGAATATCTCCCGCAGGGAAGCTGCTACCATCAAATGTTTGCCCTCATTATACTCCCCTCTGGAAGCGCTTTCACTGCAAGCTGCAGATTCCCTCCTAACAGCAAGCTTTAGGATAGGGTACTGAATTGTAACTTACTTTCGCCTAAAAATGCGATTTTGGCAAAGAGAGTATCTCCCGCAGGGAAGCTGCTACCATCAAATGTTTGCCCTCGTTAGACTCCCCTCTGGAAGCGCTTTCACTGCAAGCTGCAGATTCCCTCCTAACAGCAAGCTTTAGGATAGGGTACTGAATTGTAACTTACTTTCGCCTAATAATGCGATTTTGGCAAAGAGAGTATCTCCCGCAGGGAAGCTGCTACCATCAAATGTTTGCCCTCATTAGACTCCCCTCTGGAAGCGCTTTCACTGCAAGCTGCAGATTCCCTCCTAACAGCAAGCTTTAGGATAGGGTACTGAATTGTAACTTACTTTCGCCTAATAATTCGATTTTGGCAAAGAGAGTATCTCCCGCAGGGAAGCTGCTACCATCACATGTTTGCCCTCATTAGACTCCCCTCTGGAAGCGCTTTCACTGCAAGCTGCAGATTCCCTCCTAACAGCAAGCTTAGGATAGGGTATTGAATTATATCTTACTTTCGCCTAATAATGCGATTTTGGCAAAGAGAGTATCTCCCGCAGGGAAGCTGCTACCATCAAATGTTTGCCCTCATTAGACTCCCCTCTGGAAGTGCTTTCACTGCAAGCTGCAGATTCCCTCCTAACAGCAAGCTTTAGGATAGGGTACTGAATTGTAACTTACTTTCGCATAATAATACGATTTTGGAAAAGAGACTATCTCCCGCAGGGAAGCTGCTACCATCAAATGTTTGCCCTCTTAGACTCCCCTCTGGAAGCGCTTTCACTGCAAGCTGCAGATTCCCTCCTAACAGCAAGCTTTAGGATAGGGTACTGAATTGTAACTTAACTGCGGCTAATAAGGCGATTATGGCAAAGAGAGTATCTCCCGCAGGGAAGCTGCTACCATCAAATGTTTGCCCTCATTAGACTCCCCTCTGGAAGCGCTTTCACTGCAAGCTGCAGATTCCCTCCTAACAGCAAGCTTTAGGAAAGGGTACTGAATTGTAACTTAACTGCGGCTAATAAGGCGATTTCTCAAAAGAGAGTATATCCTGCAGGGAAGCTGCTACCATCAAATGTTTGCCCTCGTTAGACTCCCCTCTGGAAGCGCTTTCACTGCAAGCTGCAGATTCCCTCCTAACAGCAAGCTTTAGGATAGGGTACTGAATTGTAACTTACTTTCGCCTAATAATGCGATTTTGGAAAAGAGAGTATCTCCCGCAGGGAAGCTGCTACCATCAAATGTTTGCCCTCATTAGACTCCCCTCTGGAAGCGATTTCACTGCAAGCTGCAGATTCCCTCCTAACAGCAAGCTTTAGGATAGGGTACTGAATTGTAACTTAACTGCGGATAATAAGGCGATTTTGGCAATGAGAATATCTCCCGCAGGGAAGCTGCTACCATCAAATGTTTGCCCTCATTAGACTCCCCTCTGGAAGCGCTTTCACTGCAAGCTGCAGATTCCCTCCTAACAGCAAGCTTCAGGATAGGGTACTGAATTGTAACTTAACTGCGGCTAATAAGGCGATTTTGGCAATGAGAATATCTCCCGCAGGGAAGCTGCTACCATCAAATGTTTGCCCTCATTAGACTCCCCTCTGGAAGCGCTTTCACTGCAAGCTGCAGATTCCCTCCTAACAGCAAGCTGTAGGACACTGTACTAAATTGTAACTTAACTGCGTATTATAAGGCGATTTTGGCAAATAGAGTATCTCCCGCAGGGAAGCTGTTACCATCAAATGTTTGCCCTCATTAGACTCCCCTCTGGAAGCGCTTTCACTGCAAGCTGCAGATTCCCTCCTAACAGCAAGCTTTAGGATAGGGTACTGAATTGTAACTTACTTTCGCCTAATAATGCGATTTTGGCAAAGAGAGTATCTCCCGCAGGGAAGCTGCTACCATCAAATGTTTGCCCTCATTAGACTCCCCTCTGGAAGTGCTTTCACTGCAAGCTGCAGATTCCCTCCTAACAGCAAGCTTTAGGATAGGGTACTGAATTGTAACTTACTTTCGCCTAATAAAGCGATTTTGGCAAAGGGAGTATCTCCTGCAGGGAAGCTGCTACCATCAAATGTTTGCCCTCATTAGACTCCCCTCTGGAAGCGCTTTCACTGCAAGCTGCAGATTCCCTCCTAACAGCAAGCTTTAGGAAAGGGTTCTGAATTGTAACTTACTTTCGCCTAATAATGAGATTTTGGCAAAGAGAGTATCTCCCGCAGGGAAGCTGCTACCATCAAATGTTTGCCCTCATTAGACTCCCCTCTGGAAGTGCTTTCACTGCAAGCTGCAGATTCCCTCCTAACAGCAAGCTTTAGGATAGGGTACTGAATTGTAACTTACTTTCGCCTAATAAAGCGATTTTGGCAAAGGGAGTATCTCCTGCAGGGAAGCTGCTACCATCAAATGTTTGCCCTCATTAGACTCCCCTCTGGAAGCGCTTTCACTGCAAGCTGCAGATTCCCTCCTAACAGCAAGCTTTAGGATAGGGTACTGAATTGTAACTTAACTGCGGCTAATAAGGCGATTTTGGCAATGAGAATATCTCCCGCAGGGAAGCTGCTACCATCAAATGTTTGCCCTCATTAGACTCCCCTCTGGAAGCGCTTTCACTGCAAGCTGCAGATTCCTTCCTAACAGCAAGCTTTAGGATAGGGTACTGAATTGTAACTTAACTGCGGCTAATAAGGCGATTTTGGCAAAGAGAATATCTCCCGCAGGGAAGCTGTTACCATCAAATATTTGCCCTCGTTAGGCTCCCCTCTGGAAGCGCTTTCACTGCAAGCTGCAGATTCCCTCCTAACAGCAAGCTTTAGGATAGGGTACTGAATTGTAACTTACTTTCGCCTAATAATGCGATTTTGGCAAAGAGAGTATCTCCCGCAGGGAAGCTGCTACCATCAAATGTTTGCCCTCATTAGACTCCCCTCTGGAAGCGCTTTCACTGCAAGCTGCAGATTCCCTCCTAACAGCAAGCTTCAGGATAGGGTACTGAATTGTAACTTAACTGCGGCTAATAAGGCGATTTTGGCAATGAGAATATCTCCCGCAGGGAAGCTGCTACCATCAAATGTTTGCCCTCATTAGACTCCCCTCTGGAAGCGCTTTCACTGCAAGCTGCAGATTCCCTCCTAACAGCAAGCTGTAGGACACTGTACTAAATTGTAACTTAACTGCGTATTATAAGGCGATTTTGGCAAATAGAGTATCTCCCGCAGGGAAGCTGTTACCATCAAATGTTTGCCCTCATTAGACTCCCCTCTGGAAGCGCTTTCACTGCAAGCTGCAGATTCCCTCCTAACAGCAAGCTTTAGGATAGGGTACTGAATTGTAACTTACTTTCGCCTAATAATGCGATTTTGGCAAAGAGAGTATCTCCCGCAGGGAAGCTGCTACCATCAAATGTTTGCCCTCATTAGACTCCCCTCTGGAAGTGCTTTCACTGCAAGCTGCAGATTCCCTCCTAACAGCAAGCTTTAGGATAGGGTACTGAATTGTAACTTAACTGCGGCTAATAAGGCGATTTTGGCAGAGAATATCTCCCGCAGGGTAGCTGCTACCATCAAATGTTTGCACTCATTAGACTCCCCTCTGGAAGCGCTTTCACTGCAAGCTGCAGATTCCCTCCTAACAGCAAGCTTTAGGATAGGGTACTGAATTGTAACTTAACTGCGGCTAATAAGGCGATTTTGGCAATGAGAATATCTCCCGCAGGGAAGCTGCTACCATCAAATGTTTGCCCTCATTAGACTCCCCTCTGGAAGCGCTTTCACTGCAAGCTGCAGATTCCTTCCTAACAGCAAGCTTTAGGATAGGGTACTGAATTGTAACTTAACTGCGGCTAATAAGGCGATTTTGGCAAAGAGAATATCTCCCGCAGGGAAGCTGTTACCATCAAATATTTGCCCTCGTTAGGCTCCCCTCTGGAAGCGCTTTCACTGCAAGCTGCAGATTCCCTCCTAACAGCAAGCTTTAGGATAGGGTACTGAATTGTAACTTACTTTCGCCTAATAATGCGATTTTGGCAAAGAGAGTATCTCCCGCAGGGAAGCTGCTACCATCAAATGTTTGCCCTCATTAGACTCTCCTCTGGAAGCGCTTTCACTGCAAGCTGCAGATTCCTTCCTAACAGCAAGCTTTAGGATAGGGTACTGAATTGTAACTTAACTGCGGCTAATAAGGCGATTTTGGCAAAGAGAATATCTCCCGCAGGGAAGATGCTACCATCAAATGTTTGCCCTCATTAGACTCCCCTCTGGAAGCGCTTTCACTACAAGCTGCAGATTCCCTCCTAACAGCAAGCTTTACGATAGGGTACTGAATTGTAACTTACTTTCGCCTAAAAATGCGATTTTGGCAAAGAGAGTATCTCCCGCAGGGAAGCTGCTACCATCAAATGTTTGCCCTCGTTAGACTCCCCTCTGGAAGCGCTTTCACTGCAAGCTGCAGATTCCCTCCTAACAGCAAGCTGTAGGACACTGTACTGAATTGTAACTTAACTGCGGCTAATACGGCGATTTTGGCAAAGAGAATATCTCCCGCAGGGAAGCTGTTACCATCAAATGTTTGCCCTCATTAGACTCCCCTCTGGAAGCGCTTTCACTGCAAGCTGCAGATTCCCTCCTAACAGCAAGCTTTAGGATAGGGTACTGAATTGTAACTTACTTTCGCCTAATAATGCGGTTTTGGCAAAGAGAGTATCTCCCGCAGGGAAGCTGCTACCATCAAATGTTTGCCCTCATTAGACTCCCCTCTGGAAGCGCTTTCACTGCAAGCTGCAGATTCCCTCCTAACAGCAAGCTTTAGGATAGGGTACTGAATTGTAACTTAACTGCGGCTAATAAGGCGATTTTGGCAAAGAGAATATCTCCCGCAGGGAAGCTGCTACCATCAAATGTTTGCCCTCATTAGACTCCCCTCTGGAAGCGCTTTCACTGCAAGCTGCAGATTCCCTCCTAACAGCAAGCTTTAGGATAGGGTACTGAATTGTAACTTAACTGTGGCTAATAAGGCGATTTTGGCAAAGAGAGTATCTCCCGCAGGGAAGCTGCTACCATAAATTTTTGCCCTCGATAGACTCCCCTCTGGAAGCGCTTTCACTGCAAGCTGCAGATTCCCTCCTAACAGCAAGCTTTAGGATAGGGTACTGAATTGTAACTTACTTTCGCCTAATAATGCGATTTTGGCAAAGAGAGTATCTCCCGCAGGGAAGCTGCTACCATCAAATGTTTGCCTTCATTAGACTCCCCTCTGGAAGTGCTTTCACTGCAAGCTGCAGATTCCCTCCTAACAGCAAGCTTTAGGAAAGGGTACTGAATTGTAACTTACTTTCGCCTAATAATGCGATTTTGGCAAAGAGAGTATCTCCCGCAGGGAAGCTGCTACCATCAAATGTTTGCCCTCATTAGACTCCCCTCTGGAAGCGCTTTCACTGCAAGCTGCAGATTCCCTCCTAACAGCAAGCTTTAGGAAAGGGTTCTGAATTGTAACTTACTTTCGCCTAATAATGAGATTTTGGCAAAGAGAGTATCTCCCGCAGGGAAGCTGCTACCATCAAATGTTTGCCCTCATTAGACTCCCCTCTGGAAGCGCTTTCACTGCAAGCTGCAGATTCCCTCCTAACAGCAAGCTTTAGGATAGGGTACTGAATTGTAACTTAACTGCGGCTAATAAGGCGATTTTGGCAAAGAGAATATCTCCCGCAGGGAAGCTGCTACCATCAAATGTTTGCCCTCATTAGACTCCCCTCTGGAAGCGCTTTCACTACAAGCTGCAGATTCCCTCCTAACAGCAAGCTTTACGATAGGGTACTGAATTGTAACTTACTTTCGCCTAAAAATGCGATTTTGGCAAAGAGAGTATCTCCCGCAGGGAAGCTGCTACCATCAAATGTTTGCCCTCGTTAGACTCCCCTCTGGAAGCGCTTTCACTGCAAGCTGCAGATTCCCTCCTAACAGCAAGCTGTAGGACACTGTACTGAATTGTAACTTAACTGCGGCTAATACGGCGATTTTGGCAAAGAGAATATCTCCCGCAGGGAAGCTGTTACCATCAAATGTTTGCCCTCATTAGACTCCCCTCTGGAAGCGCTTTCACTGCAAGCTGCAGATTCCCTCCTAACAGCAAGCTTTAGGATAGGGTACTGAATTGTAACTTACTTTCGCCTAAGAATGCGGTTTTGGCAAAGAGAGTATCTCCCGCAGGGAAGCTGCTACCATCAAATGTTTGCCCTCATTAGACTCCCCTCTGGAAGCGCTTTCACTGCAAGCTGCAGATTCCCTCCTAACAGCAAGCTTTAGGATAGGGTACTGAATTGTAACTTAACTGCAGCTAATAAGGCGATTTCGGAAAAGAGAGTATATCCTGCAGGGAAGCTGCTACCATCAAATGTTTGCCCTCGTTAGGCTCCCCTCTGGAAGCGCTTTCACTGCAAGCTGCAGATTCCCTCCTAACAGCAAGCTTTAGGATAGGGTACTGAAATGTAACTTACTTTCGCCTAATAATGCGATTTTGGCAAAGAGAGTATCTCCCGCAGGGAAGCTGCTACCATCAAATGTTTGCCCTCATTAGACTCTCCTCTGGAAGCGCTTTCACTGCAAGCTGCAGATTCCCTCCTAACAGCAAGCTTTAGGATAGGGTACTGAATTGTAACTTACTTTCGCCTAATAATGCTATTTTGGCAAGAGAGTATCTCCTACAGGGAAGCTGCTACCATCAAATGTTTGCCCTCATTAGACTCCCCTCTGGAAGCGCTTTCACTGCAAGCTGCAGATTCCCTCCTAACAGCAAGCTTTAGGAAAGGGTACTGAATTGTATCTTAACTGCGGCTAATAAGGCGATTTCTCAAAAGAGAGTAAATCCTGCAGGGAAGCTGCTACCATCAAATGTTTGCCCTCGTTAGACTCCCCTCTGGAAGCGCTTTCACTGCAAGTTGCAGATTCCCTCCTAACAGCAAGCTTTAGAATAGGGTACTGAATTGTATATTACTTTCGCCTAAAAATGCGATTTTGGCAAAGAGAGTATCTCCCGCAGGGAAGCTGCTACCATCAAATGTTTGCCCTCATTAGACTCCCCTCTGGAAGCGCTTTCACTGCAAGCTGCAGATTCCCTCCTAACAGCAAGCTTTAGGATAGGGTACTGAATTGTAACTTACTTTCGCCTAATAATGCGATTTTGGCAAAGAGAGTATCTCCCGCAGGGAAGCTGCTACCATCAAATGTTTGCCCTCATTAGACTCCCCTCTGGAAGCGCTTTCACTGCAAGCTGCAGATTCCCTCCTAACAGCAAGCTTTAGGATAGGGTACTGAATTGTATCTTAACTGTGGCTAATAAGGCGATTTTGGCAAAGAGAGTATCTCCCGCAGGGAAGCTGCTACCATAAATTTTTGCCCTCGATAGACTCCCCTCTGGAAGCGCTTTCACTGCAAGCTGCAGATTCCCTCCTAACAGCAAGCTTTAGGATAGGGTACTGAATTGTAACTTACTTTCGCCTAATAATGCGATTTTGGCAAAGAGAGTATCTCCCGCAGGGAAGCTGCTACCATCAAATGTTTGCCTTCATTAGACTCCACTCTGGAAGTGCTTTCACTGCAAGCTGCAGATTCCCTCCTAACAGCAAGCTTTAGGAAAGGGTACTGAATTGTAACTTACTTTCGCCTAATAATGCGATTTTGGCAAAGAGAGTATCTCCCGCAGGGAAGCTGCTACCATCAAATGTTTGCCCTCATTAGACTCCCCTCTGGAAGCGCTTTCACTGCAAGCTGCAGATTCCCTCCTAACAGCAAGCTTTAGGAAAGGGTTCTGAATTGTAACTTACTTTCGCCTAATAATGAGATTTTGGCAAAGAGAGTATCTCCCGCAGGGAAGCTGCTACCATCAAATGTTTGCCCTCATTAGACTCCCCTCTGGAAGCGCTTTCACTGCAAGCTGCAGATTCCCTCCTAACAGCAAGCTTTAGGAAAGGGTACTGAATTGTAACTTAACTGCGGCTAATAAGGCGATTTTGGCAAAGAGAATATCTCCCGCAGGGAAGCTGCTACCATCAAATGTTTGCCCTCATTAGACTCCCCTCTGGAAGCGCTTTCACTGCAAGCTGCAGATTCCCTCCTAACAGCAAGCTTTAGGATAGGGTACTGAATTGTAACTTAACTGCGGCTAATAAGGCTATTTCGGAAAAGAGAGTATATCCTGCAGGGAAGCTGCTACCATCAAATATTTGCCCTCGTTAGGCTCCCCTCTGGAAGCGCATTCACTGCAAGCTGCAGATTCCCTCCTAACAGCAAGCTTTAGGATAGGGTACTGAATTGTAACTTACTTTCGCCTAATAATGCGATTTTGGCAAAGAGAGTATCTCCCGCAGGGAAGCTGCTACCATCAAATCTTTGCCCTCATTAGACTCTCCTCTGGAAGTGCTTTCACTGCAAGCTGCAGATTCCCTCCTAACAGCAAGCTTTAGGATAGGGTACTGAATTGTAACTTACTTTCGCCTAATAATGCGATTTTGGCAAGAGAGTATCTCCCGCAGGGAAGCTGCTACCATCAAATGTTTGCCCTCATTAGACTCCCCTCTGGAAGCGCTTTCACTGCAAGCTGCAGATTCCCTCCTAACAGCAAGCTTTAGGAAAGGGTACTGAATTGTATCTTAACTGCGGCTAATAAGGCGATTACTCAAAAGAGAGTATATCCTGCAGGGAAGCTGCTACCATCAAATGTTTGCCCTCGTTAGACTCCCCTCTGGAAGCGCTTTCACTGCAAGTTGCAGATTCCCTCCTAACACCAAGCTTTACGATAGGGTACTGAATTGTATCTTACTTTCGCCTAAAAATGCGATTTTGGCAAAGAGAGTATCTCCCGCAGGGAAGCTGCTACCATCAAATGTTTGCCCTCATTAGACTCCCCTCTGGAAGCGCTTTCACTACAAGCTGCAGATTCCCTTCTAACAGCAAGCTTTAGGATAGGGTACTGAATTGTAACTTACTTTCGCCTAATAATGCGATTTTGTCAAAGAGAGTATCTCCCGCAGGGAAGCTGCTACCATCAAATGTTTGCCCTCATTAGACTCCCCTCTGGAAGCGCTTTCACTGCAAGCTGCAGATTCCCTCCTAACAGCAAGCTTTAGGATAGGGTACTGAATTGTAACTTAACTGCGGCTAATAAGGCGATTTTGGCAAAGAGAGTATCTCCCGCAGGGAAGCTGCTACCATAAATTTTTGCCCTCATTAGACTCCCCTCTGGAAGCGCTTTCACTGCAAGCTGCAGATTCCCTCCTAACAGCAAGCTTTAGGATAGGGTACTGAATTGTAACTTACTTTCGCCTAATAATGCGATTTTGGCAAAGAGAGTATCTCCCGCAGGGAAGCTGCTACCATCAAATGTTTGCCCTCATTAGACTCCCCTCTGGAAGCGCTTTCACTGCAAGCTGCAGATTCCCTCCTAACAGCAAGCTTTAGGATAGGGTACTGAATTGTAACTTACTTTCGCCTAATAATGCGATTTTGGCAAAGAGAGTATCTCCCGCAGGGAAGCTGCTACCATCAAATGTTTGCCCTCATTAGACTCCCCTCTGGAAGCGCTTTCACTGCAAG
Source organism: Phaenicophaeus curvirostris (assembly GCF_032191515.1). Lineage (NCBI taxonomy): Eukaryota > Metazoa > Chordata > Aves > Cuculiformes > Cuculidae > Phaenicophaeus > Phaenicophaeus curvirostris. The sequence goes on along the minus strand of NC_091402.1, from coordinate 400,214 downwards.
CTGCAGATTCCCTCCTAACAGCAAGCTTTAGGATAGGGTACTGAATTGTAACTTCACTGCGGCTAATAAGGCGATTTTGGCAAAGAGAATATCTCCCGCAGGGAAGCTGTTACCATCAAATGTTTGCCCTCATTAGACTCCCCTCTGGAAGCACTTTCACTGCAAGCTGCAGATTCCCTCCTAACAGCAAGTTTAGGATAGGGTACTGAATTGTAACTTAACTGTGGCTAAAAAGGCGATTTGGCAAAGAGAATATCTCCCGCAGGGAAGATGCTACCATCAAATATTTGCCCTCATTAGACTCCCCTCTGGAAGCGCTTTCACTGCAAGCTGCAGATTCCCTCCTAACAGCAAGCTTTAGGATAGGGTACTGAATTGTAACTTACTTTTGCCTGATAATGCGATTATGGCAAAGAGAGTATCTCCCGCAGGGAAGCTGCTACCATCAAATGTTTGCCCTCATTAGACTCCCCTCTGGAAGCGCTTTCACTGCAAGCTGCAGATTCCCTCCTAACAGCAAGCTTTAGGATAGGGTACTGAATTGTAACTTACTTTCGCCTAATAATGCGATTTTGGCAAAGAGAGTATCTCCCGCAGGGAAGCTGCTACCATCAAATGTTTGCCCTCATTAGACTCCCCTCTGGAAGCGCTTTCACTGCAAGCTGCAGATTCCCTCCTAACAGCAAGCTTTAGGATAGGGTACTGAATTGTAACTTAACTGCGGCTAATAAGGCGATTTTGTCAAAGAGAGTATCTCCCGCAGGGAAGCTGCTACCATCAAATGTTTGCCCTCATTAGACTCCCCTCTGGAAGCGCTTTCACTGCAAGCTGCAGATTCCCTCCTAACAGCAAGCTTTAGGATAGGGTACTGAATTGTAACTTAACTGCGGCTAAAAAGGCGATTTTGGCAAAGAGAGTATCTCCCGCAGGGAAGCTGCTACCATCAAATGTTTGCCCTCATTAGACTCCCCTCTGGAAGCGCTTTCACTGCAAGCTGCAGATTCCCTCCTAACAGCAAGCTTTAGGATAGGGTACTGAATTGTAACTTACTTTCTCCTAATAATGCGATTTTGGCAAGGAGAGTATCTCCCGCAGGGAAGCTGCTACCATCAAATGTTTGCCCTCATTAGACTCCCCTCTGGAAGCGATTTCACTGCAAGCTGCAGATTCCCTCCTAACAGCAAGCTTTAGGATAGGGTACTGAATTGTAACTTAACTGCGGCTAATAAGGCGATTTTGGCAAAGAGAATATCTCCCGCAGGGGAGCTGCTACCATCAAATGTTTGCCCTCATTAGACTCCCCTCTGGAAGCGCTTTCACTGCAAGCTGCAGATTCCCTCCTAACAGCAAGCTTTAGGATAGGGTACTGAATTGTAACTTACTTTCGCATAAAAATGCGATTTTGGCAAAGAGAGTATCTCCCGCAGGGAAGCTGCTACCATCAAATGTTTGCCCTCATTAGACTCCCCTCTGGAAGCGCTTTCACTGCAAGCTGCAGATTCCCTCCTAACAGCAAGTTTTAGGAAAGTGTACTGAATTGAAACTTAACTGCGGCTAATAAGGCGATTACGGAAAAGAGAGTATATCCTGCAGGGAAGCTGCTACCATCAAATGTTTGCCCTCGTTAGACTCCCCTCTGGAAGCGCTTTCACTGCAAGCTGCAGATTCCCTCCTAACAGCAAGCTTTACGACAGGGTACTGAATTGTAACTTACTTTCGCATATTAAAGCGGTTTTGGCAAAGAGAGTATCTCCCGCAGGGAAGCTGCTACCATCAAATGTTTGCCCTCATTAGACTCCCCTCTGGAAGCGCTTTCACTGCAAGCTGCAGATTCCCTCCTAACAGCAAGATTTAGGAAAGGGTACTGAATTGTAACTTACTTTCGCCTAATAATGCGATTTTGGCAAAGAGAGTATCTCCCGCAGGGAAGCTGCTACCATCAAATGTTTGCCCTCATTAGACTCTCCTCTGGAAGCGCTTTCACTGCAAGCTGCAGATTCCCTCCTAACAGCAAGCTTTAGGATAGGGTACTGAATTGTAACTTAACTGCGGCTAATAAGGCGATTTTGGCAAAGAGAATATCTCCCGCAGGGAAGCTGCTACCATCAAATGTTTGCCCTCATTAGACTCCCCTCTGGAAGCGCTTTCACTGCAAGCTGCAGATTCCCTCCTAACAGCAAGCTTTAGGATAGGGTACTGAATTGTAACTTACTTTCGCCTAATAATGCGATTTTGGCAAAGAGAGTATCTCCCGCAGGGAAGCTGCTACCATCACATGTTTGCCCTCATTAGACTCCCCTCTGGAAGTGCTTTCACTGCAAGCTGCAGATTCCCTCCTAACAGCAAGCTTTAGGATAGGGTACTGAATTGTAACTTACATTCGCCTAATAATGCGATTTTGGCAAAGAGAGTATCTCCCGCAGGGAAGCTGCTACCATCAAATGTTTGCCCTCATTAGACTCCCCTCTGGAAGCGCTTTCACTGCAAGCTGCAGATTCCCTCCTAACCGCAAGCTTTAGGATAGTGTACTGAATTGTAACTTACTTTCGCCTAATAATGCGATTTTGGAAAAGAGACTATCTCCCGCAGGGAAGCTGCTACCAGCAAATGTTTGCCCTCATTAGACTCCCCTCTGGAAGCGCTTTCACTGCAAGCTGCAGATTCCCTCCTAACAGCAAGTTTTAGGAAAGGGTACTGAATTGTTACTTACTTTCGCCTAATAAGGCGATTTTGGCAAAGAGCATATCTCCCGCAAGGAAGCTGTTACCATCAAATGTTTGCCCTCATTAGACTCCCCTCTGGAAGCGCTTTCACTGCAAGCTGCAGATTCCCTCCTAACAGCAAGCTGTAGGACACTGTACTGAAATGTATCTTAACTGCGTCTAATAAGGCGATTTTGGCAAAGAGAATATCTCCCGCAGGGAAGCTGTTACCATCAAATGTTTGCCCTCATTAGACTCCCCTCTGGAAGCGCTTTCACTGCAAGCTGCAGATTCCCTCCTAACAGCAAGCTTTAGGATAGGGTACTGAATTGTAACTTACTTTCGCCTAATAACGCGATATTGGCAAAGAGAGTATCTCCCGCATGGAAGCTGCTACCATCACATGTTTGCCCTCATTAGACTCCCCTCTGGAAGTGCTTTCACTGCAAGCTGCAGATTCCCTCCTAACAGCAAGCTTTAGGATAGGGTACTGAATTGTAACTTACTTTCGCCTAATAATGCGATTTTGGAAAAGAGACTATCTCCCGCAGGGAAGCTGCTACCATCAAATGTTTGCCCTCATTAGACTCCCCTCTGGAAGCGCTTTCACTGCAAGCTGCAGATTCCCTCCTAACAGCAAGCTTTAGGATAGGGTACTGAATTGTAACTTAACTGCGGCTAAAAAGGCGATTTTGGCAAAGAGAGTATCTCCCGCAGGGAAGCTGCTACCATCAAATGTTTGCCCTCATTAGACTCCCCTCTGGAAGCGCTTTCACTGCAAGCTGCAGATTCCCTCCTAACAGCAAGCTGTAGGACACTGTACTGAAATGTAACTTAACTGCGTCTAATAAGGCGATTTTGGCAAAGAGAATATCTCCCGCAGGGAAGCTGTTACCATCAAATGTTTGCCCTCATTAGACTCCCCTCTGGAAGCGCTTTCACTGCAAGCTGCAGATTCCCTCCTAACAGCAAGCTTTAGGATAGGGTACTGAATTGTAACTTACTTTCGCCTAATAATGCGATTTTGGCAAAGAGAGTATCTCCCGCAGGGAAGCTGCTACCATCACATGTTTGCCCTCATTAGACTCCCCTCTGGAAGTGCTTTCACTGCAAGCTGCAGATTCCCTCCTAACAGCAAGCTTTAGGATAGGGTACTGAATTGTAACTTACATTCGCATAATAATGAGATTTTGGCAAAGAGAGTATCTCCCGCAGGGAAGCTGCTACCATCAAATGTTTGCCCTCATTAGACTCCCCTCTCGAAGCGCTTTCACTGCAAGCTGCAGATTCCCTTATAAAAGCAAGCTTTAGGATAGTGTACTGAATTGTAACTTACTTTCGCCTAATAATGCGATTTTGGCAAAGAGACTATCTCCCGCAGGGAAGCTGCTACCATCAAATGTTTGCCCTCATTAGACTCCCCTCCGGAAGCGCTTTCACTGCAAGCTGCAGATTCCCTCCTAACAGCAAGTTTTAGGAAAGGGTACTGAATTGTAACTTAACTGCGGCTAATAAGGCGATTACGGAAAAGAGAGTATATCCTGCAGGGAAGCTGCTACCATCAAATGTTTGCCCTCGTTAGACTCCCCTCTGGAAGCGCTTTCACTGCAAGCTGCAGATTCCCTCCTAACAGCAAGCTTTAGGATAGGGTACTGAATTGTAACTTAACTGCGGCTAATAATGCGATTTTGGCAAAGAGAGTATCTCCCGCAGGGAAGCTGCTACCATCAAATGTTTGCCCTCATTAGACTCCCCTCTGGAAGCGCTTTCACTGCAAGCTGCAGATTCCCTCCTAACAGCAAGATTTAGGATAGGGTACTGAATTATAACTTACTTTCGCCTAATAATGCGATTATGGCAAAGAGAGTATCTCCCGCAGGGAAGCTGCTACCATCAAATGTTTGCCCTCATTAGACTCCCCTCTGGATGCGATTTCACTGCAAGCTGCAGATTCCCTCCTAACAGCAAGCTTTACGATAGGGTACTGAGTTGTATCTTACTTTCGTCTAATAATGAGATTTTGGCAAAGAGAGTATCTCCCGCAGGGAAGCTGCTACCATCAAATGTTTGCCCTCATTAGACTCCCCTCTGGAAGCGCTTTCACTGCAAGCTGCAGATTCCCTCCTAACAGCAAGCTTTAGGATAGGGTACTGAATTGTAACTTACTTTCGCCTCTTAATACGGTTTTTGCAAAGAGAGTATCTCCCGCAGGGAAGCTGCTACCATCAAATGTTTGCCCTCATTAGACTCCCCTCTGGAAGTGCTTTCACTGCAAGCTGCAGATTCCCTCCTAACAGCAAGCTTTAGGATAGGGTACTGAATTGTAACTTACTTTCGCCTAATAATGCGATTATGGCAAGGAGACTATCTCCCGCAGGGAAGCTGCTACCATCAAATGTTTGCCCTCATTAGACTCCCCTCTGGAAGCGCTTTCACTGCAAGCTGCAGATTCCCTCCTAACAGCAAGCTTTAGGAAAGGGTACTGAATTGTAACTTACTTTCGCCTAATAATGCGATTTTGGCAAAGAGAGTATCTCCCGCAGGGAAGCTGCTACCATCAAATGTTTGCCCTCATTAGACTCCCCTCTGGAAGCGCTTTCACTGCAAGCTGCAGATTCCCTCCTAACAGCAAGCTGTAGGACACTGTACTGAAATGTAACTTAACTGCGTCTAATAAGGCGATTATTGCAAAGAGAATATCTCCCGCAGGGAAGCTGTTACCATCAAATATTTGCCCTCATTAGACTCCCCTCTGGAAGCGCTTTCACTGCAAGCTGCAGATTCCCTCCTAACAGCAAGCTTTAGGATAGGGTTCTGAATTGTAACTTACTTTCGCCTAATAATGCGATTTTGGCAAAGAGAGTATCTCCCGCAGGGAAGCTGCTACCATCACATGTTTGCCCTCATTAGACTCCCCTCTGGAAGTGCTTTCACTGCAAGCTGCAGATTCCCTCCTAACAGCAAGCTTTAGGATAGGGTACTGAATTGTAACTTACATTCGCCTAAAAATGCGATTTCGGCAAAGAGAGTATCTCCCGCAGGGAAGCTGCTACCATCAAATGTTTGCCCTCATTAGACTCCCCTCTGGAAGCGCTTTCACTGCAAGCTGCAGATTCCCTCCTAACAGCAAGCTTTAGGATAGGGTACTGAATTGTAACTTAATTTCGCCTAATAATGCGATTTTGGCAAAGAGAGTATCTCCCGCAGGGAAGCTGCTACCATCAAATGTTTGCCCTCATTAGACTCCCCTCTGGAAGCGCTTTCACTGCAAGCTGCAGATTCCCTCCTAACAGCAAGTTTTAGGAAAGGGTACAGAATTGTAACTTACTTTCGCCTAATAATGCGATTATGGCAAGGAGACTATCTCCCGCAGGGAAGCTGCTACCATCAAATGTTTGCCCTCATTAGACTCCCCTCTGGAAGCGCTTTCACTGCAAGCTGCAGATTCCCTCCTAACAGCAAGCTTTAGGAAAGGGTACTGAATTGTAACTTACTTTCGCCTAATAATGCGATTTTGGCAAAGAGAGTATCTCCCGCAGGGAAGCTGCTACCATCAAATGTTTGCCCTCATTAGACTCCCCTCTGGAAGCGCTTTCACTGCAAGCTGCAGATTCCCTCCTAACAGCAAGCTGTAGGACACTGTACTGAAATGTAACTTAACTGCGTCTAATAAGGCGATTATTGCAAAGAGAATATCTCCCGCAGGGAAGCTGTTACCATCAAATATTTGCCCTCATTAGACTCCCCTCTGGAAGCGCTTTCACTGCAAGCTGCAGATTCCCTCCTAACAGCAAGCTTTAGGATAGGGTACTGAATTGTAACTTACTTTCGCCTAATAATGCGATTTTGGCAAAGAGAGTATCTCCCGCAGGGAAGCTGCTACCATCACATGTTTGCCCTCATTAGACTCCCCTCTGGAAGTGCTTTCACTGCAAGCTGCAGATTCCCTCCTAACAGCAAGCTTTAGGATAGGGTACTGAATTGTAACTTACATTCGCCTAAAAATGCGATTTCGGCAAAGAGAGTATCTCCCGCAGGGAAGCTGCTACCATCAAATGTTTGCCCTCATTAGACTCCCCTCTGGAAGCGCTTTCACTGCAAGCTGCAGATTCCCTCCTAACAGCAAGCTTTAGGATAGGGTACTGAATTGTAACTTAATTTCGCCTAATAATGCGATTTTGGCAAAGAGAGTATCTCCCGCAGGGAAGCTGCTACCATCAAATGTTTGCCCTCATTAGACTCCCCTCTGGAAGCGCTTTCACTGCAAGCTGCAGATTCCCTCCTAACAGCAAGTTTTAGGAAAGGGTACAGAATTGTAACTTACTTTCGCCTAATAAGGCGATTTTGGCAAAGAGCATATCTCCCGCAGGGAAGCTGTTACCATCAAATGTTTGCCCTCATTAGACTTCCCTCTGGAAGCGCTTTCACTGCAAGCTGCAGATTCCCTCCTAACAGCAAGTTTTAGGAAAGGGTACTGAATTGTAACTTAACTGCGGCTAATAAGGCGATTACGGAAAAGAGAGTATCTCCCGCAGGGAAGCTGCTACCATCAAATGTTTGCCCTCATTAGACTCCCCTCTGGAAGCGCTTTCACTGCAAGCTGCAGATTCCCTCCTAACAGCAAGCTTTAGGATAGGATACTGAATTGTAACTTACTTTCGCCTATTAATGCGGTTTTTGCAAAGAGAGTATCTCCCGCAGGGAAGCTGCTACCATCAAATGTTTGCCCTCATTAGACTCCCCTCTGGAAGTGCTTTCACTGCAAGCTGCAGATTCCCTCCTAACAGCAATCTTTAGGATAGGGTACTGAATTGTAACTTACTTTCGCCTAATAATGCGATTTTGGCAAAGAGAGTATCTCCCGCAGGGAAGCTGTTACCATCAAATGTTTGCCCTCATTAGACTCCCCTCTAGAAGCGCTTTCACTGCAAGCTGCAGATTCCCTCCTAACAGCAAGCTTTAGGATAGGGTACTGAATTGTAACTTAACTGCGGCTAATAAGGCGATTTTGGCAAAGAGAATATCTCCCGCAGGGAAGTTGCTACCGTCAAATGTTTGCCCTCATTAGACTCCCCTCTGGAAGCGCTTTCACTGCAAGCTGCAGATTCCCTCCTAACAGCAAGCTTTAGGATAGGGTACTGAATTGTAACTTACTTTCGCCTAATAATGCGATTATGGCAAGGAGAGTATCTCCCGCAGGGAAGCTGCTACCATCAAATGTTTGCCCTCATTAGAGTCCCCTCTGGAAGCGCTTTCACTGCAAGCTGCAGATTCCCTCCTAACAGCAAGCTTTAGGATAGAGTACTGAATTGTAACTTACTTTCGCCTAATAATGCGATTTTGGCAAAGAGAGTATCTCCCGCAGGGAAGCTGCTACCATCAAATGTTTGCCCTCATTACACTCCCCTCTGGAAGCACTTTCACTGCAAGCTGCAGATTCCCTCCTAACAGCAAGCTTTAGGATAGGGTACTGAATTGTAACTTAACTGCGGCTAATAAGGCGATTTTGGCAATGAGAATATCTCCCACAGGGAAGCTGCTACCATCAAATGTTTGCCCTCATTAGACTCCCCTCTGGAAGCGCTTTCACTGCAAGCTGCAGATTCCCTCCTAACAGCAAGCTTTAGGATAGGGTACTGAATTGTATCTTACTTTCGCCTAATACTGCGATTTTGGCAAAGAGAGTATCTACCGCAGGGAAGCTGCTACCATCAAATATTTGCCCTCATTAGACTCCCCTCTGGAAGCGCTTTCACTGCAAGCTGCAGATTCCCTCCTAACAGCAAGCTTTAGGAAAGGGTACTGAATTGTAACTTACTTTCGAATAATAATGCGATTTTGGCAAAGAGACTATCTCCCGCAGGGAAGCTGCTACCATCAAATATTTACCCTCATTAGACTCCCCTCTGGAAGCGCTTTCACTGCAAGCTGCAGATTCCCTCCCAACAGCAAGCTTTAGGATAGGGTACTGAATTGTAACTTAACTGCGGCTAATAAGGCGATTTTGGCAAAGAGAATATCTCCCGCAGGGAAGCTGCTACCATCAAATGTTTGCCCTCATTAGACTCCCCTCTGGAAGCGCTTTCACTGCAAGCTGCAAATTCCCTCCTAACAGCAAGCTTTAGGATAGCGTACTGAATTGTAACTTAACTGCGGCTAAAAAGGCGATTTTGGCAATGAGAATATCTCCCGCAGAGAAGCTGCTACCATCAAATGTTTGCCCTCATTAGACTCCCCTCTGGAAGCGCTTTCACTGCAAGCTGCAGATTCCCTCCTAACAGCAAGCATTAGGAAAGTGTTCTGAATTGTAACTTAACTGCGGCTAAAAAGGCGATTATGGCAAAGAGAATATCTCCCGCAGGGAAGATGCTACCATCAAATATTTGCCCTCATTAGACTCCCCTCTGGAAGCGCTTTCACTGCAAGCTGCAGATTCCCTCCTAACAGCAAGCTGTAGGACACTGTACTGAAATGTAACTTAACTGCGTCTAATAAGGCGATTTTGGCAAAGAGAATATCTCCCGCAGGGAAGCTGTTACCATCAAATGTTTGCCCTCATTAGACTCCCCTCTGGAAGCGCTTTCACTGCAAGCTGCAGATTCCCTCCTAACAGCAAGCTTTAGGATAGGGTACTGAATTGTAACTTACTTTCGCCTAATAATGCGATTTTGGCAAAGAGAGTATCTCCCGCAGGGAAGCTGCTACCATCAAATTTTTGCGCTCATTAGACTCCCCTCTGGAAGCGCTTTCACTGCAAGCTGCAGATTCCCTCCTAACAGCAAGCTTTAGGATAGGGTACTGAATTGTAACTTACATTCGCCTAATAATGCGATTTTGGCAAAGAGAGTATCTCCCGCAGGGAAGCTGCTACCATCAAATGTTTGCCCTCATTACACTCCCCTCTGGAAGCGCTTTCACTGCAAGCTGCAGATTCCCTCCTAACAGCAAGCTTTAGGATAGGGTACTGAATTGTAACTTACTTTCTCATAAAAATGCGATTTTGGCAAAGAGAGTATCTCCCGCAGGGAAGCTGCTACCATCAAATGTTTGCCCTCATTAGACTCCCCTCTGGAAGCGCTTTCACTGCAAGCTGCAGATTCCCTCCTAACAGCAAGCTGTAGGACACTGTACTGAAATGTAACTTAACTGCGTCTAATAAGGCGATTTTGGCAAAGAGAATATCTCCCGCAGGGAAGCTGTTACCATCAAATGTTTGCCCTCATTAGACTCCCCTCTGGAAGCGCTTTCACTGCAAGCTGCAGATTCCCTCCTAACAGCAAGCTTTAGGATAGGGTACTGAATTGTAACTTACTTTCGCCTAATAATGCGATTTTGGCAAAGAGAGTATCTCCCGCAGGGAAGCTGCTACCATCACATGTTTGCCCTCATTAGACTCCCCTCTGGAAGTGCTTTCACTGCAAGCTGCAGATTCCCTCCTAACAGCAAGCTTTAGGATAGGGTACTGAATTGTAACTTACATTCGCCTAATAATGAGATTTTGGCAAAGAGAGTATCTCCCGCAGGGAAGCTGCTACCATCAAATGTTTGCCCTCATTAGACTCCCCTCCGGAAGCGCTTTCACTGCAAGCTGCAGATTCCCTCCTAACAGCAAGTTTTAGGAAAGGGTACTGAATTGTAACTTAACTGCGGCTAATAAGGCGATTACGGAAAAGAGAGTATATCCTGCAGGGAAGCTGCTACCATCAAATGTTTGCCCTCGTTAGACTCCCCTCTGGAAGCGCTTTCACTGCAAGCTGCAGATTCCCTCCTAACAGCAAGCTTTAGGATAGGGTACTGAATTGTATCTTACTTTCGTCTAAAAATGCGATTTTGGCAAAGAGAGTATCTCCCGCAGGGAAGCTGCTACCATCAAATGTTTGCCCTCATTAGACTCCCCTCTGGAAGCGCTTTCACTGCAAGCTGCAGATTCCCTCCTAACAGCAAGCTTTAGGATAGTGTACTGAATTGTAACTTAACTGCGGCTAATAATGCGATTTTGGCAAAGAGAGTATCTCCCGCAGGGAAGCTGCTACCATCAAATGTTTGCCCTCATTAGACTCCCCTCTGGAAGCGCTTTCACTGCAAGCTGCAGATTCCCTCCTAACAGCAAGCTTTAGGATAGGGTACTGAATTATAACTTACTTTCGCCTAATAATGCGATTATGGCAAAGAGAGTATCTCCCGCAGGGAAGCTGCTACCATCAAATGTTTGCCCTCATTAGACTCCCCTCTGGAAGCGATTTCACTGCAAGCTGCAGATTCCCTCCTAACAGCAAGCTTTAGGATAGGGTACTGAATTGTTACTTAACTGCGGCTAAAAAGGCGATTTTGGCAAAGAGAATATCTCCCGCAGGGAAGCTGCTACCATCAAATGTTTGCCCTCATTAGACTCCCCTCTGGAAGCGCTTTCACTGCAAGCTGCAGATTCCCTCCTAACAGCAAGTTTTAGGAAAGGGTACTGAATTGTAACTTACTTTCGCCTAATAAGGCGATTTTGGCAAAGAGCATATCTCCCGCAGGGAAGCTGTTACCATCAAATGTTTGCCCTCATTAGACTCCCCTCTGGAAGCGCTTTCACTGCAAGCTGCAGATTCCCTCCTAACAGCAAGTTTTAGGAAAGGGTACTGAATTGTAACTTAACTGCGGCTAATAAGGCGATTACGGAAAAGAGAGTATCTCCCGCAGGGAAGCTGCTACCATCAAATGTTTGCCCTCATTAGACTCCCCTCTGGAAGCGCTTTCACTGCAAGCTGCAGATTCCCTCCTAACAGCAAGCTTTAGGATAGGGTACTGAATTGTAACTTACTTTCGCCTATTAATGCAGTTTTTGCAAAGAGAGTATCTCCCGCAGGGAAGCTGCTACCATCAAATGTTTGCCCTCATTAGACTCCCCTCTGGAAGTGCTTTCACTGCAAGCTGCAGATTCCCTCCTAACAGCAATCTTTAGGATAGGGTACTGAATTGTAACTTACTTTCGCCTAATAATGCGATTTTGGCAAAGAGAGTATCTCCCGCAGGGAAGCTGCTACCATCAAATGTTTGCCCTCATTAGACTCCCCTCTAGAAGCGCTTTCACTGCAAGCTGCAGATTCCCTCCTAACAGCAAGCTTTAGGATAGGGTACTGAATTGTAACTTAACTGCGGCTAATAAGGCGATTTTGGCAATGAGAATATCTCCCGCAGGGAAGTTGCTACCGTCAAATGTTTGCCCTCATTAGACTCCCCTCTGGAAGCGCTTTCACTGCAAGCTGCAGATTCCCTCCTAACAGCAAGCTTTAGGATAGGGTACTGAATTGTAACTTAACTGCGGCTAATAAGGCGATTTTGGCAAAGAGAACATCTCCCGCAGGGAAGCTGCTACCATCAAATGCTTGCCCTCATTAGACTCCCCTCTGGAAGCGCTTTCACTGCAAGCTGCAGATTCCCTCCTAACAGCAATCTTTAGGATAGGGTACTGAATTGTAACTTACTTTCGCCTAATAATGCGATTTTGGCAAAGAGAGTATCTCCCGCAGGGAAGCTGTTACCATCAAATGTTTGCCCTCATTAGACTCCCCTCTGGAAGCGCTTTCACTGCAAGCTGCAGATTCCCTCCTAACAGCAAGCTTTAGGATAGGGTACTGAATTGTAACTTAACTGCGGCTAATAAGGCGATTTTGGCAATGAGAATATCTCCCACAGGGAAGCTGCTACCATCAAATGTTTGCCCTCATTAGACTCCCCTCTGGAAGCGCTTTCACTGCAAGCTGCAGATTCCCTCCTAACAGCAAGCTTTAGGATAGGGTACTGAATTGTATCTTACTTTCGCCTAATAATGCGATTTTGGCAAAGAGAGTATCTACCGCAGGGAAGCTGCTACCATCAAATATTTACCCTCATTAGACTCCCCTCTGGAAGCGCTTTCACTGCAAGCTGCAGATTCCCTCCCAACAGCAAGCTTTAGGAAAGGGTACTTAATTGTAACTTACTTTCGCCTAATAAGGCGATTTTGGCAAAGAGAGTATCTCCCGCAGGGAAGCTGCTACCATCAAATGTTTGCCCTCATTAGACTCCCCTCTGGAAGCGCTTTCACTGCAAGCTGCAAATTCCCTCCTAACAGCAAGCTTTAGGATAGCGTACTGAATTGTAACTTAACTGCGGCTAAAAAGGCGATTTTGGCAATGAGAATATCTCCCGCAGAGAAGCTGCTACCATCAAATGTTTGCCCTCATTAGACTCCCCTCTGGAAGCGCTTTCACTGCAAGCTGCAGATTCCCTCCTAACAGCAAGCTTTAGGATAGGGTACTGAATTGTAACTTAACTGCGGCTAATAAAGCGATTTCGGAAAAGAGAGTATCTCCCGCAGGGAAGCTGCTACCATCAAATGTTTGCCCTCATTAGACTCCCCTCTGGAAGCGCTTTCACTGCAAGCTGCAGATTCCCTCCTAACAGCAAGCTGTAGGACACTGTACTGAATTGTAACTTAAGTGCGTCTAATACGGCGATTATGGCAAAGAGACTATCTCCCGCAGGGAAGCTGTTACCATCAAATGTTTGCCCTCATTAGATTCCCCTCTGGAAGCGCTTTCACTGCAAGCTGCAGATTCCCTCCTAACAGCAAGCTTTAGGATAGGGTACTGAATTGTAACTTACTTTCGCCTAATAAGGCGATTTTGGCAAAGAGAGTATCTCCCGCAGGGAAGCTGCTACCATCAAATGTTTGCCCTCATTAGACTCCCCTCTGGAAGCGCTTTCACTGCAAGCTGCAAATTCCCTCCTAACAGCAAGCTTTAGGATAGCGTACTGAATTGTAACTTAACTGCGGCTAAAAAGGCGATTTTTTGCAATGAGAATATCTCCCGCAGAGAAGCTGCTACCATCAAATGTTTGCCCTCATTAGACTCCCCTCTGGAAGCGCTTTCACTGCAAGCTGTAGATTCCCTCCTAACAGCAAGCTTTAGGATAGGGTACTGAATTGTAACTTACTTTCGCCTAATAATGCGATTATGGCAAAGAGAGTATCTCCCGCAGGGAAGCTGCTACCATCAAATGTTTGCCCTCATTAGACTCCCCTCTGGAAGCGCTTTCACTGCAAGCTGCAGATTCCCTCCTAACAGCAAGCTTTAGGATAGGGTACTGAATTGTAACTTACTTTCGCATAATAATGCGATTTTGGCAAAGAGAGTATCTCCCGCAGGGAAGCTGCTACCATCAAATATTTGCCCTCATTAGACTACCCTCTGGAAGCGCTTTCACTGCAAGCTGCAGATTCCCTCCTAACAGCAAGCTTTAGGATAGGGTACTGAATTGTAACTTAACTGCGGATAATAAGGCGATTATGGCAAAGAGAGTATCTCCAGCAGAGAAGCTGCTACCATCAAATGTTTGCCCTCATTAGACTCCCCTCTGGAAGTGCTTTCACTGCAAGCTGCAGATTCCCTCCTAACAGCAAGCTTTAGGATAGGGTACTGAATTGTAACTTACTTTCGCCTAATAATGCGATTATGGCAAAGAGAGTATCTCCCGCAGGGAAGCTGCTACCATCAAATTTTTGCGCTCATTAGACTCCCCTCTGGAAGCGCTTTCACTGCAAGCTGCAGATTCCCTCCTAACAGCAAGCTTTAGGATAGGGTACTGAATTGTAACTTACATTCGCCTAATAATGCGATTTTGGCAAAGAGAGTATCTCCCGCAGGGAAGCTGCTACCATCAAATGTTTGCCCTCATTAGACTCCCCTCTGGAAGCGCTTTCACTGCAAGCTGCAGATTCCCTCCTAACAGCAAGCTTTAGGATAGGGTACTGAATTGTAACTTACTTTCGCCTAAAAATGCGATTTTGGCAAAGAGAGTATCTCCCGCAGGGAAGCTGCTACAGTCAAATGTTTGCCCTCATTAGACTCCCCTCTGGAAGCGCTTTCACTGCAAGCTGCAGATTCCCTCCTAACAGCAAGCTTTAGGATAGGGTACTGAATTGTAACTTCACTGCGGCTAATAAGGCGATTTTGGCAAAGAGAATATCTCCCGAAGGGAAGCTGTTACCATCAAATGTTTGCCCTCATTAGACTCCCCTCTGGAAGCGCTTTCACTGCAAGCTGCAGATTCCCTCCTAACAGCAAGCTTTAGGAAAGTGTTCTGAATTGTAACTTAACTGCGGCTAAAAAGGCGATTTTGGCAAAGAGAATATCTCCCGCAGGGAAGTTGTTACCATCAAATATTTGCCCTCATTAGACTCCCCTCTGGAAGCGCTTTCACTGCAAGCTGCAGATTCCCTCCTAACAGCAAGCTTTAGGATAGGGTACTGAATTGTATCTTAACTGCGGATAATAAGGCGATTATGGCAAAGAGAGTATCTCCAGCAGAGAAGCTGCTACCATCAAATGTTTGCCCTCGATAGACTCCCCTCTGGAAGCGCTTTCACTGCAAGCTGCAGATTCCCTCCTAACAGCAAGCTTTAGGATAGGGTACTGAATTGTAACTTAACTGCGGCTAATAAGGCGATTTTGGCAAAGAGACTATCTCCCACAGGGAAGCTGCTACCATCAAATGTTTGCCCTCATTAGACTCCCCTCTGGAAGCGCTTTCACTGCAAGCTGCAGATTCCCTCCTAACAGCAAGCTTTAGGAAAGGGTACTGAATTGTAACTTACATTCGCATAATAATGCGATTTTGGCAAAGAGAGTATCTCCCGCAGGGAAGCTGCTACCATCAAATCTTTGCCCTCATTAGACTCCCCTCTGGAAGCGCTTTCACTGCAAGCTGCAGATTCCCTCCTAACAGCAAGCTTTAGGATAGGGTACTGAATTGTAACTTACTTTCGCCTAATAATGCGATTTTGGCAAAGAGAGTATCTCCCGCAGGGAAGCTGCTACCATCAAATGTTTGCCCTCCTTAGACTCCCCTCTGGAAGTGCTTTCACTGCAAGCTGCAGATTCCCTCCTAACAGCAAGCTTTAGGATAGGGTACTGAATTGTATCTTAACTGCGGCTAAAAAGGCGATTTTGGCAAAGAGAATATCTCCCGCAGGGAAGCTGCTACCATCAAATGTTTGCCCTCATTACACTCCCCTCTGGAAGCGCTTTCACTGCAAGCTGCAGATTCCCTCCTAACAGCAAGCTTTAGGATAGGGTACTGAATTGTAACTTACTTTCTCATAAAAATGCGATTTTGGCAAAGAGAGTATCTCCCGCAGGGAAGCTGCTACCATCAAATGTTTGCGCTCATTAGACTCCCCTCTGGAAGCGCTTTCACTGCAAGCTGCAGATTCCCTCCTAACAGCAAGCTGTAGGACACTGTACTGAAATGTAACTTAACTGCGTCTAATAAGGCGATTTTGGCAAAGAGAATATCTCCCGCAGGGAAGCTGTTACCATCAAATGTTTGCCCTCATTAGACTCCCCTCTGGAAGCGCTTTCACTGCAAGCTGCAGATTCCCTCCTAACAGCAAGCTTTAGGATAGGGTACTGAATTGTAACTTACTTTCGCCTAATAATGCGATTTTGGCAAAGAGAGTATCTCCCACAGGGAAGCTGCTACCATCACATGTTTGCCCTCATTAGACTCCCCTCTGGAAGTGCTTTCACTGCAAGCTGCAGATTCCCTCCTAACAGCAAGCTTTAGGATAGTGTACTGAATTGTAACTTACTTTCGCCTAATAATGCGATTTTGGCAAAGAGACTATCTCCCGCAGGGAAGCTGCTACCATCAAATGTTTGCCCTCATTAGACTCCCCTCCGGAAGCGCTTTCACTGCAAGCTGCAGATTCCCTCCTAACAGCAAGTTTTAGGAAAGGGTACTGAATTGTAACTTAACTGCGGCTAATAAGGCGATTACGGAAAAGAGAGTATATCCTGCAGGGAAGCTGCTACCATGAAATGTTTGCCCTCGTTAGACTCCCCTCTGGAAGCGCTTTCACTGCAAGCTGCAGATTCCCTCCTAACAGCAAGCTTTAGGATAGGGTACTGAATTGTATCTTACTTTCGTCTAAAAATGCGATTATGGCAAAGAGAGTATCTCCCGCAGGGAAGCTGCTACCATCAAATGTTTGCCCTCATTAGACTCCCCTCTGGAAGCGATTTCACTGCAAGCTGCAGATTCCCTCCTAACAGCAAGCTTTAGGATAGGGTACTGAATTGTTACTTAACTGCGGCTAAAAAGGCGATTTTGGCAAAGAGAATATCTCCCGCAGGGAAGCTGGTACCATCAAATCTTTGCCCTCATTAGACTCCCCTCTGGAAGCGCTTTCACTGCAAGCTGCAGATTCCCTCCTAACAGCAAGCTGTAGGACACTGTACTGAAATGTAACTTAACTGCGTCTAATAAGGCGATTTTGGCAAAGAGAATATCTCCCGCAGGGAAGCTGTTACCATCAAATGTTTGCCCTCATTAGACTCCCCTCTGGAAGCGCTTTCACTGCAAGCTGCAGATTCCCTCCTAACAGCAAGTTTTAGGAAAGGGTACTGAATTGTAACTTAACTGCGGTAATAAGGCGATTACGGAAAAGAGAGTATATCCTGCAGGGAAGCTGCTACCATCAAATGTTTGCCCTCGTTAGACTCCCCTCTGGAAGCGCTTTCACTGCAACCTGCAGATTCCCTCCTAACAGCAAGCTTTACGATAGGGTACTGAGTTGTATCTTACTTTCGTCTAAAAATGCGATTTTGGCAAAGAGAGTATCTCCCGCAGGGAAGCTGCTACCATCAAATGTTTGCCCTCATTAGACTCCCCTCTGGAAGCGCTTTCACTGCAAGCTGCAGATTCCCTCCTAACAGCAAGCTTTAGGATAGGGTACTGAATTGTAACTTACTTTCGCCTCTTAATACGGTTTTGGCAAAGAGAGTATCTCCCGCAGGGAAGCTGCTACCATCAAATGTTTGCCCTCATTAGACTCCCCTCTGGAAGCGCTTTCACTGCAAGCTGCAGATTCCCTCCTAACAGCAAGCTTTAGGATAGGGTACTGAATTGTAACTTACTTTCGCCTAATAATGCGATTATGGCAAGGAGACTATCTCCCGCAGGGAAGCTGCTACCATCAAATGTTTGCCCTCATTAGACTCCCCTCTGGAAGCGCTTTCACTGCAAGCTGCAGATTCCCTCCTAACAGCAAGCTTTAGGAAAGGGTACTGAATTGTAACTTACTTTCGCCTAATAATGCGATTTTGGCAAAGAGAGTATCTCCCGCAGGGAAGCTGCTACCATCAAATGTTTGCCCTCATTAGACTCCCCTCTGGAAGCGCTTTCACTGCAAGCTGCAGATTCCCTCCTAACAGCAAGCTGTAGGACACTGTACTGAAATGTAACTTAACTGCGTCTAATAAGGCGATTTTGGCAAAGAGAATATCTCCCGCAGGGAAGCTGTTACCATCAAATATTTGCCCTCATTAGACTCCCCTCTGGAAGCGCTTTCACTGCAAGCTGCAGATTCCCTCCTAACAGCAAGCTTTAGGATAGGGTACTGAATTGTAACTTACTTTCGCCTAACAATGCGATTTTGGCAAAGAGAGTATCTCCCGCAGGGAAGCTGCTACCATCACATGTTTGCCCTCATTAGACTCCCCTCTGGAAGTGCTTTCACTGCAAGCTGCAGATTCCCTCCTAACAGCAAGCTTTAGGATAGGGTACTGAATTGTAACTTACATTCGCCTAAAAATGCGATTTCGGCAAAGAGAGTATCTCCCGCAGGGAAGCTGCTACCATCAAATGTTTGCCCTCATTAGACTCCCCTCTGGAAGTGCTTTCACTGCAAGCTGCAGATTCCCTCCTAACAGCAAGCTTTAGGATAGGGTACTGAATTGTAACTTAACTGCGGCTAATAAGGCGATTTTGGCAATGAGAATATCTCCCGCAGGGAAGTTGCTACCGTCAAATGTTTGCCCTCATTAGACTCCCCTCTGGAAGCGCTTTCACTGCAAGCTGCAGATTCCCTCCTAACAGCAAGCTTTAGGATAGGGTACTGAATTGTAACTTAACTGCGGCTAATAAGGCGATTTTGGCAAAGAGAACATCTCCCGCAGGGAAGCTGCTACCATCAAATGCTTGCCCTCATTAGACTCCCCTCTGGAAGCGCTTTCACTGCAAGCTGCAGATTCCCTCCTAACAGCAATCTTTAGGATAGGGTACTGAATTGTAACTTACTTTCGCCTAATAATGCGATTTCGGCAAAGAGAGTATCTCCCGCAGGGAAGCTGTTACCATCAAATGTTTGCCCTCATTAGACTCCCCTCTGGAAGCGCTTTCACTGCAAGCTGCAGATTCCCTCCTAACAGCAAGCTTTAGGATAGGGTACTGAATTGTAACTTAACTGCGGCTAATACTGCGATTTTGGCAAAGAGAGTATCTCCCGCAGGGAAGCTGCTACCATCAAATATTTACCCTCATTAGACTCCCCTCTGGAAGCGCTTTCACTGCAAGCTGCAGATTCCCTCCCAACAGCAAGCTTTAGGATAGGGTACTGAATTGTAACTTACTTTCGCCTAATAAGGCGATTTTGGCAATGAGACTATCTCCCGCAGGGAAGCTGCTACCATCAAATGTTTGCCCTCATTAGACTCCCCTCTGGAAGCGCTTTCACTGCAAGCTGCAGATTCCCTCCTAACAGCAAGCTTTAGGAAAGGGTACTTAATTGTAACTTACTTTCGCCTAATAAGGCGATTTTGGCAAAGAGAGTATCTCCCGCAGGGAAGCTGCTACCATCAAATGTTTGCCCTCATTAGACTCCCCTCTGGAAGCGCTTTCACTGCAAGCTGCAAATTCCCTCCTAACAGCAAGCTTTAGGATAGCGTACTGAATTGTAACTTAACTGCGGCTAAAAAGGCGATTTTGGCAATGAGAATATCTCCCGCAGAGAAGCTGCTACCATCAAATGTTTGCCCTCATTAGACTCCCCTCTGGAAGCGCTTTCACTGCAAGCTGCAGATTCCCTCCTAACAGCAAGCTTTAGGATAGGGTACTGAATTGTATCTTACTTTCGCCTAATACTGCGATTTTGGCAAAGAGAGTATCTACCGCAGGGAAGCTGCTACCATCAAATATTTGCCCTCATTAGACTCCCCTCTGGAAGCGCTTTCACTGCAAGCTGCAGATTCCCTCCTAACAGCAAGCTTTAGGAAAGGGTACTGAATTGTAACTTACTTTCGCCTAATAATGCGATTTTGGCAAAGAGACTATCTCCCGCAGGGAAGCTGCTACCATCAAATATTTACCCTCATTAGACTCCCCTCTGGAAGCGCTTTCACTGCAAGCTGCAGATTCCCTCCCAACAGCAAGCTTTAGGATAGGGTACTGAATTGTAACTTACTTTCGCCTAATAAGGCGATTTTGGCAATGAGACTATCTCCCGCAGGGAAGCTGCTACCATCAAATGTTTGCCCTCATTAGACTCCCCTCTGGAAGCGCTTTCACTGCAAGCTGCAGATTCCCTCCTAACAGCAAGCTTTAGGAAAGGGTACTTAATTGTAACTTACTTTCGCCTAATAAGGCGATTTTGGCAAAGAGAGTATCTCCCGCAGGGAAGCTGCTACCATCAAATGTTTGCCCTCATTAGACTCCCCTCTGGAAGCGCTTTCACTGCAAGCTGCAAATTCCCTCCTAACAGCAAGCTTTAGGATAGCGTACTGAATTGTAACTTAACTGCGGCTAAAAAGGCGATTTTGGCAATGAGAATATCTCCCGCAGAGAAGCTGCTACCATCAAATGTTTGCCCTCATTAGACTCCCCTCTGGAAGCGCTTTCACTGCAAGCTGCAGATTCCCTCCTAACAGCAAGCTTTAGGATAGGGTACTGAATTGTAACTTAACTGCGGCTAATAAGGCGATTTCGGAAAAGAGAGTATCTCCCGCAGGGAAGCTGCTACCATCAAATGTTTGCCCTCATTAGACTCCCCTCTGGAAGCGCTTTCACTGCAAGCTGCAGATTCCCTCCTAACAGCAAGCTGTAGGACACTGTACTGAATTGTAACTTAAGTGCGTCTAATAAGGCGATTATGGCAAAGAGACTATCTCCCGCAGGGAAGCTGTTACCATCAAATGTTTGCCCTCATTAGATTCCCCTCTGGAAGCGCTTTCACTGCAAGCTGCAGATTCCCTCCTAACAGCAAGCTTTAGGATAGGGTACTGAATTGTAACTTACTTTCGCCTAATAATGCGATTTTGGCAAAGAGAGTATCTACCGCAGGGAAGCTGCTACCATCAAATGTTTGCCCTCATTAGACTCCCCTCTGGAAGCGCTTTCACTGCAAGCTGCAGATTCCCTCCTATCAGCAAGCTTTAGGAAAGTGTTCTGAATTGTAACTTAACTGCGGCTAAAAAGGCGATTTTGGCAAAGAGAATATCTCCCGCAGGGAAGATGCTACCATCAAATATTTGCCCTCATTAGACTCCCCTCTGGAAGCGCTTTCACTGCAAGCTGTAGATTCCCTCCTAACAGCAAGCTTTAGGATAGGGTACTGAATTGTAACTTACTTTCGCCTAATAATGCGATTATGGCAAAGAGAGTATCTCCCGCAGGGAAGCTGCTACCATCAAATGTTTGCCCTCATTAGACTCCCCTCTGGAAGCGCTTTCACTGCAAGCTGCAGATTCCCTCCTAACAGCAAGCTTTAGGATAGGGTACTGAATTGTAACTTACTTTCGCATGATAATGCGATTTTGGCAAAGAGAGTATCTCCCGCAGGGAAGCTGCTACCATCAAATATTTGCCCTCATTAGACTCCCCTCTGGAAGCGCTTTCACTGCAAGCTGCAGATTCCCTCCTAACAGCAAGCTTTAGGATAGGGTACTGAATTGTAACTTAACTGCGGATAATAAGGCGATTATGGCAAAGAGAGTATCTCCAGCAGAGAAGCTGCTACCATCAAATGTTTGCCCTCATTAGACTCCCCTCTGGAAGTGCTTTCACTGCAAGCTGCAGATTCCCTCCTAACAGCAAGCTTTAGGATAGGGTACTGAATTGTAACTTACTTTCGCCTAATAATGCGATTATGGCAAAGAGGGTATCTCCCGCAGGGAAGCTGCTACCATCAAATTTTTGCGCTCATTAGACTCCCCTCTGGAAGCGCTTTCACTGCAAGCTGCAGATTCCCTCCTAACAGCAAGCTTTAGGATAGGGTACTGAATTGTAACTTACATTCGCCTAAAAATGCGATTTTGGCAAAGAGAGTATCTCCCGCAGGGAAGCTGCTACAGTCAAATGTTTGCCCTCATTAGACTCCCCTCTGGAAGCGCTTTCACTGCAAGCTGCAGATTCCCTCCTAACAGCAAGCTTTAGGATAGGGTACTGAATTGTAACTTCACTGCGGCTAATAAGGCGATTTTGGCAAAGAGAATATCTCCCGCAGGGAAGCTGTTACCATCAAATGTTTGCCCTCATTAGACTCCCCTCTGGAAGCGCTTTCACTGCAAGCTGCAGATTCCCTCCTAACAGCAAGCTTTAGGAAAGTGTTCTGAATTGTAACTTAACTGCGGCTAAAAAGGCGATTTTGGCAAAGAGAATATCTCCCGCAGGGAAGCTGTTACCATCAAATATTTGCCCTCATTAGACTCCCCTCTGGAAGCGCTTTCACTGCAAGCTGCAGATTCCCTCCTAACAGCAAGCTTTAGGATAGGGTACTGAATTGTATCTTAACTGCGGATAATAAGGCGATTATGGCAAAGAGAGTATCTCCAGCAGAGAAGCTGCTACCATCAAATGTTTGCCCTCGATAGACTCCCCTCTGGAAGCGCTTTCACTGCAAGCTGCAGATTCCCTCCTAACAGCAAGCTTTAGGATAGGGTACTGAATTGTAACTTAACTGCGGCTAATAAGGCGATTTTGGCAAAGAGACTATCTCCCACAGGGAAGCTGCTACCATCAAATGTTTGCCCTCATTAGACTCCCCTCTGGAAGCGCTTTCACTGCAAGCTGCAGATTCCCTCCTAACAGCAAGCTTTAGGATAGGGTACTGAATTGTATCTTAACTGCGGCTAATAAGGCGATTTTGGCAAAGAGAATATCTCCCGCAGGGAAGTTGCTACCATCAAATGTTTGCCCTCATTAGACTCCACTCTGGAAGCGCTTTCACTGCAAGCTGCAGATTCCCTCCTAACAGCAAGCTTTAGGATAGGGTACTGAATTGTAACTTAACTGCGGCTAATAAGGCGATATTGGCAAAAAGAGTATCTCTCGCAGGGAAGCTGCTACCATCAAATGTTTGCCCTCATTAGACTCCCCTCTGGAAGCGCTTTCACTGCAAGCTGCAGATTCCCTCCTAACAGCAAGCTTTAGGAAAGGGTACTGAATTGTAACTTACATTCGCATAATAATGCGATTTTGGCAAAGAGAGTATCTCCCGCAGGGAAGCTGCTACCATCAAATCTTTGCCCTCATTAGACTCCCCTCTGGAAGCGCTTTCACTGCAAGCTGCAGATTCCCTCCTAACAGCAAGCTTTAGGATAGGGTACTGAATTGTAACTTACTTTCGCCTAATAATGCGATTTTGGCAAAGAGAGTATCTCCCGCAGGGAAGCTGCTACCATCAAATGTTTGCCCTCCTTAGACTCCCCTCTGGAAGTGCTTTCACTGCAAGCTGCAGATTCCCTCCTAACAGCAAGCTTTAGGATAGGGTACTGAATTGTAACTTCACTGCGGCTAATAAGGCGATTTTGGCAAAGAGAATATCTCCCACAGGGAAGCTGTTACCATCAAATGTTTGCCCTCATTAGACTCCCCTCTGGAAGCGCTTTCACTGCAAGCTGCAGATTCCCTCCTAACAGCAAGCTTTAGGATAGGGTACTGAATTGTAACTTACTTTCGCCTAATAATGCGATTATGGCAAAGAGAGTATCTCCCGCAGGGAAGCTGCTACCATCAAA
This sequence comes from Phaenicophaeus curvirostris, assembly GCF_032191515.1. Lineage (NCBI taxonomy): Eukaryota > Metazoa > Chordata > Aves > Cuculiformes > Cuculidae > Phaenicophaeus > Phaenicophaeus curvirostris. The sequence goes on along the minus strand of NC_091402.1, from coordinate 376,690 downwards.
TGTTTGCCCTCATTAGACTCCCCTCTGGAAGCGCTTTCACTGCAAGCTGCAGATTCCCTCCTAACAGCAAGCTTTAGGATAGGGTACTGAATTGTAACTTACTTTCGCCTAATAATGCGATTTTGGCAAAGAGAGTATCTCCCGCAGGGAAGCTGCTACCATCAAATATTTGCCCTCCTTAGACTCCCCTCTGGAAGCGCTTTCACTGCAAGCTGCAGATTCCCTCCTAACAGCAAGCTTTAGGAAAGTGTTCTGAATTGTAACTTAACTGCGGCTAAAAAGGCGATTTTGGCAAAGAGAGTATCTCCCGCAGGGAAGATGCTACCATCAAATATTTGCCCTCATTAGACTCCCCTCTGGAAACGCTTTCACTGCAAGCTGCAGATTCCCTCCTAACAGCAAGCTTTAGGATAGGGTACTGAATTGTAACTTACTTTCGCCTAATAATGCGATTTTGGCAAAGAGAGTATCTCCCGCAGGGAATCTGCTACCATCAAATGTTTGCCCTCCTTAGACTCCCCTCTGGAAGTGCTTTCACTGCAAGCTGCAGATTCCCTCCTAACAGCAAGCTTAAGGATAGGGTACTAAATTATAACTTCACTGCGGCTAATAAGGCGATTTTGGCAAAGAGAATACCTCCCGCAGGGAAGCTGTTACCATCAAATGTTTGCCCTCATTAGACTCCCCTCTGGAAGCGCTTTCACTGCAAGCTGCAGATTCCCTCCTAACAGCAAGCTTTAGGAAAGTGTTCTGAATTGTAACTTAACTGCGGCTAAAAAGGCGATTTTGGCAAAGAGAATATCTCCCGCAGGGAAGATGCTACCATCAAATCTTTGCCCTCATTAGACTCCCCTCTGGAAGCGCTTTCACTGCAACCTGCAGATTCCCTCCTAACAGCAAGCTTTAGGATAGGGTACTGAATTGTATCTTACTTTCGCCTAATAATGAGATTTTGGCAAAGAGAGTATCTCCCGCAGGGAAGCTGCTACCATCAAATGTTTGCCCTCCTTAGACTCCCCTCTGGAAGTGCTTTCACTGCAAGCTGCAGATTCCCTCCTAACAGCAAGCTTTAGGAAAGTGTTCTGAATTGTAACTTAACTGCGGCTAAAAAGGCGATTTTGGCAAAGAGAATATCTCCCGCAGGGAAGATGCTACCATCAAATATTTGCCCTCATAAGACTCCCCTCTGGAAGTGCTTTCACTGCAAGCTGCAGATTCCCTCCTAACAGCAAGCTTTAGGATAGGGTACTGAATTGTAACTTACTTTCGCCTAATAATGCGATTTTGGCAAAGAGAGTATCTCCCGCAGGGAAGCTGCTACCATCAAATGTTTGCCCTCATTAGACTCCCCTCTGGAAGCGCTTTCACTGCAAGCTGCAGATTCCCTCCTAACAGCAAGCTTTAGGATAGGGTACTGAATTGTAACTTACATTCGCCTAAAAATGCGATTTTGGCAAAGAGAGTATCTCCCGCAGGGAAGCTGCTACCATCAAATGTTTGCCCTCATTAGACTCCCCTCTGGAAGCGCTTTCACTGCAAGCTGCAGATTCCCTCCTAACAGCAAGCTTTAGGATAGGGTACTGAATTGTAACTTCACTGCGGCTAATAAGGCGATTTTGGCAAAGAGAATATCTCCCGAAGGGAAGCTGTTACCATCAAATGTTTGCCCTCATTAGACTCCCCTCTGGAAGCGCTTTCACTGCAAGCTGCAGATTCCCTCCTAACAGCAAGCTTTAGGAAAGTGTTCTGAATTGTAACTTAACTGCGGCTAAAAAGGCGATTTTGGCAAAGAGAATATCTCCCGCAGGGAAGCTGTTACCATCAAATATTTGCCCTCATTAGACTCCCCTCTGGAAGCGCTTTCACTGCAAGCTGCAGATTCCCTCCTAACAGCAAGCTTTAGGATAGGGTACTGAATTGTAACTTAACTGCGGATAATAAGGCGATTATGGCAAAGAGAGTATCTCCAGCAGAGAAGCTGCTACCATCAAATGTTTGCCCTCGATAGACTCCCCTCTGGAAGCGCTTTCACTGCAAGCTGCAGATTCCCTCCTAACAGCAAGCTTTAGGATAGGGTACTGAATTGTAACTTACTTTCGCCTAATAATGCGATTATGGCAAAGAGAGTATCTCTCGCAGGGAAGCTCCTACCATCAAATGTTTGCCCTCATTAGACTCCCCTCTGGAAGCGCTTTCACTGCAAGCTGCAGATTCCCTCCTAACAGCAAGCTTTAGGATAGGGTACTGAATTGTAACTTACATTCGCCTAATAATGCGATTTTGGCAAAGAGACTATCTCCCGCAGGGAAGCTGTTACCATCAAATGTTTGTCCTCATTAGACTCCCCTCTGGAAGCGCTTTCACTGCAAGCTGCAGATTCCCTCCTAACAGCAAGCTTTAGGATAGGGTACTGAATTGTAACTTACTTTCGCCTAATAATGCGATTTTGGCAAAGAGAGTATCTCCCGCAGGGAAGCTGCTACCATCAAATATTTGCCCTCCTTAGACTCCCCTCTGGAAGCGCTTTCACTGCAAGCTGCAGATTCCCTCCTAACAGCAAGCTTTAGGAAAGTGTTCTGAATTGTAACTTAACTGCGGCTAAAAAGGCGATTTTGGCAAAGAGAGTATCTCCCGCAGGGAAGATGCTACCATCAAATATTTGCCCTCATTAGACTCCCCTCTGGAAGCGCTTACACTGCAAGCTGCAGATTCCCTCCTAACAGCAAGCTTTAGGATAGGGTACTGAATTGTAACTTACTTTTGCCTAATAATGCGATTTTGGCAAAGAGAGTATCTCCCGCAGGGAAGCAGGTACCATCAAATGTTTGCCGTCATTAGACTCCCCTCTGGAAGTGCTTTCACTGCAAGCTGCAGATTCCCTCCTAACAGCAAGCTTTAGGATAGGGTACTAAATTATAACTTCACTGCGGCTAATAAGGCGATTTTGGCAAAGAGAATACCTCCCGCAGGGAAGCTGTTACCATCAAATGTTTGCCCTCATTAGACTCCCCTCTGGAAGCGCTTTCACTGCAAGCTGCAGATTCCCTCCTAACAGCAAGCTTTAGGAAAGTGTTCTGAATTGTAACTTAACTGCGGCTAAAAAGGCGATTTTGGCAAAGAGAATATCTCCCGCAGGGAAGTTGCTACCATCAAATGTTTGCCCTCATTAGACTCCACTCTGGAAGCGCTTTCACTGCAAGCTGCAGATTCCCTCCTAACAGCAAGCTTTAGGATAGGGTACTGAATTGTAACTTAACTGCTGCTAATAATTCGATTTTGGCAAAGAGAGTATCTCTCGCAGGGAAGCTGCTACCATCAAATGTTTGCCCTCATTAGACTCCCCTCTGGAAGTGCTTTCACTGCAAGCTGCAGATTCCCTCCTAACAGCAAGCTTTAGGAAAGGGTACTGAATTGTAACTTACTTTCGACTAATAATGCGATTTTGGCAAAGAGAGTATCTCCCGCAGGGAAGCTGCTACCATCAAATGTTTGCCCTCATTAGACTCCCCTCTGGAAGCGCTTTCACTGCAAGCTGCAGATTCCCTCCTAACAGCAAGCTTTAGGATAGGGTACTGAATTGTATCTTAACTGCGGCTAAAAAGGCGATTTTGGCAAAGAGAATATCTCCCGCAGGGAAGCTGTTACCATCAAATGTTTGCCCTCATTAGACTCCCCTCTGGAAGCGCTTTCACTGCAAGCTGCAGATTCCCTCCTAACAGCAAGCTTTAGGATAGGGTACTGAATTGTAACTTACTTTCGCCTCATAATGCGATTTTGGAAAAGAGAGTATCTCCCGCAGGGAAGCTGCTACCATCAAATGTTTGCCCTCATTAGACTCCCCTCTGGAAGCGCTTTCACTGCAAGCTGCAGATTCCCTCCTAACACCAAGCTTTAGGAAATGGTACTGAAATGTAACTTACTTTCGCTTAATACTGCGATTTTGGCAAAGAGAGTATCTCCCGCAGGGAAGCTGCTACCATCAAATCTTTGCCCTCATTAGACTCCCCTCTGGAAGCGCTTTCACTGCAAGCTGCAGATTCCCTCCTAACAGCAAGCTTTAGGATAGGGTACTGAATTGTATCTTACTTTCGCCTAATAATGAGATTTTGGCAAAGAGAGTATCTCCCGCAGGGAAGCTGCTACCATCAAATGTTTGCCCTCCTTAGACTCCCCTCTGGAAGTGCTTTCACTGCAAGCTGCAGATTCCCTCCTAACAGCAAGCTTTAGGAAAGTGTTCTGAATTGTAACTTAACTGCGGCTAAAAAGGCGATTTTGGCAAAGAGAATATCTCCCGCAGGGAAGATGCTACCATCAAATATTTGCCCTCATAAGACTCCCCTCTGGAAGCGCTTTCACTGCAAGCTGCAGATTCCCTCCTAACAGCAAGCTTTAGGATAGGGTACTGAATTGTAACTTACTTTCGCCTAAAAATGCGATTATGTCAAAGAGAGTATCTCCCGCAGGGAAGCTGCTACCATCAAATTTTTGCGCTCATTAGACTCCCCTCTGGAAGCGCTTTCACTGCAAGCTGCAGATTCCCTCCTAACAGCAAGCTTTAGGATAGGGTACTGAATTGTAACTTACTTTCGCCTAATAATGCGATTTTGGCAAAGAGAGTATCTCCCGCAGGGAAGCTGCTACCATCAAATGTTTGCCCTCATTAGACTCCCCTCTGAAAGCGCTTTCACTGCAAGCTGCAGATTCCCTCCTAACAGCAAGCTTTAGGATAGGGTACTGAATTGTAACTTACTTTCGCCTCATAATGCGATTTTGGCAAAGAGAGTATCTCCCGCAGGGAAGCTGCTACCATCAAATCTTTGCCCTCCTTAGACTCCCCTCTGGAAGCGCTTTCACTGCAAGCTGCAGATTCCCTCCTAACAGCAAGCTTTAGGATAGTGTACTGAATTGTAACTTAACTGCGGTTAATAAGGCGATTTTGGCAAAGAGAATATCTCCCGCAGGGAAGCTGCTAGCATAAAATGTTTGCCCTCATTAGACTCCCCTCTGGAAGCGCTTTCACTGCAAGCTGTAGATTCCCTCCTAACAGCAAGCTTTAGGATAGTGTACTGAATTGTAACTTACTTTCGCCTAATAATGCGATTTTGGCAAAGAGAGTATCTCCCGCAGGGAAGCTGCTACCATCAAATCTTTGCCCTCGTTAGACTACCCTCTGGAAGCGCTTTCACTGCAAGCTGCAGATTCCCTCCTAACAGCAAGCTTTAGGATAGGGTACTGAATTGTAACTTACTTTCGCCCAATAATGCGATTTTGGCAAAGAGAGTATCTCCCGCAGGGAAGCTGCTACCATCAAATGTTTGCCCTCATTAGACTCCCCTCTGGAAGCGCTTTCACTGCAAGCTGCAGATTCCCTCCTAACAGCAAGCTTTAGGATAGGGTACTGAATTGTATCTTAACTGTGGCTAATAAGGCGATTTTGGCAAAGAGAATATCTCCCGCAGGGAAGCTGTTACCATCAAATGTTTGCCCTCATTAGACTCCCCTCTGGAAGCGCTTTCACTGCAAGCTGCAGATTCCCTCCTAACAGCAAGCTTTAGGATAGGGTACTGAATTGTAACTTACTTTCGCCTAATAATGCGATTTTGGCAAAGAGAGTATCACCCGCAGGGAAGCTGCTAACATGAAATGTTTGCCCTCATTAGACTCCCCTCTGGAAGCGCTTTCACTGCAAGCTGCAGATTCCCTCCTAATAGCAAGCTTTAGGATAGGGTAGTGAATTGTAACTTACTTTCGCCTAATAATGCGATTTTGGCAAAGAGAGTATCTCCCGCAGGGAAGGTGCTGCCATCAAATGTTTGCCCTCGTTAGACTCCCCTCTGGAAGCGCTTTCACTGCAAGCTGCAGATTCCCTCCTAACAGCAAGCTTTAGGATAGGGTACTGAATTGTAACTTACTTTCGCCTAATAATGCGATTATGGCAAAGAGAATATCTCCCGCAGGGAAGCTGCTAGCATAAAATGTTTGCCCTCATTAGACTCCCCTCTGGAAGCGCTTTCACTGCAAGCTGTAGATTCCCTCCTAACAGCAAGCTTTAGGATAGGGTACTGAATTGTAACTTACTTTCGCCTAATAATGCGATTTTGGCAAAGAGAATATCTCCCGCAGGGAAGCTGCTACCATCAAATGTTTGCCCTCATTAGACTCCCCTCTGGAAGCGCTTTCACTGCAAGCTGCAGATTCCCTCCTAACAGCAAGCTTTAGGATAGGGTACTGAATTGTATCTTAACTGCGGCTAATAAGGCGATTTGGCAAAGAGAGTATCTCCCGCAGGGAAGCTGCTACCATCAAATGTTTGCCCTCATTAGACTCCCCTCTGGAAGCGCTTTCACTGCAAGCTGCAGATTCCCTCCTAACAGCAAGCTTTAGGATAGTGTAATGAATTGTAACTTACTATCGCCTAATAATGCGATTTTGGCAAAGAGAGTATCTCCCGCAGGGAAGCTGCTACCATCAAATCTTTGCCCTCGTTAGACTACCCTCTGGAAGCGCTTTCACTTCAAGCTGCAGATTCCCTCCTAACAGCAAGCTGTAGGACAGTGTACTGAATTGTAACTTAACTGCGGCTAATAAGGCGATTTTGGCAAAGAGAATATCTCCCGCAGGGAAGCTGCTATCATCAAATGCTTGCCCTCATTAGACTCCTCTCTGGAAGCGCTTTCACTGCAAGCTGCAGATTCCCTCCTAACAGCAAGCTTTAGGATAGGGTACTGAATTGTAACTTACTTTCGCCTAATAAAGCGATTTTGGCAAAGAGACTATCTCCCGCAGTGAAGCTGCTACCATCAAATCTTTGCCCTCATTAGACTCCCCTCTGGAAGCGCTTTCACTGCAAGCTGCAGATTCCCTCCTAACAGCAAGCTTTAGGATAGGGTACGGAATTGTAACTTACTTTCGCCCAATAATGCGATTTTGGCAAAGAGACTATCTCCCGCAGGGAAGCTGCTACCATCAAATATTTGCCCTCATTAGACTCTCCTCTGGAAGTGCTTTCACTGCAAGCTGCAGATTCCCTCCTAACAGCAAGCTTTAGGATAGGGTACTGAATTGTAACTTACTTTCGCCTAATAAAGCGATTTTGGCAAAGAGAGTATCTCCCGCAGGGAAGCTGCTACCATCAAATCTTTGCCCTCATTAGACTCCCCTCTGGAAGCGCTTTCACTGCAAGCTGCAGATTCCCTCCTAACAGCAAGCTTTAGGATAGGGTACTGAATTGTAACTTAACTGTGGCTAATAAGGCGATTTTGGCAAAGAGAATATCTCCCGCAGGGAAGCTGTTACCATCAAATGTTTGCCCTCATCAGACTCCCCTCTGGAAGCGCTTTCACTGCAAGCTGCAGATTCCCTCCTAACAGCAAGCTTTAGGATAGGGTACTGAATTGTAACTTACTTTCGCCTAAAAATGCGATTTTGGCAAAGAGAGTATCTCCCGCAGGGAAGCTGCTACCATCAAATGTTTGCCCTCATTAGACTCCCCTCTGGAAGCGCTTTCACTGCAAGCTGCAGATTCCCTCCTAACAGCAAGCTTTAGGATAGGGTACTGAATTGTAACTTACTTTCGCCTAATAATGCGATTTTGGCAAAGAGAGTATCTCCCGCAGGGAAGATGCTACCATCAAATATTTTCCCTCATTAGACTCTCCTCTGGAAGCGCTTTCACTTCAAGCTGCAGATTCCCTCCTAACAGCAAGATTTAGGATAGGGTAAAGAATTGTAACTTACTTTCGCCTAATAATGCGATTTTGGCAAAGAGAGTATCTCCCGCAGGGAAGCTGCTACCATCAAATGTTTGCCTCATTAGACTCCCCTCTGGAAGCGCTTTCACTGCAAGCTGCAGATTCCCTCCTAACAGCAAGCTTTAGGATAGGGTACTGAATTGTAACTTACTTTCGCCTAATAATGCGATTATGGCAAAGAGACTATCTCCCGCAGGGAAGCTGCTACCATCAAATCTTTGCCCTCATTAGATTCCCCTCTGGAAGCGCTTTCACTGCAAGCTGCAGATTCCCTCCTAACAGCAAGCTTTAGGATAGGGTACTGAATTGTAACTTAACTGCGGCTAATAATGCGATTTGGCAAAGAGAGTATCTCCCGCAGGGAAGCTGCTACCATCAAATGTTTGCCCTCATTAGACTCCCGTCTGGAAGCGCTTTCACTGCAAGCTGCAGATTCCCTCCTAACAGCAAGCTGTAGGACAGTGTACTGAATTGTAACTTAACTGCGGCTAATAAGGCGATATTAGCAAAGAGAATATCTCCCGCAGGGAAGCTGCTACCATCAAATGCTTGCCCTCATTAGACTCCCCTCTGGAAGCGCTTTCACTGCAAGCTGCAGATTCCCTCCTAACAGCAAGCTTTAGGATAGGGTACTGAATTGTAACTTACTTTCGCCTAATAATGCGATCTTGGCAAAGAGATTATCACCCGCAGGGAAGCTCCTACCATCAAATGTTTGCCCTCATTAGACTCCCCTCTGGAAGCGCTTTCACTGCAAGCTGCAGATTCCCTCCTAACAGCAAGCTTTAGGATAGGGTAGTGAATTGTAACTTACTTTCGCCTAATAATGCGATTTTGGCAAAGAGAGTATCTCCCGCAGGGAAGCTGCTACCATCAAATCCTTGCCCTCATTAGACTCCCCTCTGGAAGCGCTTTCACTGCAAGCTGCAGATTCCCTCCTAACAGCAAGCTTTAGGATAGGGTACTGAATTGTAACTTAACTGCGGCTAATAATGCGATTTGGCAAAGAGAGTATCTCCCGCAGGGAAGCTGCTACCATCAAATGTTTGCCCTCATTAGACTCCCCTCTGGAAGCGCTTTCACTGCAAGCTGCAGATTCCCTCCTAACAGCAAGCTGTAGGATAAGGTACTGAATTGTAACTTACTTTCGCCTAATAATGCGATTTTGGCAAAGAGATTATCTCCCGCAGGGAAGCTGCTACCATCAAATGTCTGCCCTCATTAGACTCCCGTCTGGAAGCACTTTCACTGCAAGCTGCAGATTCCCTCCTAACAGCAAGCAGTAGGACAGTGTACTGAATTGTAACTTAACTGCGGCTAATAAGGCGATATTAGCAAAGAGAATATCTCCCGCAGGGAAGCTGCTACCATCAAATGCTTGCCCTCATTAGACTCCCCTCTGGAAGCGCTTTCACTGCAAGCTGCAGATTCCCTCCTAACAGCAAGCTTTAGGATAGGGTACTGAATTGTAACTTACTTTCGCCTAATAATGCGATTTTGGCAAAGAGAGTATCTCCCGCAGGGAAGCTGCTACCATCAAATGTTTGCCCTCATTAGACTCCCCTCTGGAAGCGCTTTCACTGCAAGCTGCAGATTCCCTCCTAACAGCAAGCTTTAGGATAGGGTACTGAATTGTAATTTAACTGCGGCTAATAATGCGATTTGGCAAAGAGAGTATCTCCCGCAGGGAAGCTGCTACCATCAAATGTTTGCCCTCATTAGACTCCCCTCTGGAAGCGCTTTCACTGCAAGCTGCAGATTCCCTCCTAACAGCAAGCTGTAGGATAAGGTACTGAATTGTAACTTACTTTCGCCTAATAATGCGATTATGGCAAAGAGATTATCTCCCGCAGGGAAGCTGCTACCATCAAATGTTTGCCCTCATTAGACTCCCGTCTGGAAGCACTTTCACTGCAAGCTGCAGATTCCCTCCTAACAGCAAGCAGTAGGACAGTGTACTGAATTGTAACTTAACTGCGGCTAATAAGGCGATATTAGCAAAGAGAATATCTCCCGCAGGGAAGCTGCTACCATCAAATGCTTGCCCTCATTAGACTCCCCTCTGGAAGCGCTTTCACTGCAAGCTGCAGATTCCCTCCTAACAGCAAGCTTTAGGATAGGGTACTGAATTGTAACTTACTTTCGCCTAATAATGCGATTTTGGCAAAGAGATTATCTAACGCAGGGAAGCTGCTACCATCAAATGTTTGCCCTCATTAGACTCCCCTCTGGAAGCGCTTTCACTGCAAGCTGCAGATTCCCTCCTAACAGCAAGCTTTAGGATAGGGTACTGAATTGTAACTTACTTTCGCCTAATAATGCGATTTTGGCAAGGAGAGTATCTCCCGCAGGGAAGCTGCTACCATCAAATCTTTGCCCTCATTAGACTCCCCTCTGGAAGCGCTTTCACTGCAAGCTGCAGATTCCCTCCTAACAGCAAGCTTTAGGATAGGGTACTGAATTGTAACTTAACTGCGGCTAATAATGCGATCTGGCAAAGAGAGTATCTCCCGCAGGGAAGCTGCTACCATCAAATGTTTGCCCTCATTAGACTCCCCTCTGGAAGCGCTTTCACTGCAAGCTGCAGATTCCCTCCTAACAGCAAGCTTTAGGATAAGGTACTGAATTGTAACTTAGTTTCTCCTAATAATGCGATTTTGGCAAAGAGATTATCTCCCGCAGGGAAGCTGCTACCATCAAATCTTTGCCCTCATTAGACTCCCCTCTGGAAGCGCTTTCACTGCAAGCTGCAGATTCCCTCCTAACAGCAAGCTTTAGGATAGGGTACTGAATTGTAACTTAACTGCGGCTAATAAGGCGATTTTAGCAAAGAGAATATCTCCCGCAGGGAAGCTGTTACCATCAAATGTTTGCCCTCATTAGACTCCCCTCTGGAAGCGCTTTCACTGCAAGCTGCAGATTCCCTCCTAACAGCAAGCTGTAGGACAGTGTACTGAATTGTAACTTACTTTCGCCTAATAATGCGATTTTGGCAAAGAGAGTATCTCCCGCAGGGAAGCTGCTAACATCAAATGTTTGCCCTCATTAGACTCCCGTCTGGAAGCGCTTTCACTGCAAGCTGCAGATTCCCTCCTAACAGCAAGCTTTAGGATAGGGTACTGAATTGTAACTTAACTGCGGCTAATAATGCGATTTGGCAAAGAGAGTATCTCCCGCAGGGAAGCTGCTACCATCAAATGTTTGCCCTCATTAGACTCCCCTCTGGAAGCGCTTTCACTGCAAGCTGCAGATTCCCTCCTAACAGCAAGCTTTAGGATAGTGTACTGAATTGTAACTTACTTTCGTCTAATAATGCGATTTTGGCAAAGAGACTATCTCCCGCAGGGAAGCTGCTACCATCAAATGTTTGCCCTCATTAGACTCCCCTCTGGAAGCGCTTTCACTGCAAGCTGCAGATTCCCTCCTAACAGCAAGCTTTAGGATAGGGTACTGAATTGTATCTTACTTTCGCCTAATAATGCGATTTTGGCAAAGAGAGTATCTCCCGCAGGGAAGCTGCTACCATCAAATGTTTGCCCTCATTAGACTCCCCTCTGGAAGCGCTTTCACTGCAAGCTGCAGATTCCCTCCTAACAGCAAGCTGTAGGACAGTGTACTGAATTGTAACTTAACTGCGGCTAATAAGGCGATTTTGGCAAAGAGAATATCTCCCGCAGGGAAGCTGCTACCATCAAATGCTTGCCCTCATTAGACTCCCCTCTGGAAGCGCTTTCACTGCAAGCTGCAGATTCCCTCCTAACAGCAAGCTTTAGGATAGGGTACTGAATTGTAACTTACTTTCGCCTAATAAAGCGATTTTGGCAAAGAGAGTATCTCCCGCAGGGAAGCTGCTACCATCAAATGTTTGCCCTCATTAGACTCCCCTCTGGAAGCGCTTTCACTGCAAGCTGCAGATTCCCTCCTAACAGCAAGCTTTAGGATAGGGTACTGAATTGTAACTTACTTTCGCCTAATAATGCGATTTTGGCAAAGAGACTATCTCCCGCAGGGAAGCTGCTACCATCAAATATTTGCCCTCATTAGACTCTCCTCTGGAAGCGCTTTCACTGCAAGATGCAGATTCCCTCCTAACAGCAAGCTTTAGGATAGGGTACTGAATTGTAACTTACTTTCGCCTAATAATGCTATTTTGGCAAAGAGACAATGTCCCGCAGGGAAGCTGCTACCATCAAATGTTTGCCCTCATTAGACTCCCCTCTGGAAGCGCTTTCACTGCAAGCTGCAGATTCCCTCCTAACAGCAAGCTTTAGGATAGTGTAATGAATTGTATCTTACTATCGCCTAATAATGCGATTTTGGAAAAGAGAGTATCTCCCGCAGGGAAGCTGCTACCATCAAATCTTTGCCCTCGTTAGACTACCCTCTGGAAGCGCTTTCACTTCAAGCTGCAGATTCCCTCCTAACAGCAAGCTTTAGGATAGGGTACTGAATTGTAACTTACTTTCGCCTAATAATGCGATTTTGGCAAAGAGAGTATCTCCCGCAGGGAAGCTGCTACCATCAAATGTTTGCCCTCATTAGACTCCCCTCTGGAAGCGCTTTCACTGCAAGCTGCGGATTCCCTCCTAACAGCAAGCTTTAGGATAGGGTACTGAATTGTACCTTAACTGCGGCTAATAAGGAGAATTTGGCGAAGAGAATATCTCTCGCAGGGAAGCTGCTATCATCAAATGTTTGCCCTCATTAGACTCGCCTCTGGAAGCGCTTTCACTGCAAGCTGCAGATTCCCTCCTAACAGCAAGCTGTAGGACAGTGTACTGAATTGTATCTTAACTGCGGCTAATAAGGCGATTATGGCAAAGAGAATATCTCCCGCAGGGAAGCTGCTACCATCAAATGCTTGCCCTCATTAGACTCCCCTCTGGAAGCGCTTTCACTGCAAGCTGCAGATTCCCTCCTAACAGCAAGCTTTAGGATAGGGTACTGAATTGTAACTTACTTTCGCCTAATAATGCGATTTTGGCAAAGAGAATATCTCCCGCAGGGAAGCTGCTACCATCAAATATTTGCCCTCATTAGACTCTCCTCTGGAAGCGCTTTCACTTCAAGCTGCAGATTCCCTCCTAACAGCAAGATTTAGGATAGGGTAAAGAATTGTAACTTACTTTCGCCTAATAATGCGATTTTGGCAAAGAGAGTATCTCCCGCAGGGAAGCTGCTACCATCAAATCTTTGCCTCATTAGACTCCCCTCTGGAAGCGCTTTCACTGCAAGCTGCAGATTCCCTCCTAACAGCAAGCAGTAGGACAGTGTACTGAATTGTAACTTAACTGCGGCTAATAAGGCGATATTAGCAAAGAGAATATCTCCCGCAGGGAAGCTGCTACCATCAAATGCTTGCCCTCATTAGACTCCCCTCTGGAAGCGCTTTCACTGCAAGCTGCAGATTCCCTCCTAACAGCAAGCTTTAGGATAGGGTACTGAATTGTAACTTACTTTCGCCTAATAATGCGATTTTGGCAAAGAGAGTATCTCCCGCAGGGAAGCTGCTACCATCAAATGTTTGCCCTCATTAGACTCCCCTCTGGAAGCGCTTTCACTGCAAGCTGCGGATTCCCTCCTAACAGCAAGCTTTAGGATAGGGTACTGAATTGTAACTTACTTTCGCCTAATAATGCGATTTTGGCAAAGAGACTATCTCCCGCAGGGAAGCTGCTACCATCAAATCTTTGCCCTCATTAGACTCCCCTCTGGAAGCGCTTTCACTGCAAGCTGCAGATTCCCTCCTAACAGCAAGCTTTAGGATAGGGTACTGAATTGTAACTTAACTGCGGCTAATAATGCGATTTGGCAAAGAGAGTATCTCCCGCAGGGAAGCTGCTACCATCAAATGTTTGCCCTCATTAGACTCCCCTCTGGAAGCGCTTTCACTGCAAGCTGCAGATTCCCTCCTAACAGCAAGCTTTAGGATAGTGTACTGAATTGTAACTTAACTGCGGCTAATAAGGCGATATTGGCAAAGAGAATATCTCCCGCAGGGAAGCTGCTACCATCAAATGTTTGCCCTCATTAGACTCCCGTCTGGAAGCGCTTTCACTGCAAGCTGCAGATTCCCTCCTAACAGCAAGCAGTAGGACAGTGTACTGAATTGTAACTTAACTGCGGCTAATAAGGCGATATTGGCAAAGAGAATATCTCCCGCAGGGAAGCTGCTACCATCAAATGCTTGCCCTCATTAGACTCCCCTCTGGAAGCGCTTTCACTGCAAGCTGCAGATTCCCTCCTAACAGCAAGCTTTAGGATAGGGTACTGAATTGTATCTTACTTTCGCCTAATAATGCGATTTTGGCAAAGAGACTATCTCCCGCAGGGAAGCTGCTACCATCAAATCTTTGCCCTCATTAGACTCCCCTCTGGAAGTGCTTTCACTGCAAGCTGCAGATTCCCTCCTAACAGCAAGCTTTAGGATAGGGGTACTGAATTGTAACTTACTTTCGCCTAATAATGCGATTTTGGCAAAGAGACTATCTCCCGCAGGGAAGCTGCTACCATCAAATGTTTGCCCTCATTAGACTCCCCTCTGGAAGCGCTTTCACTGCAAGCTGCAGATTCCCTCCTAACAGCAAGCTTTAGGATAGGGTACTGAATTGTAACTTACTTTCGCCTAATAATGCGATTTTGGCAAAGAGAGTATCTCCCGCAGGGAAGCTGATACCATCAAATGCTTGCCCTCATTAGACTCCCCTCCGGAAGCGCTTTCACTGCAAGCTGCAGATTCCCTCCTAACAGCAAGCTTTAGGATAGGGTACTGAATTGTAACTTACTTTCGCCTAATAATGCGATTTTGGCAAAGAGACTATCTCCCGAAGGGAAGCTGATACCATCAAATGTTGGCCCTCATTAGACTCCCCTCTGGAAGCGCTTTCACTGCAAGCTGCAGATTCCCTCCTAACAGCAAGCTTTAGGATAGGGTACTGAATTGTAACTTACTTTCGCCTAATAATGAGATTTTGGCAAAGAGAGTATCTCCCGCAGGGAAGCTGCTACCATCAAATGTTTGCCCTCATTAGACTCCCCTCTGGAAGCGCTTTCACTGCAAGCTGCAGATTCCCTCCTAACAGCAAGCTTTAGGATAGGGTACTGAATTGTATCTTACTTTCGCCTAATAATGCGATTTTGGCAAAGAGAATATCTCCCGCAGGGAAGCTGCTACCATCAAATCTTTGCCCTCCTTAGACTCCCCTCTGGAAGCGCTTTCACTGCAAGCTGCAGATTCCCTCCTAACAGCAAGCTTTAGGATAGTGTACTGAATTGTAACTTAACTGCGGCTAATAAGGCGATTTTGGCAAAGAGAATATCTCCCGCTGGGAAGCTGCTAGCATAAAATGTTTGCCCTCATTAGACTCCCCTCTGGAAGCGCTTCCACTGCAAGCTGCAGATTCCCTCCTAACAGCAAGCTTTAGGATAGAGTACTGAATTGTATCTTAACTGCGGCTAATAAGGCGATTTGGCAAAGAGAATATCTCCCGCAGGGAAGCTGCTACCACCAAATATTTGCCCTCATTAGACTCTCCTCTGGAAGCGCTTTCACTGCAAGCTGCAGATTCCCTCCTAACAGCAAGCTTTAGGATAGGGTACTGAATTGTAACTTAACTGTGGCTAATAAGGCGATTGTAGCAAAGAGAATATCTCCCGCAGGGAAGCTGCTAACATGAAATGTTTGCCCTCATTAGACTCCCCTCTGGAAGCGCTTTCACTGCAAGCTGCAGATTCCCTCCTAATAGCAAGCTTTAGGATAGGGTACTGAATTGTAACTTACTTTCGCCTAATAATGCGATTTTGGCAAAGAGAGTATCTCCCGCAGGGAAGCTGCTACCATCAAATGTTTGCCCTCATTAGACTCCCCTCTGGAAGCGCTTTCACTGCAAGCTGCAGATTCCCTCCTAACAGCAAGCTTTAGGATAGGGTACTGAATTGTAACTTACTTTCGCCTAATAATGAGATATTGGCAAAGAGAATATCTCCCGCAGGGAAGCTGCTACCATTAAATGTTTGCCCTCGTTAGACTCCCCTCTGGAAGCGCTTTCACTGCAAGCTGCAGATTCCCTCCTAACAGCAAGCTTTAGGATAGGGTACTGAATTGTAACTTACTTTCGCCTAATAATGCGATTTTGGCAAAGAGAATATCTCCCGCAGGGAAGCTGCTACCATCAAATGTTTGCCCTCGTTAGACTCCCCTCTGGAAGCGCTTTCACTGAAAGCTGCAGATTCCCTCCTAACAGCAAGCTTTAGGATAGTGTACTGAATTGTATCTTAACTGCAGCTAATAAGGCGATATTGGCAAAGAGAATATCTCCCGCAGGGAAGCTGCTACCATCAAATGCTTTTCCTCATTAGACTCCCCTCTGGAAGCGCTTTCACTGAAAGCTGCAGATTCCCTCCTAACAGCAAGCTTTAGGATAGGGTACTGAATTGTAACTTAACTGCGGATAATAAGGCGATTTTGGCAAAGAGAGTATCTCCCGCAGGGAAGCTGCTACCATCAAATCTTTGCCCTCGTTAGACTCCCCTCTGGAAGCGCTTTCACTGCAAGCTGCAGATTCCCTCCTAACAGCAAGCTTTAGGATAGGGTACTGAATTGTAACTTACTTTCGCCTAATAATGCGATTTTGGCAAAGAGAGTATCTCCCGCAGGGAAGCTGCTACCATCAAATATTTGCCCTCATTAGACTCTCCTCTGGAAGCGCTTTCACTTCAAGCTGCAGATTCCCTCCTAACAGCAAGATTTAGGATAGGGTACTGAATTGTAACTTACTTTCGCCTAATAATGCGATTTTGGCAAAGAGACTATCTCCCGCAGGGAAGCTGCTACCATCAAATCTTTGCCTCATTAGACTCCCCTCTGGAAGCGCTTTCACTGCAAGCTGCAGATTCCCTCCTAACAGCAAGCTTTAGGATAGGGTACTGAATTGTAACTTAACTGCGGCTAATAATGCGATTTGGCAAAGAGAGTATCTCCCGCAGGGAAGCTGCTACCATCAAATGTTTGCCCTCATTAGACTCCCCTCTGGAAGCGCTTTCACTGCAAGCTGCAGATTCCCTCCTAACAGCAAGCTTTAGGATAGGGTACTGAATTGTAACTTAACTGCGGCTAATAATGCGATTTGGCAAAGAGAGTATCTCCCGCAGGGAAGCTGCTACCATCAAATGTTTGCCCTCATTAGACTCCCCTCTGGAAGCGCTTTCACTGCAAGCTGCAGATTCCCTCCTAACAGCAAGCTTTAGGATAGTGTACTGAATTGTAACTTACTTTCGACTAATAATGCGATTTTGGCAAAGAGAGTATCTCCCGCAGGGAAGCTGATAACATCAAATGTTTGCCCTCATTAGACTCCCCTCTGGAAGCGCTTTCACTGCAAGCTGCAGATTCCCTCCTAACAGCAAGCTGTAGGACAGTGTACTGAATTGTAACTTAACTACGGCTAATAAGGCGATATTAGCAAAGAGAATATCTCCCGCAGGGAAGCTGCTACCATCAAATGCTTGCCCTCATTAGACTCCCCTCTGGAAGCGCTTTCACTGCAAGCTGCAGATTCCCTCTTAACAGCAAGCTGTAGGATAAGGTACTGAATTGTAACTTACTTTCGCCTAATAATGCGATTTTGGCAAAGAGATTATCTCCCGCAGGGAAGCTGCTAACATCAAATGTTTGCCCTCATTAGACTCCCGTCTGGAAGCGCTTTCACTGCAAGCTGCAGATTCCCTCCTAACAGCAAGCAGTAGGACAGTGTACTGAATTGTAACTTAACTGCGGCTAATAAGGCGATATTAGCAAAGAGAATATCTCCCGCAGGGAAGCTGCTACCATCAAATGCTTGCCCTCATTAGACTCCCCTCTGGAAGCGCTTTCACTGCAAGCTGCAGAGTCCCTCCTAACAGCAAGCTTTAGGATAGGGTACTGAATTGTAACTTACTTTCGCCTAATAATGCGATTTTGGCAAAGAGATTATCTCCCGCAGGGAAGCTGCTACCATCAAATGTTTGCCCTCATTAGACTCCCCTCTGGAAGCGCTTTCACTGCAAGCTGCAGATTCCCTCCTAACAGCAAGCTTTAGGATAGGGTACTGAATTGTAACTTACTTTCGCCTAATAATGCGATTTTGGCAAAGAGAGTATCTCCCGCAGGGAAGCTGCTACCATCAAATCTTTGCCCTCATTAGACTCCCCTCTGGAAGCGCTTTCACTGCAAGCTGCAGATTCCCTCCTAACAGCAAGCTTTAGGATAGGGTACTGAATTGTAACTTAACTGCGGCTAACAATGCGATCTGGCAAAGAGAGTATCTCCCGCAGGGAAGCTGCTACCATCAAATGTTTGCCCTCATTAGACTCCCCTCTGGAAGCGCTTTCACTGCAAGCTGCAGATTCCCTCCTAACAGCAAGCTTTAGGATAAGGTACTGAATTGTAACTTACTTTCGCCTAATAATGCGATTTTGGCAAAAAGATTATCTCCCGCAGGGAAGCTGCTACCATCAAATCTTTGCCCTCATTAGACTCCCCTCTGGAAGCGCTTTCACTGCAAGCTGCAGATTCCCTCCTAACAGCAAGCTTTAGGATAGGGTACTGAATTGTAACTTAACTGCGGCTAATAAGGCGATTTTAGCAAAGAGAATATCTCCCGCAGGGAAGCTGTTACCATCAAATGTTTGCCCTCATTAGACTCCCCTCTGGAAGCGCTTTCACTGCAAGCTGCAGATTCCCTCCTAACAGCAAGCTGTAGGACAGTGTACTGAATTGTAACTTAACTGCGGCTAATAAGGCGATATTGGCAAAGAGAATATTTCCCGCAGGGAATCTGGTACCATCAAATGCTTGCACTCATTAGATTCCCCTCTGGAAGCGCATTCACTGCAAGCTGCAGATTCCCTCCTAACAGCAAGCTTTAGGATAGGGTACTGAATTGTAACTTACTTTCGCCTAATAATGCGATTTTGGCAAAGAGAGTATCTCCCGCAGGGAAGCTGATACCATCAAATGCTTGCCCTCATTAGATTCCCCTCCGGAAGCGCTTTCACTGCAAGCTGCAGATTCCCTCCTAACAGCAAGCTTTAGGATAGGGTACTGAATTGTAACTTACTTTCGCCTAATAATGCGATTTTTGCAAAGAGACTATCTCCCGCAGGGAAGCTGCTACCATCAAATCTTTGCCCTCATTAGACTCCCCTCTGGAAGCGCTTTCACTGCAAGCTGCAGATTCCCTCTTAACAGCAAGCTTTAGGATAGGGTACTGAATTGTAACTTACTTTCGCCTAATAATGCGATTTTGGCAAAGAGAGTAACTCCCGCAGGGAAGCTGCTACCATCAAATGTTTGCCCTCATTAGACTCCCCTCTGGAAGCGCTTTCACTGCAAGCTGCAGATTCCCTCCTAACAGCAAGCTTTAGGATAGGGTACTGAATTGTAACTTACTTTCGCCTAATAATGCGATTTTGGCAAAGAGAATATCTCCCGCAGGGAAGCTGCAACCATTAGATGTTTGCCCTCATTAGACTCCCCTCTGGAAGCGCTTTCACTGCAAGCTGCAGATTCCCTCCTAACAGCAAGCTTTAGGATAGGGTACTGAATTGTAACTTACTTTCGCCTAATAATGCGATTATGGCAAAGAGAGTATCTCCCGCAGGGAAGCTGCTACCATCAAATGTTTGCCCTCATTAGACTCCCCTCTGGAAGCGCTTTCACTGCAAGCTGCAGATTCCCTCCTAACAGCAAGCTTTAGGATAGGGTACTGAATTGTAACTTACTTTCGCCTAATAATGCGATTTTGGCAAAGAGACTATCTCCCGCAGGGAAGCTGCTACCATCAAATGTTTGCCCTCATTAGACTCCCCTCTGGAAGCGCTTTCACTGCAAGCTGCAGATTCCCTCCTAACAGCAAAATTTAGGATAAGGTACTGAATTGTAACTTACTTTCGCCTAATAATGCGATTTTGGCAAAGAGACTATCTCCCGCAGGGAAGCTGCTACCATCAAATGTTTGCCCTCATTAGACTCCCCTCTGGAAGTGCTTTCACTGCAAGCTGCAGATTCCCTTCTAACAGCAAGCTTTAGGATAGGGTACTGAATTGAAACTTACTTTCGCCTAATAATGCGATTTTGGCAAAGAGAGTATCTCCCGCAGGGAAGCTGCTACCATCAAATCTTTGCCCTCGTTAGACTCCCCTCTGGAAGCACTTTCACTGCAAGCTGCAGATTCCCTCCTAACAGCAAGCTTTAGGATAGGGTACTGAATTGTAACTTAACTGCGGCTAATATGGCGATTTTGGCAAAGAGAATATCTCCCGCAGGGAAGCTGCTACCATCAAATGTTTGCCCTCATTAGACTCCCCTCTGGAAGCGCTTTCACTGCAAGCTTCAGATTCCCTCCTAACAGCAAGCTTTAGGATAAGGTACTGAATTGTATCTTACTTTCGCATAGTAATGCGATTTTGGCAAAGAGAGTATCTCCCACAGGGAAGCTACTACCATCAAATGTTTGCCCTCATTAGACTCCCCTCTGGAAGCGCTTTCACTGCAAGCTGCAGATTCCCTCCTAACAGCAAGCTGTAGGACAGTGTACTGAATTGTAACTTAACTGCGGCTAATAAGGCGATATTGGCAAAGAGAATATCTCCCGCAGGGAAGCTGGTTCCATCAAATGCTTGCCCTCATTAGACTCCCCTCTGGAAGCGCTTTCACTGCAAGCTGCAGATTCCCTCCTAACAGCAAGCTTTAGGAAAGGGTACTGAATTGTAACTTAACTGCGGCTAATAAGGCGATATTGGCAAAGAGAGTATCTCCCGCAGGGAAGCTGCTACCATCAAATCTTTGCCCTCGTTAGACTCCCCTCTGGAAGCACTTTCACTGCAAGCTGCAGATTCCCTCCTAACAGCAAGCTTTAGGATAGGGTACTGAATTGTAACTTAACTGCGGCTAATAAGGCGATTATGGCAAAGAGAATATCTCCCGCAGGGAAGCTGCTACCATCAAATATTTGCCCTCATTAGACTCCCCTCTGGAAGCGCTTTCACTGCCAGCTGCAGATTCCCTCCTAACAGCAAGCTTTAGGACAGGGTACTGAATTGTAACTTAACTGCGGCTAATAAGGCGATTTTGGCAAAGAGAATATCTCCCGCAGGGAAGCTGCTACCATCAAATGTTTGCCCTCATTAGACTCCCCTCTGGAAGCGCTTTCACTGCAAGCTTCAGATTCCCTCCTAACAGCAAGCTTTAGGATAGGGTACTGAATTGTATCTTACTTTCGCCTAATAATGCGATTTTGGCAAAGAGAGTATCTCCCACAGGGAAGCTACTACCATCAAATGTTTGCCCTCATTAGACTCCCCTCTGGAAGCGCTTTCACTGCAAGCTGCAGATTCCCTCCTAACAGCAAGCTTTAGGATAGGTTACTGAATTGTAACTTACTTTCGCCTAATTATGCGATTTTGGCAAATAGAATATCTCCCGCAGGGAAGCTGCTACCATCAGATGTTTGCCCTCATTAGACTCCCCTCTGGAAGCGCTTTCACTGCAAGCTGCAGATTCCCTCCTAACAGCAAGCTTTAGGATAGGGTACTGAATTGTAACTTAACTGCGGCTAATAAGGCGATTTTGGCAAAGAGAATATCTCCCGCAGGGAAGCTGCTACCATCAAATGTTTGCCCTCATTAGACTCCCCTCTGGAAGTGCTTTCACTGCAAGCTGCAGATTCCCTCCTAACAGCAAGCTTTAGGATAGGGTACTGAATTGTATCTTACTTTCGCCTAGTAATGCGATTTTGGCAAAGAGAGTATCTCCCGCAGGGAAGCTGCTAGCATCAAATGTTTACCCTCATTAGACTCCCCTCTGGAAGCGCTTTCACTGCAAGCTGCAGATTCCCTCCTAACAGCAAGCTTTAGGATAGGGTACTGAATTGTAACTTACTTTCGCCTAATAATGCGATTTTGGCAAAGAGACTATAACTCGCAGGGAAGCTGCTACCATCAAATGTTTGCCCTCATTAGACTCCCCTCTGGAAGCGCTTTCACTGCAAGCTGCAGATTCCCTCCTAACAGCAAGCTTTAGGATAGGGTACTGAATTGTAACTTACTTTCGCCTAATAATGCGATTTTGGCAAAGAGAGTATCTCCCGCAGGGAAGCTGCTACCATCAAATGTTTGCCCTCATTAGACTCCCCTCTGGAAGCGCTTTCACTGCAAGCTGCAGATTCCCTCCTAACAGCAAGCTTTAGGATAGGGTACTGAATTGTAACTTACTTTCGCCTAATAATGCGATTTTGGCAAAGAGAGTATCTCCCGCAGGGAAGCTGCTACCATCAAATGTTTGCCCTCATTAGACTCCCCTCTGGAAGCACTTTCACTGCAAGCTGCAGATTCCCTCCTAACAGCAAGCTTTAGGATAGGGTACTGAATTGTAACTTAACTGCGGCTAATAATGCGATTTTGGCAAAGAGAATATCTCCCGCAGGGAAGCTGCTACCATCAAATGTTTGCCCTCATTAGACTCCCCTCTGGAAGCGCTTTCACTGCAAGCTGCAGATTCCCTCCTAACAGCAAGCTTTAGGATAGGGTACTGAATTGTATCTTACTTTGGCCTAGTAATGCGATTTTGGCAAAGAGAGTATCTCCCACAGGGAAGCTGCTACCATCAAATGTTTGCCCTCATTAGACTCCCCTCTGGAAGCGCTTTCACTGCAAGCTGCAGATTCCCTCCTAACAGCAAGCTTTAGGAAAGGGTACTGAATTGTAACTTACTTTCGCCTAATAATGCGATTTTGGCAAAGAGAGTAACTCCCGCAGGGAAGCTGTTACCATCAAATGTTTGCCCTCATTAGACTCCCCTCTGGAAGCGCTTTCACTGCAAGCTGCAGATTCCCTCCTAACAGCAAGCTTTAGGATAGGGTACTGAATTGTAACTTACTTTCGCCTAATTATGCGATTTTGGCAAAGAGAATATCTCCCGCAGGGAAGCTGCAACCATCAGATGTTTGCCCTCATTAGACTCCCCTCTGGAAGCGCTTTCACTGCAAGCTGCAGATTCCCTCCTAACAGCAAGCTTTAGGATAGGGTAGTGAATTGTAACTTACTTTCGCCTAATAATGCGATTTTGGCAAAGAGAGTATCTCCCGCAGGGAAGCTGCTACCATCAAATGTTTGCCCTCATTAGACTCCCCTCTGGAAGCGCTTTCACTGCAAGCTGCAGATTCCCTCCTAACAGCAAGCTTTAGGATAGGGTACTGAATTGTAACTTACTTTCGCCTAATAATGCGATTTTGGCAAAGAGAGTATCTCCCGCAGGGAAGCTGCTACCATCAAATGTTTGCCCTCATTAGACTCCCCTCTGGAAGCGCTTTCACTGCAAGCTGCAGATTCCCTCCTAACAGCAAGCTTTAGGATAGGGTACTGAATTGTAACTTACTTTCGCCTAATAATGCGATTTTGGCAAAGAGAGTATCTCCCGCAGGGAAGCTGCTACCATCAAATGTTTGCCCTCATTAGACTCCCCTCTGGAAGCACTTTCACTGCAAGCTGCAGATTCCCTCCTAACAGCAAGCTTTAGGATAGGGTACTGAATTGTAACTTAACTGCGGCTAATAATGCGATTTTGGCAAAGAGAATATCTCCCGCAGGGAAGCTGCTACCATCAAATGTTTGCCCTCATTAGACTCCCCTCTGGAAGCGCTTTCACTGCAAGCTGCAGATTCCCTCCTAACAGCAAGCTTTAGGATAGGGTACTGAATTGTAACTTACTTTGGCTTAGTAATGCGATTTTGGCAAAGAGAGTATCTCCCACAGGGAAGCTGCTACCATCAAATGTTTGCCCTCATTAGACTCCCCTCTGGAAGCGCTTTCACTGCAAGCTGCAGATTCCCTCCTAACAGCAAGCTTTAGGATAGGGTACTGAATTGTAACTTACTTTCGCCTAATAATGCGATTTTGGCAAAGAGAGTATCTCCCGCAGGGAAGCTGCTACCATCAAATGTTTGCCCTCATTAGACTCCCCTCTGGAAGCGCTTTCACTGCAAGCTGCAGATTCCCTCCTAACAGCAAGCTTTAGGATAAGGTACTGAATTGTAACTTACTTTCGCCTAATAATGCGATTTTGGCAAAGAGAGTATCTCCCGCAGGGAAGCTGCTAACATCAAATGTTTGCCCTCATTAGACTGCCCTCTGGAAGTGCTTTCACTGCAAGCTGCAGATTCCCTCCTAACAGCAAGCTTTAGGATAGGGTACTGAATTGTAACTTACTTTCGCCTAATAATGCGATTTTGGCAAAGAGAGTAACTCCCGCAGGGAAGCTGCTACCATCAAATGTTTGCCCTCATTAGACTCCCCTCTGGAAGCGCTTTCACTGCAAGCTGCAGATTCCCTCCTAACAGCAAGCTTTAGGATAGGGTACTGAATTGTAACTTACTTTCGCCTAATAATGCGATTTTGGCAAAGAGACTATCTCCCGCAGGGAAGCTGCTACCATCAAATGTTTGCCCTCATTAGACTCCCCTCTGGAAGCGCTTTCACTGCAAGCTGCAGATTCCCTCCTAACAGCAAGCTTTAGGATAGGGTAGTGAATTGTAACTTACTTTCGCCTAATAATGCGATTTTGGCAAAGAGAGTAACTCCCGCAGGGAAGCTGCTACCATCAAATGTTTGCCCTCATTAGACTCCCCTCTGGAAACGCTTTCACTGCAAGCTGCAGATTCCCTCCTAACAGCAAGCTTTAGGATAGGGTACTGAATTGTAACTTACTTTCGCCTAATTATGCGATTCTGGCAAAGAGATTATCTCCCGCAGGGAAGCTGCAACCATCAGATGTTTGCCCTCATTAGACTCCCCTCTGGAAGCGCTTTCACTGCAAGCTGCAGATTCCCTCCTAACAGCAAGCTTTAGGATAGGGTAGTGAATTGTAACTTAACTGCGGCTAATAAGGCGATTTTGGCAAAGAGAATATCTCCCGCAGGCAAGCTGCTACCATCAAATGTTTGCCCTCATTAGACTCCCCTCTGGAAGCGCTTTCACTGCAAGCTGCAGATTCCCTCCTAACAGCAAGCTTTAGGATAGGGTACTGAATTGTAACTTACTTTCGCCTAATAATGCGATTTTGGCAAAGAGACTATCTCCCGCAGGGAAGCTGCTACCATCAAATGTTTGCCCTCATTAGACTCCCCTCTGGAAGCGCTTTCACTGCAAGCTGCAGATTCCCTCCTAACAGCAAGCTTTAGGATAGGGTACTGAATTGTAACTTACTTTCGCCTAATAATGCGATTTTGGCAAAGAGACTATCTCCCGCAGGGAAGCTGCTACCATCAAATGTTTGCCCTCATTAGACTCCCCTCTGGAAGCGCTTTCACTGCAAGCTGCAGATTCCCTTCTAACAGCAAGCTTTAGGATAGGGTACTGAATTGTAACTTACTTTCGCCTAATAATGCGATTTTGGCAAAGAGAGTATCTCCCGCAGGGAAGCTGCTACCATCAAATGTTTGCCCTCATTAGACTCCCCTCTGGAAGCGCTTTCACTGCAAGCTGCAGATTCCCTCCTAACAGCAAGCTTTAGGATAGGGTACTGAATTGTAACTTACTTTCGTCTAATAATGCGATTTTGGCAAAGAGAGTATCTCCCGCAGGGAAGCTGATACCATCAAATGCTGGCCCTCATTAGACTCCCCTCCGGAAGCGCTTTCACTGCAAGCTGCAGATTCCCTCCTAACAGCAAGCTTTAGGATAGGGTACTGAATTGTAACTTACTTTCGCCTAATAATGCGATTATGGCAAAGAGACTATCTCCCGCAGGGAAGCTGCTACCATCAAATCTTTGCCCTCATTAGACTCCCCTCTGGAAGCGCTTTCACTGCAAGCTGCAGATTCCCTCTTAACAGCAAGCTTTAGGATAGGGTACTGAATTGTAACTTACTTTCGCCTAATAATGCGATTTTGGCAAAGAGAGTAACTCCCGCAGGGAAGCTGTTACCATCAAATGTTTGCCCTCATTAGACTCCCCTCTGGAAGCGCTTTCACTGCAAGCTGCAGATTCCCTCCTAACAGCAAGCTTTAGGATAGGGTACTGAATTGTAACTTACTTTCGCCTAATTATGCGATTTTGGCAAAGAGAATATCTCCCGCAGGGAAGCTGCAACCATCAGATGTTTGCCCTCATTAGACTCCCCTCTGGAAGCGCTTTCACTGCAAACTGCAGATTCCCTCCTAACAGCAAGCTTTAGGATAGGGTAGTGAATTGTATCTTAACTGCGGCTAATAAGGCGATTTTGGCAAAGAGAATATCTCCCGCAGGGAAGCTGCTACCATCAAATGTTTGCCCTCATTAGACTCCCCTCTGGAAGCGCTTTCACTGCAAGCTGCAGATTCCCTCCTAACAGCAAGCTTTAGGATAGGGTACTGAATTGTAACTTACTTTCGCCTAATAATGCGATTTTGGCAAAGAGAATATCTCCCGCAGGGAAGCTGCAACCATCAAATGTTTGCCCTCATTAGACTCCCCTCTGGAAGCGCTTTCACTGCAAGCTGCAGATTCCCTCCTAACAGCAAGCTTTAGGATAGGGTAGTGAATTGTAACTTAACTGCGGCTAATAAGGCGATATTGGCAAAGAGAATATCTCCCGCAGGGAAGCTGCTACCATCAAATGTTTGCCCTCATTAGACTCCCCTCTGGAAGCGCTTTCACTGCAAGCTGCAGATTCCCTTCTAACAGCAAGCTTTAGGATAGGGTACTGAATTGTAACTTACTTTCGCCTAATAATGCGATTTTGGCAAAGAGAGTATCTCCCGCAGGGAAGCTGCTACCATCAAATGTTTGCCCTCATTAGACTCCCCTCTGGAAGCGCTTTCACTGCAAGCTGCAGATTCCCTCCTAACAGCAAGCTTTAGGATAGGGTACTGAATTGTAACTTACTTTCGCCTAATAATGCGATTTTGGCAAAGAGAGTATCTCCCGCAGGGAAGCTGCTACCATCAAATGCGTGCCCTCATTAGACTACCCTGTGGAAGCGCTTTCACTGCAAGCTGCAGATTCCCTCCTAACAGCAAGCTGTAGAACGGTGTACTGAATTGTAACTTAACTGCGGCTAATAAGGCGATTTTGGCAAAGAGAATATCTCCCGCAGGGAAGCTGCCTCCATCAAATGCTTGCCCTCATTAGACTCCCCTCTGGAATCGCTTTCACTGCAAGCTGCAGATTCCCTTCTAACAGCAAGCTTTAGGATAGGGTACTGAATTGTAACTTACTTTCGCCTAATAATGCGATATTGGCAAAGAGAGTATCTCCCGCATGGAAGCTGCTACCATCAAATGTTTGCCCTCATTAGACTCCCCTCTGGAAGCGCTTTCACTGCAAGCTGCAGATTCCCTCCTAACAGCAAGCTTTAGGATAGGGTACTGAATTGTAACTTAACTGCTTCTAATAATGCGATTTTGGCAAAGAGACTATCTCCCGCAGGGAAGCTGCTACCATCAAATGTTTGCCCTCATTAGACTCCCCACTGGAAGCGCTTTCACTGCAAGCTGCAGATTCCCTCCTAACAGCAAGCTTTAGGATAGGGTACTGAATTGTATCTTACTTTCGCCTAATAATGCGAATTTGGAAAAGAGACTATCTCCCGCAGGGAAGCTGCTACCATCAAATGTTTGCCCTCATTAGACTCCCCTCTGGAAGCGCTTTCACTGCAAGCTGCAGATTCCCTCCTAACAGCAAGCTTTAGGATAGGGTACTGAATTGTAACTTACTTTCGCCTAATAATGCGATTTTGGCAAAGAGACTATCTCCCGCAGGGAAGCTGCTACCATCAAATGTTTGCCCTCATTAGACTCCCCTCTGGAAGCGCTTTCACTGCAAGCTGCAGATTCCCTTCTAACAGCAAGCTTTAGGATAGGGTACTGAATTGTAACTTACTTTCGCCTAATAATGCGATTTTGGCAAAGAGAGTATCTCCCGCAGGGAAGCTGCTACCATCAAATGTTTGCCCTCATTAGACTCCCCTCTGGAAGCGCTTTCACTGCAAACTGCAGATTCCCTCCTAACAGCAAGCTTTAGGATAGGGTACTGAATTGTAACTTACTTTCGTCTAATAATGCGATTTTGGCAAAGAGAGTATCTCCCGCAGGGAAGCTGATACCATCAAATGCTGGCCCTCATTAGACTCCCCTCCGGAAGCGCTTTCACTGCAAGCTGCAGATTCCCTCCTAACAGCAAGCTTTAGGATAGGGTACTGAATTGTAACTTACTTTCGCCTAATAATGCGATTTTGGCAAAGAGACTATCTCCCGCAGGGAAGCTGCTACCATCAAATCTTTGCCCTCATTAGACTCCCCTCTGGAAGCGCTTTCACTGCAAGCTGCAGATTCCCTCTTAATAGCAAGCTTTAGGATAGGGTACTGAATTGTAACTTACTTTCGCCTAATAATGCGATTTTGGCAAAGAGAGTAACTCCCGCAGGGAAGCTGTTACCATCAAATGTTTGCCCTCATTAGACTCCCCTCTGGAAGCGCTTTCACTGCAAGCTGCAGATTCCCTCCTAACAGCAAGCTTTAGGATAGGGTACTGAATTGTAACTTACTTTCGCCTAATTATGCGATTTTGGCAAAGAGAATATCTCCCGCAGGGAAGCTGCAACCATCAGATGTTTGCCCTCATTAGACTCCCCTCTGGAAGCGCTTTCACTGCAAGCTGCAGATTCCCTCCTAACAGCAAGCTTTAGGATAGGGTAGTGAATTGTAACTTAACTGCGGCTAATAAGGCGATTTTGGCAAAGAGAATATCTCCCGCAGGGAAGCTGCTACCATCAAATGTTTGCCCTCATTAGACTCCCCTCTGGAAGCGCTTTCACTGCAAGCTGCAGATTCCCTCCTAACAGCAAGCTTTAAGATAGGGTACTGAATTGTAAGTTAACTGCGGCTAATAAGGCGATATTGGCAAAGAGAATATCTCCCGCAGGGAAGCTGCTACCATCAGATGTTTGCCCTCATTAGACTCCCCTCTGGAAGCGCTTTCACTGCAAGCTGCAGATTCCCTCCTAACAGCAAGCTTTAGGATAGGGTACTGAATTGTAACTTAACTGCGGCTAATAAGGCGATTTTGGCAAAGAGAATATCTCCCGCAGGGAAGCTGCTACCATCAAATGTTTGCCCTCATTAGACTCCCCTCTGGAAGCGCTTTCACTGCAAGCTGCAGATTCCCTTCTAACAGCAAGCTTTAGGATAGGGTACTGAATTGTAACTTACTTTCGCCTAATAATGCGATTTTGGCAAAGAGTGTATCTCCCGCAGGGAAGCTGCTAACATCAAATGTTTGCCCTCATTAGACTCCCCTCTGGAAGCGCTTTCACTGCAAGCTGCAGATTCCCTCCTAACAGCAAGCTTTAGGATAGGGTACTGAATTGTAACTTACTTTCGCCTAATAATGCGATTTTGGCAAAGAGAGTATCTCCCGCAGGGAAGCTGCTACCATCAAATGCGTGCCCTCATTAGACTACCCTGTGGAAGCGCTTTCACTGCAAGCTGCAGATTCCCTCCTAACAGCAAGCTGTAGAACAGTGTACTGAATTGTAACTTAACTGCGGCTAATAAGGCGATTTTGGCAAAGAGAATATCTCCCGCAGGGAAGCTGCCTCCATCAAATGCTTGCCCTCATTAGACTCCCCTCTGGAATCGCTTTCACTGCAAGCTGCAGATTCCCTCCTAACAGCAAGCTTTAGGATAGGGTACTGAATTGTAACGCACTTTCGCCTAATAATGCGATTTTGGCAAAGAGAGTATCTCCCGCAGGGAAGCTGCTACCATCAAATATTTGCCCTCGTTAGACTCCCCTCTGGAAGCGCTTTCACTGCAAGCGGCAGATTCCCTCCTAACAGCAAGCTTTAGGATAGGGTACTGAATTGTAACTTACTTTCGCCCAATAATGCGATTTTGGCAAAGAGAGTATCTCCCGCAGGGAAGCTGCTACCA
This sequence comes from Phaenicophaeus curvirostris, assembly GCF_032191515.1. Classification (NCBI taxonomy): domain Eukaryota; kingdom Metazoa; phylum Chordata; class Aves; order Cuculiformes; family Cuculidae; genus Phaenicophaeus; species Phaenicophaeus curvirostris. Next base: position 346,994 of record NC_091402.1, on the reverse strand, counting down.
TCAAATGTTTGCCCTCATTAGACTCCCCTCTGGAAGCGCTTTCACTGCAAGCTGCAGATTCCCTCCTAACAGCAAGCTTTAGGATAGGGTACTGAATTGTAACTTAACTGCGGCGAATAAGGCGATTTTGGCAAAGAGAGTATCTCCCGCAGGGAAGCTGCTACCATCAAATGTTTGCCCTCGTTAGACTCCCCTCTGGAAGCGCTTTCACTGCAAGCTGCAGATTCCCTCCTAACAGCAAGCTTTAGGATAGGGTACTGAATTGTAACTTACTTTCGCCTAATAATGCGATTTTGGCAAAGAGAGTATCTCCCGCAGGGAAGCTGCTATCATCAAATGTTTGCCCTCATTAGACTCCCCTCTGGAAGCGCTTTCACTGCAAGCTGCAGATTCCCTCCTAACAGCAAGCTTTAGGATAGGGTACTGAATTGTAACTTACTTTCGCCTAATAATGCGATTTTGGCAAAGAGAGTATCTCCCGCAGGGAAGCTGCTACCATCAAATGTTTGCCCTCATTAGACTCCCCTCTGGAAGCGCTTTCACTGCAAGCTGCAGATTCCCTCCTAACAGCAAGCTTTAGGATAGGGTACTGAATTGTAACTTAACTGCGGCTAATATGCTGATATTGGCAAAGAGACTATCTCCCGCAGGGAAGCTGCTACCATCAAATGTTTGCCTTCATTAGACTCCCCTCTGGAAGCGCTTTCACTGCAAGCTGCAGATTCCCTAACAGCAAGCTTTAGGATAGGGTACTGAATTGTAACTTACTTTCGCCTAATAATGCGATTTTGGCAAAGAGAGTAACTCCCGCAGGGAAGCTGCTACCATCAAATGTTTGCCCTCATTAGACTCCCCTCTGGAAGCGCTTTCACTGCAAGCTGCAGATTCCCTCCTAACAGCAAGCTTTAGGATAGGGTACTGAATTGTAACTTAACTGCTGCTAATAATGCGATTTTGGCAAAGAGAGTATCTCCCGCAGGGAAGCTGCTACCATCAAATGTTTGCCCTCATTAGACTCCCCTCTGGAAGCACTTTCAGTGCAAGCTGCAGATTCCCTCCTAACAGCAAGCTTTAGGATAGGGTACTGAATTGTAACTTACTTTCGCCTAATAATGCGATTATGGCAAAGAGAGTATCTCCCGCAGGGAAGCTGCTACCATCAAATGTTTGCCCTCATTAGACTCCCCTCTGGAAGCGCTTTCACTGCAAGCTGCAGATTCCCTCCTAACAGCAAGCTTTAGGATAGGGTAGTGAATTGTAACTTAACTGCGGCTAATAAGGCGATTTTGGCAAAGAGAATATCTCCCGCAGGCAAGCTGCTACCATCAAATGTTTGCCCTCATTAGACTCCCCTCTGGAAGCGCTTTCACTGCAAGCTGCAGATTCCCTCCTAACAGCAAGCTTTAGGATAGTGTACTGAATTGTAACTTACTTTCGCCTAATAATGCGATTTTGGCAAAGAGACTATCTCCCGCAGGGAAGCTGCTACAATCAAATGTTTGCCCTCATTAGACTCCCCTCTGGAAGCGCTTTCACTGCAAGCCGCAGATTCCCTCCTAACAGCAAGATTTAGGATAAGGTACTGAATTGTAACTTACTTTCGCCTAATAATGCGATTTTGGCAAAGAGACTATCTCCCGCAGGGAAGCTGCTACCATCAAATGTTTGCCCTCATTAGACTCCCCTCTGGAAGCGCTTTCACTGCAAGCTGCAGATTCCCTCCTAACAGCAAGCTTTAGGATAGGGTACTGAATTGTAACTTACTTTCGCCTAATAATGCGATTTTGGCAAAGAGACTATCTCCCGCAGGGAAGCTGCTACCATCAAATCTTTGCCCTCATTAGACTCCCCTCTGGAAGCGCTTTCACTGCAAGCTGCAGATTCCCTTCTAACAGCAAGCTTTAGGATAGGGTACTGAATTGTAACTTACTTTCGCCTAATAATGCGATTTTGGCAAAGAGAGTATCTCCCGCAGGGAAGCTGCTACCATCAAATGTTTGCCCTCATTAGACTCCCCTCTGGAAGCGCTTTCACTGCAAGCTGCAGATTCCCTCCTAACAGCAAGCTTTAGGATAGGGTACTGAATTGTATCTTACTTTCGTCTAATAATGCGATTTTGGCAAAGAGAGTATCTCCCGCAGGGAAGCTGATACCATCAAATGCTGGCCCTCATTAGACTCCCCTCCGGAAGCGCTTTCACTGCAAGCTGCAGATTCCCTCCTAACAGCAAGCTTTAGGATAGGGTACTGAATTGTAACTTACTTTCGCCTAATAATGCGATTTTGGCAAAGAGAGTAACTCCCGCAGGGAAGCTGTTACCATCAAATGTTTGCCCTCATTAGACTCCCCTCTGGAAGCGCTTTCACTGCAAGCTGCAGATTCCCTCCTAACAGCAAGCTTTAGGATAGGGTACTGAATTGTAACTTACTTTCGCCTAATTATGCGATTTTGGCAAAGAGAATATCTCCCGCAGGGAAGCTGCAACCATCAGATGTTTGCCCTCATTAGACTCCCCTCTGGAAGCGCTTTCACTGCAAGCTGCAGATTCCCTCCTAACAGCAAGCTTTAGGATAGGGTAGTGAATTGTAACTTAACTGCGGCTAATAAGGCGATTTTGGCAAAGAGAATATCTCCCGCAGGGAAGCTGCTACCATCAAATGTTTGCCCTCATTAGACTCCCCTCTGGAAGCGCTTTCACTGCAAGCTGCAGATTCCCTCCTAACAGCAAGCTTTAGGATAGGGTACTGAATTGTAAGTTAACTGCGGCTAATAAGGCGATATTGGCAAAGAGAATATCTCCCGCAGGGAAGCTGCTACCATCAAATGTTTGCCCTCATTAGACTCCCCTCTGGAAGCGCTTTCACTGCAAGCTGCAGATTCCCTTCTAACAGCAAGCTTTAGGATAGGGTACTGAATTGTAACTTACTTTCGCCTAATAATGCGATTTTGGCAAAGAGAGTATCTCCCGCAGGGAAGCTGCTACCATCAAATGTTTGCCCTCATTAGACTCCCCTCTGGAAGCGCTTTCACTGCAAGCTGCAGATTCCCTCCTAACAGCAAGCTGTAGAACAGTGTACTGAATTGTAACTTAACTGCGGCTAATAAGGCGATTTTGGCAAAGAGAATATCTCCCGCAGGGAAGCTGCCTCCATCAAATGCTTGCCCTCATTAGACTCCCCTCTGGAAGCGCTTTCACTGCAAGCTGCAGATTCCCTCCTAACAGCAAGCTTTAGGATAGGGTACTGAATTGTAACTTACTTTCGCCTAATAATGCGATTTTGGCAAAGAGAGTATCTCCCGCAGGGAAGCTGCTACCATCAAATGTTTGCCCTCATTAGACTCCCCTCTGGAAGCGCTTTCACTGCAAGCTGCAGATTCCCTCCTAACAGCAAGCTTTAGGATAGGGTACTGAATTGTAACTTACTTTCGCCTAATAATGCGATTTTGGCAAAGAGAGTATCTCCCGCAGGGAAGCTGCTACCATCAAATGTTTGCCCTCGTTAGACTCCCCTCTGGAAGCGCTTTCACTGCAAGCGGCAGATTCCCTCCTAACAGCAAGCTTTAGGATAGGGTACTGAATTGTAACTTACTTTCGCCTAATAATGCGATTTTGGCAAAGAGACTATCTCCCGCAGGGAAGCTGCTACCATCAAATCTTTGCCCTCATTAGACTCCCCTCTGGAAGCGCTTTCACTGCAAGCTGCAGATTCCCTCCTAACAGCAAGCTTTAGGATAGGGTACCTAATTGTAACTTAACTGCGACTAATAATGCGATTTTGGCAAAGAGAGTATCTCCCGCAGGGAAGCTGCTACCATCAAATGTTTGCCCTCATTAGACTCCCCTCTGGAAGCGCTTTCACTGCAATCTGCAGATTCCCTCCTAACAGCAAGCTTTAGGATAGGGTACTGAATTGTATCTTACTTTCGACTAATAATGCGATTTTGGCAAAGAGAGTATCTCCCGCAGGGAAGCTGCTACCATCAAATATTTGCCCTCATTAGACTCCCCTCTGGAAGCGCTTTCACTGCAAGCTGCAGATTCCCTCCTAACAGCAAGCTTTAGGATAGGGTACTGAATTGTAACTTAACTGCGGCGAATAAGGCGATTTTGGCAAAGAGAGTATCTCCCGCAGGGAAGCTGCTACCATCAAATGTTTGCCCTCGTTAGACTCCCCTCTATAAGCGCTTTCACTGCAAGCTGCAGATTCCCTCCTAACAGCAAGCTTTAGGATAGGGTACTGAATTGTAACTTACTTTCGCCTAATAATGCGATTTTGGCAAAGAGAGTATCTCCCGCAGGGAAGCTGCTATCATCAAATGTTTGCCCTCATTAGACTCCCCTCTGGAAGCGCTTTCACTGCAAGCTGCAGATTCCCTCCTAACAGCAAGCTTTAGGATAGGGTACTGAATTGTAACTTACTTTCGCAAAATAATGCGATTTTGGCAAAGAGAGTATCTCCCGCAGGGAAGCTGCTACCATCAAATGTTTGCCCTCATTAGACTCCCCTCTGGAAGCGCTTTCACTGCAAGCTGCAGATTCCCTCCTAACAGCAAGCTTTAGGATAGGGTACTGAATTGTAACTTACTTTCGCCTAATAATGCGATTTTGGCAAAGAGAGTATCTCCCGCAGGGAAGCTGCTACCATCAAATGTTTGCCCTCATTAGACTCCCCTCTGGAAGCACTTTCACTGCAAGCTGCAGATTCCCTCCTAACAGCAAGCTTTAGGATAGGGTACTGAATTGTAACTTACTTTCGCCTAATAATGCGATTTTGGGAAAGAGAGTATCTCCCGCAGGGAAGCTGCTACCATCAAATGTTTGCCCTCGTTAGACTCCCCTCTGGAAGCGCTTTCACTGCAAGCTGCAGATTCCCTCCTAACAGCAAGCTTTAGGATAGGGTACTGAATTGTAACTTACTTTCGCCTAATAATGCGATTTTGGCAAAGAGAGTATCTCCCGCAGGGAAGCTGCTATCATCAAATGTTTGCCCTCATTAGACTCCCCTCTGGAAGCGCTTTCACTGCAAGCTGCAGATTCCCTCCTAACAGCAAGCTTTAGGATAGGGTACTGAATTGTAACTTACTTTCGCCTAATAATGCGATTTTGGCAAAGAGAGTATCTCCCGCAGGGAAGCTGCTACCATCAAATGTTTGCCCTCGTTAGACTCCCCTCTGGAAGCGCTTTCACTGCAAGCTGCAGATTCCCTCCTAACAGCAAGCTTTAGAATAGGGTACTGAATTGTAACTTACTTTCGCATAATAATGCGATTTTGGCAAAGAGACTATCTCCCGCAGGGAAGCTGCTACCATCAAATGTTTGCCCTCATTAGACTCCCCTCTGGAAGCGCTTTCACTGCAAGCTGCAGATTCCCTCCTAACAGCAAGCTTTAGGATAGGGTACTGAATTGTAACTTAACTGCGGCTAATATGCCGATATTGGCAAAGAGACTATCTCCCGCAGGGAAGCTGCTACCATGAAATGTTTGCCCTCATTAGACTCCCCTCTGGAAGCACTTTCACTGCAAGCTGCAGATTCCCTCCTAACAGCAAGCTTTAGGATAGGGTACTGAATTGTAACTTACTTTCGCCTAATAATGCGATTTTGGCAAAGAGAGTATCTCCCGCAGGGAAGCTGCTACCATGAAATGTTTGCCCTCGTTAGACTCCCCTCTGGAAGCGCTTTCACTGCAAGCTGCAGATTCCCTCCTAACAGCAAGCTTTAGGATAGGGTACTGAATTGTAACTTACTTTCGCCTAATAATGCGATTTTGGCAAAGAGAGTATCTCCCGCAGGGAAGCTGCTACCATCAAATCTTTGCCCTCGTTAGACTCCCCTCTGGAAGCGCTTTCACTGCAAGCTGCAGATTCCCTCCTAACAGCAAGCTTTAGGATAGGGTACTGAATTGTAACTTACTTTCGCCTAATAATGCGATTTTGGCAAAGAGAGTATCTCCCGCAGGGAAGCTGCTACCATCAAATGTTTGCCCTCATTAGACTCCCCTCTGGAAGCGCTTTCACTGCAAGCTGCAGATTCCCTCCTAACAGCAAGCTTTAGGATAGGGTACCTAATTGTAACTTAACTGCGGCTAATAAGGCGATTTTGGCAAAGAGAGTATCTCCCGCAGGGAAGCTGCTACCATCAAATGTTTGCCCTCATTAGACTCCCCTCTGGAAGCGCTTTCACTGCAAGCTGCAGATTCCCTCCTAACAGCAAGCTTTAGGATAGGGTACTGAATTGTAACTTAACTGCGGCGAATAAGGCGATTTTGGCAAAGAGAGTATCTCCCGCAGGGAAGCTGCTACCATCAAATGTTTGCCCTCGTTAGACTCCCCTCTGGAAGCGCTTTCACTGCAAGCTGCAGATTCCCTCCTAACAGCAAGCTTTAGGATAGGGTACTGAATTGTAACTTACTTTCGCCTAATAATGCGATTTTGGCAAAGAGAGTATCTCCCGCAGGGAAGCTGCTATCATCAAATGTTTGCCCTCATTAGACTCCCCTCTGGAAGCGCTTTCACTGCAAGCTGCAGATTCCCTCCTAACAGCAGTCTTTAGGATAGTGTACTGAATTGTAACTTACTTTCGCCTAATAATGCGATTTTGGCAAAGAGAGTATCTCCCGCAGGGAAGCTGCTACCATCAAATATTTGCCCTCATTAGACTCTCCTCTGGAAGCGCTTTCACTGCAAGCTGCAGATTCCCTCCTAACAGCAAGCTTTAGGATAGGGTACTGAATTGTAACTTAACTGCGGCTAATAAGCAGATTTTGGCAAAGAGAGTATCTCCCGCAGGGAAGCTGCTACCATCAAATGTTTGCCCTCATTAGACTCCCCTCTGGAAGCGCTTTCACTGCAAGCTGCAGATTCCCTCCTAACAGCAATCTTTAGGATAGGGTACTGAATTGTAACTTACTTTCGCCTAATAATGCTATTTTGGCAAAGAGAGTATCTCCCGCAGGGAAGCTGCTACCATGAAATGTTTGCCCTCGTTAGACTCCCCTCTGGAAGCGCTTTCACTGCAAGCTGCAGATTCCCTCCTAACAGCAAGCTTTAGGATAGGGTACTGAATTGTAACTTACTTTCGCCTAATAATGCGATTTTGGCAAAGAGACTATCTCCCGCAGGGAAGCTGCTACCATCAAATGTTTGCCCTCATTAGACTCCCCTCTGGAAGCGCTTTCACTGCAAGCTGCAGATTCCTTCCTAACAGCAAGCTTTAGGATAGGGTACTGAATTGTAACGCACTTTCGCCTAATAATGCGATTTTGGCAAAGAGAGTATCTCCCGCAGGGAAGCTGCTACCATCAAATGTTTGCCCTCGTTAGACTCCCCTCTGGAAGCGCTTTCACTGCAAGCGGCAGATTCCCTCCTAACAGCAAGCTTTAGGATAGGGTACTGAATTGTAACTTACTTTCGCCTAATAATGCGATTTTGGCAAAGAGACTATCTCCCGCAGGGAAGCTGCTACCATCAAATGTTTGCCCTCATTAGACTCCCCTCTGGAAGCGCTTTCACTGCAAGCTGCAGATTCCCTCCTAACAGCAAGCTTTAGGATAGGGTACTGAATTGTAACTTAACTGCGGCTAATATGCCGATATTGGCAAAGAGACTATCTCCCGCAGGGAAGCTGCTACCATCAAATGTTTGCCCTCATTAGACTCCCCTCTGGAAGCACTTTCACTGCAAGCTGCAGATTCCCTCCTAACAGCAAGCTTTAGGATAGGGTACTGAATTGTAACTTACTTTCGCCTAATAATGCGATTTTGGCAAAGAGAGTATCTCCCGCAGGGAAGCTGCTACCATGAAATGTTTGCCCTCGTTAGACTCCCCTCTGGAAGCGCTTTCACTGCAAGCTGCAGATTCCCTCCTAACAGCAAGCTTTAGGATAGGGTACTGAATTGTAACTTACTTTCGCCTAATAATGCGATTTTGGCAAAGAGAGTATCTCCCGCAGGGAAGCTGCTACCATCAAATGTTTGCCCTCATTAGACTCCCCTCTGGAAGCGCTTTCACTGCAAGCTGCAGATTCCCTCCTAACAGCAAGCTTTAGGATAGGGTACTGAATTGTAACTTACTTTCGCCTAATAATGCGATTTTGGCAAAGAGAGTATCTCCCGCAGGGAAGCTGCTACCATCAAATGTTTGCCCTCATTAGACTCCCCTCTGGAAGCGCTTTCACTGCAAGCTGCAGATTCCCTCCTAACAGCAAGCTTTAGGATAGGGTACCTAATTGTAACTTAACTGCGGCTAATAAGGCGATTTTGGCAAAGAGAGTATCTCCCGCAGGGAAGCTGCTACCATCAAATGTTTGCCCTCATTAGACTCCCCTCTGGAAGCGCTTTCACTGCAAGCTGCAGATTCCCTCCTAACAGCAAGCTTTAGGATAGGGTACTGAATTGTAACTTAACTGCTGCTAATAATGCGATTTTGGCAAAGAGACTATCTCCCGCAGGGAAGCTGCTACCATCAAATGTTTGCCCTCATTAGACTCCCCACTGGAAGCGCTTTCACTGCAAGCTGCAGATTCCCTCCTAACAGCAAGCTTTAGGATAGGGTACTGAATTGTAACTTACTTTCGCCTAATAATGCGATTTTGGCAAAGAGAGTATCTCCCGCAGGGAAGCTGCTACCATCAAATGTTTGCCCTCGTTAGACTCCCCTCTGGAAGCGCTTTCACTGCAAGCTGCAGATTCCCTCCTAACAGCAAGCTTTAGGATAGGGTACTGAATTGTAACTTACTTTCGCCTAATAATGCGATTTTGGCAAAGAGACTATCTCCCGCAGGGAAGCTGCTACCATCAGATGTTTGCCCTCATTAGACTCCCCTCTGGAAGCGCTTTCACTGCAAGCTGCAGATTCCCTTCTAACAGCAAGCTTTAGGATAGGGTACTGAATTGTAACTTACTTTCGCCTAATAATGCGATTTTGGCAAAGAGAGTATCTCCCGCAGGGAAGCTGCTACCATCAAATGTTTGCCCTCATTAGACTCCCCTCTGGAAGCGCTTTCACTGCAAGCTGCAGATTCCCTCCTAACAGCAAGCTTTAGGATAGGGTACTGAATTGTAACTTACTTTCGTCTAATAATGCGATTTTGGCAAAGAGAGTATCTCCCGCAGGGAAGCTGATACCATCAAATGCTGGCCCTCATTAGACTCCCCTCCGGAAGCGCTTTCACTGCAAGCTGCAGATTCCCTCCTAACAGCAAGCTTTAGGATAGGGTACTGAATTGTAACTTACTTTCGCCTAATAATGCGATTTTGGCAAAGAGAGTATCTCCCGCAGGGAAGCTGCTACCATCAAATCTTTGCCCTCGTTAGACTCCCCTCTGGAAGCGCTTTCACTGCAAGCTGCAGATTCCCTCCTAACAGCAAGCTTTAGGATAGGGTACTGAATTGTATCTTACTTTCGCCTAATAATGCGATTTTGGCAAAGAGAGTATCTCCCGCAGGGAAGCTGCTACCATCAAATATTTGCCCTCATTAGACTCCCCTCTGGAAGCGCTTTCACTGCAAGCTGCAGATTCCCTCCTAACAGCAAGCTTTAGGATAGGGTACCTAATTGTAACTTAACTGCGGCTAATAAGGCGATTTTGGCAAAGAGAGTATCTCCCGCAGGGAAGCTACTACCATCAAATGTTTGCCCTCATTAGACTCCCCTCTGGAAGCGCTTTCACTGCAAGCTGCAGATTCCCTCCTAACAGCAAGCTTTAGGATAGGGTACTGAATTGTAACTTACTTTCGCCTAATAATGCGATTTTGGCAAAGAGAGTATCTCCCGCAGGGAAGCTGCTACCATCAAATGCGTGCCCTCATTAGACTACCCTGTGGAAGCGCTTTCACTGCAAGCTGCAGATTCCCTCCTAACAGCAAGCTGTAGAACAGTGTACTGAATTGTAACTTAACTGCGGCTAATAAGGCGATATTGGCAAAGAGAATATCTCCCGCAGGGAAGCTGCTACCATCAAATGTTTGCCTTCATTAGACTCCCCTCTGGAAGCGCTTTCACTGCAAGCTGCAGATTCCCTTCTAACAGCAAGCTTTAGGATAGGGTACTGAATTGTAACTTACTTTCGCCTAATAATGCGATTTTGGCAAAGAGAGTATCTCCCGCAGGGAAGCTGCTAACATCAAATGTTTGCCCTCACTAGACTCCCCTCTGGAAGCGCTTTCACTGCAAGCTGCAGATTCCCTCCTAACAGCAAGCTTTAGGATAGGGTACTGAATTGTAACTTACTTTCGCCTAATAATGCGATTTTGGCAAAGAGAGTATCTCCCGCATGGAAGCTGCTACCATCAAATGTTTGCCCTCATTAGACTCCCCTCTGGAAGCGCTTTCACTGCAAGCTGCAGATTCCCTCCTAACAGCAAGCTTTAGGATAGGGTACTGAATTGTAACTTACTTTCGCCTAATAATGCGATTTTGGCAAAGAGAGTATCTCCCGCAGGGAAGCTGCTACCATCAAATATTTGCCCTCGTTAGACTCCCCTCTGGAAGCGCTTTCACTGCAAGCGGCAGATTCCCTCCTAACAGCAAGCTTTAGGATAGGGTACTGAATTGTAACTTACTTTCGCCCAATAATGCGATTTTGGCAAAGAGAGTATCTCCCGCAGGGAAGCTGCTACCATCAAATGTTTGCCCTCATTAGACTCCCCTCTGGAAGCGCTTTCACTGCAAGCTGCAGATTCCCTCCTAACAGCAAGCTTTAGGATAGGGTACTGAATTGTAACTTAACTGCGGCGAATAAGGCGATTTTGGCAAAGAGAGTATCTCCCGCAGGGAAGCTGCTACCATCAAATGTTTGCCCTCGTTAGACTCCCCTCTGGAAGCGCTTTCACTGCAAGCTGCAGATTCCCTCCTAACAGCAAGCTTTAGGATAGGGTACTGAATTGTAACTTACTTTCGCCTAATAATGCGATTTTGGCAAAGAGAGTATCTCCCGCAGGGAAGCTGCTATCATCAAATGTTTGCCCTCATTAGACTCCCCTCTGGAAGCGCTTTCACTGCAAGCTGCAGATTCCCTCCTAACAGCAAGCTTTAGGATAGGGTACTGAATTGTAACTTACTTTCGCAAAATAATGCGATTTTGGCAAAGAGAGTATCTCCCGCAGGGAAGCTGCTACCATCAAATGTTTGCCCTCATTAGACTCCCCTCTGGAAGCGCTTTCACTGCAAGCTGCAGATTCCCTCCTAACAGCAAGCTTTAGGATAGGGTACTGAATTGTAACTTACTTTCGCCTAATAATGCGATTTTGGCAAAGAGAGTATCTCCCGCAGGGAAGCTGCTACCATCAAATGTTTGCCCTCATTAGACTCCCCTCTGGAAGCGCTTTCACTGCAAGCTGCAGATTCCCTCCTAACAGCAAGCTTTAGGATAGGGTACTGAATTGTAACTTAACTGCGGCTAATATGCTGATATTGGCAAAGAGAGTATCCCCCGCAGGGAAGCTGCTACCATCAAATGTTTGCCTTCATTAGACTCCCCTCTGGAAGCGCTTTCACTGCAAGCTGCAGATTCCCTAACAGCAAGCTTTAGGATAGGGTACTGAATTGTAACTTACTTTCGCCTAATAATGCGATTTTGGCAAAGAGAGTAACTCCCGCAGGGAAGCTGCTACCATCAAATGTTTGCCCTCATTAGACTCCCCTCTGGAAGCGCTTTCACTGCAAGCTGCAGATTCCCTCCTAACAGCAAGCTTTAGGATAGGGTACTGAATTGTAACTTACTTTCGCCTAATAATGCGATTTTGGCAAAGAGAATATCTCCCGCAGGGAAGCTGCTACCATCAAATGTTTGCCCTCATTAGACTCCCCTCTGGAAGCGCTTTCACTGCAAGCTGCAGATTCCCTCCTAACAGCAAGCTTTAGGATAGGGTACTGAATTGTAACTTACTTTCGCCTAATAATGCGATTTTGGCAAAGAGAGTATCTCCCGCAGGGAAGCTGCTACCATCAAATGTTTGCCCTCATTAGACTCCCCTCTGGAAGCGCTTTCACTGCAAGCTGCAGATTCCCTCCTAACAGCAAGCTTTAGGATAGGGTAGTGAATTGTAACTTAACTGCGGCTAATAAGGCGATTTTGGCAAAGAGAATATCTCCCGCAGGCAAGCTGCTACCATCAAATGTTTGCCTTCATTAGACTCCCCTCTGGAAGCGCTTTCACTGCAAGCTGCAGATTCCCTCCTAACAGCAAGCTTTAGGATAGGGTACTGAATTGTAACTTACTTTCGCCTAATAAGGCGATTTTGGCAAATAGACTATCTCCCGCAGGGAAGCTGCTACCATCAAATGTTTGCCCTCATTAGACTCCCCTCTGGAAGCGCTTTCACTGCAAGCTGCAGATTCCCTCCTAACAGCAAGATTTAGGATAAGGTACTGAATTGTAACTTACTTTCGCCTAATAATGCGATTTTGGTAAAGAGACTATCTCCCGCAGGGAAGCTGCTACCATCAAATGTTTGCCCTCATTAGACTCCCCTCTGGAAGCGCTTTCACTGCAAGCTGCAGATTCCCTCCTAACAGCAAGCTTTAGGATAGGGTACTGAATTGTAACTTACTTTCGCCTAATAATGCGATTTTGGCAAAGAGAGTAACTCCCGCAGGGAAGCTGTTACCATCAAATGTTTGCCCTCATTAGACTCCCCTCTGGAAGCGCTTTCACTGCAAGCTGCAGATTCCCTCCTAACAGCAAGCTTTAGGATAGGGTACTGAATTGTAACTTACTTTCGCCTAATTATGCGATTTTGGCAAAGAGAATATCTCCCGCAGGGAAGCTGCAACCATCAGATGTTTGCCCTCATTAGACTCCCCTCTGGAAGCGCTTTCACTGCAAGCTGCAGATTCCCTCCTAACAGCAAGCTTTAGGATAGGGTAGTGAATTGTAACTTACTTTCGCCTAATAATGTGATTTTGGCAAAGAGAGTAACTCCCGCAGGGAAGCTGCTACCATCAAATGTTTGCCCTCATTAGACTCCCCTCTGGAAGCGCTTTCACTGCAAGCTGCAGATTCCCTCCTAACAGCAAGCTTTAGGATAGGGTACTGAATTGTAACTTACTTTCGCCTAATTATGCGATTTTGGCAAAGAGAATATCTCCCGCAGGGAAGCTGATACCATCAGATGTTTGCCCTCATTAGACTCCCCTCTGGAAGCGCTTTCACTGCAAGCTGCAGATTCCCTCCTAACAGCAAGCTTTAGGATAGGGTAGTGAATTGTAACTTAACTGCGGCTAATAAGGCGATTTTGGCAAAGAGAATATCTCCCGCAGGCAAGCTGCTACCATCAAATGTTTGCCCTCGTTAGACTCCCCTCTGGAAGCGCTTTCACTGCAAGCTGCAGATTCCCTCCTAACAGCAAGCTTTAGGATAGGGTAGTGAATTGTAACTTACTTTCGCCTAATAATGTGATTTTGGCAAAGAGAGTAACTCCCGCAGGGAAGCTGCTACCATCAAATGTTTGCCCTCATTAGACTCCCCTCTGGAAGCGCTTTCACTGCAAGCTGCAGATTCCCTCCTAACAGCAAGCTTTAGGATAGGGTACTGAATTGTAACTTACTTTCGCCTAATAATGCGATTTTGGCAAAGAGACTATCTCCCGCAGGGAAGCTGCTACAATCAAATGTTTGCCCTCATTAGACTCCCCTCTGGAAGCGCTTTCACTGCAAGCCGCAGATTCCCTCCTAACAGCAAGATTTAGGATAAGGTACTGAATTGTAACTTACTTTCGCCTAATAATGCGATTTTGGCAAAGAGACTATCTCCCGCAGGGAAGCTGCTACCATCAAATGTTTGCCCTCATTAGACTCCCCTCTGGAAGCGCTTTCACTGCAAGCTGCAGATTCCCTCCTAACAGCAAGCTTTAGGATAGGGTACTGAATTGTAACTTACTTTCGCCTAATAATGCGATATTGGCAAAGAGAATATCTCCCGCAGGGAAGCTGCTACCATCAAATGTTTGCCCTCATTAGACTCCCCTCTGGAAGCGCTTTCACTGCAAGCTGCAGATTCCCTTCTAACAGCAAGCTTTAGGATAGGGTACTGAATTGTAACTTACTTTCGCCTAATAATGCGATTTTGGCAAAGAGAGTATCTCCCGCAGGGAAGCTGCTACCATCAAATGTTTGCCCTCATTAGACTCCCCTCTGGAAGCGCTTTCACTGCAAGCTGCAGATTCCCTCCTAACAGCAAGCTGTAGAACAGTGTACTGAATTGTAACTTAACTGCGGCTAATAAGGCGATTTTGGCAAAGAGAATATCTCCCGCAGGGAAGCTGCCTCCATCAAATGCTTGCCCTCATTAGACTCCCCTCTGGAAGCGCTTTCACTGCAAGCTGCAGATTCCCTTCTAACAGCAAGCTTTAGGATAGGGTACTGAATTGTAACTTACTTTCGCCTAATAATGCGATTATGGCAAAGAGACTATCTCCCGCAGGGAAGCTGCTACCATCAAATCTTTGCCCTCATTAGACTCCCCTCTGGAAGCGCTTTCACTGCAAGCTGCAGATTCCCTCTTAACAACAAGCTTTAGGATAGGGTACTGAATTGTAACTTACTTTCGCCTAATAATGCGATTATGGCAAAGAGAGTAACTCCCGCAGGGAAGCTGTTACCATCAAATGTTTGCCCTCATTAGACTCCCCTCTGGAAGCGCTTTCACTGCAAGCTGCAGATTCCCTCCTAACAGCAAGCTTTAGGATAGGGTACTGAATTGTAACTTACTTTCGCCTAATTATGCGATTTTGGCAAATAGAATATCTCCCGCAGGGAAGCTGCAACCATCAGATGTTTGCCCTCATTAGACTCCCCTCTGGAAGCGCTTTCACTGCAAGCTGCAGATTCCCTCCTAACAGCAAGCTTTAGGATAGGGTAGTGAATTGTAACTTAACTGCGGCTAATAAGGCGATTTTGGCAAAGAGAATATCTCCCGCAGGGAAGCTGCTACCATCAAATGTTTGCCCTCATTAGACTCCCCTCTGGAAGCGCTTTCACTGCAAGCTGCAGATTCCCTCCTAACAGCAAGCTTTAAGATAGGATACTGAATTGTAACTTACTTTCGCCTAATAATGCGATTTTGGCAAAGAGAATATCTCCCGCAGGGAAGCTGCAACCATCAGATGTTTGCCCTCATTAGACTCCCCTCTGGAAGCGCTTTCACTGCAAGCTGCAGATTCCCTCCTAACAGCAAGCTTTAGGATAGGGTACTGAATTGTAACTTACTTTCGCCTAATAATGCGATTTTGGCAAAGAGAGTATCTCCCGCAGGGAAGCTGCTACCATAAAATGTTTGCCCTCATTAGACTCCCCTCTGGAAGCGCTTTCACTGCAAGCTGCAGATTCCCTCCTAACAGCAAGCTTTAGGATAGGGTACTGAATTGTAACTTACTTTCGCCTAATAAGGCGATATTGGCAAAGAGAATATCTCCCGCAGGGAAGCTGCTACCATCAAATATTTGCCCTCATTAGACTCCCCTCTGGAAGCGCTTTCACTGCAAGCTGCAGATTCCCTTCTAACAGCAAGCTTTAGGATAGGGTACTGAATTGTAACTTACTTTCGCCTAATAATGCGATTTTGGCAAAGAGAGTATCTCCCGCACGGAAGCTGCTACCATCAAATGTTTGCCCTCATTAGACTCCCCTCTGGAAGCGCTTTCACTGCAAGCTGCAGATTCCCTCCTAACAGCAAGCTGTAGAACAGTGTACTGAATTGTAACTTAACTGCGGCTAATAAGGCGATTTTGGCAAAGAGAATATCTCCCGCAGGGAAGCTGCCTCCATCAAATGCTTGCCCTCATTAGACTCCCCTCTGGAATCGCTTTCACTGCAAGCTGCAGATTCCCTTCTAACAGCAAGCTTTAGGATAGGGTACTGAATTGTAACTTACTTTCGCCTAATAATGCGATTTTGGCAAAGAGAGTATCTCCCGCATGGAAGCTGCTACCATCAAATGTTTGCCCTCATTAGACTCCCCTCTGGAAGCGCTTTCACTGCAAGCTGCAGATTCCCTCCTAACAGCAAGCTTTAGGATAGGGTACTGAATTGTAACTTAACTGCTGCTAATAATGCGATTTTGGCAAAGAGACTATCTCCCGCAGGGAAGCTGCTACCATCAAATGTTTGCCCTCATTAGACTCCCCACTGGAAGCGCTTTCACTGCAAGCTGCAGATTCCCTCCTAACAGCAAGCTTTAGGATAGGGTACTGAATTGTAACTTACTTTCGCCTAATAATGCGATTTTGGCAAAGAGAGTATCTCCCGCAGGGAAGCTGCTACCATCAAATGTTTGCCCTCATTAGACTCCCCTCTGGAAGCGCTTTCACTGCAAGCTGCAGATTCCCTCCTAACAGCAAGCTTTAGGATAGGGTACTGAATTGTAACTTACTTTCGCCTAATAATGCGATTTTGGCAAAGAGACTATCTCCCGCAGGGAAGCTGCTGCCACCAAATGTTTGCCCTCATTAGACTCCCCTCTGGAAGCGCTTTCACTGCAAGCTGCAGATTCCCTCCTAACAGCAAGCTTTAGGATAGGGTACTGAATTGTAACTTACTTTCGTCTAATAATGCGATTTTGGCAAAGAGAGTATCTCCCGCAGGGAAGCTGATACCATCAAATGCTGGCCCTCATTAGACTCCCCTCCGGAAGCGCTTTCACTGCAAGCTGCAGATTCCCTCCTAACAGCAAGCTTTAGGATAGGGTACTGAATTGTAACTTACTTTCGCCTAATAATGCGATTTTGGCAAAGAGACTATCTCCCGCAGGGAAGCTGCTACCATCAAATCTTTGCCCTCATTAGACTCCCCTCTGGAAGCGCTTTCACTGCAAGCTGCAGATTCCCTCTTAACAGCAAGCTTTAGGATAGGGTACTGAATTGTAACTTACTTTCGCCTAATAATGCGATTTTGGCAAAGAGAGTAACTCCCGCAGGGAAGCTGTTACCATCAAATGTTTGCCCTCATTAGACTCCCCTCTGGAAGCGCTTTCACTGCAAGCTGCAGATTCCCTCCTAACAGCAAGCTTTAGGATAGGGTACTGAATTGTAACTTACTTTCGCCTAATAATGCGATTTTGGCAAAGAGAGTATCTCCCGCAGGGAAGCTGCTACCATCAAATGTTTGCCCTCATTAGACTCCCCTCTGGAAGCGCTTTCACTGCAAGCTGCAGATTCCCTCCTAACAGCAAGCTTTAGGATAGGGTACTGAATTGTAACTTACTTTCGCCTAATAATGCGATTTTGGCAAAGAGACTATCTCCCGCAGGGAAGCTGCTGCCACCAAATGTTTGCCCTCATTAGACTCCCCTCTGGAAGCGCTTTCACTGCAAGCTGCAGATTCCCTCCTAACAGCAAGCTTTAGGATAGGGTACTGAATTGTAACTTACTTTCGTCTAATAATGCGATTTTGGCAAAGAGAGTATCTCCCGCAGGGAAGCTGATACCATCAAATGCTGGCCCTCATTAGACTCCCCTCCGGAAGCGCTTTCACTGCAAGCTGCAGATTCCCTCCTAACAGCAAGCTTTAGGATAGGGTACTGAATTGTAACTTACTTTCGCCTAATAATGCGATTTTGGCAAAGAGACTATCTCCCGCAGGGAAGCTGCTACCATCAAATCTTTGCCCTCATTAGACTCCCCTCTGGAAGCGCTTTCACTGCAAGCTGCAGATTCCCTCTTAACAGCAAGCTTTAGGATAGGGTACTGAATTGTAACTTACTTTCGCCTAATAATGCGATTTTGGCAAAGAGAGTAACTCCCGCAGGGAAGCTGTTACCATCAAATGTTTGCCCTCATTAGACTCCCCTCTGGAAGCGCTTTCACTGCAAGCTGCAGATTCCCTCCTAACAGCAAGCTTTAGGATAGGGTCCTGAATTGTAACTTACTTTCGCCTAATTATGCGATTTTGGCAAAGAGAATATCTCCCGCAGGGAAGCTGCAACCATCAGATGTTTGCCCTCATTAGACTCCCCTCTGGAAGCGCTTTCACTGCAAGCTGCAGATTCCCTCCTAACAGCAAGCTTTAGGAT
Source organism: Phaenicophaeus curvirostris (assembly GCF_032191515.1). Classification (NCBI taxonomy): domain Eukaryota; kingdom Metazoa; phylum Chordata; class Aves; order Cuculiformes; family Cuculidae; genus Phaenicophaeus; species Phaenicophaeus curvirostris. The sequence goes on along the minus strand of NC_091402.1, from coordinate 328,987 downwards.
AGGGTAGTGAATTGTAACTTAACTGCGGCTAATAAGGCGATTTTGGCAAAGAGAATATCTCCCGCAGGGAAGCTGCTACCATCAAATGTTTGCCCTCATTAGACTCCCCTCTGGAAGCGCTTTCACTGCAAGCTGCAGATTCCCTCCTAACAGCAAGCTTTAAGATAGGATACTGAATTGTAACTTACTTTCGCCTAATAATGCCATTTTGGCAAAGAGAATATCTCCCGCAGGGAAGCTGCAACCATCAGATGTTTGCCCTCATTAGACTCCCCTCTGGAAGCGCTTTCACTGCAAGCTGCAGATTCCCTCCTAACAGCAAGCTTTAGGATAGGGTACTGAATTGTAAGTTAACTGCGGCTAATAAGGCGATATTGGCAAAGAGAATATCTCCCGCAGGGAAGCTGCTACCATCAAATGTTTGCCCTCATTAGACTCCCCTCTGGAAGCGCTTTCACTGCAAGCTGCAGATTCCCTTCTAACAGCAAGCTTTAGGATAGGGTACTGAATTGTAACTTACTTTCGCCTAATAATGCGATTTTGGCAAAGAGAGTATCTCCCGCAGGGAAGCTGCTAACATCAAATGTTTGCCCTCATTAGACTCCCCTCTGGAAGCGCTTTCACTGCAAGCTGCAGATTCCCTCCTAACAGCAAGCTTTAGGATAGGGTACTGAATTGTAACTTACTTTCGCCTAATAATGCGATTTTGGCAAAGAGAGTATCTCCCGCAGGGAAGCTGCTACCATCAAATGCGTGCCCTCATTAGACTACCCTGTGGAAGCGCTTTCACTGCAAGCTGCAGATTCCCTCCTAACAGCAAGCCGTAGAACAGTGTACTGAATTGTAACTTAACTGCGGCTAATAAGGCGATTTTGGCAAAGAGAATATCTCCCGCAGGGAAGCTGCCTCCATCAAATGCTTGCCCTCATTAGACTCCCCTCTGGAATCGCTTTCACTGCAAGCGGCAGATTCCCTCCTAACAGCAAGCTTTAGGATAGGGTACTGAATTGTAACTTACTTTCGCCCAATAATGCGATTTTGGCAAAGAGAGTATCTCCCGCAGGGAAGCTGCTACCATCAAATGTTTGCCCTCATTAGACTCCCCTCTGGAAGCGCTTTCACTGCAAGCTGCAGATTCCCTCCTAACAGCAAGCTTTAGGATAGGGTACTGAATTGTAACTTAACTGCGGCGAATAAGGCGATTTTGGCAAAGAGAGTATCTCCCGCAGGGAAGCTGCTACCATCAAATGTTTGCCCTCGTTAGACTCCCCTCTGGAAGCGCTTTCACTGCAAGCTGCAGATTCCCTCCTAACAGCAAGCTTTAGGATAGGGTACTGAATTGTAACTTACTTTCGCCTAATAATGCGATTTTGGCAAAGAGAGTATCTCCCGCAGGGAAGCTGCTATCATCAAATGTTTGCCCTCATTAGACTCCCCTCTGGAAGCGCTTTCACTGCAAGCTGCAGATTCCCTCCTAACAGCAAGCTTTAGGATAGGGTACTGAATTGTAACTTACTTTCGCAAAATAATGCGATTTTGGCAAAGAGAGTATCTCCCGCAGGGAAGCTGCTACCATCAAATGTTTGCCCTCATTAGACTCCCCTCTGGAAGCGCTTTCACTGCAAGCTGCAGATTCCCTCCTAACAGCAAGCTTTAGGATAGGGTACTGAATTGTAACTTACTTTCGCCTAATAATGCGATTTTGTCAAAGAGAGTATCTCCCGCAGGGAAGCTGCTACCATCAAATATTTGCCCTCATTAGACTCCCCTCTGGAAGCGCTTTCACTGCAAGCTGCAGATTCCCTCCTAACAGCAAGCTTTAGGATAGGGTACTGAATTGTAACTTAACTGCGGCTAATATGCTGATATTGGCAAAGAGACTATCTCCCGCAGGGAAGCTGCTACCATCAAATGTTTGCCTTCATTAGACTCCCCTCTGGAAGCGCTTTCACTGCAAGCTGCAGATTACCTAACAGCAAGCTTTAGGATAGGGTACTGAATTGTAACTTACTTTCGCCTAATAATGCGATTTTGGCAAAGAGAGTAACTCCCGCAGGGAAGCTGCTACCATCAAATGTTTGCCCTCATTAGACTCCCCTCTGGAAGCGCTTTCACTGCAAGCTGCAGATTCCCTCCTAACAGCAAGCTTTAGGATAGGGTACTGAATTGTAACTTAACTGCTGCTAATAATGCGATTTTGGCAAAGAGAATATCTCCCGCAGGGAAGCTGCTACCATCAAATGTTTGCCCTCATTAGACTCCCCTCTGGAAGCGCTTTCACTGCAAGCTGCAGATTCCCTCCTAACAGCAAGCTTTAGGATAGGGTACTGAATTGTAACTTACTTTCGCCTAATAATGCGATTTTGGCAAAGAGAGTATCTCCCGCAGGGAAGCTGCTACCATCAAATGTTTGCCCTCATTAGACTCCCCTCTGGAAGCGCTTTCACTGCAAGCTGCAGATTCCCTCCTAACAGCAAGCTTTAGGATAGGGTAGTGAATTGTAACTTAACTGCGGCTAATAAGGCGATTATGGCAAAGAGAATATCTCCCGCAGGGAAGCTGCTACCATCAAATGTTTGCCCTCGTTAGACTCCCCTCTGGAAGCGCTTTCACTGCAAGCGGCAGATTCCCTCCTAACAGCAAGCTTTAGGATAGGGTCCTGAATTGTAACTTACTTTCGCATAATAATGCGATTTTGGCAAAGAGAGTATCTCCCGCAGGGAAGCTGCTACCATCAAATGTTTGCCCTCATTAGACTCCCCTCTGGAAGCGCTTTCACTGCAAGCTGCAGATTCTTTCCTAACAGCAAGCTTTAGGATAGGGTACTGAATTGTAACTTAACTGCGGCGAATAAGGCGATTTTGGCAAAGAGAGTATCTCCCGCAGGGAAGCTGCTACCATCAAATGTTTGCCCTCGTTAGACTCCCCTCTGGAAGCGCTTTCACTGCAAGCTGCAGATTCCCTCCTAACAGCAAGCTTTAGGATAGGGTACTGAATTGTAACTTACTTTCGCCTAATAATGCGATTTTGGCAAAGAGAGTATCTCCCGCAGGGAAGCTGCTATCATCAAATGTTTGCCCTCATTAGACTCCCCTCTGGAAGCGCTTTCACTGCAAGCTGCAGATTCCCTCCTAACAGCAAGCTTTAGGATAGGGTACTGAATTGTAACTTACTTTCGCAAAATAATGCGATTTTGGCAAAGAGAGTATCTCCCGCAGGGAAGCTGCTACCATCAAATGTTTGCCCTCATTAGACTCCCCTCTGGAAGCGCTTTCACTGCAAGCTGCAGATTCCCTCCTAACAGCAAGCTTTAGGATAGGGTACTGAATTGTAACTTACTTTCGCCTAATAATGCGATTTTGTCAAAGAGAGTATCTCCCGCAGGGAAGCTGCTACCATCAAATATTTGCCCTCATTAGACTCCCCTCTGGAAGCGCTTTCACTGCAAGCTGCAGATTCCCTCCTAACAGCAAGCTTTAGGATAGGGTACTGAATTGTAACTTAACTGCGGCTAATATGCTGATATTGGCAAAGAGACTATCTCCCGCAGGGAAGCTGCTACCATCAAATGTTTGCCTTCATTAGACTCCCCTCTGGAAGCGCTTTCACTGCAAGCTGCAGATTCCCTAACAGCAAGCTTTAGGATAGGGTACTGAATTGTAACTTACTTTCGCCTAATAATGCGATTTTGGCAAAGAGAGTAACTCCCGCAGGGAAGCTGCTACCATCAAATGTTTGCCCTCATTAGACTCCCCTCTGGAAGCGCTTTCACTGCAAGCTGCAGATTCCCTCCTAACAGCAAGCTTTAGGATAGGGTACTGAATTGTAACTTACTTTCGCCTAATAATGCGATTTTGGCAAAGAGAGTATCTCCCGCAGGGAAGCTGCTACCATCAAATGTTTGCCCTCATTAGACTCCCCTCTGGAAGCGCTTTCACTGCAAGCTGCAGATTCCCTCCTAACAGCAAGCTTTAGGATAGGGTACTGAATTGTAACTTAACTGCGGCTAATAAGGCGATTTTGGCAAAGAGAATATCTCCCGCAGGCAAGCTGCTACCATCAAATGTTTGCCCTCATTAGACTCCCCTCTGGAAGCGCTTTCACTGCAAGCTGCAGATTCCCTCCTAACAGCAAGCTTTAGGATAGGGTACTGAATTGTAACTTACTTTCGCCTAATAAGGCGATTTTGGCAAATAGACTATCTCCCGCAGGGAAGCTGCTACCATCAAATGTTTGCCCTCATTAGACTCCCCTCTGGAAGCGCTTTCACTGCAAGCTGCAGATTCCCTCCTAACAGCAAGATTTAGGATAAGGTACTGAATTGTAACTTACTTTCGCCTAATAATGCGATTTTGGAAAAGAGACTATCTCCCGCAGGGAAGCTGCTACCATCAAATGTTTGCCCTCATTAGACTCCCCTCTGGAAGCGCTTTCACTGCAAGCTGCAGATTCCCTCCTAACAGCAAGCTTTAGGATAGGGTACTGAATTGTAACTTACTTTTGCCTAATAATGCGATTTTGGCAAAGAGAGTAACTCCCGCAGGGAAGCTGTTACCATCAAATGTTTGCCCTCATTAGACTCCCCTCTGGAATCGCTTTCACTGCAAGCTGCAGATTCCCTCCTAACAGCAAGCTTTAGGATAGGGTACTGAATTGTAACTTACTTTCGCCTAATTATGCGATTTTGGCAAAGAGAATATCTCCCGCAGGGAAGCTGATACCATCAGATGTTTGCCCTCATTAGACTCCCCTCTGGAAGCGCTTTCACTGCAAGCTGCAGATTCCCTCCTAACAGCAAGCTTTAGGATAGGGTAGTGAATTGTAACTTAACTGCGGCTAATAAGGCGATTTTGGCAAAGAGAATATCTCCCGCAGGCAAGCTGCTACCATCAAATGTTTGCCCTCGTTAGACTCCCCTCTGGAAGCGCTTTCACTGCAAGCTGCAGATTCCCTCCTAACAGCAAGCTTTAGGATAGGGTACTGAATTGTAACTTACTTTCGCCTAATAATGCGATTTTGGCAAAGAGACTATCTCCCGCAGGGAAGCTGCTACCATCAAATCTTTGCCCTCATTAGACTCCCCTCTGGAAGCGCTTTCACTGCAAGCTGCAGATTCCCTTCTAACAGCAAGCTTTAGGATAGGGTACTGAATTGTAACTTACTTTCGCCTAATAATGCGATTTTGGCAAAGAGAGTATCTCCCGCAGGGAAGCTGCTACCATCAAATGTTTGCCCTCATTAGACTCCCCTCTGGAAGCGCTTTCACTGCAAGCTGCAGATTCCCTCCTAACAGCAAGCTTTAGGATAGGGTACTGAATTGTAACTTACTTTCGTCTAATAATGCGATTTTGGCAAAGAGAGTATCTCCCGCAGGGAAGCTGATACCATCAAATGCTGGCCCTCATTAGACTCCCCTCCGGAAGCGCTTTCACTGCAAGCTGCAGATTCCCTCCTAACAGCAAGCTTTAGGATAGGGTACTGAATTGTAACTTACTTTCGCCTAATAATGCGATTTTGGCAAAGAGAGTAACTCCCGCAGGGAAGCTGTTACCATCAAATGTTTGCCCTCATTAGACTCCCCTCTGGAATCGCTTTCACTGCAAGCTGCAGATTCCCTCCTAACAGCAAGCTTTAGGATAGGGTACTGAATTGTAACTTACTTTCGCCTAATTATGCGATTTTGGCAAAGAGAATATCTCCCGCAGGGAAGCTGCAACCATCAGATGTTTGCCCTCATTAGACTCCCCTCTGGAAGCGCTTTCACTGCAAGCTGCAGATTCCCTCCTAACAGCAAGCTTTAGGATAGGGTACTGAATTGTAACTTAACTGCGGCTAATAAGGCGATTTTGGCAAAGAGAATATCTCCCGCAGGGAAGCTGCTACCATCAAATGTTTGCCCTCATTAGACTCCCCTCTGGAAGCGCTTTCACTGCAAGCTGCAGATTCCCTCCTAACAGCAAGCTTTAGGATAGGGTACTGAATTGTAACTTACTTTCGACTAATAATGCGATTTTGGCAAAGAGACTATCTCCCGCAGGGAAGCTGCTACCATCAAATGTTTGCCCTCATTAGACTCCCCTCTGGAAGCGCTTTCACTGCAAGCTGCAGATTCCCTCCTAACAGCAAGCTTTAGGATAGGGTACTGAATTGTAAGTTAACTGCGGCTAATAAGGCGATATTGGCAAAGAGAATATCTCCCGCAGGGAAGCTGCTACCATCAAATGTTTGCCCTCATTAGACTCCCCTCTGGAAGCGCTTTCACTGCAAGCTGCAGATTCCCTTCTAACAGCAAGCTTTAGGATAGGGTACTGAATTGTAACTTACTTTCGCCTAATAATGCGATTTTGGCAAAGAGAGTATCTCCCGCATGGAAGCTGCTACCATCAAATGTTTGCCCTCATTAGACTCCCCTCTGGAAGCGCTTTCACTGCAAGCTGCAGATTCCCTCCTAACAGCAAGCTTTAGGATAGGGTACTGAATTGTAACTTAACTGCTGCTAATAATGCGATTTTGGCAAAGAGAGTATCTCCCGCAGGGAAGCTGCTACCATCAAATGTTTGCCCTCATTAGACTCCCCACTGGAAGCGCTTTCACTGCAAGCTGCAGATTCCCTCCTAACAGCAAGCTTTAGGATAGGGTACTGAATTGTAACTTACTTTCGCCTAATAATGCGATTTTGGCAAAGAGAGTATCTCCCGCAGGGAAGCTGCTACCATCAAATGTTTGCCCTCATTAGACTCCCCTCTGGAAGCGCTTTCACTGCAAGCTGCAGATTCCCTTCTAACAGCAAGCTTTAGGATAGGGTACTGAATTGTAACTTACTTTCGCCTAATAATGCGATTTTGGCAAAGAGAGTATCTCCCGCATGGAAGCTGCTACCATCAAATGTTTGCCCTCATTAGACTCCCCTCTGGAAGCGCTTTCACTGCAAGCTGCAGATTCCCTCCTAACAGCAAGCTTTAGGATAGGGTACTGAATTGTAACTTAACTGCTGCTAATAATGCGATTTTGGCAAAGAGAGTATCTCCCGCAGGGAAGCTGCTACCATCAAATGTTTGCCCTCATTAGACTCCCCACTGGAAGCGCTTTCACTGCAAGCTGCAGATTCCCTCCTAACAGCAAGCTTTAGGATAGGGTACTGAATTGTAACTTACTTTCGCCTAATAATGCGATTTTGGCAAAGAGAGTATCTCCCGCAGGGAAGCTGCTACCATCAAATGTTTGCCCTCATTAGACTCCCCTCTGGAAGCGCTTTCACTGCAAGCTGCAGATTCCCTCCTAACAGCAAGCTTTAGGATAGGGTACTGAATTGTAACTTACTTTCGCCTAATAATGCGATTTTGGCAAAGAGAGTATCTCCCGCAGGGAAGCTGCTACCATCAAATGTTTGCCCTCGTTAGACTCCCCTCTGGAAGCGCTTTCACTGCAAGCGGCAGATTCCCTCCTAACAGCAAGCTTTAGGATAGGGTACTGAATTGTATCTTACTTTCGCCTAATAATGCGATTTTGGCAAAGAGAGTATCTCCCGCAGGGAAGCTGCTACCATCAAATGTTTGCCCTCATTAGACTCCCCTCTGGAAGCGCTTTCACTGCAAGCTGCAGATTCCCTCCTAACAGCAAGCTTTAGGATAGGGTACCTAATTGTAACTTAACTGCGGCTAATAATGCGATTTTGGCAAAGAGAGTATCTCCCGCAGGGAAGCTGCTACCATCAAATGTTTGCCCTCATTAGACTCCCCTCTGGAAGCGCTTTCACTGCAAGCTGCAGATTCCCTCCTAACAGCAAGCTTTAGGATAGGGTACTGAATTGTATCTTACTTTCGACTAATAATGCGATTTTGGCAAAGAGAGTATCTCCCGCAGGGAAGCTGCTACCATCAAATATTTGCCCTCATTAGACTCCCCTCTGGAAGCGCTTTCACTGCAAGCTGCAGATTCCCTCCTAACAGCAAGCTTTAGGATAGGGTACTGAATTGTAACTTACTTTCGCCTAATAATGCGATTTTGGCAAAGAGAGTATCTCCCGCAGGGAAGCTGCTATCATCAAATGTTTGCCCTCATTAGACTCCCCTCTGGAAGCGCTTTCACTGCAAGCTGCAGATTCCCTCCTAACAGCAAGCTTTAGGATAGGGTACTGAATTGTAACTTACTTTCGCAAAATAATGCGATTTTGGCAAAGAGAGTATCTCCCGCAGGGAAGCTGCTACCATCAAATGTTTGCCCTCATTAGACTCCCCTCTGGAAGCGCTTTCACTGCAAGCTGCAGATTCCCTCCTAACAGCAAGCTTTAGGATAGGGTACTGAATTGTAACTTACTTTCGCCTAATAATGCGATTTTGGCAAAGAGAGTATCTCCCGCAGGGAAGCTGCTACCATCAAATGTTTGCCCTCATTAGACTCCCCTCTGGAAGCACTTTCACTGCAAGCTGCAGATTCCCTCCTAACAGCAAGCTTTAGGATAGGGTACTGAATTGTAACTTACTTTCGCCTAATAATGCGATTTTGGCAAAGAGAGTATCTCCCGCAGGGAAGCTGCTACCATCAAATGTTTGCCCTCGTTAGACTCCCCTCTGGAAGCGCTTTCACTGCAAGCTGCAGATTCCCTCCTAACAGCAAGCTTTAGGATAGGGTACTGAATTGTAACTTACTTTCGCCTAATAATGCGATTTTGGCAAAGAGAGTATCTCCCGCAGGGAAGCTGCTATCATCAAATGTTTGCCCTCATTAGACTCCCCTCTGGAAGCGCTTTCACTGCAAGCTGCAGATTCCCTCCTAAAAGCAAGCTTTAGGATAGGGTACTGAATTGTAACTTACTTTCGCCTAATAATGCGATTTTGGCAAAGAGAGTATCTCCCGCAGGGAAGCTGCTACCATCAAATGTTTGCCCTCGTTAGACTCCCCTCTGGAAGCGCTTTCACTGCAAGCTGCAGATTCCCTCCTAACAGCAAGCTTTAGGATAGGGTACTGAATTGTAACTTACTTTCGCATAATAATGCGATTTTGGCAAAGAGACTATCTCCCGCAGGGAAGCTGCTACCATCAAATGTTTGCCCTCATTAGACTCCCCTCTGGAAGCACTTTCACTGCAAGCTGCAGATTCCCTCCTAACAGCAAGCTTTAGGATAGGGTACTGAATTGTAACTTACTTTCGCCTAATAATGCGATTTTGGCAAAGAGAGTATCTCCCGCAGGGAAGCTGCTACCATGAAATGTTTGCCCTCGTTAGACTCCCCTCTGGAAGCGCTTTCACTGCAAGCTGCAGATTCCCTCCTAACAGCAAGCTTTAGGATAGGGTACTGAATTGTAACTTACTTTCGCCTAATAATGCGATTTTGGCAAAGAGAGTATCTCCCGCAGGGAAGCTGCTACCATCAAATCTTTGCCCTCGTTAGACTCCCCTCTGGAAGCGCTTTCACTGCAAGCTGCAGATTCCCTCCTAACAGCAAGCTTTAGGATAGGGTACTGAATTGTAACTTACTTTCGCCTAATAATGCGATTTTGGCAAAGAGAGTATCTCCCGCAGGGAAGCTGCTACCATCAAATGTTTGCCCTCATTAGACTCCCCTCTGGAAGCGCTTTCACTGCAAGCTGCAGATTCCCTCCTAACAGCAAGCTTTAGGATAGGGTACCTAATTGTAACTTAACTGCGGCTAATAAGGCGATTTTGGCAAAGAGAGTATCTCCCGCAGGGAAGCTGCTACCATCAAATGTTTGCCCTCATTAGACTCCCCTCTGGAAGCGCTTTCACTGCAAGCTGCAGATTCCCTCCTAACAGCAAGCTTTAGGATAGGGTACTGAATTGTATCTTACTTTCGCCTAATAATGCGATTTTGTCAAAGAGAGTATCTCCCACAGGGAAGCTGCTACAATCAAATATTTGCCCTCATTAGACTCCCCTCTGGAAGCGCTTTCACTGCAACCTGCAGATTCCCTCCTAACAGCAAGCTTTAGGATAGGGTACTGAATTGTAACTTAACTGCGGCGAATAAGGCGATTTTGGCAAAGAGAGTATCTCCCGCAGGGAAGCTGCTACCATCAAATGTTTGCCCTCGTTAGACTCCCCTCTGGAAGCGCTTTCACTGCAAGCTGCAGATTCCCTCCTAACAGCAAGCTTTAGGATAGGGTACTGAATTGTAACTTACTTTCGCCTAATAATGCGATTTTGGCAAAGAGAGTATCTCCCGCAGGGAAGCTGCTATCATCAAATGTTTGCCCTCATTAGACTCCCCTCTGGAAGCGCTTTCACTGCAAGCTGCAGATTCCCTCCTAACAGCAGTCTTTAGGATAGTGTACTGAATTGTAACTTACTTTCGCCTAATAATGCGATTTTGGCAAAGAGAGTATCTCCCGCAGGGAAGCTGCTACCATCAAATATTTGCCCTCATTAGACTCTCCTCTGGAAGCGCTTTCACTGCAAGCTGCAGATTCCCTCCTAACAGCAAGCTTTAGGATAGGGTACTGAATTGTAACTTAACTGCTGCTAATAATGCGATTTTGGCAAAGAGACTATCTCTGGCAGGGAAGCTGCTACCATCAAATGTTTGCCCTCATTAGACTCCCCTCTGGAAGCGCTTTCACTGCAAGCTGCAGATTCCCTCCTAACAGCAATCTTTAGGATAGTGTACTGAATTGTAACTTACTTTCGCCTAATAATGCGATTTTGGCAAAGAGAGTATCTCCTGCAGGGAAGCTGCTACCATGAAATGTTTGCCCTCGTTAGACTCCCCTCTGGAAGCGCTTTCACTGCAAGCTGCAGATTCCCTCCTAACAGCAAGCTTTAGGATAGGGTACTGAATTGTTACGCACTTTCGCCTAATAATGCGATTTTGGCAAAGAGAGTATCTCCCGCAGGGAAGCTGCTACCATCAAATGTTTGCCCTCGTTAGACTCCCCTCTGGAAGCGCTTTCACTGCAAGCTGCAGATTCCCTCCTAACAGCAAGCTTTAGGATAGGGTACTGAATTGTAACTTACTTTCGCATAATAATGCGATTTTGTCAAAGAGACTATCTCCCGCAGGGAAGCTGCTACCATCAAATGTTTGCCCTCATTAGACTCCCCTCTGGAAGCGCTTTCACTGCAAGCTGCAGATTCCCTCCTAACAGCAAGCTTTAGGATAGGGTACTGAATTGTAACTTAACTGCGGCTAATATGCCGATATTGGCAAAGAGACTATCTCCCGCAGGGAAGCTGCTACCATCAAATGTTTGCCCTCATTAGAATCCCCTCTGGAAGCACTTTCACTGCAAGCTGCAGATTCCCTCCTAACAGCAAGCTTTAGGATAGGGTACTGAATTGTAACTTACTTTCGCCTAATAATGCGATTTTGGCAAAGAGAGTATGTCCCGCAGGGAAGCTGCTACCATCAAATGTTTGCCCTCATTAGACTCCCCTCTGGAAGCGCTTTCACTGCAAGCTGCAGATTCCCTCCTAACAGCAAGCTTTAGGATAGGGTACCTAATTGTAACTTAACTGCGGCTAATAAGGCGATTTTGGCAAAGAGAGTATCTCCCGCAGGGAAGCTGCTACCATCAAATGTTTGCCCTCATTAGACTCCCCTCTGGAAGCGCTTTCACTGCAAGCTGCAGATTCCCTCCTAACAGCAAGCTTTAGGATAGGGTACTGAATTGTAACTTACTTTCGCCTAATAATGCGATTTTGGCAAAGAGAGTATCTCCCGCAGGGAAGCTGCTACCATCAAATGCGTGCCCTCATTAGACTACCCTGTGGAAGCGCTTTCACTGCAAGCTGCAGATTCCCTCCTAACAGCAAGCTGTAGAACAGTGTACTGAATTGTAACTTAACTGCGGCTAATAAGGCGATTTTGGCAAAGAGAATATCTCCCGCAGGGAAGCTGCCTCCATCAAATGCTTGCCCTCATTAGACTCCCCTCTGGAATCGCTTTCACTGCAAGCTGCAGATTCCCTCCTAACAGCAAGCTTTAGGATAGGGTACTGAATTGTAACTTAACTGCTGCTAATAATGCGATTTTGGCAAAGAGACTATCTCCCGCAGGGAAGCTGCTACCATCAAATGTTTGCCCTCATTAGACTCCCCTCTGGAAGCGCTTTCACTGCAAGCTGCAGATTCCCTCCTAACAGCAAGCTTTAGGATAGGGTACTGAATTGTAACTTACTTTCGCCTAATAATGCGATTTTGGCAAAGAGACTATCTCCCGCAGGGAAGCTGCTACCATCAAATGTTTGCCCTCATTAGACTCCCCTCTGGAAGCGCTTTCACTGCAAGCTGCAGATTCCCTTCTAACAGCAAGCTTTAGGATAGGGTACTGAATTGTAACTTACTTTCGCCTAATAATGCGATTTTGGCAAAGAGAGTATCTCCCGCAGGGAAGCTGCTACCATCAAATGTTTGCCCTCATTAGACTCCCCTCTGGAAGCGCTTTCACTGCAAGCTGCAGATTCCCTCCTAACAGCAAGCTTTAGGATAGGGTACTGAATTGTAACTTACTTTCGCCTAATAATGCGATTTTGGCAAAGAGACTATCTCCCGCAGGGAAGCTGCTACCATCAAATCTTTGCCCTCATTAGACTCCCCTCTGGAAGCGCTTTCACTGCAAGCTGCAGATTCCCTCTTAACAGCAAGCTTTAGGATAGGGTACTGAATTGTAACTTACTTTCGCCTAATAATGCGATTTTGGCAAAGAGAGTAACTCCCGCAGGGAAGCTGTTACCATCAAATGTTTGCCCTCATTAGACTCCCCTCTGGAAGCGCTTTCACTGCAAGCTGCAGATTCCCTCCTAACAGCAAGCTTTAGGATAGGGTAGTGAATTGTAACTTAACTGCGGCTAATAAGGCGATTTTGGCAAAGAGAATATCTCCCGCAGGGAAGCTGCTACCATCAAATGTTTGCCCTCATTAGACTCCCCTCTGGAAGCGCTTTCACTGCAAGCTGCAGATTCCCTCCTAACAGCAAGCTTTAAGATAGGATACTGAATTGTAACTTACTTTCGCCTAATAATGCGATTTTGGCAAAGAGAATATCTCCCGCAGGGAAGCTGCAACCATCAGATGTTTGCCCTCATTAGACTCCCCTCTGGAAGCGCTTTCACTGCAAGCTGCAGATTCCCTCCTAACAGCAAGCTTTAGGATAGGGTACTGAATTGTAACTTAACTGCGGCTAATAAGGCGATATTGGCAAAGAGAATATCTCCCGCAGGGAAGCTGCTACCATCAAATGTTTGCCCTCATTAGACTCCCCTCTGGAAGCGCTTTCACTGCAAGCTGCAGATTCCCTTCTAACAGCAAGCTTTAGGATAGGGTACTGAATTGTAACTTACTTTCGCCTAATAATGCGATTTTGGCAAAGAGAGTATCTCCCGCATGGAAGCTGCTACCATCAAATGTTTGCCCTCATTAGACTCCCCTCTGGAAGCGCTTTCACTGCAAGCTGCAGATTCCCTCCTAACAGCAAGCTTTAGGATAGGGTACTGAATTGTAACTTAACTGCTGCTAATAATGCGATTTTGGCAAAGAGACTATCTCCCGCAGGGAAGCTGCTACCATCAAATGTTTGCCCTCATTAGACTCCCCACTGGAAGCGCTTTCACTGCAAGCTGCAGATTCCCTCCTAACAGCAAGCTTTAGGATAGGGTACTGAATTGTAACTTACTTTCGCCTAATAATGCGATTTTGGCAAAGAGACTATCTCCCGCAGGGAAGGTGCTACCATCAAATGTTTGCCCTCATTAGACTCCCCTCTGGAAGCGCTTTCACTGCAAGCTGCAGATTCCCTCCTAACAGCAAGCTTTAGGATAGGGTACTGAATTGTAACGCACTTTCGCCTAATAATGCGATTTTGGCAAAGAGAGTATCTCCCGCAGGGAAGCTGCTACCATCAAATATTTGCCCTCGTTAGACTCCCCTCTGGAAGCGCTTTCACTGCAAGCGGCAGATTCCCTCCTAACAGCAAGCTTTAGGATAGGGTACTGAATTGTAACTTACTTTCGCCCAATAATGCGATTTTGGCAAAGAGTGTATCTCCCGCAGGGAAGCTGCTACCATCAAATGTTTGCCCTCATTAGACTCCCCTCTGGAAGCGCTTTCACTGCAAGCTGCAGATTCCCTCCTAACAGCAAGCTTTAGGATAGGGTACTGAATTGTAACTTAACTGCGGCGAATAAGGCGATTTTGGCAAAGAGAGTATCTCCCGCAGGGAAGCTGCTACCATCAAATGTTTGCCCTCGTTAGACTCCCCTCTGGAAGCGCTTTCACTGCAAGCTGCAGATTCCCTCCTAACAGCAAGCTTTAGGATAGGGTACTGAATTGTAACTTAACTGCGGCGAATAAGGCGATTTTGGCAAAGAGAGTATCTCCCGCAGGGAAGCTGCTACCATCAAATGTTTGCCCTCGTTAGACTCCCCTCTGGAAGCGCTTTCACTGCAAGCTGCAGATTCCCTCCTAACAGCAAGCTTTAGGATAGGGTACTGAATTGTAACTTACTTTCGCCTAATAATGCGATTTTGGCAAAGAGAGTATCTCCCGCAGGGAAGCTGCTATCATCAAATGTTTGCCCTCATTAGACTCCCCTCTGGAAGCGCTTTCACTGCAAGCTGCAGATTCCCTCCTAACAGCAAGCTTTAGGATAGGGTACTGAATTGTAACTTACTTTCGCAAAATAATGCGATTTTGGCAAAGAGAGTATCTCCCGCAGGGAAGCTGCTACCATCAAATGTTTGCCCTCATTAGACTCCCCTCTGGAAGCGCTTTCACTGCAAGCTGCAGATTCCCTCCTAACAGCAAGCTTTAGGATAGGGTACTGAATTGTAACTTACTTTCGCCTAATAATGCGATTTTGGCAAAGAGAGTATCTCCCGCAGGGAAGCTGCTACCATCAAATGTTTGCCCTCATTAGACTCCCCTCTGGAAGCGCTTTCACTGCAAGCTGCAGATTCCCTCCTAACAGCAAGCTTTAGGATAGGGTACTGAATTGTAACTTAACTGCGGCTAATATGCTGATATTGGCAAAGAGACTATCTCCCGCAGGGAAGCTGCTACCATCAAATGTTTGCCTTCATTAGACTCCCCTCTGGAAGCGCTTTCACTGCAAGCTGCAGATTCCCTAACAGCAAGCTTTAGGATAGGGTACTGAATTGTAACTTACTTTCGCCTAATAATGCGATTTTGGCAAAGAGAGTAACTCCCGCAGGGAAGCTGCTACCATCAAATGTTTGCCCTCATTAGACTCCCCTCTGGAAGCGCTTTCACTGCAAGCTGCAGATTCCCTCCTAACAGCAAGCTTTAGGATAGGGTACTGAATTGTAACTTAACTGCTGCTAATAAGGCGATTTTGGCAAAGAGAATATCTCCCGCAGGGAAGCTGCTACCATCAAATGTTTGCCCTCATTAGACTCCCCTCTGGAAGCGCTTTCACTGCAAGCTGCAGATTCCCTCCTAACAGCAAGCTTTAGGATAGGGTAGTGAATTGTAACTTAACTGCGGCTAATAAGGCGATTTTGGCAAAGAGAGTATCTCCCGCAGGCAAGCTGCTACCATCAAATGTTTGCCCTCATTAGACTCCCCTCTGGAAGCGCTTTCACTGCAAGCTGCAGATTCCCTCCTAACAGCAAGCTTTAGGATAGGGTACTGAATTGTAACTTACTTTCGCCTAATAATGCGATTTTGGCAAAGAGAGTATCTCCCGCAGGGAAGCTGCTACCATCAAATCTTTGCCCTCGTTAGACTCCCCTCTGGAAGCGCTTTCACTGCAAGCTGCAGATTCCCTCCTAACAGCAAGATTTAGGATAAGGTACTGAATTGTAACTTACTTTCGCCTAATAATGCGATTTTGGAAAAGAGACTATCTCCCGCAGGGAAGCTGATACCATCAAATATTTGCCCTCATTAGACTCCCCTCTGGAAGCGCTTTCACTGCAAGCTGCAGATTCCCTCCTAACAGCAAGCTTTAGGATAGGGTACTGAATTGTAACTTACTTTCGCCTAATAATGCGATTTTGGCAAAGAGAGTAACTCCCGCAGGGAAGCTGTTACCATCAAATGTTTGCCCTCATTAGACTCCCCTCTGGAAGCGCTTTCACTGCAAGCTGCAGATTCCCTCCTAACAGCAAGCTTTAGGATAGGGTACTGAATTGTAACTTACTTTCGCCTAATTATGGGATTTTGGAAAAGAGAATATCTCCCGCAGGGAAGCTGCAACCATCAGATGTTTGCCCTCATTAGACTCCCCTCTGGAAGCGCTTTCACTGCAAGCTGCAGATTCCCTCCTAACAGCAAGCTTTAGGATAGGGTAGTGAATTGTAACTTACTTTCGCCTAATAATGCGATTTTGGCAAAGAGAGTAACTCCCGCAGGGAAGCTGCTACCATCAAATGTTTGCCCTCATTAGACTCCCCTCTGGAAGCGCTTTCACTGCAAGCTGCAGATTCCCTCCTAACAGCAAGCTTTAGGATAGGGTACTGAATTGTAACTTACTTTCGCCTAATTATGCGATTTTGGCAAAGAGAATATCTCCCGCAGGGAAGCTGATACCATCAGATGTTTGCCCTCATTAGACTCCCCTCTGGAAGCGCTTTCACTGCAAGCTGCAGATTCCCTCCTAACAGCAAGCTTTAGGATAGGGTACTGAATTGTAACTTACTTTCGCCTAATAATGCGATTTTGGCAAAGAGACTATCTCCCGCAGGGAAGCTGCTACAATCAAATGTTTGCCCTCATTAGACTCCCCTCTGGAAGCGCTTTCACTGCAAGCCGCAGATTCCCTCCTAACAGCAAGATTTAGGATAAGGTACTGAATTGTAACTTACTTTCGCCTAATAATGCGATTTTGGCAAAGAGACTATCTCCCGCAGGGAAGCTGCTACCATCAAATGTTTGCCCTCATTAGACTCCCCTCTGGAAGCGCTTTCACTGCAAGCTGCAGATTCCCTCCTAACAGCAAGCTTTAGGATAGGGTACTGAATTGTAACTTACTTTCGCCTAATAATGCGATTTTGGCAAAGAGACTATCTCCCGCACGGAAGCTGCTACCATCAAATCTTTGCCCTCCTTAGACTCCCCTCTGGAAGCGCTTTCACTGCAAGCTGCAGATTCCCTTCTAACAGCAAGCTTTAGGATAGGGTACTGAATTGTAACTTACTTTCGCCTAATAATGCGATTTTGGCAAAGAGAGTATCTCCCGCAGGGAAGCTGCTACCATCAAATGTTTGCCCTCATTAGACTCCCCTCTGGAAGCGCTTTCACTGCAAGCTGCAGATTCCCTCCTAACAGCAAGCTTTAGGATAGGGTACTGAATTGTAACTTACTTTCGCCTAATAAGGCGATATTGGCAAAGAGAATATCTCCCGCAGGGAAGCTGCTACCATCAAATGTTTGCCCTCATTAGACTCCCCTCTGGAAGCGCTTTCACTGCAAGCGGCAGATTCCCTCCTAACAGCAAGCTTTAGGATAGGGTACTGAATTGTAACTTACTTTCGCCTAATAATGTGATTTTGGCAAAGAGAGTATCTCCCGCAGGGAAGCTGCTACCATCAAATGTTTGCCCTCATTAGACTCCCCTCTGGAAGCGCTTTCACTGCAAGCTGTAGATTCCCTCCTAACAGCAAGCTTTAGGATAGGGTACTGAATTGTATCTTACTTTCGACTAATAATGCGATTTTGGCAAAGAGAGTATCTCCCGCAGGGAAGCTGCTACCATCAAATATTTGCCCTCATTAGACTCCCCTCTGGAAGCGCTTTCACTGCAAGCTGCAGATTCCCTCCTAACAGCAAGCTTTAGGATAGGGTACTGAATTGTAACTTAACTGCGGCGAATAAGTCGATTTTGGCAAAGAGAGTATCTCCCGCAGGGAAGCTGCTACCATCAAATGTTTGCCCTCGTTAGACTCCCCTCTGGAAGCGCTTTCACTGCAAGCTGCAGATTCCCTCCTAACAGCAAGCTTTAGGATAGGGTACTGAATTGTAACTTACTTTCGCCTAATAATGCGATTTTGGCAAAGAGAGTATCTCCCGCAGGGAAGCTGCTATCATCAAATGTTTGCCCTCATTAGACTCCCCTCTGGAAGCGCTTTCACTGCAAGCTGCAGATTCCCTCCTAACAGCAAGCTTTAGGATAGGGTACTGAATTGTAACTTACTTTCGCAAAATAATGCGATTTTGGCAAAGAGAGTATCTCCCGCAGGGAAGCTGCTACCATCAAATGTTTGCCCTCATTAGACTCCCCTCTGGAAGCGCTTTCACTGCAAGCTGCAGATTCCCTCCTAACAGCAAGCTTTAGGATAGGGTACTGAATTGTAACTTACTTTCGCCTAATAATGCGATTTTGGCAAAGAGAGTATCTCCCGCAGGGAAGCTGCTACCATCAAATGTTTGCCCTCGTTAGACTCCCCTCTGGAAGCGCTTTCACTGCAAGCTGCAGATTCCCTCCTAACAGCAAGCTTTAGGATAGGGTACTGAATTGTAACTTACTTTCGCCTAATAATGCGATTTTGGCAAAGAGAGTATCTCCCGCAGGGAAGCTGCTACCATCAAATGTTTGCCCTCGTTAGACTCCCCTCTGGAAGCGCTTTCACTGCAAGCTGCAGATTCCCTCCTAACAGCAAGCTTTAGGATAGGGTACTGAATTGTAACTTACTTTCGCATAATAATGCGATTTTGGCAAAGAGACTATCTCCCGCAGGGAAGCTGCTACCATCAAATGTTTGCCCTCATTAGACTCCCCTCTGGAAGCACTTTCACTGCAAGCTGCAGATTCCCTCCTAACAGCAAGCTTTAGGATAGGGTACTGAATTGTAACTTACTTTCGCCTAATAATGCGATTTTGGCAAAGAGAGTATCTCCCGCAGGGAAGCTGCTACCATCAAATGTTTGCCCTCATTAGACTCCCCTCTGGAAGCGCTTTCACTGCAAGCTGCAGATTCCCTCCTAACAGCAAGCTTTAGGATAGGGTACCTAATTGTAACTTAACTGCGGCTAATAAGGCGATTTTGGCAAAGAGAGTATCTCCCGCAGGGAAGCTGCTACCATCAAATGTTTGCCCTCATTAGACTCCCCTCTGGAAGCGCTTTCACTGCAAGCTGCAGATTCCCTCCTAACAGCAAGCTTTAGGATAGGGTACTGAATTGTTTCTTACTTTCACCTAATAATGCGATTTTGGCAAAGAGAGTATCTCCCACAGGGAAGCTGCTACAATCAAATATTTGCCCTCATTAGACTCCCCTCTGGAAG
This sequence comes from Phaenicophaeus curvirostris, assembly GCF_032191515.1. NCBI lineage: Eukaryota > Metazoa > Chordata > Aves > Cuculiformes > Cuculidae > Phaenicophaeus > Phaenicophaeus curvirostris. Next base: position 309,789 of record NC_091402.1, on the reverse strand, counting down.
CGCTTTCACTGCAAGCTGCAGATTCCCTCCTAACAGCAAGCTTTAGGATAGGGTACTGAATTGTAACTTAACTGCGGCGAATAAGGCGATTTTGGCAAAGAGAGTATCTCCCGCAGGGAAGCTGCTACCATCAAATGTTTGCCCTCGTTAGACTCCCCTCTGGAAGCGCTTTCACTGCAAGCTGCAGATTCCCTCCTAACAGCAAGCTTTAGGATAGGGTACTGAATTGTAACTTACTTTCGCCTAATAATGCGATTTTGGCAAAGAGAGTATCTCCCGCAGGGAAGCTGCTATCATCAAATGTTTGCCCTCATTAGACTCCCCTCTGGAAGCGCTTTCACTGCAAGCTGCAGATTCCCTCCTAACAGCAAGCTTTAGGATAGGGTACTGAATTGTAACTTACTTTCGCCTAATAATGCGATTTTGGCAAAGAGAGTATCTCCCGCAGGGAAGCTGCTACCATCAAATCTTTGCCCTCGTTAGACTCCCCTCTGGAAGCGCTTTCACTGCAAGCTGCAGATTCCCTCCTAACAGCAAGCTTTAGGATAGGGTACTGAATTGTAACTTACTTTCGCATAATAATGCGATTTTGTCAAAGAGACTATCTCCCGCAGGGAAGCTGCTACCATCAAATGTTTGCCCTCATTAGACTCCCCTCTGGAAGCGCTTTCACTGCAAGCTGCAGATTCCCTCCTAACAGCAAGCTTTAGGATAGGGTACTGAATTGTAACTTAACTGCGGCTAATATGCCGATATTGGCAAAGAGACTATCTCCCGCAGGGAAGCTGCTACCATCAAATGTTTGCCCTCATTAGACTCCCCTCTGGAAGCACTTTCACTGCAAGCTGCAGATTCCCTCCTAACAGCAAGCTTTAGGATAGGGTACTGAATTGTAACTTACTTTCGCCTAATAATGCGATTTTGGCAAAGAGAGTATCTCCCGCAGGGAAGCTGCTACCATGAAATGTTTGCCCTCGTTAGACTCCCCTCTGGAAGCGCTTTCACTGCAAGCTGCAGATTCCCTCCTAACAGCAAGCTTTAGGATAGGGTACTGAATTGTAACTTACTTTCGCCTAATAATGCGATTTTGGCAAAGAGAGTATCTCCCGCAGGGAAGCTGCTACCATCAAATCTTTGCCCTCGTTAGACTCCCCTCTGGAAGCGCTTTCACTGCAAGCTGCAGATTCCCTCCTAACAGCAAGCTTTAGGATAGGGTACTGAATTGTAACTTACTTTCGCCTAATAATGCGATTTTGGCAAAGAGAGTATCTCCCGCAGGGAAGCTGCTACCATCAAATGTTTGCCCTCATTAGACTCCCCTCTGGAAGCGCTTTCACTGCAAGCTGCAGATTCCCTCCTAACAGCAAGCTTTAGGATAGGGTACCTAATTGTAACTTAACTGCGGCTAATAAGGCGATTTTGGCAAAGAGAGTATCTCCCGCAGGGAAGCTGCTACCATCAAATGTTTGCCCTCATTAGACTCCCCTCTGGAAGCGCTTTCACTGCAAGCTGCAGATTCCCTCCTAACAGCAAGCTTTAGGATAGGGTACTGAATTGTATCTTACTTTCGCCTAATAATGCGATTTTGGCAAAGAGAATATCTCCCACAGGGAAGCTGCTACAATCAAATATTTGCCCTCATTAGACTCCCCTCTGGAAGCGCTTTCACTGCAAGCTGCAGATTCCCTCCTAACAGCAAGCTTTAGGATAGGGTACTGAATTGTAACTTACTTTCGCCTAATAATGCGATTTTGGCAAAGAGACTATCTCCCGCAGGGAAGCTGCTACCATCAAATGTTTGCCCTCGTTAGACTCCCCTCTGGAAGCGCTTTCACTGCAAGCTGCAGATTCCCTCCTAACAGCAAGCTTTAGGATAGGGTACTGAATTGTAACTTACTTTCGCCTAATAATGCGATTTTGGAAAAGAGACTATCTCCCGCAGGGAAGCTGCTATCATCAAATGTTTGCCCTCGTTAGACTCCCCTCTGGAAGCGCTTTCACTGCAAGCTGCAGATTCCCTCCTAACAGCAGTCTTTAGGATAGTGTACTGAATTGTAACTTACTTTCGCCTAATAATGCGATTTTGGCAATGAGAGTATCTCCCGCAGGGAAGCTGCTACCATCAAATATTTGCCCTCATTAGACTCTCCTCTGGAAGCGCTTTCACTGCAAGCTGCAGATTCCCTCCTAACAGCAAGCTTTAGGATAGGGTACTGAATTGTAACTTAACTGCTGCTAATAATGCGATTTTGGCAAAGAGACTATCTCCCGCAGGGAAGCTGCTACCATCAAATGTTTGCCCTCATTAGACTCCCCTCTGGAAGCGCTTTCACTGCAAGCTGCAGATTCCCTCCTAACAGCAAGCTGTAGGACACTGTACTGAATTGTAACTTATCTGCGGCTAATAAGGCGATTTTGGCAAAGAGAGTATCTCCCGCAGGGAAGCTGCTACCATCAAATGTTTGCCCTCATTAGACTCCCCTCTGGAAGCGCTTTCACTGCAAGCTGCAGATTCCCTCCTAACAGCAAGCTTTAGGATAGGGTACTGAATTGTAACTTAACTGCGGCGAATAAGGCGATTTTGGCAAAGAGAGTATCTCCCGCAGGGAAGCTGCTACCATCAAATGTTTGCCCTCGTTAGACTCCCCTCTGGAAGCGCTTTCACTGCAAGCTGCAGATTCCCTCCTAACAGCAAGCTTTAGGATAGGGTACTGAATTGTAACTTACTTTCGCCTAATAATGCGATTTTGGCAAAGAGAGTATCTCCCGCAGGGAAGCTGCTATCATCAAATGTTTGCCCTCATTAGACTCCCCTCTGGAAGCGCTTTCACTGCAAGCTGCAGATTCCCTCCTAACAGCAAGCTTTAGGATAGGGTACTGAATTGTAACTTACTTTCGCCTAATAATGCGATTTTGGCAAAGAGAGTATCTCCCGCAGGGAAGCTGCTACCATCAAATCTTTGCCCTCGTTAGACTCCCCTCTGGAAGCGCTTTCACTGCAAGCTGCAGATTCCCTCCTAACAGCAAGCTTTAGGATAGGGTACTGAATTGTAACTTACTTTCGCATAATAATGCGATTTTGTCAAAGAGACTATCTCCCGCAGGGAAGCTGCTACCATCAAATGTTTGCCCTCATTAGACTCCCCTCTGGAAGCGCTTTCACTGCAAGCTGCAGATTCCCTCCTAACAGCAAGCTTTAGGATAGGGTACTGAATTGTAACTTAACTGCGGCTAATATGCCGATATTGGCAAAGAGACTATCTCCCGCAGGGAAGCTGCTACCATCAAATGTTTGCCCTCATTAGACTCCCCTCTGGAAGCACTTTCACTGCAAGCTGCAGATTCCCTCCTAACAGCAAGCTTTAGGATAGGGTACTGAATTGTAACTTACTTTCGCCTAATAATGCGATTTTGGCAAAGAGAGTATCTCCCGCAGGGAAGCTGCTACCATGAAATGTTTGCCCTCGTTAGACTCCCCTCTTGAAGCGCTTTCACTGCAAGCTGCAGATTCCCTCCTAACAGCAAGCTTTAGGATAGGGTACTGAATTGTAACTTACTTTCGCCTAATAATGCGATTTTGGCAAAGAGAGTATCTCCCGCAGGGAAGCTGCTACCATCAAATCTTTGCCCTCGTTAGACTCCCCTCTGGAAGCGCTTTCACTGCAAGCTGCAGATTCCCTCCTAACAGCAAGCTTTAGGATAGCGTACTGAATTGTAACTTACTTTCGCCTAATAATGCGATTTTGGCAAAGAGAGTATCTCCCGCAGGGAAGCTGCTACCATCAAATGTTTGCCCTCATTAGACTCCCCTCTGGAAGCGCTTTCACTGCAAGCTGCAGATTCCCTCCTAACAGCAAGCTTTAGGATAGGGTACCTAATTGTAGCTTAACTGCGGCTAATAAGGCGATTTTGGCAAAGAGAGTATCTCCCGCAGGGAAGCTGCTACCATCAAATGTTTGCCCTCATTAGACTCCCCTCTGGAAGCGCTTTCACTGCAAGCTGCAGATTCCCTCCTAACAGCAAGCTTTAGGATAGGGTACTGAATTGTATCTTACTTTCGCCTAATAATGCGATTTTGGCAAAGAGAGTATCTCCCACAGGGAAGCTGCTACAATCAAATATTTGCCCTCATTAGACTCCCCTCTGGAAGCGCTTTCACTGCAAGCTGCAGATTCCCTCCTAAGAGCAAGCTTTAGGATAGGGTACTGAATTGTAACTTAACTGCGGCGAATAAGGCGATTTTGGCAAAGAGAGTATCTCCCGCAGGGAAGCTGCTACCATCAAATGTTTGCCCTCGTTAGACTCCCCTCTGGAAGCGCTTTCACTGCAAGCTGCAGATTCCCTCCTAACAGCAAGCTTTAGGATAGGGTACTGAATTGTAACTTAACTGCGGCTAATAAGCAGATTTTGGCAAAGAGACTATCTCCCGCAGGGAAGCTGCTACCATCAAATGTTTGCCCTCATTAGACTCCCCTCTGGAAGCGCTTTCACTGCAAGCTGCAGATTCCCTCCTAACAGCAATCTTTAGGATAGGGTACTGAATTGTAACTTACTTTCGCCTAATAATGCGATTTTGGCAAAGAGAGTATCTCCTGCAGGGAAGCTGCTACCATGAAGTGTTTGCCGTCGTTAGACTCCCCTCTGGAAGCGCTTTCACTGCAAGCTGCAGATTCCCTCCTAACAGCAAGCTTTAGGATAGGGTACTGAATTGTAACTTACTTTCGCCTAATAATGCGATTTTGGCAAAGAGAGTATCTCCCGCAGGGAAGCTGCTACCATCAAATGTTTGCCCTCATTAGACTCCCCTCTGGAAGCGCTTTCACTGCAAGCTGCAGATTCCTTCCTAACAGCAAGCTTTAGGATAGGGTACTGAATTGTAACGCACTTTCGCCTAATAATGCGATTTTGGCAAAGAGAGTATCTCCCGCAGGGAAGCTGCTACCATCAAATGTTTGCCCTCATTAGACTCCCCTCTGGAAGCGCTTTCACTGCAAGCTGCAGATTCCCTCCTAACAGCAAGCTTTAGGATAGGGTACTGAATTGTAACTTACTTTCGCCTAATAATGCGATTTTGTCAAAGAGAGTATCTCCCGCAGGGAAGCTGCTACCATCAAATCTTTGCCCTCATTAGACTCCCCTCTGGAAGCGCTTTCTCTGCAAGCTGCAGATTCCCTCCTAACAGCAAGCTTTAGGATAGGGTACTGAATTGTAACTTACTTTCGCCTAATAATGCAATTTTGGCAAAGAGAGTATCTCCCGTAGGGAAGCTGCTACCATCAAATATTTGCCCTCGTTAGACTCCCCTCTGGAAGCGCTTTCACTGCAAGCTGCAGATTCCCTCCTAACAGCAAGCTTTAGGATAGGGTACTGAATTGTAACTTAACTGCGGCTAATAATGCGATTTTGGCAAAGAGAGTATCTCCCGCAGGGAAGCTGCTATCATCAAATGTTTGCCCTCATTAGACTCCCCTCTGGAAGCGCTTTCACTGCAAGCTGCAGATTCCCTCCTAACAGCAAGCTTTAGGATAGGGTACTGAATTGTAACTTACTTTCGCCTAATAATGCGATTTTGGCAAAGAGAGTATCTCCCGCAGGGAAGCTGCTACCATCAAATGTTTGCCCTCATTAGACTCCCCTCTGGAAGCGCTTTCACTGCAAGCTGCAGATTCCCTCCTAACAGCAAGCTTTAGGATAGTGTACTGAATTGTAACTTAACTGCGGCTAATATGCCGATATTGGCAAAGAGACTATCTCCCGCAGGGAAGCTGCTACCATCAAATGTTTGCCCTCGTGAGACTCCCCTCTGGAAGCGCTTTCACTGCAAGCTGCAGATTCCCTCCTAACAGCAAGCTTTAGGATAGGGTATTGAATTGTAACTTACTTTCGCCTAATAATGCAATTTTGGCAAAGAGACTATCTCCCGCAGGGAAGCTGCTACCATCAAATGTTTGCCCTCGTTAGACTCCCCTCTGGAAGCGCTTTCACTGCAAGCTGCAGATTCCTTCCTAACAGCAAGCTTTAGGATAGGGTACTGAATTGTAACTTACTTTCGCCTAATAATGCGATTTTGGCAAAGAGAGTATCTCCCGCAGGGAAGCTGCTACCATCAAATGTTTGCCCTCGTTAGACTCCCCTCTGGAAGAGCTTTCACTGCAAGCTGCAGATTCCCTCCTAACAGCAAGCTTTAGGATAGGGTACTGAATTGTAACTTACTTTCGCCTAATAATGCGATTTTGGCAAAGAGAGTATCTCCCGCAGGGAAGCTGCTACCATCAAATCTTTGCCCTCGTTAGACTCCCCTCTGGAAGCGCTTTCACTGCAAGCTGCAGATTCCCTCCTAACAGCAAGTTTTAGGATAGGGTACTGAATTGTAACTTACTTTCGCCTAATAATGCGATATTGGCAAAGAGAATATCTCCCGCAGGGAAGCTGCTACCATCAAATGTTTGCCCTCATTAGACTCCCCTCTGGAAGCGCTTTCACTGCAAGCTGCAGATTCCCTCCTAACAGCAAGCTTTAGGATAGGGTACTGAATTGTAACTTACTTTCGCCTAATAATGCGATTTTGGCAAAGAGACTATCTCCCGCAGGGAAGCTGCTACCATCAAATGTTTGCCCTCATTAGACTCCCCTCTGGAAGCGCTTTCACTGCAAGCTGCAGATTCCTTCCTAACAGCAAGCTTTAGGATAGGGTACTGAATTGTAACGCACTTTCGCCTAATAATGCGATTTTGGCAAAGAGAGTATCTCCCGCAGGGAAGCTGCTACCATCAAATGTTTGCCCTCGTTAGACTCCCCTCTGGAAGCGCTTTCACTGCAAGCTGCAGATTCCCTCCTAACAGCAAGCTTTAGGATAGGGTACTGAATTGTAACTTACTTTCGCCTAATAATGCGATTTTGTCAAAGAGAGTATCTCCCGCAGGGAAGCTGCTACCATCAAATCTTTGCCCTCATTAGACTCCCCTCTGGAAGCGCTTTCTCTGCAAGCTGCAGATTCCCTCCTAACAGCAAGCTTTAGGATAGGGTACTGAATTGTAACTTACTTTCGCCTAATAATGCGATTTTGGAAAAGAGAGTATCTCCCGCAGGGAAGCTGCTACCATCAAATATTTGCCCTCGTTAGACTCCCCTCTGGAAGCGCTTTCACTGCAAGCTGCAGATTCCCTCCTAACAGCAAGCTTTAGGATAGGGTACTGAATTGTAACTTACTTTCGCCTAATAATGCGATTTTGGCAAAGAGAGTATCTCCCGCAGGGAAGCTGCTACCATCAAATGTTTGCCCTCATTAGACTCCCCTCTGGAAGCGCTTTCACTGCAAGCTGCAGATTCCCTCCTAACAGCAAGCTTTAGGATAGGGTACTGAATTGTAACTTAACTGCGGCTAATATGCCGATATTGGCAAAGAGACTATCTCCCGCAGGGAAGCTGCTACCATCAAATGTTTGCCCTCGTGAGACTCCCCTCTGGAAGCGCTTTCACTGCAAGCTGCAGATTCCCTCCTAACAGCAAGCTTTAGGATAGGGTACTGAATTGTAACTTACTTTCGCCTAATAATGCAATTTTGGCAAAGAGACTATCTCCCGCAGGGAAGCTGCTACCATCAAATGTTTGCCCTCGTTAGACTCCCCTCTGGAAGCGCTTTCACTGCAAGCTGCAGATTCCTTCCTAACAGCAAGCTTTAGGATAGGGTACTGAATTGTAACGCACTTTCGCCTAATAATGCGATTTTGGCAAAGAGAGTATCTCCCGCAGGGAAGCTGCTACCATCAAATGTTTGCCCTCGTTAGACTCCCCTCTGGAAGAGCTTTCACTGCAAGCTGCAGATTCCCTCCTAACAGCAAGCTTTAGGATAGGGTACTGAATTGTAACTTACTTTCGCCTAATAATGCGATTTTGGCAAAGAGAGTATCTCCCGCAGGGAAGCTGCTACCATCAAATCTTTGCCCTCGTTAGACTCCCCTCTGGAAGCGCTTTCACTGCAAGCTGCAGATTCCCTCCTAAGAGCAAGCTTTAGGATAGGGTACTGAATTGTAACTTACTTTCGCCTAATAATGCGATATTGGCAAAGAGAATATCTCCCGCAGGGAAGCTGCTACCATCAAATGTTTGCCCTCATTAGACTCCCCTCTGGAAGCGCTTTCACTGCAAGCTGCAGATTCCCTCCTAACAGCAAGCTTTAGGATAGGGTACTGAATTGTAACTTACTTTCGCCTAATAATGCGATTTTGGCAAAGAGACTATCTCCCGCAGGGAAGCTGCTACCATCAAATGTTTGCCCTCATTAGACTCCCCTCTGGAAGCGCTTTCACTGCAAGCTGCAGATTCCCTCCTAACAGCAAGCTTTAGGATAGGGTACTGAATTGTAACTTACTTTCGCCTAATAATGCGATTTTGGCAAAGAGAGTATCTCCCGCAGGGAAGCTGCTACCATCAAATGTTTGCCCTCATTAGACTCCCCTCTGGAAGCGCTTTCACTGCAAGCTGCAGATTCCCTCCTAACAGCAAGCTTTAGGATAGGGTACCTAATTGTAACTTAACTGCGGATAATAAGGCGATTTTGGCAAAGAGAGTATCTCCCGCAGGGAACCTGCTACCATCAAATGTTTGCCCTCATTAGACTCCCCTCTGGAAGCGCTTTCACTGCAAGCTGCAGATTCCCTCCTAACAGCAAGCTTTAGGATAGTGTACTGAATTGTATCTTACTTTCGACTAATAATGCGATTTTGGCAAAGAGAGTATCTCCCGCAGGGAAGCTGCTACAATCAAATATTTGCCCTCATTAGACTCCCCTCTGGAAGCGCTTTCACTGCAAGCTGCAGATTCCCTCCTAACAGCAAGCTTTAGGATAGGGTACTGAATTGTAACTTAACTGCGGCTAATAAGGCGATTTTGGCAAAGAGAGCATCTCCCGCAGGGAAGCTGCTACCATCAAATGTTTGCCCTCATTAGACTCCCCTCTGGAAGCGCTTTCACTGCAAGCTGCAGATTCCCTCCTAACAGCAAGCTTTAGGATAGGATACTGAATTGTATCTTACTTTCGCCTAATAATGCGATTTTGGCAAAGAGAGTATCTCCCGCAGGGAAGCTGCTACCATCAAATATTTGCCCTCGTTAGACTCCCCTCTGGAAGCGCTTTCACTGCAAGCTGCAGATTCCCTCCTAACAGCAAGCTTTAGGATAGTGTACTGAATTGTAACTTAACTGCGGCTAATATGCCGATATTTGCAAAGAGACTATCTCCCGCAGGGAAGCTGCTACCATCAAATGTTTGCCCTCATTAGACTCCCCTCTGGAAGCGGTTTCACTGCAAGCTGCAGATTCCCTCCTAACAGCAAGCTTTAGGATAGGGTACTGAATTGTAACTTACTTTCGCCTAATAATGCAATTTTGGCAAAGAGACTATCTCCCGCAGGGAAGCTGCTACCATCAAATGTTTGCCCTCGTTAGACTCCCCTCTGGAAGCGCTTTCACTGCAAGCTGCAGATTCCTTCCTAACAGCAAGCTTTAGGATAGGGTACTGAATTGTAACGCACTTTCGCCTAATAATGCGATTTTGGCAAAGAGAGTATCTCCCGCAGGGAAGCTGCTACCATCAAATCTTTGCCCTCGTTAGACTCCCCTCTGGAAGAGCTTTCACTGCAAGCTGCAGATTCCCTCCTAACAGCAAGCTTTAGGATAGGGTACTGAATTGTAACTTACTTTCGCCTAATAATGCGATTTTGGCAAAGAGAGTATCTCCCGCAGGGAAGCTGCTACCATCAAATCTTTGCCCTCGTTAGACTCCCCTCTGGAAGCACTTTCACTGCAAGCTGCAGATTCCCTCCTAACAGCAAGCTTTAGGATAGGGTACTGAATTGTAACTTACTTTCGCCTAATAATGCGATTTTGGCAAAGAGAGTATCTCCCACAGGGAAGCTGCTACAATCAAATATTTGCCCTCATTAGACTCCCCTCTGGAAGCGCTTTCACTGCAAGCTGCAGATTCCCTCCTAACAGCAAGCTTTAGGATAGGGTACTGAATTGTAACTTAACTGCGGCGAATAAGGCGATTTTGGCAAAGAGAGTATCTCCCGCAGGGAAGCTGCTACCATCAAATGTTTGCCCTCGTTAGACTCCCCTCTGGAAGCGCTTTCACTGCAAGCTGCAGATTCCCTCCTAACAGCAAGCTTTAGGATAGGGTACTGAATTGTAACTTACTTTCGCCTAATAATGCGATTTTGGCAAAGAGAGTATCTCCCGCAGGGAAGCTGCTACCATCAAATCTTTGCCCTCGTTAGACTCCCCTCTGGAAGCGCTTTCACTGCAAGCTGCAGATTCCCTCCTAACAGCAAGCTTTAGGATAGGGTACTGAATTGTAACTTACTTTCGCATAATAATGCGATTTTGTCAAAGAGACTATCTCCCGCAGGGAAGCTGCTACCATCAAATGTTTGCCCTCATTAGACTCCCCTCTGGAAGCGCTTTCACTGCAAGCTGCAGATTCCCTCCTAACAGCAAGCTTTAGGATAGGGTACTGAATTGTAACTTAACTGCGGCTAATATGCCGATATTGGCAAAGAGACTATCTCCCGCAGGGAAGCTGCTACCATCAAATGTTTGCCCTCATTAGACTCCCCTCTGGAAGCACTTTCACTGCAAGCTGCAGATTCCCTCCTAACAGCAAGCTTTAGGATAGGGTACTGAATTGTAACTTACTTTCGCCTAATAATGCGATTTTGGCAAAGAGAGTATCTCCCGCAGGGAAGCTGCTACCATGAAATGTTTGCCCTCGTTAGACTCCCCTCTGGAAGCGCTTTCACTGCAAGCTGCAGATTCCCTCCTAACAGCAAGCTTTAGGATAGGGTACTGAATTGTAACTTACTTTCGCCTAATAATGCGATTTTGGCAAAGAGAGTATCTCCCGCAGGGAAGCTGCTACCATCAAATCTTTGCCCTCGTTAGACTCCCCTCTGGAAGCGCTTTCACTGCAAGCTGCAGATTCCCTCCTAACAGCAAGCTTTAGGATAGGGTACTGAATTGTAACTTACTTTCGCCTAATAATGCGATTTTGGCAAAGAGAGTATCTCCCGCAGGGAAGCTGCTACCATCAAATGTTTGCCCTCATTAGACTCCCCTCTGGAAGCGCTTTCACTGCAAGCTGCAGATTCCCTCCTAACAGCAAGCTTTAGGATAGGGTACCTAATTGTAACTTAACTGCGGCTAATAAGGCGATTTTGGCAAAGAGAGTATCTCCCGCAGGGAAGCTGCTACCATCAAATGTTTGCCCTCATTAGACTCCCCTCTGGAAGCGCTTTCACTGCAAGCTGCAGATTCCCTCCTAACAGCAAGCTTTAGGATAGGGTACTGAATTGTATCTTACTTTCGCCTAATAATGCGATTTTGGCAAAGAGAATATCTCCCACAGGGAAGCTGCTACAATCAAATATTTGCCCTCATTAGACTCCCCTCTGGAAGCGCTTTCACTGCAAGCTGCAGATTCCCTCCTAACAGCAAGCTTTAGGATAGGGTACTGAATTGTAACTTAACTGCGGCGAATAAGGCGATTTTGGCAAAGAGAGTATCTCCCGCAGGGAAGCTGCTACCATCAAATGTTTGCCCTCGTTAGACTCCCCTCTGGAAGCGCTTTCACTGCAAGCTGCAGATTCCCTCCTAACAGCAAGCTTTAGGATAGGGTACTGAATTGTAACTTACTTTCGCCTAATAATGCGATTTTGGTAAAGAGACTATCTCCCGCAGGGAAGCTGCTATCATCAAATGTTTGCCCTCATTAGACTCCCCTCTGGAAGCGCTTTCACTGCAAGCTGCAGATTCCCTCCTAACAGCAGTCTTTAGGATAGTGTACTGAATTGTAACTTACTTTCGCCTAATAATGCGATTTTGGCAAAGAGAGTATCTCCCGCAGGGAAGCTGCTACCATCAAATATTTGCCCTCATTAGACTCCCCTCTGGAAGCGCTTTCACTGCAAGCTGCAGATTCCCTCCTAACAGCAAGCTTTAGGATAGGGTACTGAATTGTAACTTAACTGCTGCTAATAATGCGATTTTGGCAAAGAGACTATCTCCCGCAGGGAAGCTGCTACCATCAAATGTTTGCCCTCATTAGACTCCCCTCTGGAAGCGCTTTCACTGCAAGCTGCAGATTCCCTCCTAACAGCAAGCTGTAGGACACTGTACTGAATTGTAACTTATCTGCGGCTAATAAGGCGATTTTGGCAAAGAGAGTATCTCCCGCAGGGAAGCTGCTACCATCAAATGTTTGCCCTCATTAGACTCCCCTCTGGAAGCGCTTTCACTGCAAGCTGCAGATTCCCTCCTAACAGCAAGCTTTAGGATAGGGTACTGAATTGTATCTTACTTTCGCCTAATAATGCGATTTTGGCAAAGAGAGTATCTCCCACAGGGAAGCTGCTACAATCAAATATTTGCCCTCATTAGACTCCCCTCTGGAAGCGCTTTCACTGCAAGCTGCAGATTCCCTCCTAACAGCAAGCTTTAGGATAGTGTACTGAATTGTAACTTAACTGCGGCGAATAAGGCGATTTTGGCAAAGAGAGTATCTCCCGCAGGGAAGCTGCTACCATCAAATGTTTGCCCTCGTTAGACTCCCCTCTGGAAGCGCTTTCACTGCAAGCTGCAGATTCCCTCCTAACAGCAAGCTTTAGGATAGGGTACTGAATTGTAACTTACTTTCGCCTAATAATGCGATTTTGGCAAAGAGAGTATCTCCCGCAGGGAAGCTGCTATCATCAAATGTTTGCCCTCATTAGACTCCCCTCTGGAAGCGCTTTCACTGCAAGCTGCAGATTCCCTCCTAACAGCAAGCTTTAGGATAGGGTACTGAATTGTAACTTACTTTCGCCTAATAATGCGATTTTGGCAAAGAGAGTATCTCCCGCAGGGAAGCTGCTACCATGAAATGTTTGCCCTCGTTAGACTCCCCTCTGGAAGCGCTTTCACTGCAAGCTGCAGATTCCCTCCTAACAGCAAGCTTTAGGATAGGGTACTGAATTGTAACTTACTTTCGCATAATAATGCGATTTTGTCAAAGAGACTATCTCCCGCAGGGAAGCTGCTACCATCAAATGTTTGCCCTCATTAGACTCCCCTCTGGAAGCGCTTTCACTGCAAGCTGCAGATTCCCTCCTAACAGCAAGCTTTAGGATAGGGTACTGAATTGTAACTTAACTGCGGCTAATATGCCGATATTGGCAAAGAGACTATCTCCCGCAGGGAAGCTGCTACCATCAAATGTTTGCCCTCATTAGACTCCCCTCTGGAAGCACTTTCACTGCAAGCTGCAGATTCCCTCCTAACAGCAAGCTTTAGGATAGGGTACTGAATTGTAACTTACTTTCGCCTAATAATGCGATTTTGGCAAAGAGAGTATCTCCCGCAGGGAAGCTGCTACCATGAAATGTTTGCCCTCGTTAGACTCCCCTCTGGAAGCGCTTTCACTGCAAGCTGCAGATTCCCTCCTAACAGCAAGCTTTAGGATAGGGTACTGAATTGTAACTTACTTTCGCCTAATAATGCGATTTTGGCAAAGAGAGTATCTCCCGCAGGGAAGCTGCTACCATCAAATCTTTGCCCTCGTTAGACTCCCCTCTGGAAGCGCTTTCACTGCAAGCTGCAGATTCCCTCCTAACAGCAAGCTTTAGGATAGCGTACTGAATTGTAACTTACTTTCGCCTAATAATGCGATTTTGGCAAAGAGAGTATCTCCCGCAGGGAAGCTGCTACCATCAAATGTTTGCCCTCATTAGACTCCCCTCTGGAAGCGCTTTCACTGCAAGCTGCAGATTCCCTCCTAACAGCAAGCTTTAGGATAGGGTACCTAATTGTAGCTTAACTGCGGCTAATAAGGCGATTTTGGCAAAGAGAGTATCTCCCGCAGGGAAGCTGCTACCATCAAATGTTTGCCCTCATTAGACTCCCCTCTGGAAGCGCTTTCACTGCAAGCTGCAGATTCCCTCCTAACAGCAAGCTTTAGGATAGGGTACTGAATTGTATCTTACTTTCGCCTAATAATGCGATTTTGGCAAAGAGAGTATCTCCCACAGGGAAGCTGCTACAATCAAATATTTGCCCTCATTAGACTCCCCTCTGGAAGCGCTTTCACTGCAAGCTGCAGATTCCCTCCTAAGAGCAAGCTTTAGGATAGGGTACTGAATTGTAACTTAACTGCGGCGAATAAGGCGATTTTGGCAAAGAGAGTATCTCCCGCAGGGAAGCTGCTACCATCAAATGTTTGCCCTCGTTAGACTCCCCTCTGGAAGCGCTTTCACTGCAAGCTGCAGATTCCCTCCTAACAGCAAGCTTTAGGATAGGGTACTGAATTGTAACTTAACTGCGGCTAATAAGCAGATTTTGGCAAAGAGACTATCTCCCGCAGGGAAGCTGCTACCATCAAATGTTTGCCCTCATTAGACTCCCCTCTGGAAGCGCTTTCACTGCAAGCTGCAGATTCCCTCCTAACAGCAATCTTTAGGATAGGGTACTGAATTGTAACTTACTTTCGCCTAATAATGCGATTTTGGCAAAGAGAGTATCTCCTGCAGGGAAGCTGCTACCATGAAATGTTTGCCGTCGTTAGACTCCCCTCTGGAAGCGCTTTCACTGCAAGCTGCAGATTCCCTCCTAACAGCAAGCTTTAGGATAGGGTACTGAATTGTAACTTACTTTCGCATAATAATGCGATTTTGTCAAAGAGACTATCTCCCGCAGGGAAGCTGCTACCATCAAATGTTTGCCCTCATTAGACTCCCCTCTGGAAGCGCTTTCACTGCAAGCTGCAGATTCCCTCCTAACAGCAAGCTTTAGGATAGGGTACTGAATTGTAACTTAACTGCGGCTAATATGCCGATATTGGCAAAGAGACTATCTCCCGCAGGGAAGCTGCTACCATCAAATGTTTGCCCTCATTAGACTCCCCTCTGGAAGCACTTTCACTGCAAGCTGCAGATTCCCTCCTAACAGCAAGCTTTAGGATAGGGTACTGAATTGTAACTTACTTTCGCCTAATAATGCGATTTTGGCAAAGAGAGTATCTCCCGCAGGGAAGCTGCTACCATGAAATGTTTGCCCTCGTTAGACTCCCCTCTGGAAGCGCTTTCACTGCAAGCTGCAGATTCCCTCCTAACAGCAAGCTTTAGGATAGGGTACTGAATTGTAACTTACTTTCGCCTAATAATGCGATTTTGGCAAAGAGAGTATCTCCCGCAGGGAAGCTGCTACCATCAAATCTTTGCCCTCGTTAGACTACCCTCTGGAAGCGCTTTCACTGCAAGCTGCAGATTCCCTCCTAACAGCAAGCTTTAGGATAGGGTACTGAATTGTAACTTACTTTCGCCTAATAATGCGATTTTGGCAAAGAGAGTATCTCCCGCAGGGAAGCTGCTACCATCAAATGTTTGCCCTCATTAGACTCCCCTCTGGAAGCGCTTTCACTGCAAGCTGCAGATTCCCTCCTAACAGCAAGCTTTAGGATAGGGTACCTAATTGTAACTTAACTGCGGCTAATAAGGCGATTTTGGCAAAGAGAGTATCTCCCGCAGGGAAGCTGCTACCATCAAATGTTTGCCCTCATTAGACTCCCCTCTGGAAGCGCTTTCACTGCAAGCTGCAGATTCCCTCCTAACAGCAAGCTTTAGGATAGGGTACTGAATTGTATCTTACTTTCGCCTAATAATGCGATTTTGGCAAAGAGAATATCTCCCACAGGGAAGCTGCTACAATCAAATATTTGCCCTCATTAGACTCCCCTCTGGAAGCGCTTTCACTGCAAGCTGCAGATTCCCTCCTAACAGCAAGCTTTAGGATAGGGTACTGAATTGTAACTTAACTGCGGCGAATAAGGCGATTTTGGCAAAGAGAGTATCTCCCGCAGGGAAGCTGCTACCATCAAATGTTTGCCCTCGTTAGACTCCCCTCTGGAAGCGCTTTCACTGCAAGCTGCAGATTCCCTCCTAACAGCAAGCTTTAGGATAGGGTACTGAATTGTAACTTACTTTCGCCTAATAATGCGATTTTGGAAAAGAGACTATCTCCCGCAGGGAAGCTGCTATCATCAAATGTTTGCCCTCATTAGACTCCCCTCTGGAAGCGCTTTCACTGCAAGCTGCAGATTCCCTCCTAACAGCAGTCTTTAGGATAGTGTACTGAATTGTAACTTACTTTCGCCTAATAATGCGATTTTGGCAAAGAGAGTATCTCCCGCAGGGAAGCTGCTACCATCAAATATTTGCCCTCATTAGACTCCCCTCTGGAAGCGCTTTCACTGCAAGCTGCAGATTCCCTCCTAACAGCAAGCTTTAGGATAGGGTACTGAATTGTAACTTAACTGCTGCTAATAATGCGATTTTGGCAAAGAGACTATCTCCCGCAGGGAAGCTGCTACCATCAAATGTTTGCCCTCATTAGACTCCCCTCTGGAAGCGCTTTCACTGCAAGCTGCAGATTCCCTCCTAACAGCAAGCTGTAGGACACTGTACTGAATTGTAACTTATCTGCGGCTAATAAGGCGATTTTGGCAAAGAGAGTATCTCCCGCAGGGAAGCTGCTACCATCAAATGTTTGCCCTCATTAGACTCCCCTCTGGAAGCGCTTTCACTGCAAGCTGCAGATTCCCTCCTAACAGCAAGCTTTAGGATAGGGTACTGAATTGTATCTTACTTTCGCCTAATAATGCGATTTTGGCAAAGAGAGTATCTCCCACAGGGAAGCTGCTACAATCAAATATTTGCCCTCATTAGACTCCCCTCTGGAAGCGCTTTCACTGCAAGCTGCAGATTCCCTCCTAACAGCAAGCTTTAGGATAGGGTACTGAATTGTAACTTAACTGCGGCGAATAAGGCGATTTTGGCAAAGAGAGTATCTCCCGCAGGGAAGCTGCTACCATCAAATGTTTGCCCTCGTTAGACTCCCCTCTGGAAGCGCTTTCACTGCAAGCTGCAGATTCCCTCCTAACAGCAAGCTTTAGGATAGGGTACTGAATTGTAACTTAACTGCGGCGAATAAGGCGATTTTGGCAAAGAGAGTATCTCCCGCAGGGAAGCTGCTATCATCAAATGTTTGCCCTCATTAGACTCCCCTCTGGAAGCGCTTTCACTGCAAGCTGCAGATTCCCTCCTAACAGCAAGCTTTAGGATAGGGTACTGAATTGTAACTTACTTTCGCCTAATAATGCGATTTTGGCAAAGAGAGTATCTCCCGCAGGGAAGCTGCTACCATCAAATCTTTGCCCTCGTTAGACTCCCCTCTGGAAGCGCTTTCACTGCAAGCTGCAGATTCCCTCCTAACAGCAAGCTTTAGGATAGGGTACTGAATTGTAACTTACTTTCGCATAATAATGCGATTTTGTCAAAGAGACTATCTCCCGCAGGGAAGCTGCTACCATCAAATGTTTGCCCTCATTAGACTCCCCTCTGGAAGCGCTTTCACTGCAAGCTGCAGATTCCCTCCTAACAGCAAGCTTTAGGATAGGGTACTGAATTGTAACTTAACTGCGGCTAATATGCCGATATTGGCAAAGAGACTATCTCCCGCAGGGAAGCTGCTACCATCAAATGTTTGCCCTCATTAGACTCCCCTCTGGAAGCACTTTCACTGCAAGCTGCAGATTCCCTCCTAACAGCAAGCTTTAGGATAGGGTACTGAATTGTAACTTACTTTCGCCTAATAATGCGATTTTGGCAAAGAGAGTATCTCCCGCAGGGAAGCTGCTACCATGAAATGTTTGCCCTCGTTAGACTCCCCTCTGGAAGCGCTTTCACTGCAAGCTGCAGATTCCCTCCTAACAGCAAGCTTTAGGATAGGGTACTGAATTGTAACTTACTTTCGCCTAATAATGCGATTTTGGCAAAGAGAGTATCTCCCGCAGGGAAGCTGCTACCATCAAATCTTTGCCCTCGTTAGACTCCCCTCTGGAAGCGCTTTCACTGCAAGCTGCAGATTCCCTCCTAACAGCAAGCTTTAGGATAGCGTACTGAATTGTAACTTACTTTCGCCTAATAATGCGATTTTGGCAAAGAGAGTATCTCCCGCAGGGAAGCTGCTACCATCAAATGTTTGCCCTCATTAGACTCCCCTCTGGAAGCGCTTTCACTGCAAGCTGCAGATTCCCTCCTAACAGCAAGCTTTAGGATAGGGTACCTAATTGTAGCTTAACTGCGGCTAATAAGGCGATTTTGGCAAAGAGAGTATCTCCCGCAGGGAAGCTGCTACCATCAAATGTTTGCCCTCATTAGACTCCCCTCTGGAAGCGCTTTCACTGCAAGCTGCAGATTCCCTCCTAACAGCAAGCTTTAGGATAGGGTACTGAATTGTATCTTACTTTCGCCTAATAATGCGATTTTGGCAAAGAGAGTATCTCCCACAGGGAAGCTGCTACAATCAAATATTTGCCCTCATTAGACTCCCCTCTGGAAGCGCTTTCACTGCAAGCTGCAGATTCCCTCCTAAGAGCAAGCTTTAGGATAGGGTACTGAATTGTAACTTAACTGCGGCGAATAAGGCGATTTTGGCAAAGAGAGTATCTCCCGCAGGGAAGCTGCTACCATCAAATGTTTGCCCTCGTTAGACTCCCCTCTGGAAGCGCTTTCACTGCAAGCTGCAGATTCCCTCCTAACAGCAAGCTTTAGGATAGGGTACTGAATTGTAACTTAACTGCGGCTAATAAGCAGATTTTGGCAAAGAGACTATCTACCGCAGGGAAGCTGCTACCATCAAATGTTTGCCCTCATTAGACTCCCCTCTGGAAGCGCTTTCACTGCAAGCTGCAGATTCCCTCCTAACAGCAATCTTTAGGATAGGGTACTGAATTGTAACTTACTTTCGCCTAATAATGCGATTTTGGCAAAGAGAGTATCTCCTGCAGGGAAGCTGCTACCATGAAATGTTTGCCGTCGTTAGACTCCCCTCTGGAAGCGCTTTCACTGCAAGCTGCAGATTCCCTCCTAACAGCAAGCTTTAGGATAGGGTACTGAATTGTAACTTAACTGCGGCTAATATGCCGATATTGGCAAAGAGACTATCTCCCGCAGGGAAGCTGCTACCATCAAATGTTTGCCCTCATTAGACTCCCCTCTGGAAGCACTTTCACTGCAAGCTGCAGATTCCCTCCTAACAGCAAGCTTTAGGATAGGGTACTGAATTGTAACTTACTTTCGCCTAATAATGCGATTTTGGCAAAGAGAGTATCTCCCGCAGGGAAGCTGCTACCATGAAATGTTTGCCCTCGTTAGACTCCCCTCTGGAAGCGCTTTCACTGCAAGCTGCAGATTCCCTCCTAACAGCAAGCTTTAGGATAGGGTACTGAATTGTAACTTACTTTCGCCTAATAATGCGATTTTGGCAAAGAGAGTATCTCCCGCAGGGAAGCTGCTACCATCAAATCTTTGCCCTCGTTAGACTCCCCTCTGGAAGCGCTTTCACTGCAAGCTGCAGATTCCCTCCTAACAGCAAGCTTTAGGATAGGGTACTGAATTGTAACTTACTTTCGCCTAATAATGCGATTTTGGCAAAGAGAGTATCTCCCGCAGGGAAGCTGCTACCATCAAATGTTTGCCCTCATTAGACTCCCCTCTGGAAGCGCTTTCACTGCAAGCTGCAGATTCCCTCCTAACAGCAAGCTTTAGGATAGGGTACCTAATTGTAACTTAACTGCGGCTAATAAGGCGATTTTGGCAAAGAGAGTATCTCCCGCAGGGAAGCTGCTACCATCAAGTGTTTGCCCTCATTAGACTCCCCTCTGGAAGCGCTTTCACTGCAAGCTGCAGATTCCCTCCTAACAGCAAGCTTTAGGATAGGGTACTGAATTGTATCTTACTTTCGCCTAATAATGCGATTTTGGCAAAGAGAATATCTCCCACAGGGAAGCTGCTACAATCAAATATTTGCCCTCATTAGACTCCCCTCTGGAAGCGCTTTCACTGCAAGCTGCAGATTCCCTCCTAACAGCAAGCTTTAGGATAGGGTACTGAATTGTAACTTAACTGCGGCGAATAAGGCGATTTTGGCAAAGAGAGTATCTCCCGCAGGGAAGCTGCTACCATCAAATGTTTGCCCTCGTTAGACTCCCCTCTGGAAGCGCTTTCACTGCAAGCTGCAGATTCCCTCCTAACAGCAAGCTTTAGGATAGGGTACTGAATTGTAACTTACTTTCGCCTAATAATGCGATTTTGGAAAAGAGACTATCTCCCGCAGGGAAGCTGCTATCATCAAATGTTTGCCCTCATTAGACTCCCCTCTGGAAGCGCTTTCACTGCAAGCTGCAGATTCCCTCCTAACAGCAGTCTTTAGGATAGTGTACTGAATTGTAACTTACTTTCGCCTAATAATGCGATTTTGGCAAAGAGAGTATCTCCCGCAGGGAAGCTGCTACCATCAAATATTTGCCCTCATTAGACTCCCCTCTGGAAGCGCTTTCACTGCAAGCTGCAGATTCCCTCCTAACAGCAAGCTTTAGGATAGGGTACTGAATTGTAACTTAACTGCTGCTAATAATGCGATTTTGGCAAAGAGACTATCTCCCGCAGGGAAGCTGCTACCATCAAATGTTTGCCCTCATTAGACTCCCCTCTGGAAGCGCTTTCACTGCAAGCTGCAGATTCCCTCCTAACAGCAAGCTTTAGGATAGGGTACTGAATTGTATCTTACTTTCGCCTAATAATGCGATTTTGGCAAAGAGAGTATCTCCCACAGGGAAGCTGCTACAATCAAATATTTGCCCTCATTAGACTCCCCTCTGGAAGCGCTTTCACTGCAAGCTGCAGATTCCCTCCTAACAGCAAGCTTTAGGATAGGGTACTGAATTGTAACTTAACTGCGGCGAATAAGGCGATTTTGGCAAAGAGAGTATCTCCCGCAGGGAAGCTGCTACCATCAAATGTTTGCCCTCGTTAGACTCCCCTCTGGAAGCGCTTTCACTGCAAGCTGCAGATTCCCTCCTAACAGCAAGCTTTAGGATAGGGTACTGAATTGTAACTTACTTTCGCCTAATAATGCGATTTTGGCAAAGAGAGTATCTCCCGCAGGGAAGCTGCTATCATCAAATGTTTGCCCTCATTAGACTCCCCTCTGGAAGCGCTTTCACTGCAAGCTGCAGATTCCCTCCTAACAGCAAGCTTTAGGATAGGGTACTGAATTGTAACTTACTTTCGCCTAATAATGCGATTTTGGCAAAGAGAGTATCTCCCGCAGGGAAGCTGCTACCATCAAATCTTTGCCCTCGTTAGACTCCCCTCTGGAAGCGCTTTCACTGCAAGCTGCAGATTCCCTCCTAACAGCAAGCTTTAGGATAGGGTACTGAATTGTAACTTACTTTCGCATAATAATGCGATTTTGTCAAAGAGACTATCTCCCGCAGGGAAGCTGCTACCATCAAATGTTTGCCCTCATTAGACTCCCCTCTGGAAGCGCTTTCACTGCAAGCTGCAGATTCCCTCCTAACAGCAAGCTTTAGGATAGGGTACTGAATTGTAACTTAACTGCGGCTAATATGCCGATATTGGCAAAGAGACTATCTCCCGCAGGGAAGCTGCTACCATCAAATGTTTGCCCTCATTAGACTCCCCTCTGGAAGCACTTTCACTGCAAGCTGCAGATTCCCTCCTAACAGCAAGCTTTAGGATAGGGTACTGAATTGTAACTTACTTTCGCCTAATAATGCGATTTTGGCAAAGAGAGTATCTCCCGCAGGGAAGCTGCTACCATGAAATGTTTGCCCTCGTTAGACTCCCCTCTGGAAGCGCTTTCACTGCAAGCTGCAGATTCCCTCCTAACAGCAAGCTTTAGGATAGGGTACTGAATTGTAACTTACTTTCGCCTAATAATGCGATTTTGGCAAAGAGAGTATCTCCCGCAGGGAAGCTGCTACCATCAAATCTTTGCCCTCGTTAGACTCCCCTCTGGAAGCGCTTTCACTGCAAGCTGCAGATTCCCTCCTAACAGCAAGCTTTAGGATAGCGTACTGAATTGTAACTTACTTTCGCCTAATAATGCGATTTTGGCAAAGAGAGTATCTCCCGCAGGGAAGCTGCTACCATCAAATGTTTGCCCTCATTAGACTCCCCTCTGGAAGCGCTTTCACTGCAAGCTGCAGATTCCCTCCTAACAGCAAGCTTTAGGATAGGGTACCTAATTGTAGCTTAACTGCGGCTAATAAGGCGATTTTGGCAAAGAGAGTATCTCCCGCAGGGAAGCTGCTACCATCAAATGTTTGCCCTCATTAGACTCCCCTCTGGAAGCGCTTTCACTGCAAGCTGCAGATTCCCTCCTAACAGCAAGCTTTAGGATAGGGTACTGAATTGTATCTTACTTTCGCCTAATAATGCGATTTTGGCAAAGAGAGTATCTCCCACAGGGAAGCTGCTACAATCAAATATTTGCCCTCATTAGACTCCCCTCTGGAAGCGCTTTCACTGCAAGCTGCAGATTCCCTCCTAAGAGCAAGCTTTAGGATAGGGTACTGAATTGTAACTTAACTGCGGCGAATAAGGCGATTTTGGCAAAGAGAGTATCTCCCGCAGGGAAGCTGCTACCATCAAATGTTTGCCCTCGTTAGACTCCCCTCTGGAAGCGCTTTCACTGCAAGCTGCAGATTCCCTCCTAACAGCAAGCTTTAGGATAGGGTACTGAATTGTAACTTAACTGCGGCTAATAAGCAGATTTTGGCAAAGAGACTATCTCCCGCAGGGAAGCTGCTACCATCAAATGTTTGCCCTCATTAGACTCCCCTCTGGAAGCGCTTTCACTGCAAGCTGCAGATTCCCTCCTAACAGCAATCTTTAGGATAGGGTACTGAATTGTAACTTACTTTCGCCTAATAATGCGATTTAGGCAAAGAGAGTATCTCCTGCAGGGAAGCTGCTACCATGAAATGTTTGCCGTCGTTAGACTCCCCTCTGGAAGCGCTTTCACTGCAAGCTGCAGATTCCCTCCTAACAGCAAGCTTTAGGATAGGGTACTGAATTGTAACTTACTTTCGCCTAATAATGCGATTTTGGCAAAGAGAGTATCTCCCGCAGGGAAGCTGCTACCATCAAATGTTTGCCCTCATTAGACTCCCCTCTGGAAGCGCTTTCACTGCAAGCTGCAGATTCCCTCCTAACAGCAAGCTTTAGGATAGGGTACTGAATTGTAACTTACTTTCGCCTAATAATGCGATTTTGTCAAAGAGAGTATCTCCCGCAGGGAAGCTGCTACCATCAAATCTTTGCCCTCATTAGACTCCCCTCTGGAAGCGCTTTCTCTGCAAGCTGCAGATTCCCTCCTAACAGCAAGCTTTAGGATAGGGTACTGAATTGTAACTTACTTTCGCCTAATAATGCAATTTTGGCAAAGAGAGTATCTCCCGTAGGGAAGCTGCTACCATCAAATATTTGCCCTCGTTAGACTCCCCTCTGGAAGCGCTTTCACTGCAAGCTGCAGATTCCCTCCTAACAGCAAGCTTTAGGATAGGGTACTGAATTGTAACTTACTTTCGCCTAATAATGCGATTTTGGCAAAGAGAGTATCTCCCGCAGGGAAGCTGCTACCATCAAATGTTTGCCCTCGTTAGACTCCCCTCTGGAAGCGCTTTCACTGCAAGCTGCAGATTCCCTCCTAACAGCAAGCTTTAGGATAGGGTACTGAATTGTAACTTACTTTCGCCTAATAATGCGATTTTGTCAAAGAGAGTATCTCCCGCAGGGAAGCTGCTACCATCAAATGTTTGCCCTCATTAGACTCCCCTCTGGAAGCGCTTTCTCTGCAAGCTGCAGATTCCCTCCTAACAGCAAGCTTTAGGATAGGGTACTGAATTGTAACTTACTTTCGCCTAATAATGCAATTTTGGCAAAGAGAGTATCTCCCGTAGGGAAGCTGCTACCATCAAATATTTGCCCTCGTTAGACTCCCCTCTGGAAGCGCTTTCACTGCAAGCTGCAGATTCCCTCCTAACAGCAAGCTTTAGGATAGGGTACTGAATTGTAACTTACTTTCGCCTAATAATGCGATTTTGGCAAAGAGAGTATCTCCCGCAGGGAAGCTGCTACCATCAAATGTTTGCCCTCATTAGACTCCCCTCTGGAAGCGCTTTCTCTGCAAGCTGCAGATTCCCTCCTAACAGCAAGCTTTAGGATAGGGTACTGAATTGTAACTTACTTTCGCCTAATAATGCAATTTTGGCAAAGAGAGTATCTCCCGTAGGGAAGCTGCTACCATCAAATATTTGCCCTCGTTAGACTCCCCTCTGGAAGCGCTTTCACTGCAAGCTGCAGATTCCCTCCTAACAGCAAGCTTTAGGATAGGGTACTGAATTGTAACTTACTTTCGCCTAATAATGCGATTTTGGCAAAGAGAGTATCTCCCGCAGGGAAGCTGCTACCATCAAATGTTTGCCCTCATTAGACTCCCCTCTGGAAGCGCTTTCACTGCAAGCTGCAGATTCCCTCCTAACAGCAAGCTTTAGGATAAGGTACTGAATTGTAACTTAACTGCGGCTAATATGCCGATATTGGCAAAGAGACTATCTCCCGCAGGGAAGCTGCTACCATCAAATGTTTGCCCTCGTGAGACTCCCCTCTGGAAGCGCTTTCACTGCAAGCTGCAGATTCCCTCCTAACAGCAAGCTTTAGGATAGGGTACTGAATTGTAACTTACTTTCGCCTAATAATGCAATTTTGGCAAAGAGACTATCTCCCGCAGGGAAGCTGCTACCATCAAATGTTTGCCCTCGTTAGACTCCCCTCTGGAAGCGCTTTCACTGCAAGCTGCAGATTCCTTCCTAACAGCAAGCTTTAGGATAGGGTACTGAATTGTAACGCACTTTCGCCTAATAATGCGATTTTGGCAAAGAGAGTATCTCCCGCAGGGAAGCTGCTACCATCAAATGTTTGCCCTCGTTAGACTCCCCTCTGGAAGAGCTTTCACTGCAAGCTGCAGATTCCCTCCTAACAGCAAGCTTTAGGATAGGGTACTGAATTGTAACTTACTTTCGCCTAATAATGCGATTTTGGCAAAGAGAGTATCTCCCGCAGGGAAGCTGCTACCATCAAATCTTTGCCCTCGTTAGACTCCCCTCTGGAAGCGCTTTCACTGCAAGCTGCAGATTCCCTCCTAACAGCAAGCTTTAGGATAGGGTACTGAATTGTAACTTACTTTCGCCTAATAATGCGATATTGGCAAAGAGAATATCTCCCGCAGGGAAGCTGCTACCATCAAATGTTTGCCCTCATTAGACTCCCCTCTGGAAGCGCTTTCACTGCAAGCTGCAGATTCCCTCCTAACAGCAAGCTTTAGGATAGGGTACTGAATTGTAACTTACTTTCGCCTAATAATGCGATTTTGGCAAAGAGACTATCTCCCGCAGGGAAGCTGCTACCATCAAATGTTTGCCCTCATTAGACTCCCCTCTGGAAGCGCTTTCACTGCAAGCTGCAGATTCCCTCCTAACAGCAAGCTTTAGGATAGGGTACTGAATTGTAACTTACTTTCGCCTAATAATGCGATTTTGGCAAAGAGAGTATCTCCCGCAGGGAAGCTGCTACCATCAAATGTTTGCCCTCATTAGACTCCCCTCTGGAAGCGCTTTCACTGCAAGCTGCAGATTCCCTCCTAACAGCAAGCTTTAGGATAGTGTACTGAATTGTATCTTACTTTCGACTAATAATGCGATTTTGGCAAAGAGAGTATCTCCCGCAGGGAAGCTGCTACCATCAAATATTTGCCCTCGTTAGACTCCCCTCTGGAAGCGCTTTCACTGCAAGCTGCAGATTCCCTCCTAACAGCAAGCTTTAGGATAGTGTACTGAATTGTAACTTAACTGCGGCTAATATGCCGATATTTGCAAAGAGACTATCTCCCGCAGGGAAGCTGCTACCATCAAATGTTTGCCCTCGTGAGACTCCCCTCTGGAAGCGCTTTCACTGCAAGCTGCAGATTCCCTCCTAACAGCAAGCTTTAGGATAGGGTACTGAATTGTAACTTACTTTCGCCTAATAATGCAATTTTGGCAAAGAGACTATCTCCCGCAGGGAAGCTGCTACCATCAAATGTTTGCCCTCGTTAGACTCCCCTCTGGAAGCGCTTTCACTGCAAGCTGCAGATTCCTTCCTAACAGCAAGCTTTAGGATAGGGTACTGAATTGTAACGCACTTTCGCCTAATAATGCGATTTTGGCAAAGAGAGTATCTCCCGCAGGGAAGCTGCTACCATCAAATCTTTGCCCTCGTTAGACTCCCCTCTGGAAGAGCTTTCACTGCAAGCTGCAGATTCCCTCCTAACAGCAAGCTTTAGGATAGGGTACTGAATTGTAACTTACTTTCGCCTAATAATGCGATTTTGGCAAAGAGAGTATCTCCCGCAGGGAAGCTGCTACCATCAAATCTTTGCCCTCGTTAGACTCCCCTCTGGAAGCGCTTTCACTGCAAGCTGCAGATTCCCTCCTAACAGCAAGCTTTAGGATAGGGTACTGAATTGTAACTTACTTTCGCCTAATAATGCGATATTGGCAAAGAGAATATCTCCCGCAGGGAAGCTGCTACCATCAAATGTTTGCCCTCATTAGACTCCCCTCTGGAAGCGCTTTCACTGCAAGCTGCAGATTCCCTCCTAACAGCAAGCTTTAGGATAGGGTACTGAATTGTAACTTACTTTCGCCTAATAATGCGATTTTGGCAAAGAGAGTATCTCCCGCAGGGAAGCTGCTACCATCAAATGTTTGCCCTCATTAGACTCCCCTCTGGAAGCGCTTTCACTGCAAGCTGCAGATTCCCTCCTAACAGCAAGCTTTAGGATAGGGTACCTAATTGTAACTTAACTGCGGCTAATAAGGCGATTTTGGCAAAGAGAGTATCTCCCGCAGGGAACCTGCTACCATCAAATGTTTGCCCTCATTAGACTCCCCTCTGGAAGCGCTTTCACTGCAAGCTGCAGATTCCCTCCTAACAGCAAGCTTTAGGATAGTGTACTGAATTGTATCTTACTTTCGACTAATAATGCGATTTTGGCAAAGAGAGTATCTCCCGCAGGGAAGCTGCTACAATCAAATATTTGCCCTCATTAGACTCCCCTCTGGAAGCGCTTTCACTGCAAGCTGCAGATTCCCTCCTAACAGCAAGCTTTAGAATAGGGTACTGAATTGTAACTTAACTGCGAGGAATAAGGCGATTTTGGCAAAGAGAGTATCTCCCGCAGGGAAGCTGCTACCATCAAATGTTTGCCCTCGTTAGACTCCCCTCTGGAAGCGCTTTCACTGCAAGCTGCAGATTCCCTCCTAACAGCAAGCTTTAGGATAGGGTACTGAATTGTAACTTACTTTCGCCTAATAATGCGATTTTGGCAAAGAGAGTATCTCCCGCAGGGAAGCTTCTACCATCAAATGTTTGCCCTCATTAGACTCCCCTCTGGAAGCGTTTTCACTGCAAGCTGCAGATTCCCTCCTAACAGCAAGCTTTAGGATAGGGTACTGAATTGTGTCTTAACTGCGGCTAATAAGGCGATTTTGGCAAAGAGAGCATCTCCCGCAGGGAAGCTGCTACCATCAAATGTTTGCCCTCATTAGACTCCCCTCTGGAAGCGCTTTCACTGCAAGCTGCAGATTCCCTCCTAACAGCAAGCTTTAAGATAGGATACTGAATTGTAACTTACTTTCGCCTAATAATGCGATTTTGGCAAAGAGAGTATCTCCCGCAGGGAAGCTGCTACCATCAAATATTTGCCCTCGTTAGACTCCCCTCTGGAAGCGCTTTCACTGCAAGCTGCAGATTCCCTCCTAACAGCAATCTTTAGGATAGGGTACTGAATTGTAACTTAACTGCAGCTAATAAGGCGATTTTGGCAAAGAGACTATCTCCCGCAGGGAAGCTGCTACCATCAAATGTTTGCCCTCATTAGACTCCCCTCTGGAAGCGCTTTCACTACAAGCTGCAGATTCCTTCCTAACAGCAAGCTTTAGGATAGGGTACTGAATTGTAACTTACTTTCGCCTAATAATGCGATTTTGGCAAAGAGAGTATCTCCCGCAGGGAAGCTGCTACCATCAAATCTTTGCCCTCGTTAGACTCCCCTCTGGAAGCGCTTTCACTGCAAGCTGCAGATTCCCTCCTAACAGCAAGCTTTAGGATAGGGTACTGAATTGTAACTTACTTTCGCCTAATAATGCGATTTTGGCAAAGAGACTATCTCCCGCAGGGAAGCTGCTACCATCAAATGTTTGCCCTCATTAGACTCCCCTCTGGAAGCGCTTTCACTGCAAGCTGCAGATTCCCTCCTAACAGCAAGCTTTAGGATAGGGTACTGAATTGTAACTTAACTGCGGCTAATAAGGCGATTTTGGCAAAGAGAGTATCTCCCGCAGGGAAGCTGCTACCATAAAATGTTTGCCCTCGATAGACTCCCCTCTGGAAGCGCTTTCACTTCAAGCTGCAGATTCCCTCCTAACAGCAAGCTTTAGGATAGGGTACTGAATTGTAACTTACTTTCGCCTAATAATGCGATTTTGGCAAAGAGAGTATCTCCCGCAGGGAAGCTGCTACCATCAAATGTTTGCCCTCATTAGACTCCCCTCTGGAAGCGCTTTCACTGCAAGCAGCATATTCCCTCCTAACAGCAAGCTTTAGGATAGGGTACTGAATTGTAACTTACTTTTGCCTAATAATGCGATTTTGGCAAAGAGACTATCTCCCGCAGGGAAGCTGCTACCATCAAATGTTTGCCCTCATTAGACTCCTCTCTGGAAGCGCTTTCACTGCAAGCTGCAGATTCCCTCCTAACAGCAAACTTTAGGGTAGGGTACTGAATTGTAACTTACTTTTGCCTAATAATGAGATTTTGGCAAAGAGAGTATCTCCCGCAGGGAAGCTGCTACCATCAAATGTTTGCCCTCATTAGACTCCCCTCTGGAAGCGCTTTCACTGCAAGCTGCAGATTCCCTCCTAACAGCAAGCTTTAGGATAGGGTACTGAATTGTAATTTGACTGCGGCTCATAAGGCGATTTTGGCAAAGAGAGTATCTCCCGCAGGGAACCTGCTACCATCAAATGTTTGCCCTCATTAGACTCCCCTATGGAAGCGCGTTCACTGCAACCTGCAGATTCCCTCCTAACAGCAAGCTTTAGGATAGGGTACTGAATTGTAACTTACTTTCGCCTAATAATGCGATTTTGGCAAAGAGAGTATCTCCCGCAGGTAAGCTGCTACCATCAAATGTTTGCCCTTATTAGACTCCCCTCTGGAAGCGCTTTCACTGCAATCTGCAGATTCCCTCCTAACAGCAAGCTTTAGGATAGGGTACTGAATTGTAACTTACTTTCGCCTAATAATGCGATTTTGGCAAAGAGAGTATCTCCCGCAGGGAAGCTGCTACCATCAAATGTTTGCCCTCATTAGACTCCCCTCTGAAAGCGCTTTCACTGCAAGCTGCAGATTCCCTCCTAACAGCAAGCTTTAGGATAGGGTACTGAATTGTATGTTAAGTGCGGCTCATAAGGCGATTTTGGCAAAGAGAATATCTCCCGCAGGGAAGCTGCTACCATAAAATGTGTGCCCTCATTGGACTCCCCTCTGGAAGCGCTTTCACTGCAAGCGGCAGATTCCCACCTAACAGCAAGCTTTAGGATAGGGTACTGAATTGTATGTTAAGTGCGGCTCATAAGGCGATTTTGGCAAAGAGAATATCTCCCGCAGGGAAGCTACTACCATCAAATGTTTGCCCTCATTACACTCCCCTCTGGAAGCGCTTTCACTGCAAGCTGCAGATTCCCTCCTAACAGCAAGCTTTAGGATAGGGTACAGAATTGTAACTTACTTTCGCCTAATAATGCGATATTGGCAAAGAGAATATCTCCCGCAGGGAACTCCTACGATCAAATGTTTGCCCTCATTAGACTCCCCTCTGGAAGCGCTTTCACTGCAAGCTGCAGATTCCCTCCTAACAGCAAGCTTTAGCATGGTGTACTGAAATGTAACTTAACTTCGGCGAATAATGCGATTTTGGCAAAGAGAGTATCTCCCGCAGGGAAGCTGCTACCATCAAATGTTTGCCCTCATTAGACTCCCCTCTGGAAGCGCTTTCACTGCAAGCTGCAGATTCCCTCCTAACAGCAAGCTTTAGGATAGGGTACTGAATTGTAACTTACTTTCGCCTAATAATGCGATTTTGGCAAAGAGACTATCTCCCGCAGGGAAGCTGCTACCATCAAATGTTTGCCCTCATTAGGCTCCCCTCTGGAAGCGCTTTCACTGCAAGCAGCATATTCCCTCCTAACAGCAAGCTTTAGGATAGGGTACTGAATTGTAACTTACTTTTGCCTAATAATGCGATTTTGGTAAAGAGAGTATCTCCCGCAGGGAAGCTGCTACCATCAAATGTTTGCCCTCATTAGACTCCCCTCTGGAAGCGCTTTCACTGCAAGCTGCAGATTCCCTCCTAACAGCAAACTTTAGGAGAGGGTACTGAATTGTAACTTACTTTCGCCTAATAATGCGATTTTGGCAAAGAGAGTATCTCCCGCAGGGAAGCTGCTACCATCAAATGTTTGCCCTCGTTAGACTCCCCTCTGGAAGCGCTTTCACTGCAAGCTGCAGATTCCCTCCTAACAGCAAGCTTTAGGATAGGGTACTGAATTGTAACTTAACTGCGGCTAATAAGGCGATTTTGGCAAAGAGAGTATCTCCCGCAGGGAAGCTGCTACCATCAAATGTTTGCCCTCATTAGACTCTCCTCTGGAAGCGCTTTCACTGCAAGCTGCAGATTCCCTCCTAACAGCAAGATTTAGGATAGGGTACTGAATTGTAACTTACTTTCGCCTAATAATGCGACTTTGGCAAAGAGACTATCTCCCGCAGGGAAGCTGCTACCATCAAATGTTTGCCCTCATTAGACTCCCCTCTGGAAGCGCTTTCACTGCAAGCTGCAGATTCCCTCCTAACAGCAAGCTTTAGGATAGGGTACTGAATTGTATCTTACTTTCGCCTAATAATGCGATATTGGCAAAGAGAATATCTCCCGCAGGGAAGCTGCTACCATCAAATGTTTGCCCTCATTAGACTCCCCTCTGGAAGCGCTTTCACTGCAAGCTGCAGATTCCCTCCTAACAGCAAGCTTTAGGATAGGGTACTGAATTGTAACTTACTTTCGCCTAATAATGCGATTTTGGCAAAGAGAGTATCTCCCGCAGGGAAGCTGCTACCATCAAATGTTTGCCCTCATTAGACTCCCCTCTGGAAGCGCTTTCACTGCAAGCTGCAGATTCCCTCCTAACAGCAAGCTTTAGGATAGGGTACTGAATTGTAACTTAACTTCGGCGAATAATGCGATTTTGGCAAAGAGAGTATCTCCCGCAGGGAAGCTGCTACCATCAAATGTTTGCCCTCATTAGACTCCCCTCTGGAAGCGCTTTCACTGCAAGCTGCAGATTCCCTCCTAACAGCAAGCTTTAGGATAGGGTACTGAATTGTAACTTACTTTCGCCTAATAATGCGATTTTGGCAAAGAGACTATCTCCCGCAGGGAAGCTGCTACCATCAAATGTTTGCCCTCATTAGGCTCCCCTCTGGAAGCGCTTTCACTGCAAGCAGCATATTCCCTCCTAACAGCAAGCTTTAGGATAGGGTACTTAATTGTAACTTACTTTTGCCTAATAATGCGATTTTGGTAAAGAGAGTATCTCCCGCAGGGAAGCTGCTACCATCAAATGTTTGCCCTCATTAGACTCCCCTCTGGAAGCGATTTCACTGCAAGCTGCAGATTCCCTCCTAACAGCAAACTTTAGGAGAGGGTACTGAATTGTAACTTACTTTCGCCTAATAATGCGATTTTGGCAAAGAGAGTATCTCCCGCAGGGAAGCTGCTACCATCAAATGTTTGCCCTCGTTAGACTCCCCTCTGGAAGCGCTTTCACTGCAAGCTGCAGATTCCCTCCTAACAGCAAGCTTTAGGATAGGGTACTGAATTGTAACTTAACTGCGGCTAATAAGGCGATTTTGGCAAAGAGAGTATCTCCCGCAGGGAAGCTGCTACCATCAAATGTTTGCCCTCATTAGACTCTCCTCTGGAAGCGCTTTCACTGCAAGCTGCAGATTCCCTCCTAACAGCAAGCTTTAGGATAGGGTACTGAATTTTAAGTTGACTGCGGCTCATAAGGCGATTTTGGCAAAGAGAGTATCTCCCGCAGGGAACCTGCTACCATCAAATGTTTGCCCTCATTAGACTCCCCTCTGGAAGCGCTTTCACTGCAAGCTGCAGATTCCCTCCTAACAGCAAGCTTTAGGATAGGGTACTGAATTGTAACTTACTTTCGCCTAATAATGCGATTTTGGCAAAGAGAGTATCTCCCGCAGGGAAGCTGCTACCATCAAATGTTTGCCCTCATTAGACTCCCCTCTGAAAGCGCTTTCACTGCAAGCTGCAGATTCCCTCCTAACAGCAATCTTTAGGATAGGGTACTGAATTGTAACTTAACTGCGTCTAATAAGGCGATTTTGGCTAAGAGAATATCTCCCGCAGGGAAGCTGCTACCATCAAATGTTTGCCCTCGTTAGACTCCCCTCTGGAAGCGCTTTCACTGCAAGCTGCAGATTCCCTCCTAACAGCAAGCTTTAGGATAGGGTACTGAATTGTAACTTACTTTCGCCTAATAATGCGATTTTGGCAAAGAGAGTATCTCCCGCAGGGAAGCTGCTACCATCAAATGTTTGCCCTCATTAGACTCCCCTCTGGAAGCGCTTTCACTGCAAGCTGCAGATTCCCTCCTAACAGCAAGCTTTAGGATAGGGTACTGAATTGTAACTTACTTTTGCATAATAATGCGATTTTGGCAAAGAGAGTATCTCCCGCAGGGAAGCTGCTACCATCAAATGTTTGCCCTCATTAGACTCCCCTCTGGAAGCGCTTTCACTGCAAGCTGCAGATTCCCTCCTAACAGCAAGCTTTAGGATAGGGTACTGAATTGTAACTTACTTTCGCCTAATAATGCGATTTTGGCAAAGAGAGTATCTCCCGCAGGGAAGCTGCTACCATCAAATGTTTGCCCTCATTAGACTACCCTCTGGAAGCGCTTTCACTGCAAGCTGCAGATTCCCTCCTAACAGCAAGCTTTAGGATAGGGTACTGAATTGTAACTTAACTGCGGCTAATATGCCGATATTGGCAAAGAGACTATCTCCCGCAGGGAAGCTGCTACCATCAAATGTTTGCCCTCGTGAGACTCCCCTCTGGAAGCGCTTTCACTGCAAGCTGCAGATTCCCTCCTAACAGCAAGCTTTAGGATAGGGTACTGAATTGTAACTTACTTTCGCCTAATAATGCAATTTTGGCAAAGAGACTATCTCCCGCAGGGAAGCTGCTACCATCAAATGTTTGCCCTCGTTAGACTCCCCTCTGGAAGCGCTTTCACTGCAAGCTGCAGATTCCTTCCTAACACCAAGCTTTAGGATAGGGTACTGAATTGTAACGCACTTTCGCCTAATAATGCGATTTTGGCAAAGAGAGTATCTCCCGCAGGGAAGCTGCTACCATCAAATGTTTGCCCTCGTTAGACTCCCCTCTGGAAGAGCTTTCACTGCAAGCTGCAGATTCCCTCCTAACAGCAAGCTTTAGGATAGGGTACTGAATTGTAACTTACTTTCGCCTAGTAATGCGATTTTGGCAAAGAGAGTATCTCCCGCAGGGAAGCTGCTACCATCAAATCTTTGCCCTCATTAGACTCCCCTCTGGAAGCGCTTTCACTGCAAGCTGCAGATTCCCTCCTAACAGCAAGCTTTAGGATAGGGTACTGAATTGTATCTTACTTTCGCCTAATAATGCGATATTGGCAAAGAGAATATCTCCCGCAGGGAAGCTGCTACCATCAAATGTTTGCCCTCATTAGACTCCCCTCTGGAAGCGCTTTCACTGCAAGCTGCAGATTCCCTCCTAACAGCAAGCTTTAGGATAGGGTACTGAATTGTAACTTACTTTCGCCTAATAATGCGATTTTGGCAAAGAGAGTATCTCCCGCAGGGAAGCTGCTACCATCAAATGTTTGCCCTCATTAGACTCCCCTCTGGAAGCGCTTTCACTGCAAGCTGCAGATTCCCTCCTAACAGCAAGCTTTAGGATAGGGTACTGAATTGTAACTTAACTGCGGCGAATAAGGCGATTTTGGCAAAGAGAGTATCTCCCGCAGGGAAGCTGCTACCATCAAATGTTTGCCCTCGTTAGACTCCCCTCTGGAAGCGCTTTCACTGCAAGCTGCAGATTCCCTCCTAACAGCAAGCTTTAGGATAGGGTACTGAATTGTAACTTACTTTCGCCTAATAATGCGATTTTGGCAAAGAGAGTATCTCCCGCAGGGAAGCTGCTACCATCAAATGTTTGCCCTCATTAGACTCCCCTCTGGAAGCGCTTTCACTGCAAGCTGCAGATTCCCTCCTAACAGCAAGCTTTAGGATAGGGTACTGAATTGTAACTTACTTTCGCCTAATAATGCGATTTTGGCAAAGAGACTATCTCCCGCAGGGAAGCTGCTACCATCAAATGTTTGCCCTCATTAGGCTCCCCTCTGGAAGCGCTTTCACTGCAAGCAGCATATTCCCTCCTAACAGCAAGCTTTAGGATAGGGTACTTAATTGTAACTTACTTTTGCCTAATAATGCGATTTTGGTAAAGAGAGTATCTCCCGCAGGGAAGCTGCTACCATCAAATGTTTGCCCTCATTAGACTCCCCTCTGGAAGCACTTTCACTGCAAGCTGCAGATTCCCTCCTAACAGCAAACTTTAGGAGAGGGTACTGAATTGTAACTTACTTTCGCCTAATAATGCGATTTTGGCAAAGAGAGTATCTCCCGCAGGGAAGCTGCTACCATCAAATGTTTGCCCTCGTTAGACTCCCCTCTGGAAGCGCTTTCACTGCAAGCTGCAGATTCCCTCCTAACAGCAAGCTTTAGGATAGGGTACTGAATTGTAACTTAACTGCGGCTAATAATGCGATTTTGGCAAAGAGAGTATCTCCCGCAGGGAAGCTGCTACCATCAAATGTTTGCCCTCATTAGACTCTCCTCTGGAAGCGCTTTCACTGCAAGCTGCAGATTCCCTCCTAACAGCAAGCTTTAGGATAGGGTACTGAATTTTAAGTTGACTGCGGCTCATAAGTCGATTTTGGCAAAGAGAGTATCTCCCGCAGGGAACCTGCTACCATCAAATGTTTGCCCTCATTAGACTCCCCTCTGGAAGCGCTTTCACTGCAAGCTGCAGATTCCCTCCTAACAGCAAGCTTTAGGATAGGGTACTGAATTGTAACTTACTTTCGCCTAATAATGCGATTTTGGCAAAGAGAGTATCTCCCGCAGGGAAGCTGCTACCATCAAATGTTTGCCCTCATTAGACTCCCCTCTGAAAGCGCTTTCACTGCAAGCTGCAGATTCCCTCCTAACAGCAATCTTTAGGATAGGGTACTGAATTGTAACTTAACTGCGTCTAATAAGGCGATTTTGGCAAAGAGAATATCTCCCGCAGGGAAGCTGCTACCATCAAATGTTTGCCCTCGTTAGACTCCCCTCTGGAAGCGCTTTCACTGCAAGCTGCAGATTCCCTCCTAACAGCAAGCTTTAGGATAGGGTACTGAATTGTAACTTACTTTCGCCTAATAATGCGATTTTGGCAAAGAGAGTATCTCCCGCAGGGAAGCTGCTACCATCAAATGTTTGCCCTCATTAGACTCCCCTCTGGAAGCGCTTTCACTGCAAGCTGCAGATTCCCTCCTAACAGCAAGCTTTAGCATGGTGTACTGAATTGTAACTTAACTTCGGCGAATAATGCGATTTTGGCAAAGAGAGTATCTCCCGCAGGGAAGCTGCTACCATAAAATGTTTGCCCTCATTAGACTCCCCTCTGGAATCGCTTTCACTGCAAGCTGCAGATTCCCTCCTAACAGCAAGCTTTAGGATAGGGTACTGAATTGTAACTTACTTTCGCCTAATAATGCGATTTTGGCAAAGAGAGTATCTCCCGCAGAGAAGCTGCTACCATCAAATGTTTGCCCTCATTAGACTCCCCTCTGGAAGCGCTTTCACTGCAAGCTGCAGATTCCCTCCTAACAGCAAGCTTTAGGATAGGGTACTCAATTGTAACTTAACTGCGGCTAATATGCCGATATACGCAAAGAGAGTATCTCCCGCAGGGAAGCTGCTACCATCAAATGTTTGCCCTCATTAGACTCCCCTCTGGAAGCGCTTTCACTGCAAGCTGCAGATTCCCTCCTAACAGCAAGCTTTAGGATAGGGTACTGAATTGTAACTTACTTTCGCCTAATAATGCGATTTTGGCAAAGAGAGTATCTCCCGCAGGGAAGCTGCTACCATCAAATGTTTGCCCTCATTAGACTCCCCTCTGGAAGCGCTTTCACTGCAAGCTGCAGATTCCCTCCTAACAGCAAGCTTTAGGATAGGGTACTGAATTGTAACTTACTTTCGCCTAATAATGCGATTTTGGCAAAGAGACTATCTCCCGCAGGGAAGCTGCTACCATCAAATGTTTGCCCTCATTAGGCTCCCCTCTGGAAGCGCTTTCACTGCAAGCAGCATATTCCCTCCTAACAGCAAGCTTTAGGATAGAGTACTTAATTGTAACTTACTTTTGCCTAATAATGCGATTTTGGTAAAGAGAGTATCTCCCGCAGGGAAGCTGCTACCATCAAATGTTTGCCCTCATTAGACTCCCCTCTGGAAGCACTTTCACTGCAAGCTGCAGATTCCCTCCTAACAGCAAACTTTAGGAGAGGGTACTGAATTGTAACTTACTTTCGCCTAATAATGCGATTTTGGCAAAGAGAGTATCTCCCGCAGGGAAGCTGCTACCATCAAATGTTTGCCCTCGTTAGACTCCCCTCTGGAAGCGCTTTCACTGCAAGCTGCAGATTCCCTCCTAACAGCAAGCTTTAGGATAGGGTACTGAATTGTAACTTAACTGCGGCGAATAAGGCGATTTTGGCAAAGAGAGTATCTCCCGCAGGGAAGCTGCTACCATCAAATGTTTGCCCTCATTAGACTCCCCTCTGGAAGCGCTTTCACTGCAAGCTGCAGATTCCCTCCTAACAGCAAGCTTTAGGATAGGGTACTGAATTGTATCTTACTTTCGCCTAATAATGCGATATTGGCAAAGAGAATATCTCCCGCAGGGAAGCTGCTACCATCAAATGTTTGCCCTCATTAGACTCCCCTCTGGAAGCGCTTTCACTGCAAGCTGCAGATTCCCTCCTAACAGCAAGCTTTAGGATAGGGTACTGAATTGTAACTTACTTTCGCCTAATAATGCGATTTTGGCAAAGAGAGTATCTCCCGCAGGGAAGCTGCTACCATCAAATGTTTGCCCTCATTAGACTCCCCTCTGGAAGCGCTTTCACTGCAAGCTGCAGATTCCCTCCTAACAGCAAGCTTTAGGATAGGGTACTGAATTGTAACTTAACTGCGGCGAATAAGGCGATTTTGGCAAAGAGAGTATCTCCCGCAGGGAAGCTGCTACCATCAAATGTTTGCCCTCGTTAGACTCCCCTCTGGAAGCGCTTTCACTGCAAGCTGCAGATTCCCTCCTAACAGCAAGCTTTAGGATAGGGTACTGAATTGTAACTTACTTTCGCCTAATAATGCGATTTTGGCAAAGAGAGTATCTCCCGCAGGGAAGCTTCTACCATCAAATGTTTGCCCTCATTAGACTCCCCTCTGGAAGCGTTTTCACTGCAAGCTGCAGATTCCCTCCTAACAGCAAGCTTTAGGATAGGGTACTGAATTGTGTCTTAACTGCGGCTAATAAGGCGATTTTGGCAAAGAGAGCATCTCCCGCAGGGAAGCTGCTACCATCAAATGTTTGCCCTCATTAGACTCCCCTCTGGAAGCGCTTTCACTGCAAGCTGCAGATTCCCTCCTAACAGCAAGCTTTAGGATAGGGTACTGAATTGTAACTTACTTTCGCCTAATAATGCGATTTTGGCAAAGAGAGTATCTCCCGCAGGGAAGCTGCTACCATCAAATGTTTGCCCTCATTAGACTCCCCTCTGGAAGCGCTTTCACTGCAAGCTGCAGATTCCCTCCTAACAGCAAGCTTTAGGATAGGGTACTGAATTGTAACTTAACTGCGGCTAATAAGGCGATTTTGGCAAAGAGACTATCTCCCGCAGGGAAGCTGCTACCATCAAATGTTTGCCCTCATTAGGCTCCCCTCTGGAAGCGCTTTCACTGCAAGCAGCATATTCCCTCCTAACAGCAAGCTTTAGGATAGGGTACTTAATTGTAACTTACTTTTGCCTAATAATGCGATTTTGGTAAAGAGCGTATCTCCCGCAGGGAAGCTGCTACCATCAAATGTTTGCCCTCATTAGACTCCCCTCTGGAAGCGCTTTCACTGCAAGCTGCAGATTCCCTCCTAACAGCAAGCTTTAGGATAGGGTACTGAATTGTAACTTAACTGCGGCGAATAAGGCGATTTTGGCAAAGAGAGTATCTCCCGCAGGGAAGCTGCTACCATCAAATGTTTGCCCTCATTAGACTCCCCTCTTGAAGCGCTTTCACTGGAAGCTGCAGATTCCCTCCTAACAGCAAGCTTTAGGATAGGGTACTGAATTGTTACTTACTTTCGCCTAATAATGCGATATCGGCAAAGAGAGTATCTCCCGCAGGGAAGCTGCTACCATCAAATATTTGCCCTCGTTAGACTCCTCTCTGAAAGCGCTTTCACTGCAAGCTGCAGATTCCCTCCTAACAGCAATCTTTAGGACAGGGTACTGAATTGTAACTTAACTGCAGCAAATAAGGCGATTTTGGCAAAGAGACTATCTCCCGCAGGGAAACTGCTACCATCAAATGTTTGCCCTCATTAGACTCCCCTCTGGAAGCGCTTTCACTGCAAGCTGCAGATTCCCTCCTAACAGCAAGCTTTAGGATAGGGTACTGAATTGTAACTTACTTTCGCCTAATAATGCGATTTTGGCAAAGAGAGTATCTCCCGCAGGGAAGCTGCTACCATCAAATGTTTGCCCTCATTAGACTCCCCTCTGGAAGCGCTTTCACTGCAAGCTGCAGATTCCCTCCTAACAGCAAGCTTTAGGATAGGGTACTGAATTGTAACTTACTTTCGCCTAATAATGCGATTTTGGCAAAAAGATTATCTCCCGCAGGGAAGCTGCTACCATCAAATGTTTGCCCTCATTAGACTCCCCTCTTGAAGCGCTTTCACTGCAAGCTGCAGATTCCCTCCTAACAGCAAGCTTTAGGATAGGGTACTGAATTGTTACTTACTTTCGCCTAATAATGCGATTTCGGCAAAGAGAGTATCTCCCGCAGGGAAGCTGCTACCATCAAATATTTGCCCTCATTAGCCTCCCCTCTGGAAGCGCTTTCACTGCAAGCTGCAGATTCCCTCCTAACAGCAATCTTTAGGATAGAGTACTGAATTGTAACTTAACTGCAGCTAATAAGGCGATTTTGGCAAAGAGAGTATCTCCCGCAGGGAAGCTGCTACCATCAAATGTTTGCCCTCATTAGACTCCCCTCTGGAAGCGCTTTCACTACAAGCTGCAGATTCCTTCCTAACAGCAAGCTTTAGGATAGGGTACTGAATTGTAACTTACTTTCGCCTAATAATGCGATTTTGGCAAAGAGAGTATCTCCCGCAGGGAAGCTGCTACCATCAAATGTTTGCCCTCGTTAGACTCCCCTCTGGAAGCGCTTTCACTGCAAGCTGCAGATTCCCTCCTAACAGCAAGCTTTAGGATAGGGTACTGAATTGTAACTTACTTTCGCCTAATAATGCGATTTTGGCAAAGAGAGTATCTCCCGCAGGGAAGCTGCTACCATCAAATGTTTGCCCTCATTAGACTCCCCTCTGGAAGCGCTTTCACTGCAAGCTGCAGATTCCCTCCTAACAGCAAGCTTTAGGATAGGGTACTGAATTGTAACTTAACTGCGGATAATAAGGCGATTTTGGCAAAGAGAGTATCTCCCGCAGGGAAGCTGCTACCATAAAATGTTTGCCCTCGATAGACTCCCCTCTGGAAGCGCTTTCACTGCAAGCTGCAGATTCCCTCCTAACAGCAAGCTTTAGGATAGGGTACTGAATTGTAACTTACTTTCGCAAAATAATGCGATTTTGGCAAAGAGAGTATCTCCCGCAGGGAAGCTGCTACCATCAAATGTTTGCCCTCATTAGACTCCCCTCTGGAAGCGCTTTCACTGCAAGCAGCATATTCCCTCCTAACAGCAAGCTTTAGGATAGGGTACTGAATTGTAACTTACTTTCGCCTAATAATGCGATTTTGGCAAAGAGAGTATCTCCCGCAGGGAAGCTGCTACCATCAAATGTTTGCCCTCATTAGACTCCTCTCTGGAAGCGCTTTCACTGCAAGCTGCAGATTCCCTCCTAACAGCAAGCTTTAGGATAGGGTACTGAATTGTAACTTAACTGCGGCTAATAAGGCGATTTTGGCAAAGAGAGTGTCTCCCGCAGGGAAGCTGCTATCATCAAATGTTTGCCCTCATTAGACTCCCCTCTGGAAGCGCTTTCACTGCAAGCTGCAGATTCCCTCCTAACAGCAAGCTTTAGGATAGGGTACTGAATTGTAACTTAACTGCGGCTAAA
The DNA here is from genome assembly GCF_032191515.1 of Phaenicophaeus curvirostris. Taxonomy (NCBI): domain Eukaryota; kingdom Metazoa; phylum Chordata; class Aves; order Cuculiformes; family Cuculidae; genus Phaenicophaeus; species Phaenicophaeus curvirostris. The sequence continues at coordinate 269,204 of NC_091402.1, read as the reverse complement.
AAGGCGATTTTGGCAAAGAGAGTATCTCCCGCAGGGAAGCTGCTACCATCAAATGTTTGCCCTCATTAGACTCTCCTCTGGAAGCGCTTTCACTGCAAGCTGCAGATTCCCTCCTAACAGCAAGCTTTAGGATAGGGTACTGAATTGTAATTTGACTGCGGCTCATAAGGCGATTTTGGCAAAGAGAGTATCTCCCGCAGGGAAGCTGCTACCATCAAATGTTTGCCCTCATTAGACTCCCCTCTGGAAGCGCGTTCACTGCAAGCTGCAGATTCCCTCCTAACAGCAAGCTTTAGGATAGGGTACTGAATTGTAACTTACTTTCGCCTAATAATGCGATTTTGGCAAAGAGAGTATCTCCCGCAGGGAAGCTGCTACCATCAAATGTTTGCCCTCATTAGACTCCCCTCTGGAAGCGCTTTCACTGCAAGCTGCAGATTCCCTCCTAACAGCAAGCTTTAGGATAGGGTACTGAATTGTAAGTTGACTGCGGCTCATAAGGCGATTTTGGCAAAGAGAGTATCTCCCGCAGGGAAGCTGCTACCATCAAATGTTTGCCCTCATTAGACTCCCCTCTGGAAGCGCTTTCACTGCAAGCTGCAGATTCCCTCCTAACAGCAAGCTTTAGGATAGGGTACTGAATTCTAACTTACTTTCGCCTAATAATGCGATTTTGGCAAAGAGAGTATCTCCCGCAGGGAAGCTGCTACCATGAAATGTTTGCCCTCATTAGACTCCTCTCTGGAAGCGCTTTCACTGCAAGCTGCAGATTCCCTCCTAACAGCAAGCTTTAGGATATGGTACTGAATTGTAACTTACTTTCGCCTAATAAAGCGATTTTGGCAAAAAGAGTATCTCCCGCAGGGAAGCTGCTACCATCAAATGTTTGCCCTCATTAGACTCCCCTCTGGAAGCGCTTTCACTGCAAGCTGCAGATTCCCTCCTAACAGCAAGCTTTAGGATAGGGTACTGAATTGTAACTTACTTTCGCATAATCAGGCGATTTTGGATAAGAGAATATCTCCCGCAGGGAAGCTGTTACCATCAAATGTTTGCCCTCATTAGACTCCCCTCTGGAAGCGCTTTCACTGCAAGCTGCAGATTCCCTCCTAACAGCAAGCTTTAGGATAGGGTACTGAATTGTAACTTACTTTCGCCTAATAATGCGATTTTGGCAAAGAGAATATCTCCCGCAGGGAAGCTGCTACCATCAAATGTTTGCCCTCATTAGACTCCCCTCTGGAAGCGCTTTCACTGCAAGCTGCAGATTCCCTCCTAACAGCAAGCTTTAGGATAGGGTACTGAATTGTAACTTAACTGCGGCTAATAAGGCGATTTTGGCAAAGAGAGTATCTCCCGCAGGGAAGCTGCTACCATCAAATGTTTGCCCTCGTTAGACTCCCCTCTGGAAGCGCTTTCACTGCAAGCTGCAGATTCCCTCCTAACAGCAAGCTTTAGGATAGGGTACTGAATTGTAACTTACTTTCGCCTAATTATGCGATTTTGGTAAAGAGACTATCTCCCGCAGGGAAGCTGCTACCATCAAATGTTTGCCCTCATTAGACTCCCCTCTGGAAGCGCTTTCACTGCAAGCTGCAGATTCCCTCCTAAAAGCAAGCTGTAGGACAGTGTACTGAATTGTAACTTAACTGCGTCTAATAAGGCGATTTTGGCAAAGAGAGTATCTCCCGCAGGGAAGCTGCTACCATCAAATGTTTGCCCTCATTAGACTCCCCTCTGGAAGCGCTTTCACTGCAAGCGGCAGATTCCCACCTAACAGCAAGCTTTAGGATAGGGTACTGAATTGTAACTTACTTTCGCCTAATAACGCGATTTTGGCAAAGAGAGTATCTCCCGCAGGGAAGCTGCTACCATCAAATCTTTGCCCTCATTAGACTCCCCTCTGGAAGCGCTTTCACTGCAAGCTGCAGATTCCTTCCTAACAGCAAGCTTTAGGATAGGGTACTGAATTGTAACTTAACTGCGGCTACTAAGGCGATTATGGCAAATAGAATATCTCCCGCAGGGAAGCTGCTACCATCAAATATTTGCCCTCGTTAGACTCCCCTCTGGAAGCACTTTCACTGCAAGCTGCAGATTCCCTCCTAACAGCAAGCTTTAGGATAGGGTACTGAATTGTAACTTACTTTCGCCTAATAATGCGATTTTGGCAAAGAGAGTATCTCCCGCAGGGAAGCTGCTACCATCAAATGTTTGCCCTCATTAGACTCCCCTCTGGAAGCGCTTTCACTGCAAGCTGCAGATTCCCTCCTAACAGCAAGCTTTAGGATAGGGTACTGAATTGTAACTTACTTTTGCCTAATAATGCGATTTTGGCAAAGAGAGTATCTCCCGCAGGGAAGCTGCTACCATCAAATGTTTGCCCTCATTAGACTCCCCTCTGGAAGCGCTTTCACTGCAAGCTGCAGATTCCCTCCTAACAGCAAGCTTTAGAATAGGGTACTGAATTGTAACTTACTTTCGCCTAATAATGCGATTTTGGCAAAGAGAATATCTCCCGCAGGGAAGCTGCTACCATCAAATGTTTGCCCTCATTAGACTCCCCTCTGGAAGCGCTTTCACTGCAAGCTGCAGATTCCCTCCTAACAGCAAGCTTTAGGATAGGGTACTGAATTGTAACTTAACTGCGGCTAATAAGGCGATTTTGGCAAAGAGAGTATCTCCCGCAGGGAAGCTGCTACCATCAAATGTTTGCCCTCGTTAGACTCCCCTCTGGAAGCGCTTTCACTGCAAGCTGCAGATTCCCTCCTAACAGCAAGCTTTAGGATAGGGTACTGAATTGTAACTTAACTGCGGTTAATAATGCGATTTTGGCAAAGAGAGTATCTCCCGCAGCGAAGCTGCTATCATCAAATGTTTGCCCTCATTAGACTCCCCTCTGGAAGCGCTTTCACTGCAAGCTGCAGATTCCCTCCTAACAGCAAGCTTTAGGATAGGGTACTGAATTGTAACTTAACTGCGGCTAATAATGCGATTATGGCAAAGTGAGTATCTCCCGCAGGGAAGCTGCTACCATCAAATGTTTGCCCTCATTAGACTCCCCTCTGGAAGCGCTTTCACTGCAAGCTGCAGATTCCCTCCTAACAGCAAGCTTTAGGATAGGGTACTGAATTGTAACTTAACTGCGGCTAATAATGCGATTATGGCAAAGTGAGTATCTCCCGCAGGGAAGCTGCTACCATCAAATGTTTGCCCTCATTAGACTCCCCTCTGGAAGCGCTTTCACTGCAAGCTGCAGATTCCCTCCTAACAGCAAGCTTTAGGATAGGGTACTGAATTGTAACTTAAGTGCGGCTCATAAGGCGATTTTGGCAAAGAGAATATCTCCCGCAGGGAAGCTACTACCATCAAATGTTTGCCCTCATTAGACTCCCCTCTGGAAGCGCTTTCACTGCAAGCTGCAGATTCCCTCCTAACAGCAAGCTTTAGGATAGGGTACAGAATTGTAACTTACTTTCGCCTAATAAAGCGATTTTGGCAAAGAGAGTATCTCCCGCAGGGAAGCTGCTACCATCAAATGTTTGCCCTCATTAGACTCCCCTCTGGAAGCGCTTTCACTGCAAGCTGCAGATTCCCTCCTAACAGCAAGCTGTAGGACAGTGTACTGAATTGTAACTTACTTTCGCCTAATAATGCGATTTTGGCAAAGAGAATATCTCCCGCAGGGAAGCTGCTACCATCAAATCTTTGCCCTCATTAGACTCCCCTCTGGAAGCGCTTTCACTGCAAGCTGCAGATTCCCTCCTAACAGCAAGCTTTAGGATAGGGTACAGAATTGTAACTTACTTTCGCCTAATAATGCGATTTTGGCAAAGAGAATATCTCCCGCAGGGAAGCTCCTACGATCAAATGTTTGCCCTCATTAGACTCCCCTCTGGAAGCGCTTTCACTGCAAGCTGCAGATTCCCTCCTAACAGCAAGTTTTAGGATAGGGTACTGAATTGTAACTTAACTTCGGCGAATAATGCGATTTTGGCAAAGAGAGTATCTCCCGCAGGGAAGCTGCTACCATAAAATGTTTGCCCTCATTAGACTCCCCTCTGGAAGCGCTTTCACTGCAAGCTGCAGATTCCCTCCTAACAGCAAGCTTTAGGATAGGGTACTGAATTGTAACTTACTTTCGCCTAATAATGCGATTTTGGCAAAGAGACTATCTCCCGCAGGGAAGCTGCTACCATCAAATGTTTGCCCTCATTAGGCTCCCCTCTGGAAGCGCTTTCACTGCAAGCTGCAGATTCCCTCCTAACAGCAAGCTTTAGGATAGGGTACTGAATTGTAACTTACTTTTGCCTAATAATGCGATTTTGGTAAAGAGAGTATCTCCCGCAGGGAAGCTGCTACCATCAAATGTTTGCCCTCATTAGACTCCCCTCTGAAAGCGCTTTCACTGCAAGCTGCAGATACCCTCCTAACAGCAATCTTTAGGATAGGGTACTGAATTGTAACTTAACTGCGTCTAATAAGGCGATTTTGGCAAAGAGAATATCTCCCGCAGGGAAGCTGCTACCATCAAATGTTTGCCCTCGTTAGACTCCCCTCTGGAAGCGCTTTCACTGCAAGCTGCAGATTCCCTCCTAACAGCAAGCTTTAGGATAGGGTACTGAATTGTAACTTAACTGCGGCTAATAAGGCGATTTTGGCAAAGAGAGTATCTCCCGCAGGGAAGCTGCTACCATCAAATGTTTGCCCTCATTAGACTCTCCTCTGGAAGCGCTTTCACTGCAAGCTGCAGATTCCCTCCTAACAGCAAGCTTTAGGATAGGGTACTGAATTTTAAGTTGACTGCGGCTCATAAGGCGATTTTGGCAAAGAGAGTATCTCCCGCAGGGAACCTGCTACCATCAAATGTTTGCCCTCATTAGACTCCCCTCTGGAAGCGCTTTCACTGCAAGCTGCAGATTCCCTCCTAACAGCAAGCTTTAGGATAGGGTACTGAATTGTAACTTACTTTCGCCTAATAATGCGATTTTGGCAAAGAGAGTATCTCCCGCAGGGAAGCTGCTACCATCAAATGTTTGCCCTCATTAGACTCCCCTCTGAAAGCGCTTTCACTGCAAGCTGCAGATACCCTCCTAACAGCAATCTTTAGGATAGGGTACTGAATTGTAACTTAACTGCGTCTAATAAGGCGATTTTGGCAAAGAGAATATCTCCCGCAGGGAAGCTGCTACCATCAAATGTTTGCCCTCGTTAGACTCCCCTCTGGAAGCGCTTTCACTGCAAGCTGCAGATTCCCTCCTAACAGCAAGCTTTAGGATAGGGTACTGAATTGTAACTTACTTTCGCCTAATAATGCGATTTTGGCAAAGAGAGTATCTCCCGCAGGGAAGCTGCTACCATCAAATGTTTGCCCTCATTAGACTCCCCTCTGGAAGCGCTTTCACTGCAAGCTGCAGATTCCCTCCTAACAGCAAGCTTTAGGATAGGGTACTGAATTGTAACTTACTTTCGCCTAATAATGCGATTTTGGCAAAGAGAGTATCTCCCGCAGGGAAGCTGCTACCATCAAATGTTTGCCCTCATTAGACTCCCCTCTGGAAGCGCTTTCACTGCAAGCTGCAGATTCCCTCCTAACAGCAAACTTTAGGAGAGGGTACTGAATTGTAACTTACTTTCGCCTAATAATGCGATTTTGGCAAAGAGAGTATCTCCCGCAGGGAAGCTGCTACCATCAAATGTTTGCCCTCATTAGACTCCCCTCTGGAAGCGCTTTCACTGCAAGCTGCAGATTCCCTCCTAACAGCAAGCTTTAGGATAGGGTACTGAATTGTAACTTAACTGCGGCGATTAAGGCGATTTTGGCAAAGAGAGTATCTCCCGCAGGGAAGCTGCTACCATCAAATGTTTGCCCTCGTTAGACTCCCCTCTGGAAGCGCTTTCACTGCAAGCTGCAGATTCCCTCCTAACAGCAAGCTTTAGGATAGGGTACTGAATTGTAACTTACTTTCGCCTAATAATGCGATTTTGGCAAAAAGATTATCTCCCGCAGGGAAGCTGCTACCATCAAATGTTTGCCCTCATTAGACTCCCCTCTTGAAGCGCTTTCACTGGAAGCTGCAGATTCCCTCCTAACAGCAAGCTTTAGGATAGGGTACTGAATTGTTACTTACTTTCGCCTAATAATGCGATATCGGCAAAGAGAGTATCTCCCGCAGGGAAGCTGCTACCATCAAATATTTGCCCTCGTTAGACTCCTCTCTGAAAGCGCTTTCACTGCAAGCTGCAGATTCCCTCCTAACAGCAATCTTTAGGACAGGGTACTGAATTGTAACTTAACTGCAGCAAATAAGGCGATTTTGGCAAAGAGACTATCTCCCGCAGGGAAACTGCTACCATCAAATGTTTGCCCTCATTAGACTCCCCTCTGGAAGCGCTTTCACTACAAGCTGCAGATTCCTTCCTAACAGCAAGCTTTAGGATAGGGTACTGAATTGTAACTTACTTTCGCCTAATAATGCGATTTTGGCAAAGAGAGTATCTCCCGCAGGGAAGCTTCTACCATCAAATGTTTGCCCTCATTAGACTCCCCTCTGGAAGCATTTTCACTGCAAGCTGCAGATTCCCTCCTAACAGCAAGCTTTAGGATAGGGTACTGAATTGTGTCTTAACTGCGGCTAATAAGGCGATTTTGGCAAAGAGAGCAATTCCCGCAGGGAAGCTGCTACCATCAAATGTTTGCCCTCATTAGACTCCCCTCTGGAAGCGCTTTCACTGCAAGCTGCAGATTCCCTCCTAACAGCAAGCTTTAGGATAGGGTACTGAATTGTAACTTACTTTCGCCTAATAATGCGATTTTGGCAAAGAGAGTATCTCCCGCAGGGAAGCTGCTACCATCAAATGTTTGCCCTCATTAGACTCCCCTCTGGAAGCGCTTTCACTGCAAGCTGCAGATTCCCTCCTAACAGCAAGCTTTAGGATAGGGTACTGAATTGTAACTTACTTTCGCCTAATAATGCGATTTTGGCAAAAAGATTATCTCCCGCAGGGAAGCTGCTACCATCAAATGTTTGCCCTCATTAGACTCCCCTCTTGAAGCGCTTTCACTGCAAGCTGCAGATTCCCTCCTAACAGCAAGCTTTAGGATAGGGTACTGAATTGTTACTTACTTTCGCCTAATAATGCGATTTCGGCAAAGAGAGTATCTCCCGCAGGGAAGCTGCTACCATCAAATATTTGCCCTCATTAGCCTCCCCTCTGGAAGCGCTTTCACTGCAAGCTGCAGATTCCCTCCTAACAGCAATCTTTAGGATAGAGTACTGAATTGTAACTTAACTGCAGCTAATAAGGCGATTTTGGCAAAGAGACTATCTCCCGCAGGGAAGCTGCTACCATCAAATGTTTGCCCTCATTAGACTCCCCTCTGGAAGCGCTTTCACTACAAGCTGCAGATTCCTTCCTAACAGCAAGCTTTAGGATAGGGTACTGAATTGTAACTTACTTTCGCCTAATAATGCGATTTTGGCAAAGAGAGTATCTCCCGCAGGGAAGCTGCTACCATCAAATGTTTGCCCTCGTTAGACTCCCCTCTGGAAGCGCTTTCACTGCAAGCTGCAGATTCCCTCCTAACAGCAAGCTTTAGGATAGGGTACTGAATTGTAACTTACTTTCGCCTAATAATGCGATTTTGGCAAAGAGAGTATCTCCCGCAGGGAAGCTGCTACCATCAAATGTTTGCCCTCATTAGACTCCCCTCTGGAAGCGCTTTCACTGCAAGCTGCAGATTCCCTCCTAACAGCAAGCTTTAGGATAGGGTACTGAATTGTAACTTAACTGCGGATAATAAGGCGATTTTGGCAAAGAGAGTATCTCCCGCAGGGAAGCTGCTACCATAAAATGTTTGCCCTCGATAGACTCCCCTCTGGAAGCGCTTTCACTGCAAGCTGCAGATTCCCTCCTAACAGCAAGCTTTAGGATAGGGTACTGAATTGTAACTTACTTTCGCAAAATAATGCGATTTTGGCAAAGAGAGTATCTCCCGCAGGGAAGCTGCTACCATCAAATGTTTGCCCTCATTAGACTCCCCTCTGGAAGCGCTTTCACTGCAAGCAGCATATTCCCTCCTAACAGCAAGCTTTAGGATAGGGTACTGAATTGTAACTTACTTTCGCCTAATAATGCGATTTTGGCAAAGAGAGTATCTCCCGCAGGGAAGCTGCTACCATCAAATGTTTGCCCTCATTAGACTCCTCTCTGGAAGCGCTTTCACTGCAAGCTGCAGATTCCCTCCTAACAGCAAGCTTTAGGATAGGGTACTGAATTGTAACTTAACTGCGGCTAATAAGGCGATTTTGGCAAAGAGAGTGTCTCCCGCAGGGAAGCTGCTATCATCAAATGTTTGCCCTCATTAGACTCCCCTCTGGAAGCGCTTTCACTGCAAGCTGCAGATTCCCTCCTAACAGCAAGCTTTAGGATAGGGTACTGAATTGTAACTTAACTGCGGCTAAAAAGGCGATTTTGGCAAAGAGAGTATCTCCCGCAGGGAAGCTGCTACCATCAAATGTTTGCCCTCATTAGACTCTCCTCTGGAAGCGCTTTCACTGCAAGCTGCAGATTCCCTCCTAACAGCAAGCTTTAGGATAGGGTACTGAATTGTAATTTGACTGCGGCTCATAAGGCGATTTTGGCAAAGAGAGTATCTCCCGCAGGGAAGCTGCTACCATCAAATGTTTGCCCTCATTAGACTCCCCTCTGGAAGCGCGTTCACTGCAAGCTGCAAATTCCCTCCTAACAGCAAGCTTTAGGATAGGGTACTGAATTGTAACTTACTTTCGCCTAATAATGCGATTTTGGCAAAGAGAGTATCTCCCGCAGGGAAGCTGCTACCATCAAATGTTTGCCCTCATTAGACTCCCCTCTGGAAGCGCTTTCACTGCAAGCTGCAGATTCCCTCCTAACAGCAAGCTTTAGGATAGGGTACTGAATTGTATGTTGACTGCGGCTCATAAGGCGATTTTGGCAAAGAGAGTATCTCCCGCAGGGAAGCTGCTACCATCAAATGTTTGCCCTCATTAGACTCCCCTCTGGAAGCGCTTTCACTGCAAGCTGCAGATTCCCTCCTAACAGCAAGCTTTAGGATAGGGTACTGAATTCTAACTTACTTTCGCCTAATAATGCGATTTTGGCAAAGAGAGTATCTCCCGCAGGGAAGCTGCTACCATGAAATGTTTGCCCTCATTAGACTCCTCTCTGGAAGCGCTTTCACTGCAAGCTGCAGATTCCCTCCTAACAGCAAGCTTTAGGATATGGTACTGAATTGTAACTTACTTTCGCCTAATAAAGCGATTTTGGCAAAAAGAGTATCTCCCGCAGGGAAGCTGCTACCATCAAATGTTTGCCCTCATTAGACTCCCCTCTGGAAGCGCTTTCACTGCAAGCTGCAGATTCCCTCCTAACAGCAAGCTTTAGGATAGGGTACTGAATTGTAACTTACTTTCGCATAATCAGGCGATTTTGGATAAGAGAATATCTCCCGCAGGGAAGCTGTTACCATCAAATGTTTGCCCTCATTAGACTCCCCTCTGGAAGCGCTTTCACTGCAAGCTGCAGATTCCCTCCTAACAGCAAGCTTTAGGATAGGGTACTGAATTGTAACTTACTTTCGCCTAATAATGCGATTTTGGCAAAGAGAATATCTCCCGCAGGGAAGCTGCTACCATCAAATGTTTGCCCTCATTAGACTCCCCTCTGGAAGCGCTTTCACTGCAAGCTGCAGATTCCCTCCTAACAGCAAGCTTTAGGATAGGGTACTGAATTGTAACTTAACTGCGGCTAATAAGGCGATTTTGGCAAAGAGAGTATCTCCCGCAGGGAAGCTGCTACCATCAAATGTTTGCCCTCGTTAGACTCCCCTCTGGAAGCGCTTTCACTGCAAGCTGCAGATTCCCTCCTAACAGCAAGCTTTAGGATAGGGTACTGAATTGTAACTTACTTTCGCCTAATTATGCGATTTTGGTAAAGAGACTATCTCCCGCAGGGAAGCTGCTACCATCAAATGTTTGCCCTCATTAGACTCCCCTCTGGAAGCGCTTTCACTGCAAGCTGCAGATTCCCTCCTAAAAGCAAGCTGTAGGACAGTGTACTGAATTGTAACTTAACTGCGTCTAATAAGGCGATTTTGGCAAAGAGAGTATCTCCCGCAGGGAAGCTGCTACCATCAAATGTTTGCCCTCATTAGACTCCCCTCTGGAAGCGCTTTCACTGCAAGCGGCAGATTCCCACCTAACAGCAAGCTTTAGGATAGGGTACTGAATTGTAACTTACTTTCGCCTAATAACGCGATTTTGGCAAAGAGAGTATCTCCCGCAGGGAAGCTGCTACCATCAAATCTTTGCCCTCATTAGACTCCCCTCTGGAAGCGCTTTCACTGCAAGCTGCAGATTCCTTCCTAACAGCAAGCTTTAGGATAGGGTACTGAATTGTAACTTAACTGCGGCTACTAAGGCGATTATGGCAAATAGAATATCTCCCGCAGGGAAGCTGCTACCATCAAATATTTGCCCTCGTTAGACTCCCCTCTGGAAGCACTTTCACTGCAAGCTGCAGATTCCCTCCTAACAGCAAGCTTTAGGATAGGGTACTGAATTGTAACTTACTTTCGCCTAATAATGCGATTTTGGCAAAGAGAGTATCTCCCGCAGGGAAGCTGCTACCATCAAATGTTTGCCCTCATTAGACTCCCCTCTGGAAGCGCTTTCACTGCAAGCTGCAGATTCCCTCCTAACAGCAAGCTTTAGGATAGGGTACTGAATTGTAACTTAAGTGCGGCTCATAAGGCGATTTTGGCAAAGAGAATATCTCCCGCAGGGAAGCTACTACCATCAAATGTTTGCCCTCATTAGACTCCCCTCTGGAAGCGCTTTCACTGCAAGCTGCAGATTCCCTCCTAACAGCAAGCTTTAGGATAGGGTACAGAATTGTAACTTACTTTCGCCTAATAAAGCGATTTTGGCAAAGAGAGTATCTCCCGCAGGGAAGCTGCTACCATCAAATGTTTGCCCTCATTAGACTCCCCTCTGGAAGCGCTTTTCACTGCAAGCTGCAGATTCCCTCCTAACAGCAAGCTGTAGGACAGTGTACTGAATTGTAACTTACTTTCGCCTAATAATGCGATTTTGGCAAAGAGAATATCTCCCGCAGGGAAGCTGCTACCATCAAATCTTTGCCCTCATTAGACTCCCCTCTGGAAGCGCTTTCACTGCAAGCTGCAGATTCCCTCCTAACAGCAAGCTTTAGGATAGGGTACAGAATTGTAACTTACTTTCGCCTAATAATGCGATTTTGGCAAAGAGAATATCTCCCGCAGGGAAGCTCCTACGATCAAATGTTTGCCCTCATTAGACTCCCCTCTGGAAGCGCTTTCACTGCAAGCTGCAGATTCCCTCCTAACAGCAAGTTTTAGGATAGGGTACTGAATTGTAACTTAACTTCGGCGAATAATGCGATTTTGGCAAAGAGAGTATCTCCCGCAGGGAAGCTGCTACCATAAAATGTTTGCCCTCATTAGACTCCCCTCTGGAAGCGCTTTCACTGCAAGCTGCAGATTCCCTCCTAACAGCAAGCTTTAGGATAGGGTACTGAATTGTAACTTACTTTCGCCTAATAATGCGATTTTGGCAAAGAGACTATCTCCCGCAGGGAAGCTGCTACCATCAAATGTTTGCCCTCATTAGGCTCCCCTCTGGAAGCGCTTTCACTGCAAGCAGCATATTCCCTCCTAACAGCAAGCTTTAGGATAGGGTACTTAATTGTAACTTACTTTTGCCTAATAATGCGATTTTGGTAAAGAGAGTATCTCCCGCAGGGAAGCTGCTACCATCAAATGTTTGCCCTCATTAGACTCCCCTCTGGAAGCGATTTCACTGCAAGCTGCAGATTCCCTCCTAACAGCAAACTTTAGGAGAGGGTACTGAATTGTAACTTACTTTCGCCTAATAATGCGATTTTGGCAAAGAGAGTATCTCCCGCAGGGAAGCTGCTACCATCAAATGTTTGCCCTCGTTAGACTCCCCTCTGGAAGCGCTTTCACTGCAAGCTGCAGATTCCCTCCTAACAGCAAGCTTTAGGATAGGGTACTGAATTGTAACTTAACTGCGGCTAATAAGGCGATTTTGGCAAAGAGAGTATCTCCCGCAGGGAAGCTGCTACCATCAAATGTTTGCCCTCATTAGACTCTCCTCTGGAAGCGCTTTCACTGCAAGCTGCAGATTCCCTCCTAACAGCAAGCTTTAGGATAGGGTACTGAATTTTAAGTTGACTGCGGCTCATAAGGCGATTTTGGCAAAGAGAGTATCTCCCGCAGGGAACCTGCTACCATCAAATGTTTGCCCTCATTAGACTCCCCTCTGGAAGCGCTTTCACTGCAAGCTGCAGATTCCCTCCTAACAGCAAGCTTTAGGATAGGGTACTGAATTGTAACTTACTTTCGCCTAATAATGCGATTTTGGCAAAGAGAGTATCTCCCGCAGGGAAGCTGCTACCATCAAATGTTTGCCCTCATTAGACTCCCCTCTGAAAGCGCTTTCACTGCAAGCTGCAGATACCCTCCTAACAGCAATCTTTAGGATAGGGTACTGAATTGTAACTTAACTGCGTCTAATAAGGCGATTTTGGCAAAGAGAATATCTCCCGCAGGGAAGCTGCTACCATCAAATGTTTGCCCTCGTTAGACTCCCCTCTGGAAGCGCTTTCACTGCAAGCTGCAGATTCCCTCCTAACAGCAAGCTTTAGGATAGGGTACTGAATTGTAACTTACTTTCGCCTAATAATGCGATTTTGGCAAAGAGAGTATCTCCCGCAGGGAAGCTGCTACCATCAAATGTTTGCCCTCATTAGACTCCCCTCTGGAAGCGCTTTCACTGCAAGCTGCAGATTCCCTCCTAACAGCAAGCTTTAGGATAGGGTACTGAATTGTAACTTACTTTCGCCTAATAATGCGATTTTGGCAAAGAGAGTATCTCCCGCAGGGAAGCTGCTACCATCAAATGTTTGCCCTCATTAGACTACCCTCTGGAAGCGCTTTCACTGCAAGCTGCAGATTCCCTCCTAACAGCAAGCTTTAGGATAGGGTACTGAATTGTAACTTAACTGCGGCTAATATGCCGATATTGGCAAAGAGACTATCTCCCGCAGGGAAGCTGCTACCATCAAATGTTTGCCCTCGTGAGACTCCCCTCTGGAAGCGCTTTCACTGCAAGCTGCAGATTCCCTCCTAACAGCAAGCTTTAGGATAGGGTACTGAATTGTAACTTACTTTCGCCTAATAATGCAATTTTGGCAAAGAGACTATCTCCCGCAGGGAAGCTGCTACCATCAAATGTTTGCCCTCGTTAGACTCCCCTCTGGAAGCGCTTTCACTGCAAGCTGCAGATTCCTTCCTAACAGCAAGCTTTAGGATAGGGTACTGAATTGTAACGCACTTTCGCCTAATAATGCGATTTTGGCAAAGAGAGTATCTCCCGCAGGGAAGCTGCTACCATCAAATGTTTGCCCTCGTTAGAGTCCCCTCTGGAAGAGCTTTCACTGCAAGCTGCAGATTCCCTCCTAACAGCAAGCTTTAGGATAGGGTACTGAATTGTAACTTACTTTCGCCTAGTAATGCGATTTTGGCAAAGAGAGTATCTCCCGCAGGGAAGCTGCTACCATCAAATCTTTGCCCTCATTAGACTCCCCTCTGGAAGCGCTTTCACTGCAAGCTGCAGATTCCCTCCTAACAGCAAGCTTTAGGATAGGGTACTGAATTGTATCTTACTTTCGCCTAATAATGCGATATTGGCAAAGAGAATATCTCCCGCAGGGAAGATGCTACCATCAAATGTTTGCCCTCATTAGACTCCCCTCTGGAAGCGCTTTCACTGCAAGCTGCAGATTCCCTCCTAACAGCAAGCTTTAGGATAGGGTACTGAATTGTAACTTACTTTCGCCTAATAATGCGATTTTGGCAAAGAGAGTATCTCCCGCAGGGAAGCTGCTACCATCAAATGTTTGCCCTCATTAGACTCCCCTCTGGAAGCGCTTTCACTGCAAGCTGCAGATTCCCTCCTAACAGCAAGCTTTAGGATAGGGTACTGAATTGTAACTTAACTGCGGCGAATAAGGCGATTTTGGCAAAGAGAGTATCTCCCGCAGGGAAGCTGCTACCATCAAATGTTTGCCCTCGTTAGACTCCCCTCTGGAAGCGCTTTCACTGCAAGCTGCAGATTCCCTCCTAACAGCAAGCTTTAGGATAGGGTACTGAATTGTAACTTACTTTCGCCTAATAATGCGATTTGGCAAAGAGAGTATCTCCCGCAGGGAAGCTGCTACCATCAAATGTTTGCCCTCATTAGACTCCCCTCTGGAAGCACTTTCACTGCAAGCTGCAGATTCCCTCCTAACAGCAAACTTTAGGATAGGGTACTGAATTGTAACTTACTTTCGCCTAATAATGCGATTTTGGCAAAGAGAGTATCTCCCGCAGGGAAGCTGCTACCATCAAATGTTTGCCCTCGTTAGACTCCCCTCTGGAAGCGCTTTCACTGCAAGCTGCAGATTCCCTCCTAACAGCAAGCTTTAGGATAGGGTACTGAATTGTAACTTAACTGCGGCTAATAATGCGATTTTGGCAAAGAGAGTATCTCCCGCAGGGAAGCTGCTACCATCAAATGTTTGCCCTCATTAGACTCCCCTCTGGAAGCGCTTTCACTGCAAGCTGCAGATTCCCTCCTAACAGCAAGCTTTAGGATAGGGTACTGAATTGTAACTTAACTGCGGCTAATATGCCGATATTGGCAAAGAGACTATCTCCCGCAGGGAAGCTGCTACCATCAAATGTTTGCCCTCATTAGACTCCCCTCTGGAAGCGCTTTCACTGCAAGCTGCAGATTCCCTCCTAACAGCAAGCTTTAGGATAGGGTACTGAATTGTAACTTACTTTCGCCTAATAATGCGATTTTGGCAAAGAGAGTATCTCCCGCAGGGAAGCTGCTACCATCAAATGTTTGCCCTCATTAGACTCCCCTCTGAAAGCGCTTTCACTGCAAGCTGCAGATTCCCTCCTAACAGCAATCTTTAGGATAGGGTACTGAATTGTAACTTAACTGCGTCTAATAAGGCGATTTTGGCAAAGAGAATATCTCCCGCAGGGAAGCTGCTACCATCAAATGTTTGCCCTCATTAGACTCCCCTCTGGAATCGCTTTCACTGCAAGCTGCAGATTCCCTCCTAACAGCAAGCTTTAGGATAGGGTACTGAATTGTAACTTACTTTCGCCTAATAATGCGATTTTGGCAAAGAGAGTATCTCCCGCAGGGAAGCTGCTACCATCAAATGTTTGCCCTCATTAGACTCCCCTCTGGAAGCGCTTTCACTGCAAGCTGCAGATTCCCTCCTAACAGCAAGCTTTAGGATAGGGTACTGAATTGTAACTTAACTGCGGCTAATATGCCGATATACGCAAAGAGAGTATCTCCCGCAGGGAAGCTGCTACCATCAAATGTTTGCCCTCATTAGACTCCCCTCTGGAAGCGCTTTCACTGCAAGCTGCAGATTCCCTCCTAACAGCAAGCTTTAGGATAGGGTACTGAATTGTAACTTACTTTCGCCTAATAATGCGATTTTGGCAAAGAGAGTATCTCCCGCAGGGAAGCTGCTACCATCAAATGTTTGCCCTCGTTAGACTCCCCTCTGGAAGCGCTTTCACTGCAAGCTGCAGATTCCCTCCTAACAGCAAGCTTTAGGATAGGGTACTGAATTGTAACTTACTTTCGCCTAATAATGCGATTTTGGCAAAGAGAGTATCTCCCGCAGGGAAGCTGCTACCATCAAATGTTTGCCCTCGTTAGACTCCCCTCTGGAAGAGCTTTCACTGCAAGCTGCAGATTCCCTCCTAACAGCAAGCTTTAGGATAGGGTACTGAATTGTAACTTACTTTCGCCTAATAATGCGATTTTGGCAAAGAGAATATCTCCCGCAGGGAAGCTGCTACCATCAAATCTTTGCCCTCGTTAGACTCCCCTCTGGAAGCGCTTTCACTGCAAGCTGCAGATTCCCTCCTAACAGCAAGCTTTAGGATAGGGTACTGAATTGTAACTTACTTTCGCCTAATAATGCGACTTTGGCAAAGAGACTATCTCCCGCAGGGAAGCTGCTACCATCAAATGTTTGCCCTCATTAGACTCCCCTCTGGAAGCGCTTTCACTGCAAGCTGCAGATTCCCTCCTAACAGCAAGCTTTAGGATAGGGTACTGAATTGTATCTTACTTTCGCCTAATAATGAGATATTGGCAAAGAGAATATCTCCCGCAGGGAAGCTGCTACCATCAAATGTTTGCCCTCATTAGACTCCCCTCTGGAAGCGCTTTCACTGCAAGCTGCAGATTCCCTCCTAACAGCAAGCTTTAGGATAGGGTACTGAATTGTAACTTACTTTCGCCTAATAATGCGATTTTGGCAAAGAGAGTATCTCCCGCAGGGAAGCTGCTACCATCAAATGTTTGCCCTCATTAGACTCCCCTCTGGAAGCGCTTTCACTGCAAGCTGCAGATTCCCTCCTAACAGCAAGCTTTAGGATAGGGTACTGAATTGTAACTTACTTTCGCCTAATAATGCAATTTTGGCAAAGAGACTATCTCCCGCAGGGAAGCTGCTACCATCAAATGTTTGCCCTCGTTAGACTCCCCTCTGGAAGCGCTTTCACTGCAAGCTGCAGATTCCTTCCTAACAGCAAGCTTTAGGATAGGGTACTGAATTGTAACGCACTTTCGCCTAATAATGCGATTTTGGCAAAGAGAGTATCTCCCGCAGGGAAGCTGCTACCATCAAATGTTTGCCCTCGTTAGAGTCCCCTCTGGAAGAGCTTTCACTGCAAGCTGCAGATTCCCTCCTAACAGCAAGCTTTAGGATAGGGTACTGAATTGTAACTTACTTTCGCCTAGTAATGCGATTTTGGCAAAGAGAGTATCTCCCGCAGGGAAGCTGCTACCATCAAATCTTTGCCCTCATTAGACTCCCCTCTGGAAGCGCTTTCACTGCAAGCTGCAGATTCCCTCCTAACAGCAAGCTTTAGGATAGGGTACTGAATTGTATCTTACTTTCGCCTAATAATGCGATATTGGCAAAGAGAATATCTCCCGCAGGGAAGCTGCTACCATCAAATGTTTGCCCTCATTAGACTCCCCTCTGGAAGCGCTTTCACTGCAAGCTGCAGATTCCCTCCTAACAGCAAGCTTTAGGATAGGGTACTGAATTGTAACTTACTTTCGCCTAATAATGCGATTTTGGCAAAGAGAGTATCTCCCGCAGGGAAGCTGCTACCATCAAATGTTTGCCCTCATTAGACTCCCCTCTGGAAGCGCTTTCACTGCAAGCTGCAGATTCCCTCCTAACAGCAAGCTTTAGGATAGGGTACTGAATTGTAACTTAACTGCGGCGAATAATGCGATTTTGGCAAAGAGAGTATCTCCCGCAGGGAAGCTGCTACCATCAAATGTTTGCCCTCGTTAGACTCCCCTCTGGAAGCGCTTTCACTGCAAGCTGCAGATTCCCTCCTAACAGCAAGCTTTAGGATAGGGTACTGAATTGTAACTTACTTTCGCCTAATAATGCGATTTTGGCAAAGAGAGTATCTCCCGCAGGGAAGCTGCTACCATCAAATGTTTGCCCTCATTAGACTCCCCTCTGGAAGCACTTTCACTGCAAGCTGCAGATTCCCTCCTAACAGCAAACTTTAGGAGAGGGTACTGAATTGTAACTTACTTTCGCCTAATAATGCGATTTTGGCAAAGAGAGTATCTCCCGCAGGGAAGCTGCTACCATCAAATGTTTGCCCTCGTTAGACTCCCCTCTGGAAGCGCTTTCACTGCAAGCTGCAGATTCCCTCCTAACAGCAAGCTTTAGGATAGGGTACTGAATTGTAACTTAACTGCGGCTAATAATGCGATTTTGGCAAAGAGAGTATCTCCCGCAGGGAAGCTGCTACCATCAAATGTTTGCCCTCATTAGACTCCCCTCTGGAAGCGCTTTCACTGCAAGCTGCAGATTCCCTCCTAACAGCAAGCTTTAGGATAGGGTACTGAATTTTAAGTTGGCTGCGGCTCATAAGTCGATTTTGGCAAAGAGAGTATCTCCCGCAGGGAACCTGCTACCATCAAATGTTTGCCCTCATTAGACTCCCCTCTGGAAGCGCTTTCACTGCAAGCTGCAGATTCCCTCCTAACAGCAAGCTTTAGGATAGGGTACTGAATTGTAACTTACTTTCGCCTAATAATGCGATTTTGGCAAAGAGAGTATCTCCCGCAGGGAAGCTGCTACCATCAAATGTTTGCCCTCGTTAGACTCCCCTCTGGAAGCGCTTTCACTGCAAGCTGCAGATTCCCTCCTAACAGCAAGCTTTAGGATAGGGTACTGAATTGTAACTTAACTGCGGCTAATATGCCGATATACGCAAAGAGAGTATCTCCCGCAGGGAAGCTGCTACCATCAAATGTTTGCCCTCATTAGACTCCCCTCTGGAAGCGCTTTCACTGCAAGCTGCAGATTCCCTCCTAACAGCAAGCTTTAGGATAGGGTACTGAATTGTAACTTACTTTCGCCTAATAATGCGATTTTGGCAAAGAGAGTATCTCCCGCAGGGAAGCTGCTACCATCAAATGTTTGCCCTCATTAGACTCCCCTCTGGAAGCGCTTTCACTGCAAGCTGCAGATTCCCTCCTAACAGCAAGCTTTAGGATAGGGTACTGAATTGTAACTTACTTTCGCCTAATAATGCGATTTTGGCAAAGAGAGTATCTCCCGCAGGGAAGCTGCTACCATCAAATGTTTGCCCTCGTTAGACTCCCCTCTGGAAGAGCTTTCACTGCAAGCTGCAGATTCCCTCCTAACAGCAAGCTTTAGGATAGGGTACTGAATTGTAACTTACTTTCGCCTAATAATGCGATTTTGGCAAAGAGAGTATCTCCCGCAGGGAAGCTGCTACCATCAAATCTTTGCCCTCGTTAGACTCCCCTCTGGAAGCGCTTTCACTGCAAGCTGCAGATTCCCTCCTAACAGCAAGCTTTAGGATAGGGTACTGAATTGTAACTTACTTTCGCCTAATAATGCGACTTTGGCAAAGAGACTATCTCCCGCAGGGAAGCTGCTACCATCAAATGTTTGCCCTCATTAGACTCCCCTCTGGAAGCGCTTTCACTGCAAGCTGCAGATTCCCTCCTAACAGCAAGCTTTAGGATAGGGTACTGAATTGTATCTTACTTTCGCCTAATAATGAGATATTGGCAAAGAGAATATCTCCCGCAGGGAAGCTGCTACCATCAAATGTTTGCCCTCATTAGACTCCCCTCTGGAAGCGCTTTCACTGCAAGCTGCAGATTCCCTCCTAACAGCAAGCTTTAGGATAGGGTACTGAATTGTAACTTACTTTCGCCTAATAATGCGATTTTGGCAAAGAGAGTATCTCCCGCAGGGAAGCTGCTACCATCAAATGTTTGCCCTCATTAGACTCCCCTCTGGAAGCGCTTTCACTGCAAGCTGCAGATTCCCTCCTAACAGCAAGCTTTAGGATAGGGTACTGAATTGTAACTTAACTGCGGCGAATAAGGCGATTTTGGCAAAGAGAGTATCTCCCGCAGGGAAGCTGCTACCATCAAATGTTTGCCCTCGTTAGACTCCCCTCTGGAAGCGCTTTCACTGCAAGCTGCAGATTCCCTCCTAACAGCAAGCTTTAGGATAGGGTACTGAATTGTAACTTACTTTCGCCTAATAATGCGATTTTGGCAAAGAGAGTATCTCCCGCAGGGAAGCTTCTACCATCAAATGTTTGCCCTCATTAGACTCCCCTCTGGAAGCGTTTTCACTGCAAGCTGCAGATTCCCTCCTAACAGCAAGCTTTAGGATAGGGTACTGAATTGTAACTTACTTTCGCCTAATAATGCGATTTTGGCAAAGAGACTATCTCCCGCAGGGAAGCTGCTACCATCAAATGTTTGCGCTCATTAGGCTCCCCTCTGGAAGCGCTTTCACTGCAAGCAGCATATTCCCTCCTAACAGCAAGCTTTAGGATAGGGTACTTAATTGTAACTTACTTTTGCCTAATAAAGCGATTTTGGTAAAGAGCGTATCTCCCGCAGGGAAGCTGCTACCATCAAATGTTTGCCCTCATTAGACTCCCCTCTGGAAGCGCTTTCACTGCAAGCTGCAGATTCCCTCCTAACAGCAAACTTTAGGAGAGGGTACTGAATTGTAACTTACTTTCGCCTAATAATGCGATTTTGGCAAAGAGAGTATCTCCCGCAGGGAAGCTGCTACCATCAAATGTTTGCCCTCATTAGACTCCCCTCTGGAAGCGCTTTCACTGCAAGCTGCAGATTCCCTCCTAACAGCAAGCTTTAGGATAGGGTACTGAATTGTAACTTAACTGCGGCGAATAAGGCGATTTTGGCAAAGAGAGTATCTCCCGCAGGGAAGCTGCTACCATCAAATGTTTGCCCTCGTTAGACTCCCCTCTGGAAGCGCTTTCACTGCAAGCTGCAGATTCCCTCCTAACAGCAAGCTTTAGGATAGGGTACTGAATTGTAACTTACTTTCGCCTAATAATGCGATTTTGGCAAAAAGATTATCTCCCGCAGGGAAGCTGCTACCATCAAATGTTTGCCCTCATTAGACTCCCCTCTTGAAGCGCTTTCACTGGAAGCTGCAGATTCCCTCCTAACAGCAAGCTTTAGGATAGGGTACTGAATTGTTACTTACTTTCGCCTAATAATGCGATATCGGCAAAGAGAGTATCTCCCGCAGGGAAGCTGCTACCATCAAATATTTGCCCTCGTTAGACTCCTCTCTGAAAGCGCTTTCACTGCAAGCTGCAGATTCCCTCCTAACAGCAATCTTTAGGACAGGGTACTGAATTGTAACTTAACTGCAGCAAATAAGGCGATTTTGGCAAAGAGACTATCTCCCGCAGGGAAACTGCTACCATCAAATGTTTGCCCTCATTAGACTCCCCTCTGGAAGCGCTTTCACTACAAGCTGCAGATTCCTTCCTAACAGCAAGCTTTAGGATAGGGTACTGAATTGTAACTTACTTTCGCCTAATAATGCGATTTTGGCAAAGAGAGTATCTCCCGCAGGGAAGCTGCTACCATCAAATGTTTGCCCTCGTTAGACTCCCCTCTGGAAGCGCTTTCACTGCAAGCTGCAGATTCCCTCCTAACAGCAAGCTTTAGGATAGGGTACTGAATTGTAACTTACTTTCGCCTAATAATGCGATTTTGGCAAAGAGAGTATCTCCCGCAGGGAAGCTTCTACCATCAAATGTTTGCCCTCATTAGACTCCCCTCTGGAAGCATTTTCACTGCAAGCTGCAGATTCCCTCCTAACAGCAAGCTTTAGGATAGGGTACTGAATTGTGTCTTAACTGCGGCTAATAAGGCGATTTTGGCAAAGAGAGCAATTCCCGCAGGGAAGCTGCTACCATCAAATGTTTGCCCTCATTAGACTCCCCTCTGGAAGCGCTTTCACTGCAAGCTGCAGATTCCCTCCTAACAGCAAGCTTTAGGATAGGGTACTGAATTGTAACTTACTTTCGCCTAATAATGCGATTTTGGCAAAGAGAGTATCTCCCGCAGGGAAGCTGCTACCATCAAATGTTTGCCCTCATTAGACTCCCCTCTGGAAGCGCTTTCACTGCAAGCTGCAGATTCCCTCCTAACAGCAAGCTTTAGGATAGGGTACTGAATTGTAACTTACTTTCGCCTAATAATGCGATTTTGGCAAAAAGATTATCTCCCGCAGGGAAGCTGCTACCATCAAATGTTTGCCCTCATTAGACTCCCCTCTTGAAGCGCTTTCACTGCAAGCTGCAGATTCCCTCCTAACAGCAAGCTTTAGGATAGGGTACTGAATTGTTACTTACTTTCGCCTAATAATGCGATTTCGGCAAAGAGAGTATCTCCCGCAGGGAAGCTGCTACCATCAAATATTTGCCCTCGTTAGACTCCCCTCTGGAAGCGCTTTCACTGCAAGCTGCAGATTCCCTCCTAACAGCAATCTTTAGGATAGAGTACTGAATTGTAACTTAACTGCAGCTAATAAGGCGATTTTGGCAAAGAGACTATCTCCCGCAGGGAAGCTGCTACCATCAAATGTTTGCCCTCATTAGACTCCCCTCTGGAAGCGCTTTCACTACAAGCTGCAGATTCCTTCCTAACAGCAAGCTTTAGGATAGGGTACTGAATTGTAACTTACTTTCGCCTAATAATGCGATTTTGGCAAAGAGAGTATCTCCCGCAGGGAAGCTGCTACCATCAAATGTTTGCCCTCGTTAGACTCCCCTCTGGAAGCGCTTTCACTGCAAGCTGCAGATTCCCTCCTAACAGCAAGCTTTAGGATAGGGTACTGAATTGTAACTTACTTTCGCCTAATAATGCGATTTTGGCAAAGAGAGTATCTCCCGCAGGGAAGCTGCTACCATCAAATGTTTGCCCTCATTAGACTCCCCTCTGGAAGCGCTTTCACTGCAAGCTGCAGATTCCCTCCTAACAGCAAGCTTTAGGATAGGGTACTGAATTGTAACTTAACTGCGGCTAAAAAGGCGATTTTGGCAAAGAGAGTATCTCCCGCAGGGAAGCTGCTACCATAAAATGTTTGCCCTCGATAGACTCCCCTCTGGAAGCGCTTTCACTGCAAGCTGCAGATTCCCTCCTAACAGCAAGCTTTAGGATAGGGTACTGAATTGTAACTTACTTTCGCAAAATAATGCGATTTTGGCAAAGAGAGTATCTCCCGCAGGGAAGCTGCTACCATCAAATGTTTGCCCTCATTAGACTCCCCTCTGGAAGCGCTTTCACTGCAAGCAGCATATTCCCTCCTAACAGCAAGCTTTAGGATAGGGTACTGAATTGTAACTTACTTTCGCCTAATAATGCGATTTTGGCAAAGAGAGTATCTCCCGCAGGGAAGCTGCTACCATCAAATGTTTGCCCTCATTAGACTCCTCTCTGGAAGCGCTTTCACTGCAAGCTGCAGATTCCCTCCTAACAGCAAACTTTAGGATAGGGTACTGAATTTTAACTTACTTTCGCCTAATAATGAGATTTTGGCAAAGAGACTATCTCCCGCAGGGAAGCTGCTACCATCAAATGTTTGCCCTCGTTAGACTCCCCTCTGGAAGCGCTTTCACTGCAAGCTGCAGATTCCCTCCTAACAGCAAGCTTTAGGATAGGGTACTGAATTGTAACTTAACTGCGGCTAATAAGGCGATTTTGGCAAAGAGAGTATCTCCCGCAGGGAAGCTGCTATCATCAAATGTTTGCCCTCATTAGACTCCCCTCTGGAAGCGCTTTCACTGCAAGCTGCAGATTCCCTCCTAACAGCAAGCTTTAGGATAGGGTACTGAATTGTAATTTGACTGCGGCTCATAAGGCGATTTTGGCAAAGAGAGTATCTCCCGCAGGGAAGCTGCTACCATCAAATGTTTGCCCTCATTAGACTCCCCTCTGGAAGCGCGTTCACTGCAAGCTGCAGATTCCCTCCTAACAGCAAGCTTTAGGATAGGGTACTGAATTGTAACTTACTTTCGCCTAATAAAGCGAAATTGGAAAAGAGAGTATCTCCCGCAGGGAAGCTGCTACCATCAAATGTTTGCCCTCATTAGACTCCCCTCTGGAAGCGCTTTCACTGCAAGCTGCAGATTCCCTCCTAACAGCAAGCTTTAGGATAGGGTACTGAATTGTAAGTTGACTGCGGCTCATAAGGCGATTTTGGCAAAGAGAGTATCTCCCGCAGGGAAGCTGCTACCATCAAATGTTTGCCCTCATTAGACTCCCCTCTGGAAGCGCTTTCACTGCAAGCTGCAGATTCCCTCCTAACAGCAAGCTTTAGGATAGGGTACTGAATTCTAACTTACTTTCGCCTAATAATGCGATTTTGGCAAAGAGAGTATCTCCCGCAGGGAAGCTGCTACCATGAAATGTTTGCCCTCATTAGACTCCTCTCTGGAAGCGCTTTCACTGCAAGCTGCAGATTCCCTCCTAACAGCAAGCTTTAGGATATGGTACTGAATTGTAACTTACTTTCGCCTAATAAAGCGATTTTGGCAAAAAGAGTATCTCCCGCAGGGAAGCTGCTACCATCAAATGTTTGCCCTCATTAGACTCCCCTCTGGAAGCGCTTTCACTGCAAGCTGCAGATTCCCTCCTAACAGCAAGCTTTAGGATAGGGTACTGAATTGTAACTTACTTTCGCATAATCAGGCGATTTTGGATAAGAGAATATCTCCCGCAGGGAAGCTGTTACCATCAAATGTTTGCCCTCATTAGACTCCCCTCTGGAAGCGCTTTCACTGCAAGCTGCAGATTCCCTCCTAACAGCAAGCTTTAGGATAGGGTACTGAATTGTAACTTACTTTCGCCTAATAATGCGATTTTGGCAAAGAGAATATCTCCCGCAGGGAAGCTGCTACCATCAAATGTTTGCCCTCATTAGACTCCCCTCAGGAAGCGCTTTCACTGCAAGCTGCAGATTCCCTCCTAACAGCAAGCTTTAGGATAGGGTACTGAATTGTAACTTAACTGCGGCTAATAAGGCGATTTTGGCAAAGAGAGTATCTCCCGCAGGGAAGCTGCTACCATCAAATGTTTGCCCTCGTTAGACTCCCCTCTGGAAGCGCTTTCACTGCAAGCTGCAGATTCCCTCCTAACAGCAAGCTTTAGGATAGGGTACTGAATTGTAACTTACTTTCGCCTAATTATGCGATTTTGGTAAAGAGACTATCTCCCGCAGGGAAGCTGCTACCATCAAATGTTTGCCCTCATTAGACTCCCCTCTGGAAGCGCTTTCACTGCAAGCTGCAGATTCCCTCCTAAAAGCAAGCTGTAGGACAGTGTACTGAATTGTAACTTAACTGCGTCTAATAAGGCGATTTTGGCAAAGAGAGTATCTCCCGCAGGGAAGCTGCTACCATCAAATGTTTGCCCTCATTAGACTCCCCTCTGGAAGCGCTTTCACTGCAAGCTGCAGATTCCTTCCTAACAGCAAGCTTTAGGATAGGGTACTGAATTGTAACTTAACTGCGGCTACTAAGGCGATTATGGCAAATAGAATATCTCCCGCAGGGAAGCTGCTACCATCAAATATTTGCCCTCGTTAGACTCCCCTCTGGAAGCACTTTCACTGCAAGCTGCAGATTCCCTCCTAACAGCAAGCTTTAGGATAGGGTACTGAATTGTAACTTACTTTCGCCTAATAATGCGATTTTGGCAAAGAGAGTATCTCCCGCAGGGAAGCTGCTACCATCAAATGTTTGCCCTCATTAGACTCCCCTCTGGAAGCGCTTTCACTGCAAGCTGCAGATTCCCTCCTAACAGCAAGCTTTAGGATAGGGTACTGAATTGTAACTTACTTTTGCCTAATAATGCGATTTTGGCAAAGAGAGTATCTCCCGCAGGGAAGCTGCTACCATCAAATGTTTGCCCTCATTAGACTCCCCTCTGGAAGCGCTTTCACTGCAAGCTGCAGATTCCCTCCTAACAGCAAGCTTTAGGATAGGGTACTGAATTGTAACTTACTTTCGCCTAATAATGCGATTTTGGCAAAGAGAATATCTCCCGCAGGGAAGCTGCTACCATCAAATGTTTGCCCTCATTAGACTCCCCTCTGGAAGCGCTTTCACTGCAAGCTGCAGATTCCCTCCTAACAGCAAGCTTTAGGATAGGGTACTGAATTGTAACTTAACTGCGGCTAATAAGGCGATTTTGGCAAAGAGAGTATCTCCCGCAGGGAAGCTGCTACCATCAAATGTTTGCCCTCGTTAGACTCCCCTCTGGAAGCGCTTTCACTGCAAGCTGCAGATTCCCTCCTAACAGCAAGCTTTAGGATAGGGTACTGAATTGTAACTTAACTGCGGTTAATAATGCGATTTTGGCAAAGAGAGTATCTCCCGCAGCGAAGCTGCTATCATCAAATGTTTGCCCTCATTAGACTCCCCTCTGGAAGCGCTTTCACTGCAAGCTGCAGATTCCCTCCTAACAGCAAGCTTTAGGATAGGGTACTGAATTGTAACTTAACTGCGGCTAATAATGCGATTATGGCAAAGTGAGTATCTCCCGCAGGGAAGCTGCTACCATCAAATGTTTGCCCTCATTAGACTCCCCTCTGGAAGCGCTTTCACTGCAAGCTGCAGATTCCCTCCTAACAGCAAGCTTTAGGATAGGGTACTGAATTGTAACTTAACTGCGGCTAATAATGCGATTATGGCAAAGTGAGTATCTCCCGCAGGGAAGCTGCTACCATCAAATGTTTGCCCTCAATAGACTCCCCTCTGGAAGCGCTTTCACTGCAAGCTGCAGATTCCCTCCTAACAGCAAGCTTTAGGATAGGGTACTGAATTGTAACTTAAGTGCGGCTCATAAGGCGATTTTGGCAAAGAGAATATCTCCCGCAGGGAAGCTACTACCATCAAATGTTTGCCCTCATTAGACTCCCCTCTGGAAGCGCTTTCACTGCAAGCTGCAGATTCCCTCCTAACAGCAAGCTTTAGGATAGGGTACAGAATTGTAACTTACTTTCGCCTAATAAAGCGATTTTGGCAAAGAGAGTATCTCCCGCAGGGAAGCTGCTACCATCAAATGTTTGCCCTCATTAGACTCCCCTCTGGAAGCGCTTTCACTGCAAGCTGCAGATTCCCTCCTAACAGCAAGCTGTAGGACAGTGTACTGAATTGTAACTTACTTTCGCCTAATAATGCGATTTTGGCAAAGAGAATATCTCCCGCAGGGAAGCTGCTACCATCAAATCTTTGCCCTCATTAGACTCCCCTCTGGAAGCGCTTTCACTGCAAGCTGCAGATTCCCTCCTAACAGCAAGCTTTAGGATATGGTACTGAATTGTAACTTACTTTCGCCTAATAAAGCGATTTTGGCAAAAAGAGTATCTCCCGCAGGGAAGCTGCTACCATCAAATGTTTGCCCTCATTAGACTCCCCACTGGAAGCGCTTTCACTGCAAGCTGCAGATTCCCTCCTAACAGCAAGCTTTAGGATAGGGTACTGAATTGTAACTTACTTTCGCATAATCAGGCGATTTTGGACAAGAGAATATCTCCCGCAGGGAAGCTGTTACCATCAAATGTTTGCCCTCATTAGACTCCCCTCTGGAAGCGCTTTCACTGCAAGCTGCAGATTCCCTCCTAACAGCAAGCTTTAGGATAGGGTACTGAATTGTAACTTACTTTCGCCTAATAATGCGATTTTGGCAAAGAGAATATCTCCCGCAGGGAAGCTGCTACCATCAAATGTTTGCCCTCATTAGACTCCCCTCTGGAAGCGCTTTCACTGCAAGCTGCAGATTCCCTCCTAACAGCAAGCTTTAGGATAGGGTACTGAATTGTAACTTAACTGCGGCTAATAAGGCGATTTTGGCAAAGAGACTATCTCCCGCAGGGAAGCTGCTACCATCAAATGTTTGCCCTCGTTAGACTCCCCTCTGGAAGCGCTTTCACTGCAAGCTGCAGATTCCCTCCTAACAGCAAGCTTTAGGATAGGGTACTGAATTGTAACTTACTTTCGCCTAATTATGCGATTTTGGTAAAGAGACTATCTCCCGCAGGGAAGCTGCTACCATCAAATGTTTGCCCTCATTAGACTCCCCTCTGGAAGCGCTTTCACTGCAAGCTGCAGATTCCCTCCTAAAAGCAAGCTGTAGGACAGTGTACTGAATTGTAACTTAACTGCGTCTAATAAGGCGATTTTGGCAAAGAGAGTATCTCCCGCAGGGAAGCTGCTACCATCAAATGTTTGCCCTCATTAGACTCCCCTCTGGAAGCGCTTTCACTGCAAGCGGCAGATTCCCACCTAACAGCAAGCTTTAGGATAGGGTACTGAATTGTAACTTACTTTCGCCTAATAACGCGATTTTGGCAAAGAGAGTATCTCCCGCAGGGAAGCTGCTACCATCAAATGTTTGCCCTCATTAGACTCCCCTCTGGAAGCGCTTTCACTGCAAGCTGCAGATTCCTTCCTAACAGCAAGCTTTAGGATAGGGTACTGAATTGTAACTTAACTGCGGCTACTAAGGCGATTATGGCAAATAGAATATCTCCCGCAGGGAAGCTGCTACCATCAAATATTTGCCCTCGTTAGACTCCCCTCTGGAAGCACTTTCACTGCAAGCTGCAGATTCCCTCCTAACAGCAAGCTTTAGGATAGGGTACTGAATTGTAACTTACTTTCGCCTAATAATGCGATTTTGGCAAAGAGAGTATCTCCCGCAGGGAAGCTGCTACCATCAAATGTTTGCCCTCATTAGACTCCCCTCTGGAAGCGCTTTCACTGCAAGCTGCAGATTCCCTCCTAACAGCAAGCTTTAGGATAGGGTACTGAATTGTAACTTACTTTTGCCTAATAATGCGATTTTGGCAAAGAGAGTATCTCCCGCAGGGAAGCTGCTACCATCAAATGTTTGCCCTCATTAGACTCCCCTCTGGAAGCGCTTTCACTGCAAGCTGCAGATTCCCTCCTAACAGCAAGCTTTAGGATAGGGTACTGAATTGTAACTTAACTGCGGCTAATAAGGCGATTTTGGCAAAGAGAGTATCACCCGCAGGGAAGCTGCTACCATCAAATATTTGCCCTCGTTAGACTCCCCTCTGGAAGCGCTTTCACTGCAAGCTGCAGATTCCCTCCTAACAGCAAGCTTTAGGATAGGGTACTGAATTGTAACTTAACTGCGGTTAATAATGCGATTTTGGCAAAGAGAGTATCTCCCGCAACGAAGCTGCTATCATCAAATGTTTGCCCTCAATAGACTCCCCTCTGGAAGCGCTTTCACTGCAAGCTGCAGATTCCCTCCTAACAGCAAGCTTTAGGATAGGGTACTGAATTGTAACTTAACTGCGGCTAATAAGGCGATTTTGGCAAAGAGAGTATCTCCCGCAGGGAAGCTGCTACCATCAAATGTTTGCCCTCATTAGACTACCCTGTCGAATCGCTTTCACTGCAAGCTGCAGATTCCCTCCTAACAGCAAGCTTTAGGATAGGGTACTGAATTGTAAGTTGACTGCGGCTCATAAGGCGATTTTGGCAAAGAGAGTATCTCCCGCAGGGAAGCTGCTACCATCAAATGTTTGCCCTCATTAGACTCCCCTCTGGAAGCGCTTTCACTGCAAGCTGCAGATTCCTTCCTAACAGCAAGCTTTAGGATAGGGTACTGAATTGTAACTTAACTGCGGCTACTAAGGCGATTATGGCAAATAGAATATCTCCCGCAGGGAAGCTGCTACCATCAAACGTTTGCCCTCGTTAGACTCCCCTCTGGAAGCGCTTTCACTGCAAGCTGCAGATTCCCTCCTAACAGCAAGCTTTAGGATAGGGTACTGAATTGTAACTTACTTTCGCCTAATAATGCGATTTTGGCAAAGAGACTATCCTCCGCAGGGAAGCTGCTACAATCAAATGTTTGCCCTCATTAGACTCCCCTCTGGAAGCGCTTTCACTGCAAGCTTCAGATTCCCTTCTAACAGCGAGCTTTAGGATAAGGTACTGAATTGTAACTTACTTTCGCCTAATAATGCGATTTTGGAAAAGAGATTATAACTCGCAGTGAAGCTGTTACCATCAAATGTTTGCCCTCGTTGTACTACCCTCTGGAAGCGCATTCACTTCAAGCTGCAGATTCCCTCCTAACAGCAAGCTTTAGGATAGGGTACTGAATTGTAACTTATTTTCGCCAAATAACGCGACTTTGGCAAAGAGAGTATCTCCCGCAGGGAAGCTGCTACCATCAAATGTTTGCCCTCATTAGACTCCCCTGTGGAAGCGCTTTCACTGCAAGCTGCAGATTCCCTCCTAACAGCAAGCTTTAGGATAGGGACCTGAATTGTAACTTACTTTCGCCTAATAATGCGATTATGGCAAAGAGACTATCTCCCGCAGGGAAGCTGCTACCATCAAATGTTTGCCCTCATTAGACTCCCCTCTGGAAGCGCTTTCACTGCAAGCTGCAGATTCCCTCCTAACAGCAAGCTTTAGGATAGGGTACTGAATTGTAACTTACTTTCGCCTAATAATGCGATTTTGGCAAAGAGAGTATCTCCCGCAGGGAAGCTGCTACCATCAAATGTTTGCCCTCATTAGACTCCCCTCTGGAAGCGCTTTCACTGCAAGCTGCAGATTCCCTCCTAACAGCAAGCTTTAGGATAGGGTACTGAATTGTAACTTAACTACGGCTAATAAGGCGATTATGGCAAAGAGAATATCTCCCGCAGGGAAGCTGCTACCATCAAATGTTTGCCCTCATTAGACTCCCCTCTGGAAGCGCTTTCACTGCAAGTGGCAGATTCCCACCTAACAGCAAGCTTTAGGACAGGGTACTGAATTGTAACTTAACTGCGTCTAATAAGGCGATATTGGCAAAGAGAATATCTCCCGCAGGGAAGGTGCTACCATAAAATGTTTGCCCTCATTAGACTCCCCTCTGGAAGCGCTTTCACTGCAAGCGGCAGATTCCCACCTAACAGCAAGCTTTAGGATAGGGTACTGAATTGTATCTTACTTTCGCCTAATAATGCGATTTTGGCAAAGAGAGTATCTCCAGCAGGGAAGCTGCTACCATCAAATGTTTGCCCTCGTTAGACTCCCCACTGGAAGCGCTTTCACTGCAAGCTGCAGATTCCTTCCTAACAGCAAGCTTTAGGATAGGGTACTGAATTGTAACTTAACTGCGGCTAATAAGGCGATTATGACAAAGAGAATATCTCCCGCAGGGAAGCTGCTACCATCAAATGTTTGCCCTCATTAGACTCCCCTCTGGAAGCGCTTTCACTGCAAGCTGCAGATTCCCTCCTAACAGCAAGCTTTAGGATAGGGTACTGAATTGTATCTTACTTTCGCCTAATAATGCGATTTTGGCAAAGAGAGTATCTCCCGCAGGGAAGCTGCTACCATCAAATGTTTGCCCTCATTAGACTCCCCTCTGGAAGCGCTTTCACTGCAAGCTGCAGATTCCCTCCTAACAGCAAGCTTTAGGATAGGGTACTGAATTGTATCTTACTTTCGCCTAATTATGCGATTTTGGCAAAGAGACTATCTCCCGCAGGGAAGCTGCTACCATCAAATGTTTGCCCTCATTAGACTCCCCTCTGGAAGCGCTTTCACTGCAAGCTGCAGATTCCCTCCTAACAGCAAGCTTTAGGATAGGGTACTGAATTGTATCTTACTTTCGCCTAATAATGCGATTTTGGGAAAGAGAGTATCTCCCGCAGGGAAGGTGCTACCATCAAATGTTTGCCCTCATTAGACTCCCCTCTGGAAGCGCTTTCACTGCAAGCTGCAGATTCCCTCCTAACAGCAAGCTTTAGGATAGGGTACTGAATTGTAACTTAACTGCGGCTAATAAGGCGATTTTGGCAAAGAGAGTATCTCCCGCAGGGAAGGTGCTACCATCAAATGTTTGCCCTCATTAGACTCCCCTCTGGAAGCGCTTTCACTGCAAGCTGCAGATTCCCTCCTAACAGCAAGCTTTAGGATAGAGTACTGAATTGTAAGTTGAATGCGGCTCATAAGGCGATTTTGGCAAAGAGAGTATCTCCCGCAGGGAACCTGCTACCATCAAATGTTTGCCCTCATTAGACTCCCCTCTGGAAGCGCTTTCACTGCAAGCTGCAGATTCCCTCCTAACAGCAAGCTTTAGGATAGGGTACTGAATTGTAACTTACTTTCGCCTAATAATGCGATTTTGGCAAAGAGAGTATCACCCGCAGGGAAGCTGCTACGATCAAATGTTTGCCCTCATTAGACTCCCCTCTGGAAGCGCTTTCACTGCAAGCTGCAGATTCCCTCCTAACAGCAAGCTTTAGGATAGGGTACTGAATTGTAACTTAACTGCGGCTAATAAGGCGAAATTGGAAAAGAGAGTATCTCCCGCAGGGAAGCTGCTACCATCAAATGTTTGCCCTCGTTAGACTCCCCTCTGGAAGCGCTTTCACTGCAAGCTGCAGATTCCCTCCTAACAGCAAGCTTTAGGATAGGGTACTGAATTGTAACTTACTTTCGCCTAATAATGCGATTTTGGAAAAGAGACTATCTCCCGCAGGGAAGCTGCTACCATCAAATGTTTGCCCTCATTAGACTCCCCTCTGGAAGCGCTTTCACTGCAAGCTGCAGATTCCCTCCTAACAGCAAGCTTTAGGATAGGGTACTGAATTGTAACTTAACTGCGGCTAATAAGGCGATTTTGGCAAAGAGAGTATCTCCCGCAGGGAAGCTGCTACCATCAAATGTTTGCCCTCATTAGACTCCCCACTGGAAGCGCTTTCACTGCAAGCTGCAGATTCCTTCCTAACAGCAAGCTTTAGGATAGGGTACTGAATTGTAACTTAACTGCGGCTAATAAGGCGATTATGGCAAAGAGAATATCTCCCGCAGGGAAGCTGCTACCATCAAATCTTTGCCCTCATTAGACTCCCCTCTGGAAGCGCTTTCACTGCAAGCTGCAGATTCCCTCCTAACAGCAAGCTTTAGGATAGGGTACTGAATTGTAACTTACTTTCGCCTAATAATGCGATTTTGGCAAAGAGAGTATCTCCCGCAGGGAAGCTGCTACCATCAAATGTTTGCCCTCATTACACTCCCCTCTGGAAGCGATTTCACTGCAAGCTGCAGATTCCCTCCTAACAGCAAGCTTTAGGATAGGGTACTGATTTGTAACTTACTTTCGCCTAATAAGGCGATTTTGGACAAAAGAATATCTCCCGCAGGGAAGCTGTTACCATCAAATGTTTGCCCTCATTAGACTCCCCTCTGGAAGCGCTTTCACTGCAAGCTGCAGATTCCCTCCTAACAGCAAGCTTTAGGATAGGGTACTGAATTGTAACTTACTTTCGCCTAATAATGCGATTTTGGTAAAGAGACTATCTCCCGCAGGGAAGCTGCTACCATCAAATGTTTGCCCTCATTATACTCCCCTCTGGAAGCGCTTTCACTGCAAGCTGCAGATTCCCTCCTAACAGCAAGCTGTAGGACAGTGTACTGAATTGTAACATAACTGCGTCTAATAAGGTGATTTTGGCAAAGAGAGTATCTCCCGCAGGGAAGCTGCTACCATCAAATGTTTGCCCTCTTTAGACTCCCCTCTGGAAGCGCTTTCACTGCAAGTGGCAGATTCCCACCTAACAGCAAGCTTTAGCACAGGGTACTGAATTGTAACTTAACTGCGTCTAATAAGGCGATTTTGGCAAAGAGAATATCTCCCGCAGGGAAGCTGCTACCATCAAATCTTTGCCCTCGTTAGACTCCCCTCTTGAAGCGCTTTCACTGCAAGCTTCAGATTCCCTCCTAACAGCAAGCTTTATGATAAGGTACTGAATTGTAACTTACTTTCGCCTAATAATGCGATTTTGGCAAAGAGAGTATCTCCCGCAGGGAAGCTGTTACCATCAAATGTTTGCCCTCGTTAGACTACCCTCTGGAAGCGCATTCACTGCAAGCTGCAGATTCCTTCCTAACAGCAAGCTTTAGGATAGGGTACTGAATTGTAACTTACTTTCGCCTAATAACGCGATTATGGCAAACAGAGTATCTCCCGCAGGGAAGCTGTTACCATCAAATGTTTGCCCTCGTTAGACTACCCTCTGGAAGCGCTTTCACTGCAAGCTGCAGATTCCCTCCTAACAGCAAGCTGTAGGACAGTGTACTGAATTGTATCTTAACTGCGGCTAATAAGGCGATTTTGGCAAAGAGAATATCTCCCGCAGGGAAGCTGCTACCATCAAATGTTTGCCCTCGTTAGACTCCCCTCTGGAAGCGCTTTCACTGCAAGCTGCAGCTTCCCTCCTAACAGCAAGCTTTAGGATAGGGTACTGAATTGTAACTTACTTTCGCCTAATAATGCGATTTTGGCAAAGAGAGTATCTCCCGCGGGGAAGCTGTTACCATCAAATGTTTGCCCTCATTAGACTCCCCTCTGGAAGCGCTTTCACTGCAAGCTGCAGATTCCCTCCTAACAGCAAGCTTTAGGATAGGGTACTGAATTGTAACTTACTTTCGCCTAATAATGCGATTTTGGCAAAGAGACTATCTCCCGCAGGGAAGCTGCTACCATCAAATGTTTGCCCTCATTAGACTCCCCTCTGGAAGCGCTTTCACTGCAAGCTGCAGATTCCCTCCTAACAGCAAGCTTTAGGATAGGGTACTGAATTGTAAGTTCACTGCGGCTCATAAGGCGATTTTGGCAAAGAGAATATCTTCCGCAGGGAAGCTGTTACAATCAAATGTTTGCCCTCATTAGACTCCCCTCTGGAAGCGCTTTCACTGCAAGCGGCAGATTCCCACCTAACAGCAAGCTGTAGGACAGGGTACTGAATTGTAACTTAACTGCGTCTAATAAGGCGATTTTGGCAAAGAGAATATCTCCCGCAGGGAAGCTGCTACCATAAAATTTTGCCCTCATTAGACTCCCCTCTGGAAGCGCTTTCACTGCAAGCGGCAGATTCCCACCTAACAGCAAGCTTTAGGATAGGGTACTGAATTGTAACTTACTTTCGCCTAATAATGCGATTTTGGCAAAGAGAATATCTCCCGCAGGGAAGCTGCTACCATCAAATGTTTGCCCTCATTAGACTCCCCTCTGGAAGCGCTTTCACTGCAAGCTGCAGATTCCCTCCTAACAGCAAGCTTTAGGATAGGGTACTGAATTGTAACATAACTGCGTCTAATATGGCGATTTTGGCAAAGAGAGTATCTCCCGCAGGGAAGCTGCTACCATCAAATGTTTGCCCTCATTAGACTCCCCTCTGGAAGCGCTTTCACTGCAAGCTGCAGATTCCCTCCTAACAGCAAGCTTTAGGATAGGGTACTGAATTGTAACATAACTGCGTCTAATATGGCGATTTTGGCAAAGAGAGTATCTCCCGCAGGGAAGCTGCTACCATCAAATGTTTGCCCTCATTAGACTCCCCTCTGGAAGCGCTTTCACTGCAAGTGGCAGATTCCCTCCTAACAGCAAGCTTTAGGATAAGGTACTGAATTGTAACTTACTTTCGCCTAATAATGCGATTTTGGCAAAGAGAGTATCTCCCGCAGGGAAGCTGCTACCATCAAATGTTTGCCCTCGTTAGACTACCCTCTGGAAGCGCATTCACTGCAAGCTGCAGATTCCCTCCTAACAGCAAGCTTTAGGATAGGGTACTGAATTGTAACTTACTTTCGCCTAATAACGCGATTATGGCAAAGAGAGTATCTCCCGCAGGGAAGCTGCTACCATCAAATGTTTGCCCTCCTTAGACTCCCCTCTGGAAGCGCTTTCACTGCAAGCTGCAGACTCCCTCCTAACAGCAAGCTTTAGGATAGGGTACTGAATTGTAACTTACTTTCGACTAATAATGCGATTTTGGCAAAGAGAGTATCTCCCGCAGGGAAGCTGCTACCATCAAATGTTTGCCCTCATTAGACTCCCCTCTGGAAGCGCTTTCACTGCAAGCTGCAGATTCCCTCCTAACAGCAAGCTTTAGGACAGGGTACTGAATTGTATCTTAACTGCGTCTAATAAGGCGATTTTGGCAAAGAGAATATCTCCCGCAGGGAAGCTGCTACCATCAAATGTTTGCCCTCGTTAGACTCCCCTCTGGAAGCGCTTTCACTGCAAGCGGCAGATTCCCACCTAACAGCAAGCTTTAGGATAGGGTACTGAATTGTAACTTAACTGCGTCTAATAAGGCGATTTTGGCAAAGAGAATATCTCCCGCAGGGAAGCTGCTACCATAAAATGTTTGCCCTCATTAGACTCCCCTCTGGAAGCGCTTTCACTGCAAGCTGCAGATTCCCTCCTAACAGCAAGCTTTAGGATAGGGTACTGAATTGTAACTTACTTTCGCCTAATAATGCGATTTTGGCAAAGAGACTATCTCCCGCAGGGAAGCTGCTACCATCAAATGTTTGCCCTCATTAGACTCCCCTCTGGAAGCGCTTTCACTGCAAGCTGCAGATTCCCTCCTAACAGCAAGCTTTAGGATAGGGTTCTGAATTGTAATTTAACTGCGGCTAATAAGGCGATTTTGGCAAAGAGAATATCTCCCGCAGGGAAGCTGCTACCATCAAATATTTGCCCTCATTAGACTCCCCTCTGGAAGCGCTTTCACTGCAAGCTGCAGATTCCCTCCTAACAGCAAGCTTTAGGATAGGGTACTGAATTGTAACTTACTTTCGCCTAATAATGCGATTTTGGCAAAGAGAATATCTCCCGCAGGGAAGCTGCTACCATCAAATGTTTGCCCTCATTAGACTCCCCTCTGGAAGCGCTTTCACTGCAAGCTGCAGATTCCCTCCTAACAGCAAGCTTTAGGATAGGGTACTGAATTGTAACTTAACTGCGGCTAATAAGGCGATTTTGGCAAAGAGAGTATCTCCCGCAGGGAAGCTGCTACCATCAAATGTTTGCCCTCATTAGACTCCCCTCTGGAAGCGCTTTCACTGCAAGCTGCAGATTCCCTCCTAACAGCAAGCTTTAGGATAGGGTACTGAATTGTAACTTACTTTCGCCTAATAATGCGATTTTTGTAAAGAGACTATCTCCCGCAGGGAAGCTGCTACCATCAAATGTTTGCCCTCATTAGACTCCCCTCTGGAAGCGCTTTCACTGCAAGCTGCAGATTCCCTCCTAACAGCAAGCTTTAGGATAGGGTACTGAATTGTATCTTAACTGCGGCTAATAGGGCGATTTTGGCAAAGAGAGTATCTCCTGCAGGGAAGCTGCTACCATCAAATGTTTGCCCTCATTAGACTCCCCTCTGGAAGCGCTTTCACTGCAAGCTGCAGATTCCCTCCTAACAGCAAGCTTTAGGATAGGGTTCTGAATTGTAATTTAACTGCGGCTAATAAGGCGATTTTGGCAAAGAGAATATCTCCCGCAGGGAAGCTGCTACCATCAAATATTTGCCCTCATTAGACTCCCCTCTGGAAGCGCTTTCACTGCAAGCTGCAGATTCCCTCCTAACAGCAAGCTTTAGGATAGGGTACTGAATTGTAACTTACTTTCGCCTAATAACGCGATTATTGCAAAGAGAGTATCTCCCGCAGGGAAGCTGCTACCATCAAATGTTTGCCCTCATTAGACTCCCCTCTGGAAGCGCTTTCACTGCAAGCTGCAGATTCCCACCTAACAGCAAGCTGTAGGACAGTGTACTGAATTGTAACTTAACTGCGTCTAATAAGGCGATTTTGGCAAAGAGAATATCTCCCGCAGGGAAGCTGCTACCATAAAATGTTTGCCCTCATTAGACTCCCCTCTGGAAGCGCTTTCACTGCAAGCTGCAGATTCCCTCCTAACAGCAAGCTTTAGGATATGGTACTGAATTGTAACTTACTTTCGCCTAATAAAGCGATTTTGGCAAAGATAGTATCTCCCGCAGGGAAGCTGCTACCATCAAATGTTTGCCCTCATTAGACTCCCCTCTGGAAGCGCTTTCACTGCAAGCTGCAGATTCCCTCCTAACAGCAAGCTTTAGGATAGGGTACTGAATTGTAACTTACTTTCGCCTAATAATGCGATTTTGGTAAAGAGACTATCTCCCGCAGGGAAGCTGCTACCATCAAATGTTTGCCCTCATTAGACTCCCCTCTGGAAGCGCTTTCACTGCAAGCTGCAGATTCCCTCCTAACAGCAAGCTTTAGGATAGGGTACTGAATTGTATCTTAACTGCGGCTAATAAGGCGATTTTGGCAAAGAGAGTATCTCCTGCAGGGAAGCTGCTACCATCAAATGTTTGCCCTCATTAGACTCCCCTCTGGAAGCGCTTTCACTGCAAGCTGCAGATTCCCTCCTAACAGCAAGCTTTAGGATAGGGTTCTGAATTGTAATTTAACTGCGGCTAATAAGGCGATTTTGGCAAAGAGAATATCTCCCGCAGGGAAGCTGCTACCATCAAATATTTGCCCTCATTAGACTCCCCTCTGGAAGCGCTTTCACTGCAAGCTGCAGATTCCCTCCTAACAGCAAGCTTTAGGATAGGGTACTGAATTGTAACTTACTTTCGCCTAATAACGCGATTATGGCAAAGAGAGTATCTCCCGCAGGGAAGCTGCTACCATCAAATGTTTGCCCTCATTAGACTCCCCTCTGGAAGCGCTTTCACTGCAAGCGGCAGATTCCCACCTAACAGCAAGCTGTAGGACAGTGTACTGAATTGTAACTTAACTGCGTCTAATAAGGCGATTTTGGCAAAGAGAATATCTCCCGCAGGGAAGCTGCTACCATCAAATGTTTGCCCTCATTAGACTCCCCTCTGGAAGCGCTTTCACTGCAAGCTGCAGATTCCCTCCTAACAGCAAGCTTTAGGATATGGTACTGAATTGTAACTTACTTTCGCCTAATAAAGCGATTTTGGCAAAGATAGTATCTCCCGCAGGGAAGCTGCTACCATCAAATGTTTGCCCTCATTAGACTCCCCTCTGGAAGCGCTTTCACTGCAAGCTGCAGATTCCCTCCTAACAGCAAGCTTTAGGATAGGGTACTGAATTGTAACTTACTTTCGCCTAATAATGCGATTTTGGCAAAGAGACTATCTCCCGCAGGGAAGCTGCTACCATCAAATGTTTGCCCTCATTAGACTCCCCTCTGGAAGCGCTTTCACTGCAAGCTGCAGATTCCCTCCTAACAGCAAGCTATAGGACAGTGTACTGAATTGTAACATAACTGCGTCTAATAAGGCGATTTTGGCAAAGAGAGTATCTCCCGCAGGGAAGCTGCTACCATAAAATGTTTGCCCTCATTAGACTCCCCTCTGGAAGCGCTTTCACTGCAAGTGGCAGATTCCCACCTAACAGCAAGCTGTAGGACAGGGTACTGAATTGTATCTTAACTGCGTCTTATAAGGCAATTTTGGCAAAGAGAACATCTCCCGCAGGGAAGCTGCTACCATCAAATGTTTGCCCTCATTACACTCCCCTCTGGAAGCGCTTTCACTGCAAGCGGCAGATTCCCACCTAACAGCAAGCTTTAGGATAGGGTACTGAATTGTAACTTACTTTCGCCTAATAATGCGATTTTGGCAAAGAGACTATCTCCCGCAGGGAAGCTGCTACCATCAAATCTTTGCCCTCGTTAGACTCCCCTCTGGAAGCACTTTCACTGCAAGCTTCAGATTCCCTCCTAACAGCAAGCTTTAGGATAAGGTACTGAATTGTAACTGACTTTCGCCTAATAATGCGATTTTGGCAAAGAGAGTATCTCCCGCAGGGAAGCTGCTACCATCAAATGTTTGCCCTCGTTAGACTACCCTCTGGAAGCGCATTCACTGCAAGCTGCAGATTCCCTCCTAACAGCAAGCTTTAGGATAGGGTACTGAATTGTAACTTACTTTCGCCTAATAACGCGATTATGGCAAAGAGAGTATCTCCCGCAGGGAAGCTGCTACCATCAAATGTTTGCCCTCATTAGACTCCCCTCTGGAAGCGCTTTCACTGCAAGCTGCAGACTCCCTCCTAACAGCAAGCTTTAGGATAGGGTACTGAATTGTAACTTAACTGCGGCTAATAATGCGATTATGGCAAAGTGAGTATCTCCCGCAGGGAAGCTGCTACCATCAAATGTTTGCCCTCATTAGACTCCCCTCTGGAAGCGCTTTCACTGCAAGCTGCAGATTCCCTCCTAACAGCAAGCTTTAGGACAGGGTACTGAATTGTAACTTAACTGCGTCTAATAAGGCGATTTTGGCAAAGAGAATATCTCCCGCAGGGAAGCTGCTACCATCAAATGTTTGCCCTCATTAGACTCCCCTCTGGAAGCTCTTTCACTGCAAGCGGCAGATTCCTACCTAACAGCAAGCTTTAGGATAGCGTACTGAATGGTATCTTACTTTCGCCTAATAATGCGATTTTGGCAAAGAGAGTATCTCCCGCAGGGAAGCTGTTACCATCAAATGTTTGCCCTCGTTAGACTACCCTCTGGAAGCGCATTCACTGCAAGCTGCAGATTCCCTCCTAACAGCAAGCTTTAGGATAGGGTACTGAATTGTATCTTACTTTCGCCTAATAACGCGATTATGGCAAAGAGAGTATCTCCCGCAGGGAAGCTGCTACCATCAAATGTTTGTCCTCATTAGACTACCCTGTGGAAGCGCTTTCACTGCAAGCTGCAGATTCCCTCCTAACAGCAAGCTTTAGGATAGGGTACTGAATTGTAACTTAACTGCGTCTAATAAGGCGATTATGGCAAAGAGAATATCTCCCACAGGGAAGCTGCTACCATCAAATATTTGCCCTCATTAGACTCCCCTCTGGAAGCGATTTCACTGCAAGCTGCAGATTCCCTCCTAACAGCAAGCTGTAGGACAGTGTACTGAATTGTAACTTAACTGCGGCTAATAAGGCGATTTTGGCAAAGAGAATATCTCCCGCAGGGAAGCTGCTACCATAAAATGTTTGCCCTCGTTAGACTCCCCTCTGGAAGCGCTTTCACTGCAAGCTGCAGATTCCCTCCTAACAGCAAGCTTTAGGATAGGGTACTGAATTGTAACTTACTTTCGCCTAATAAGGCGATTTTGGCAAAGAGAGTATCTCCCGCAGGGAAGCTGCTACCATCAAATGTTTGCCCTCATTAGACTCCCCTCTGGAAGCGCTTTCACTGCAAGCTGCAGATTCCCTCCTAACAGCAAGCTTTAGGATAGGGTACTGAATTGTAACTTACTTTCGCCTAATAATGCGATTTTGGAAAAGAGACTATCTCCCGCAGGGAAGCTGCTACCATCAAATGTTTGCCCTCATTAGACTACCCTGTGGAAGCGCTTTCACTGCAAGCTGCAGATTCCCTCCTAACAGCAAGCTTTAGGATAGGGTCCTGAATTGTAACTTACTTTCGCCTAATAACGCGATTTTGGCAAAGAGAGTATCTCTCGCAGGGAAGCTGCTACCATCAAATGTTTGCCCTCATTACACTCCCCTCTGGAAGCGCTTTCACTGCAAGTGGCAGATTCCCACCTAACAGCAAGCTGTAGGACAGGGTACTGAATTGTAACATAACTGCGTCTAATAAGGCGATTTTGGCAAAGAGAATATCTCCCGCAGGGAAGCTGCTACCATCAAATGTTTGCCCTCATTAGACTCCCCTCTGGAAGCGCTTTCACTGCAAGCGGCAGATTCCCACCTAACAGCAAGCTGTAGGACAGTGTACTGAATTGTAACTTAACTGCGTCTAATAAGGCGATTTTGGCAAAGAGAATATCTCCCGCAGGGAAGCTGCTACCATCAAATGTTTGCCCTCATTAGACTCCCCTCTGGAAGCGCTTTCACTGCAAGCTGCAGATTCCCTCCTAACAGCAAGCTTTAGGATAGGGTACTGAATTGTAACTTACTTTCGCCTAATAATGCGATTTTGGCAAAGAGACTATCTCCCGCAGGGAAGCTGCTACCATCAAATGTTTGCCCTCATTAGACTCCCCTCTGGAAGCGCTTTCACTGCAAGCTGCAGATTCCCTCCTAACAGCAAGCTTTAGGATAGGGTACTGAATTGTAACTTACTTTCGCCTAATAAGGCGATTTTGGACAAGAGAATATCTCCCGCAGGGAAGCTGTTACCATCAAGTGTTTGCCCTCATTAGACTCCCCTCTGGAAGCGCTTTCACTGCAAGCTGCAGATTCCCTCCTAACAGCAAGCTTTAGGATAGGGTACTGAATTGTAAGTTAACTGCGGCTCATAAGGCGATATTGGCAAAGAGAATATCTCCCGCAGGGAAGCTGTTACAATCAAATGTTTGCCCTCATTAGACTCCCCTCTGGAAGCGCTTTCACTGCAAGCGGCAGATTCCCACCTAACAGCAAGCTGTAGGACAGGGTACTGAATTGTAACTTAACTGCGTCTAATAAGGAGATTTTGGCAAAGAGAATATCTCCCGCAGGGAAGCTGCTACCATAAAATGTTTGCCCTCATTACCCTCCCCTCTGGAAGCGCTTTCACTGCAAGCGGCAGATTCCCACCTAACAGCAAGCTTTAGGATAGGGTACTGAATTGTAACTTACTTTCGCCTAATAATGCGATTTTGGAAAAGAGACTATCTCCCGCGGGGAAGCTGCTACCATCAAATGATTGCCCTCATTAGACTCCCCTCTGGAAGCGCTTTCACTGCAAGCTGCAGATTCCCTCCTAACAGCAAGCTTTAGGATAGGGTACTGAATTGTAACTTAACTGCGGCTAATAAGGCGATTTTGGCAAAGAGAGTATCTCCCGCAGGGAATCTGCTACCATCAAATCTTTGCCCTCGTTAGACTACCCTCTGGAAGCGCTTTCACTGCAAGCTTCAGATTCCCTCCTAACAGCAAGCTTTAGGATAAGGTACTGAATTGTAACTTACTTTCGCCTAATAATGCGATTTTGGCAAAGAGAGTATCTCCCGCAGGGAAGCTGTTACCATCAAATGTTTGCCCTCGTTAGACTACCCTCTGGAAGCGCATTCACTGCAAGCTGCAGATTCCCTCCTAACAGCAAGCTTTAGGATAGGGTACTGAATTGTATCTTACTTTCGCCTAATAACGCGATTATGGCAAAGAGAGTATCTCCCGCAGGGAAGCTGCTACCATCAAATGTTTGCCCTCCTTAGACTCCCCTCTGGAAGCGCTTTCACTGCAAGCTGCAGATTCCCTCCTAACAGCAAGCTTTAGGATAGGGTCCTGAATTGTAACTTACTTTAGCCTAATAATGCGATTTTGGCAAAGAGAATATCTCCCGCAGGGAAGCTGCTACCATCAAATGTTTGCCCTCATTAGACTCCCCTCTGGAAGCGCTTTCACTGCAAGCTGCAGATTCCCTCCTAACAGCAAGCTTTAGGATAGGGTACTGAATTGTATCTTAACTGCGGCTAATAAGGCGATTTTGACAAAGAGAATATGTCCTGCAGGGAAGCTGCTACCATCAAATGTTTGCCCTCATTAGACTCCCCTCTGGAAGCGCTTTCACTGCAAGCTGCAGATTCCCTCCTAACAGCAAGCTTTAGGATAGGGTTCTGAATTGAAATTTAACTGCGGCTAATAAGGCGATTTTGGCAAAGAGAATATCTCCCGCAGGGAAGCTGCTACCATCAAATATTTGCCCTCATTAGACTCCCCTCTGGAAGCGCATTCACTGCAAGCTGCAGATTCCCTCCTAACAGCAAGCT
This sequence comes from Phaenicophaeus curvirostris, assembly GCF_032191515.1. Taxonomy (NCBI): domain Eukaryota; kingdom Metazoa; phylum Chordata; class Aves; order Cuculiformes; family Cuculidae; genus Phaenicophaeus; species Phaenicophaeus curvirostris. The sequence continues at coordinate 226,085 of NC_091402.1, read as the reverse complement.
TTAGGATAGGGTACTGAATTGTAACTTACTTTCGCCTAATAATGCGATTTTGGCAAAGAGAGTATCTCCCGCAGGGAAGCTGCTACCATCAAATGTTTGCCCTCATTAGACTCCCCTCTGGAAGCGCTTTCACTGCAAGCGGCAGATTCCCACCTAACAGCAAGCTGTAGGACAGTGTACTGAATTGTAACTTAACTGCGTCTAATAAGGCGATTTTGGCAAAGAGAATATCTCCCACAGGGAAGCTGCTACCATAAAATGTTTGCCCTCATTAGACTCCCCTCTGGAAGCGCTTTCACTGCAAGCTGCAGATTCCCTCCTAACAGCAAGCTTTAGGATATGGTACTGAATTGTAACTTACTTTCGCCTAATAAAGCGATTTTGGCAAAGATAGTATCTCCCGCAGGGAAGCTGCTACCATCAAATGTTTGCCCTCATTAGACTCCCCTCTGGAAGCGCTTTCACTGCAAGCTGCAGATTCCCTCCTAACAGCAAGCTTTAGGATAGGGTACTGAATTGTAACTTACTTTCGCCTAATAAGGCGATTTTGGACAAGAGAATATCTCCCGCAGGGAAGCTGTTACAATCAAATGTTTGCCCTCATTAGACTCCCCTCTGGAAGCGCTTTCACTGCAAGCTGCAGATTCCCTCCTAACAGCAATCTTTAGGATAGGGTACTGAATTGAAAGTTAACTGCGGCTCATAAGGCGATTTTGGCAAAGAGAGTATCTCCCGCAGGGAAGCTGTTACAATCAAATGTTTGCCCTCATTAGACTCCCCTCTGGAAGCGCTTTCACTGCAAGCGGCAGATTCCCACCTAACAGCAAGCTTTAGGATAGGGTACTGAATTGTAACTTACTTTCGCCTAATAATGCGATTTTGGAAAAGAGACTATCTCCCGCAGGGAAGCTGCTACCATCAAATGTTTGCCCTCATTAGACTCCCCTCTGGAAGCGCTTTCACTGCAAGCTGCAGATTCCCTCCTAACAGCAAGCTTTAGGATAGGGTACTGAATTGTAACTTACTTTCGCCTAATAATGCGATTTTGGCAAAGAGAATATCTCCCGCAGGGAAGCTGCTACCATCAAATGTTTGCCCTCATTAGACTCCTCTCTGGAAGCGCTTTCACTGCAAGCTGCAGATTCCCTCCTAACAGCAATCTTTAGGATAGGGTACTGAATTGTAACTTAACTGCGGCTAATAAGGCGATTTTGGCAAAGAGAGTATCTCCCGCAGGGAAGCTGCTACCATCAAATGTTTGCCCTCATTAGACTCCCCTCTGGAAGCGCTTTCACTGCAAGCTGCAGATTCCCTCCTAACAGCAAGCTTTAGGAAAAGGTACTGAATTGTAACTTACTTTCGCCTAATAATGCGATTTTGGCAAAGAGACTATCTCCCGCAGGGAAGCTGCTACCATCAAATGTTTGCCCTCATTAGACTCCCCTCTGGAAGCGCTTTCACTGCAAGCTGCAGATTCCCTCCTAACAGCAAGCTATAGGACAGTGTACTGAATTGTAACATAACTGCGTCTAATAAGGCGATTTTGGCAAAGAGAGTATCTCCCGCAGGGAAGCTGCTACCATCAAATGTTTGCCCTCATTAGACTCCCCTCTGGAAGCGCTTTCACTGCAAGTGGCAGATTCCCACCTAACAGCAAGCTGTAGGACAGGGTACTGAACTGTATCTTAACTGCGTCTAATAAGGCGATTTTGGCAAAGAGAATATCTCCCGCAGGGAAGCTGCTACCATAAAATGTTTGCCCTCATTACACTCCCCTCTGGAAGCGCTTTCACTGCAAGCTGCAGATTCCCACCTAACAGCAAGCTTTAGGATAGGGTACTGAATTGTAACTTCACTGCTGCTAATAATGCGATTTTTGCAAAGAGAGTATCTCCCGCAGGGAAGCTGCTACCATCAAATGTTTGCCCTCATTACACTCCCCTCTGGAAGCGCTTTCACTGCAAGCTGCAGATTCCCTCCTAACAGCAAGCTTTAGGATAGGGTACTGAATTGTAACTTACTTTCGCCTAATAATGCGATTTTGGCAAAGAGAGTATCTCCCGCAGGGAAGCTGCTACCATCAAATGTTTGCCCTCATTAGACTCCCCTCTGGAAGCGCTTTCACTGCAAGCTGCAGATTCCCTCCTAACAGCAAGCTTTAGGATAGGGTACTGAATTGTAACTTACTTTCGCCTAATAATGCGATTTTGGTAAAGAGACTATCTCCCGCAGGGAAGCTGCTACCATCAAATGTTTGCCCTCATTAGACTCCCCTCTGGAAGCGCTTTCACTGCAAGCTGCAGATTCCCTCCTAACAGCAAGCTGTAGGACAGTGTACTGAATTGTAACATAACTGCGTCTAATAAGGCGATTTTGGCAAAGAGAGTATCTCCCGCAGGGAAGCTGCTACCATCAAATGTTTGCCCTCATTAGACTCCCCTCTTGAAGCGCTTTCACTGCAAGTGGCAGATTCCCACCTAACAGCAAGCTTTAGCACAGGGTACTGAATTGTAACTTAACTGCGTCTAATAAGGCGATTTTGGCAAAGAGAATATCTCCCGCAGGGAAGCTGCTACCATCAAATGTTTGCCCTCATTAGACTCCCCTCTGGAAGCGCTTTCACTGCAAGCGGCAGATTCCCTCCTAACAGCAAGCTTTAGGATAGGGTACTGAATTGTAACTTACTTTCGCCTAATAATGCGATTGTGTCAAAGAGAGTATCTCCCGCAGGGAATCTGCTACCATCAAATCTTTGCCCTCGTTAGACTACCCTCTGGAAGCGCTTTCACTGCAAGCTTCAGATTCCCTCCTAACAGCAAGCTTTAGGATAAGGTACTGAATTGTAACTTACTTTCGCCTAATAATGCGATTTTGGCAAAGAGAGTATCTCCCGCAGGGAAGCTGTTACCATCAAATGTTTGCCCTCGTTAGACTACCCTCTGGAAGCGCATTCACTGCAAGCTGCAGATTCCCTCCTAACAGCAAGCTTTAGGATAGGGTACTGAATTGTATCTTACTTTCGCCTAATAACGCGATTATGGCAAAGAGAGTATCTCCCGCAGGGAAGCTGCTACCATCAAATGTTTGCCCTCCTTAGACTCCCCTCTGGAAGCGCTTTCACTGCAAGCTGCAGATTCCCTCCTAACAGCAAGCTTTAGGATAGGGTCCTGAATTGTAACTTACTTTAGCCTAATAATGCGATTTTGGCAAAGAGAATATCTCCCGCAGGGAAGCTGCTACCATCAAATGTTTGCCCTCATTAGACTCCCCTCTGGAAGCGCTTTCACTGCAAGCTGCAGATTCCCTCCTAACAGCAAGCTTTAGGATAGGGTACTGAATTGTATCTTAACTGCGGCTAATAAGGCGATTTTGGCAAAGAGAATATCTCCTGCAGGGAAGCTGCTACCATCAAATGTTTGCCCTCATTAGACTCCCCTCTGGAAGCGCTTTCACTGCAAGCTGCAGATTCCCTCCTAACAGCAAGCTTTAGGATAGGGTTCTGAATTGAAATTTAACTGCGGCTAATAAGGCGATTTTTGCAAAGAGAATATCTCCCGCAGGGAAGCTGCTACCATCAAATATTTGCCCTCATTAGACTCCCCTCTGGAAGCGCTTTCACTGCAAGCTGCAGATTCCCTCCTAACAGCAAGCTTTAGGATAGGGTACTGAATTGTAACTTACTTTCGCCTAATAATGCGATTTTGGCAAAGAGAGTATCTCCCGCAGGGAAGCTGCTACCATCAAATGTTTGCCCTCATTAGACTCCCCTCTGGAAGCGCTTTCACTGCAAGCTGCAGATTCCCACCTAACAGCAAGCTGTAGGACAGTGTACTGAATTGTAACTTAACTGCGTCTTATAAGGCGATTTTGGCAAAGAGAATATCTCCCACAGGGAAGCTGCTACCATAAAATGTTTGCCCTCATTAGACTCCCCTCTGGAAGCGCTTTCACTGCAAGCTGCAGATTCCCTCCTAACAGCAAGCTTTAGGATATGGTACTGAATTGTAACTTACTTTCGCCTAATAAAGCGATTTTGGCAAAGATAGTATCTCCCGCAGGGAAGCTGCTACCATCAAATGTTTGCCCTCATTAGACTCCCCTCTGGAAGCGCTTTCACTGCAAGCTGCAGATTCCCTCCTAACAGCAAGCTTTAGGATAGGGTACTGAATTGTAACTTACTTTCGCCTAATAAGGCGATTTTGGACAAGAGAATATCTCCCGCAGGGAAGCTGTTACAATCAAATGTTTGCCCTCATTAGACTCCCCTCTGGAAGCGCTTTCACTGCAAGCTGCAGATTCCCTCCTAACAGCAATCTTTAGGATAGGGTACTGAATTGTAAGTTAACTGCGGCTCATAAGGCGATTTTGGCAAAGAGAGTATCTCCCGCAGGGAAGCTGTTACAATCAAATGTTTGCCCTCATTAGACTCCCCTCTGGAAGCGCTTTCACTGCAAGCGGCAGATTCCCACCTAACAGCAAGCTTTAGGATAGGGTACTGAATTGTAACTTACTTTCGCCTAATAATGCGATTTTGGAAAAGAGACTATCTCCCGCAGGGAAGCTGCTACCATCAAATGTTTGCCCTCCTTAGACTCCCCTCTGGAAGCGCTTTCACTGCAAGCTGCAGATTCCCTCCTAACAGCAAGCTTTAGGATAGGGTACTGAATTGTAACTTACTTTCGCCTAATAATGCGATTTTGGCAAAGAGAATATCTCCCGCAGGGAAGCTGCTACCATCAAATGTTTGCCCTCATTAGACTCCTCTCTGGAAGCGCTTTCACTGCAAGCTGCAGATTCCCTCCTAACAGCAATCTTTAGGATAGGGTACTGAATTGTAACTTAACTGCGGCTAATAAGGCGATTTTGGCAAAGAGAGTATCTCCCGCAGGGAAGCTGCTACCATCAAATGTTTGCCCTCATTAGACTCCCCTCTGGAAGCGCTTTCACTGCAAGCTGCAGATTCCCTCCTAACAGCAAGCTTTAGGAAAAGGTACTGAATTGTAACTTAATTTCGCCTAATAATGCGATTTTGGCAAAGAGACTATCTCCCGCAGGGAAGCTGCTACCATCAAATGTTTGCCCTCATTAGACTCCCCTCTGGAAGCGCTTTCACTGCAAGCTGCAGATTCCCTCCTAACAGCAAGCTATAGGGCAGTGTACTGAATTGTAACATAACTGCGTCTAATAAGGCGATTTTGGCAAAGAGAGTATCTTCCGCAGGGAAGCTGCTACCATCAAATGTTTGCCCTCATTAGACTCCCCTCTGGAAGCGCTTTCACTGCAAGTGGCAGATTCCCACCTAACAGCAAGCTGTAGGACAGGGTACTGAATTGTATCTTAACTGCGTCTAATAAGGCGATTTTGGCAAAGAGAACATCTCCCGCAGGGAAGCTGCTACCATAAAATGTTTGCCCTCATTACACTCCCCTCTGGAAGCGCTTTCACTGCAAGCTGCAGATTCCCACCTAACAGCAAGCTTTAGGATAGGGTACTGAATTGTAACTTAACTGCTGCTAATAATGCGATTTTTGCAAAGAGAGTATCTCCCGCAGGGAAGCTGCTACCATCAAATGTTTGCCCTCATTACACTCCCCTCTGGTAGCGCTTTCACTGCAAGCTGCAGATTCCCTCCTAACAGCAAGCTTTAGGATAGGGTACTGAATTGTAACTTACTTTCGCCTAATAATGCGATTTTGGCAAAGAGAGTATCTCCCGCAGGGAAGCTGCTACCATCAAATGTTTGCCCTCATTAGACTCCCCTCTGGAAGCGCTTTCACTGCAAGTGGAAGATTCCCACCTAACAGCAAGCTGTAGGATAGGGTACTGAATTGTATCTTAACTGCGTCTAATAAGGTGATTATGGCAAAGAGAGGATCTCCCGCAGGGAAGCTGCTACCATAAAATATTTGCCCTCATTAGACTCCCCTCTGGAAGCGCTTTCACTGCAAGCGGCAGATTCCCACCTAACAGCAAGCTTTAGGATAGGGTACTGAATTGTAACTTACTTTCGCCTAATAATGCGATTTTGGCAAAGAGAGTATCTCCCGCAGGGAAGCTGCTACCATCAAATATTTGCCCTCCTTAGACTCCCCTCTGGAAGCGCTTTCACTGCAAGCTGCAGATTCCCTCCTAACAGCAAGCTTTAGGATAGGGTACTGAATTGTAACTTACTTTCGCCTAATAATGCGATTTTGGCAAAGAGAGTATCTCCCGCAGGGAAGCTGCTACCATCAAATCTTTGCCCTCGTTAGACTCCCCTCTGGAAGCGCTTTCACTGCAAGCTGCAGATTCCCTCCTAACAGCAAGCTTTAGGATAGGGTACTGAATTGTAACTTACTTTCGCCTAATAATGCGATTTTGGCAAAGAGACTATCTTCCGCAGGGAAGCTGCTACCATAAAATGTTTGCCCTCATTAGACTCCCCTCTGGAAGCGCTTTCACTGCAAGCTGCAGATTCCCTCCTAACAGCAAGCTTTAGGATAGGGTACTGAATTGTAACTTACTTTCTCCTAATAATGCGATATTGGCAAAGAGACTATCTCCCGCAGGGAAGCTGCTACCATCAAATGTTTGCCCTCGATAGACTCCCCTCTGGAAGCGCTTTCACTGCAAGCTTCAGATTCCCTCCTAACAGCAAGCTTTAGGATAAGGTACTGAATTGTAACTTACTTTCGCCTAATAATGCGATTTTGGCAAAGAGAGTATCTCCGGCAGGGAAGCTGTTACAATCAAATCTTTGCCCTCATTAGACTCCCCTCTGGAAGCGCTTTCACTGCAAGCGGCAGATTCCCACCTAACAGCAAGCTGTAGGACAGGTTACTGAATTGTAACTTAACTGCGTCTAATAAGGCGATTTTGGCAAACAGAACATCTCCCGCAGGGAAGCTGCTACCATAAAATGTTTGCCCTCATTACACTCCCCTCTGGAAGCGCTTTCACTGCAAGCGGCAGATTCCCACCTAACAGCAAGCTTTAGGATAGGGTACTGAATTGTAACTTACTTTCGCCTAATAATGCGATTTTGGAAAAGAGACTATCTCCCGCAGGGAAGCTGCTACCATCAAATGTTTGCCCTCATTAGACTCCCCTCTGGAAGCGCTTTCACTGCAAGCGGCAGATTCCCTCCTAACATTAAGCTTTAGGATAGGGTACTGAATTGTAACTTAACTGCTGCTAATAATGCGATTTTTGCAAAGAGAGTATCTCCCGCAGGGAAGCTGCTACCATCAAATGTTTGCCCTCATTAGACTCCCCTCTGGAAGCGCTTTCACTGCAAGCTGCAGATTCCCTCCTAACAGCAAGCTTTAGGATAGGGTACTGAATTGTAACTTACTTTCGCCTAATAATGCGATTTCGGCAAACAGAATATCTCCCGCAGGGAAGCTGCTACCATCAAATGTTTGCCCTCATTAGACTCCCCTCTGGAAGCGCTTTCACTGCAAGCTGCAGATTCCCTCCTAACAGCAAGCTTTAGGATAGGGTACTGAATTGTAACTTAACTGCGGATAATAAGGAGATTTTGGCAAAGAGAGTATCTCCCGCAGGGAAGCTGCTACCATAAAATGTTTGCCCTCATTAGACTCCCCTCTGGAAGCGCTTTCACTGCAAGCTGCAGATTCCCTCCTAACAGCAAGCTTTAGGATAGGGTACTGAATTGTAACTTACTTTCGCCTAATAATGCGATTTTGGTAAAGAGACTATCTCCCGCAGGGAAGCTGCTACCATCAAATGTTTGCCCTCATTAGACTCCCCTCTGGAAGCGCTTTCACTGCAAGCTGCAAATTCCCTCCTAACAGCAAGATGTAGGACAGTGTACTGAATTGTAACATAACTACGTCTAATAAGGCGATTTTGGCAAAGAGAGTATCTCCCGCAGGGAAGCTGCTACCATCAAATGTTTGCCCTCATTAGACTCCCCTCTGGAAGCGCTTTCACTGCAAGTGGCAGATTCCCACCTAACAGCAAGCTTTAGGACAGGGTACTGAATTGTAACTTAACTGCGTCTAATAAGGCGATTATGGCAAAGAGAATATCTCCCGCAGGGAAGCTGCTACCATCAAATCTTTGCCCTCATTAGACTCCCCTCTGGAAGCGCTTTCACTGCAAGCGGCAGATTCCCACCTAACAGCAAGCTTTAGGATAGGGTACTGAATTGTAACTTACTTTCGCCTAATAATGCGATTGTGTCAAAGAGAGTATCTCCCGCAGGGAAGCTGCTACCATCAAATGTTTGCCCTCATTAGACTCCCCTCTGGAAGCGCTTTCACTGCAAGCTGCAGATTCCCTCCTAACAGCAAGCTTTAGGATAGGGTACTGAATTGTAACTTACTTTCGCCTAATAATGCGATTTTGGCAAAGAGAGTATCACCCGCAGGGAAGCTGCTACCATCAAATGTTTGCCCTCATTAGACTCCCCTCTGGAAGCGCTTTCACTGCAAGCTGCAGATTCCCTCCTAACAGCAAGCTTTAGGATAGTGTACTGAATTGTAACTTAACTGCGGCTAATAAAGCGAAATTGGAAAAGAGAGTATCTCCCGCAGGGAAGCTGCTACCATCAAATGTTTGCCCTCATTAGACTCCCCTCTGGAAGCGCTTTCACTGCAAGCTGCAGATTCCCTCCTAACAGCAAGCTTTAGGATAGGGTACTGAATTGTAACTTACTTTCGCCTAATAATGCGATTTTGGCAAAGAGAGTATCTCCCGCAGGGAAGCTGCTACCATCAAATGTTTGCCCTCATTAGACTCCCCTCTGGAAGCGCTTTCACTGCAAGCGGCAGATTCCAACCTAACAGCAAGCTGTAGGACAGTGTACTGAATTGTAACTTAACTGCGTCTAATAAGGCGATTTTGTCAAAGAGAATATCTCCCGCAGGGAAGCTGCTACCATAAAATGTTTGCCCTCATTAGACTCCCCTCTGGAAGCGCTTTCACTGCAAGCTGCAGATTCCCTCCTAACAGCAAGCTTTAGGATATGGTACTGAATTGTAACTTACTTTCGCCTAATAAAGCGATTTTGGCAAAGATAGTATCTCCCGCAGGGAAGCTGCTACCATCAAATGTTTGCCCTCATTAGACTCCCCTCTGGAAGCGCTTTCACTGCAAGCTGCAGATTCCCTCCTAACAGCAAGCTTTAGGATAGGGTACTGAATTGTATCTTATTTTCGCCTAATAATGCGATTTTGGCAAAGAGACTATCTCCCGCAGGGAAGCTGCTACCATCAAATGTTTGCCCTCATTACACTCCCCTCTGGAAGCGCTTTCACTGCAAGCTGCAGATTCCCTCCTAACAGCAAGCTTTAGGATAGGGTACTGAATTGTAACTTACTTTCGCCTAATAAGGCGATTTTGGACAAGAGAATATCTCCCGCAGGGAAGCTGTTACCATCAAATGTTTGCCCTCATTAGACTCCCCTCTGGAAGCGCTTTCACTGCAAGCTGCAGATTCGCTCCTAACAGCAAGCTTTAGGATAGGGTACTGAATTGTAAGTTATCTGCGGCTCATAAGGCGATTTTGGCAAAGAGAATATCTCCCGCAGGGAAGCTGTTACAATCAAATGTTTGCCCTCATTAGACTCCCCTCTGGAAGCGCTTTAACTGCAAGCGGCAGATTCCCACCTAACAGCAAGCTGTAGGACAGGGTACTGAATTGTAACTTAACTGCGTCTAATAATGCGATTTTGGCAAAGAGAGTATCTCCCGCAGGGAAGCTGTTACCATCAAATGTTTGCCCTCGTTAGACTACCCTCTGGAAGCGCATTCACTGCAAACTGCAGATTCCCTCCTAACAGCAAGCTTTAGGATAGGGTACTGAATTGTAACTTACTTCCGCCTAATAACGCGATTATGGCAAAGAGAGTATCTCCCGCAGGGAAGCTGCTACCATCAAATGTTTGCCCTCATTAGACTACCCTGTGGAAGCGCTTTCACTGCAAGCTGCAGATTCCCTCCTAACAGCAAGCTTTAGGATAGGGTCCTGAATTGTACCTTACTTTCGCCTAATAATGCGATTTTGGCAAAGAGAATATCTCCCGCAGGGAAGCTGCTACCATAAAATGTTTGCCCTCATTAGACTCCCCTCTGGAAGCGCTTTCACTGCAAGCTGCAGATTGCCTCCTAACAGCAAGCTTTAGGATAGGGTACTGAATTGTAACTTACTTTCGCCTAATAATGCGATTTTGGCAAAGAGAGTATCTCCCGCAGGGAAGCTGCTACCATCAAATGTTTGCCCTCATTAGACTCCCCACTGGAAGCGCTTTCACTGCAAGCTGCAGATTCCCTCCTAACAGCAAGCTTTAGGATAGGGTACTGAATTGTAACTTAACTGCGGCTACTAAGGCGATTATGGCAAAGAGAATATCTCCCGCAGGGAAGCTGCTACCATCAAATGTTTGCCCTCATTAGACTCCCCTCTGGAAGCGCTTTCACTGCAAGCTGCAGATTCCCTCCTAACAGCAAGCTTTAGGATAGGGTACTGAATTGTATCTTACTTTCGCCTAATAATGCGATTTTGGAAAAGAGACTATCTCCCGCAGGGAAGCTGCTACCATCAAATGTTTGCCCTCATTAGACTACCCTGTGGAAGCGCTTTCACTGCAAGCTGCAGATTCCCTCCTAACAGCAAGCTTTAGGATAGGGTCCTGAATTGTAACTTACTTTCGCCTATTAATGCGATTATGGCAAAGAGACTATCTCCCGCAGGGAAGTGGCTACCATCAAATGTTTGCCCTCATTAGACTCCCCTCTGGAAGTGCTTTCACTGCAAGCTGCAGATTCCCTCCTAACAGCAAGCTTTAGGATAGGGTACTGAATTGTATCTTACTTTCGCCTAATAATGCGATTTTGGCAAAGAGAGTATCTCCCGCAGGGAAGCTGCTACCATCAAATGTTTGCCCTCATTATACTCCCCTCTGGAAGCGCTTTCACTGCAAGCTTCAGATTCCCTCCTAACAGCAAGCTTTAGGATAAGGTACTGAATTGTAACTTACTTTCGCCTATTAATGCGATTTTGGCAAAGAGATTATCTCCCGCAGGGAAGCTGTTACCATCAAATGTTTGCCCTCGTTAGACTACCCTCTGGAAGCGCATTCACTGCAAGCTGCAGATTCCCTCCTAACAGCAAGCTTTAGGATAGGGTACTGAATTGTATCTTACTTTCGCCTAATAACGCGATTATGGCAAAGAGAGTATCTCCCGCAGGGAAGCTGCTACCATCAAATGTTTGCCCTCGTTAGACTCCCCTCTGGAAGCGCTTTCACTGCAAGCTGCAGATTCCCTCCTAACAGCAAGCTTTAGGATAGGGTACTGAATTGTAACTTACTTTCGACTAATAATGCGATTTTGGCAAAGAGACTATCTCCCGCAGGGAAGCTGCTACCATCAAATATTTGCCCTCATTAGACTCCCCTCTGGAAGCGCTTTCACTGCAAGCTGCAAATTCCCTCCTAACAGCAAGCTTTAGGATAGGGTACTGAATTGTAACTTAACTGCGGATAATAAGGAGATTTTGGCAAAGAGAGTATCTCCCGCAGGGAAGCTGCTACCATAAAATGTTTGCCCTCATTAGACTCCCCTCTGGAAGCGCTTTCACTGCAAGCTGCAGATTCCCTCCTAACAGCAAGCTTTAGGATAGGGTACTGAATTGTAACTTACTTTCGCCTAATAATGCGATTTTGGTAAAGAGACTATCTCCCGCAGGGAAGCTGCTACCATCAAATGTTTGCCCTCATTAGACTCCCCTCTGGAAGCGCTTTCACTGCAAGCTGCAAATTCCCTCCTAACAGCAAGATGTAGGACAGTGTACTGAATTGTAACATAACTACGTCTAATAAGGCGATTTTGGCAAAGAGAGTATCTCCCGCAGGGAAGCTGCTACCATCAAATGTTTGCCCTCATTAGACTCCCCTCTGGAAGCGCTTTCACTGCAAGTGGCAGATTCCCACCTAACAGCAAGCTTTAGGACAGGGTACTGAATTGTAACTTAACTGCGTCTAATAAGGCGATTATGGCAAAGAGAATATCTCCCGCAGGGAAGCTGCTACCATCAAATCTTTGCCCTCATTAGACTCCCCTCTGGAAGCGCTTTCACTGCAAGCGGCAGATTCCCACCTAACAGCAAGCTTTAGGATAGGGTACTGAATTGTAACTTACTTTCGCCTAATAATGCGATTGTGTCAAAGAGAGTATCTCCCGCAGGGAAGCTGCTACCATCAAATGTTTGCCCTCATTAGACTCCCCTCTGGAAGCGCTTTCACTGCAAGCTGCAGATTCCCTCCTAACAGCAAGCTTTAGGATAGGGTACTGAATTGTAACTTACTTTCGCCTAATAATGCGATTTTGGCAAAGAGAGTATCACCCGCAGGGAAGCTGCTACCATCAAATGTTTGCCCTCATTAGACTCCCCTCTGGAAGCGCTTTCACTGCAAGCTGCAGATTCCCTCCTAACAGCAAGCTTTAGGATAGTGTACTGAATTGTAACTTAACTGCGGCTAATAAAGCGAAATTGGAAAAGAGAGTATCTCCCGCAGGGAAGCTGCTACCATCAAATGTTTGCCCTCATTAGACTCCCCTCTGGAAGCGCTTTCACTGCAAGCTGCAGATTCCCTCCTAACAGCAAGCTTTAGGATAGGGTACTGAATTGTAACTTACTTTCGCCTAATAATGCGATTTTGGCAAAGAGAGTATCTCCCGCAGGGAAGCTGCTACCATCAAATGTTTGCCCTCATTAGACTCCCCTCTGGAAGCGCTTTCACTGCAAGCGGCAGATTCCAACCTAACAGCAAGCTGTAGGACAGTGTACTGAATTGTAACTTAACTGCGTCTAATAAGGCGATTTTGTCAAAGAGAATATCTCCCGCAGGGAAGCTGCTACCATAAAATGTTTGCCCTCATTAGACTCCCCTCTGGAAGCGCTTTCACTGCAAGCTGCAGATTCCCTCCTAACAGCAAGCTTTAGGATATGGTACTGAATTGTAACTTACTTTCGCCTAATAAAGCGATTTTGGCAAAGATAGTATCTCCCGCAGGGAAGCTGCTACCATCAAATGTTTGCCCTCATTAGACTCCCCTCTGGAAGCGCTTTCACTGCAAGCTGCAGATTCCCTCCTAACAGCAAGCTTTAGGATAGGGTACTGAATTGTATCTTATTTTCGCCTAATAATGCGATTTTGGCAAAGAGACTATCTCCCGCAGGGAAGCTGCTACCATCAAATGTTTGCCCTCATTACACTCCCCTCTGGAAGCGCTTTCACTGCAAGCTGCAGATTCCCTCCTAACAGCAAGCTTTAGGATAGGGTACTGAATTGTAACTTACTTTCGCCTAATAAGGCGATTTTGGACAAGAGAATATCTCCCGCAGGGAAGCTGTTACCATCAAATGTTTGCCCTCATTAGACTCCCCTCTGGAAGCGCTTTCACTGCAAGCTGCAGATTCGCTCCTAACAGCAAGCTTTAGGATAGGGTACTGAATTGTAAGTTATCTGCGGCTCATAAGGCGATTTTGGCAAAGAGAATATCTCCCGCAGGGAAGCTGCTACCATCAAATGTTTGCCCTCATTAGACTCCCCTCTGGAAGCGCTTTCACTGCAAGCTGCAAATTCCCTCCTAACAGCAAGATGTAGGACAGTGTACTGAATTGTAACATAACTACGTCTAATAAGGCGATTTTGGCAAAGAGAGTATCTCCCGCAGGGAAGCTGCTACCATCAAATGTTTGCCCTCATTAGACTCCCCTCTGGAAGCGCTTTCACTGCAAGTGGCAGATTCCCACCTAACAGCAAGCTTTAGGACAGGGTACTGAATTGTAACTTAACTGCGTCTAATAAGGCGATTATGGCAAAGAGAATATCTCCCGCAGGGAAGCTGCTACCATCAAATCTTTGCCCTCATTAGACTCCCCTCTGGAAGCGCTTTCACTGCAAGCGGCAGATTCCCACCTAACAGCAAGCTTTAGGATAGGGTACTGAATTGTAACTTACTTTCGCCTAATAATGCGATTGTGTCAAAGAGAGTATCTCCCGCAGGGAAGCTGCTACCATCAAATGTTTGCCCTCATTAGACTCCCCTCTGGAAGCGCTTTCACTGCAAGCTGCAGATTCCCTCCTAACAGCAAGCTTTAGGATAGGGTACTGAATTGTAACTTACTTTCGCCTAATAATGCGATTTTGGCAAAGAGAGTATCACCCGCAGGGAAGCTGCTACCATCAAATGTTTGCCCTCATTAGACTCCCCTCTGGAAGCGCTTTCACTGCAAGCTGCAGATTCCCTCCTAACAGCAAGCTTTAGGATAGTGTACTGAATTGTAACTTAACTGCGGCTAATAAAGCGAAATTGGAAAAGAGAGTATCTCCCGCAGGGAAGCTGCTACCATCAAATGTTTGCCCTCATTAGACTCCCCTCTGGAAGCGCTTTCACTGCAAGCTGCAGATTCCCTCCTAACAGCAAGCTTTAGGATAGGGTACTGAATTGTAACTTACTTTCGCCTAATAATGCGATTTTGGCAAAGAGAGTATCTCCCGCAGGGAAGCTGCTACCATCAAATGTTTGCCCTCATTAGACTCCCCTCTGGAAGCGCTTTCACTGCAAGCGGCAGATTCCAACCTAACAGCAAGCTGTAGGACAGTGTACTGAATTGTAACTTAACTGCGTCTAATAAGGCGATTTTGTCAAAGAGAATATCTCCCGCAGGGAAGCTGCTACCATAAAATGTTTGCCCTCATTAGACTCCCCTCTGGAAGCGCTTTCACTGCAAGCTGCAGATTCCCTCCTAACAGCAAGCTTTAGGATATGGTACTGAATTGTAACTTACTTTCGCCTAATAAAGCGATTTTGGCAAAGATAGTATCTCCCGCAGGGAAGCTGCTACCATCAAATGTTTGCCCTCATTAGACTCCCCTCTGGAAGCGCTTTCACTGCAAGCTGCAGATTCCCTCCTAACAGCAAGCTTTAGGATAGGGTACTGAATTGTATCTTATTTTCGCCTAATAATGCGATTTTGGCAAAGAGACTATCTCCCGCAGGGAAGCTGCTACCATCAAATGTTTGCCCTCATTACACTCCCCTCTGGAAGCGCTTTCACTGCAAGCTGCAGATTCCCTCCTAACAGCAAGCTTTAGGATAGGGTACTGAATTGTAACTTACTTTCGCCTAATAAGGCGATTTTGGACAAGAGAATATCTCCCGCAGGGAAGCTGTTACCATCAAATGTTTGCCCTCATTAGACTCCCCTCTGGAAGCGCTTTCACTGCAAGCTGCAGATTCGCTCCTAACAGCAAGCTTTAGGATAGGGTAC
The DNA here is from genome assembly GCF_032191515.1 of Phaenicophaeus curvirostris. Lineage (NCBI taxonomy): Eukaryota > Metazoa > Chordata > Aves > Cuculiformes > Cuculidae > Phaenicophaeus > Phaenicophaeus curvirostris. The sequence goes on along the minus strand of NC_091402.1, from coordinate 210,799 downwards.
TGAATTGTAAGTTATCTGCGGCTCATAAGGCGATTTTGGCAAAGAGAATATCTCCCGCAGGGAAGCTGTTACAATCAAATGTTTGCCCTCATTAGACTCCCCTCTGGAAGCGCTTTAACTGCAAGCGGCAGATTCCCACCTAACAGCAAGCTGTAGGACAGGGTACTGAATTGTAACTTAACTGCGTCTAATAATGCGATTTTGGCAAAGAGAGTATCTCCCGCAGGGAAGCTGTTACCATCAAATGTTTGCCCTCGTTAGACTACCCTCTGGAAGCGCATTCACTGCAAACTGCAGATTCCCTCCTAACAGCAAGCTTTAGGATAGGGTACTGAATTGTAACTTACTTCCGCCTAATAACGCGATTATGGCAAAGAGAGTATCTCCCGCAGGGAAGCTGCTACCATCAAATGTTTGCCCTCATTAGACTACCCTGTGGAAGCGCTTTCACTGCAAGCTGCAGATTCCCTCCTAACAGCAAGCTTTAGGATAGGGTCCTGAATTGTACCTTACTTTCGCCTAATAATGCGATTTTGGCAAAGAGAATATCTCCCGCAGGGAAGCTGCTACCATAAAATGTTTGCCCTCATTAGACTCCCCTCTGGAAGCGCTTTCACTGCAAGCTGCAGATTGCCTCCTAACAGCAAGCTTTAGGATAGGGTACTGAATTGTAACTTACTTTCGCCTAATAATGCGATTTTGGCAAAGAGAGTATCTCCCGCAGGGAAGCTGCTACCATCAAATGTTTGCCCTCATTAGACTCCCCACTGGAAGCGCTTTCACTGCAAGCTGCAGATTCCCTCCTAACAGCAAGCTTTAGGATAGGGTACTGAATTGTAACTTAACTGCGGCTACTAAGGCGATTATGGCAAAGAGAATATCTCCCGCAGGGAAGCTGCTACCATCAAATGTTTGCCCTCATTAGACTCCCCTCTGGAAGCGCTTTCACTGCAAGCTGCAGATTCCCTCCTAACAGCAAGCTTTAGGATAGGGTACTGAATTGTATCTTACTTTCGCCTAATAATGCGATTTTGGAAAAGAGACTATCTCCCGCAGGGAAGCTGCTACCATCAAATGTTTGCCCTCATTAGACTACCCTGTGGAAGCGCTTTCACTGCAAGCTGCAGATTCCCTCCTAACAGCAAGCTTTAGGATAGGGTCCTGAATTGTAACTTACTTTCGCCTATTAATGCGATTATGGCAAAGAGACTATCTCCCGCAGGGAAGTGGCTACCATCAAATGTTTGCCCTCATTAGACTCCCCTCTGGAAGTGCTTTCACTGCAAGCTGCAGATTCCCTCCTAACAGCAAGCTTTAGGATAGGGTACTGAATTGTATCTTACTTTCGCCTAATAATGCGATTTTGGCAAAGAGAGTATCTCCCGCAGGGAAGCTGCTACCATCAAATGTTTGCCCTCATTATACTCCCCTCTGGAAGCGCTTTCACTGCAAGCTTCAGATTCCCTCCTAACAGCAAGCTTTAGGATAAGGTACTGAATTGTAACTTACTTTCGCCTATTAATGCGATTTTGGCAAAGAGATTATCTCCCGCAGGGAAGCTGTTACCATCAAATGTTTGCCCTCGTTAGACTACCCTCTGGAAGCGCATTCACTGCAAGCTGCAGATTCCCTCCTAACAGCAAGCTTTAGGATAGGGTACTGAATTGTATCTTACTTTCGCCTAATAACGCGATTTTGGCAAAGAGAGTATCTCCCGCAGGGAAGCTGCTACCATCAAATGTTTGCCCTCGTTAGACTCCCCTCTGGAAGCGCTTTCACTGCAAGCTGCAGATTCCCTCCTAACAGCAAGCTTTAGGATAGGGTACTGAATTGTAACTTACTTTCGACTAATAATGCGATTTTGGCAAAGAGACTATCTCCCGCAGGGAAGCTGCTACCATCAAATATTTGCCCTCATTAGACTCCCCTCTGGAAGCGCTTTCACTGCAAGCTGCAGATTCCCTCCTAACAGCAAGCTTTAGGATAGGGTACTGAATTGTAACTTACTTTCGCCTAATAATGCGATTTTGGCAAAGAGACTATCTCCCGCAGGGAAGCTGCTACCATCAAATGTTTGCCCTCATTAGACTACCCTGTGGAAGCGCTTTCACTGCAAGCTGCAGATTCCCTCCTAACAGCAAGCTTTAGGATAGGGTCCTGAATTGTAACTTACTTTCGCCTAATAATGCGATTTTGGCAAAGAGAGTATCTCCCGCAGGGAAGCTGCTACCATCAAATGTTTGCCCTCATTAGACTCCCCTCTGGAAGCGCTTTCACTGCAAGCTGCAGATTCCCTCCTAACAGCAAGCTTTAGGATAGGGTACTGAATTGTAACTTAACTGCGGCTAATAAGGAGATTTTGGCAAAGAGAGTATCTCCCGCAGGGAAGCTGCTACCATAAAATGTTTGCCCTCATTAGACTCCCCTCTGGAAGCGCTTTCACTGCAAGCTGCAGATTCCCTCCTAACAGCAAGCTTTAGGATAGGGTACTGAATTGTAAGTTATCTGCGGCTCATAAGGCGATTTTGGCAAAGAGAATATCTCCCGCAGGGAAGCTGTTACAATCAAATGTTTGCCCTCATTAGACTCCCCTCTGGAAGCGCTTTAACTGCAAGCGGCAGATTCCCACCTAACAGCAAGCTGTAGGACAGGGTACTGAATTGTAACTTAACTGCGTCTAATAATGCGATTTTGGCAAAGAGAGTATCTCCCGCAGGGAAGCTGTTACCATCAAATGTTTGCCCTCGTTAGACTACCCTCTGGAAGCGCATTCACTGCAAACTGCAGATTCCCTCCTAACAGCAAGCTTTAGGATAGGGTACTGAATTGTAACTTACTTCCGCCTAATAACGCGATTATGGCAAAGAGAGTATCTCCCGCAGGGAAGCTGCTACCATCAAATGTTTGCCCTCATTAGACTACCCTGTGGAAGCGCTTTCACTGCAAGCTGCAGATTCCCTCCTAACAGCAAGCTTTAGGATAGGGTCCTGAATTGTACCTTACTTTCGCCTAATAATGCGATTTTGGCAAAGAGAATATCTCCCGCAGGGAAGCTGCTACCATAAAATGTTTGCCCTCATTAGACTCCCCTCTGGAAGCGCTTTCACTGCAAGCTGCAGATTGCCTCCTAACAGCAAGCTTTAGGATAGGGTACTGAATTGTAACTTACTTTCGCCTAATAATGCGATTTTGGCAAAGAGAGTATCTCCCGCAGGGAAGCTGCTACCATCAAATGTTTGCCCTCATTAGACTCCCCACTGGAAGCGCTTTCACTGCAAGCTGCAGATTCCCTCCTAACAGCAAGCTTTAGGATAGGGTACTGAATTGTAACTTAACTGCGGCTACTAAGGCGATTATGGCAAAGAGAATATCTCCCGCAGGGAAGCTGCTACCATCAAATGTTTGCCCTCATTAGACTCCCCTCTGGAAGCGCTTTCACTGCAAGCTGCAGATTCCCTCCTAACAGCAAGTTTTAGGATAGGGTACTGAATTGTATCTTACTTTCGCCTAATAATGCGATTTTGGAAAAGAGACTATCTCCCGCAGGGAAGCTGCTACCATCAAATGTTTGCCCTCATTAGACTACCCTGTGGAAGCGCTTTCACTGCAAGCTGCAGATTCCCTCCTAACAGCAAGCTTTAGGATAGGGTCCTGAATTGTAACTTACTTTCGCCTATTAATGCGATTATGGCAAAGAGACTATCTCCCGCAGGGAAGTGGCTACCATCAAATGTTTGCCCTCATTAGACTCCCCTCTGGAAGTGCTTTCACTGCAAGCTGCAGATTCCCTCCTAACAGCAAGCTTTAGGATAGGGTACTGAATTGTATCTTACTTTCGCCTAATAATGCGATTTTGGCAAAGAGAGTATCTCCCGCAGGGAAGCTGCTACCATCAAATGTTTGCCCTCATTATACTCCCCTCTGGAAGCGCTTTCACTGCAAGCTTCAGATTCCCTCCTAACAGCAAGCTTTAGGATAAGGTACTGAATTGTAACTTACTTTCGCCTATTAATGCGATTTTGGCAAAGAGATTATCTCCCGCAGGGAAGCTGTTACCATCAAATGTTTGCCCTCGTTAGACTACCCTCTGGAAGCGCATTCACTGCAAGCTGCAGATTCCCTCCTAACAGCAAGCTTTAGGATAGGGTACTGAATTGTATCTTACTTTCGCCTAATAACGCGATTTTGGCAAAGAGAGTATCTCCCGCAGGGAAGCTGCTACCATCAAATGTTTGCCCTCGTTAGACTCCCCTCTGGAAGCGCTTTCACTGCAAGCTGCAGATTCCCTCCTAACAGCAAGCTTTAGGATAGGGTACTGAATTGTAACTTACTTTCGCCTAATAATGCGATTTTGGCAAAGAGAGTATCTCCCGCAGGGAAGCTGCTACCATCAAATATTTGCCCTCATTAGACTCCCCTCTGGAAGCGCTTTCACTGCAAGCTGCAGATTCCCTCCTAACAGCAAGCTTTAGGATAGGGTACTGAATTGTAACTTACTTTCGCCTAATAATGCGATTTTGGCAAAGAGACTATCTCCCGCAGGGAAGCTGCTACCATCAAATGTTTGCCCTCATTAGACTACCCTGTGGAAGCGCTTTCACTGCAAGCTGCAGATTCCCTCCTAACAGCAAGCTTTAGGATAGGGTCCTGAATTGTAACTTACTTTCGCCTAATAATGCGATTTTGGCAAAGAGAGTATCTCCCGCAGGGAAGCTGCTACCATCAAATGTTTGCCCTCATTAGACTCCCCTCTGGAAGCGCTTTCACTGCAAGCTGCAGATTCCCTCCTAACAGCAAGCTTTAGGATAGGGTACTGAATTGTAACTTAACTGCGGCTAATAAGGAGATTTTGGCAAAGAGAGTATCTCCCGCAGGGAAGCTGCTACCATAAAATGTTTGCCCTCATTAGACTCCCCTCTGGAAGCGCTTTCACTGCAAGCTGCAGATTCCCTCCTAACAGCAAGCTTTAGGATAGGGTACTGAATTGTAACTTACTTTCGCCTAATAATGCGATTTTGGTAAAGAGACTATCTCCCGCAGGGAAGCTGCTACCATCAAATGTTTGCCCTCATTAGACTCCCCTCTGGAAGCGCTTTCACTGCAAGCTGCAGATTCCCTCCTAACAGCAATCTGTAGGACAGTGTACTGAATTGTAACATAACTGCGTCTAATAAGGCGATTTTGGCAAAGAGAGTATCTCCCGCAGGGAAGCTGCTACCATCAAATGTTTGCCCTCATTAGACTCCCCTCTGGAAGCGCTTTCACTGCAAGTGGCAGATTCCCACCTAACAGCAAGCTTTAGGACAGGGTACTGAATTGTAACTTAACTGCGTCTAATAAGGCGATTATGGCAAAGAGAATATCTCCCGCAGGGAAGCTGCTACCATCAAATCTTTGCCCTCATTAGACTCCCCTCTGGAAGCGCTTTCACTGCAAGCTGCAGATTCCCTCCTAACAGCAAGCTTTAGGATAGGGTACTGAATTGTAACTTACTTTCGCCTAATAATGCGATTTTGGCAAAGAGAGTATCACCCGCAAGGAAGCTGCTACCATCAAATGTTTGCCCTCATTAGACTCCCCTCTGGAAGCGCTTTCACTGCAAGCTGCAGATTCCCTCCTAACAGCAAGCTTTAGGATAGGGTACTGAATTGTAACTTACTTTCGCCTAATAATGCGATTTTGGCAAAGAGAGTATCTCCCGCAGGGAAGCTGCTACCATCAAATGTTTGCCCTCATTAGACTCCCCTCTGGAAGCGCTTTCACTGCAAGCTGCAGATTCCCTCCTAACAGCAAGCTTTAGGATAAGGTACTGAATTGTAACTTAACTGCGGCTAATAAGGCGATTATGGCAAAGACAATATCTCCCGCAGGGAAGCTGCTACCATCAAATATTTGCCCTCATTAGACTCCCCTCTGGAAGCGCTTTCACTGCAAGCTGCAGATTCCCTCCTAACAGCAAGCTTTAGGATAGGGTACTGAATTGTAACTTACTTTCGCCTAATAATGCGATTTTGGCAAAGAGAGTATCTCCCGCAGGGAAGCTGCTACCATCAAATGTTTGCCCTCATTAGACTCCCCACTGGAAGCGCTTTCACTGCAAGCTGCAGATTCCCTCCTAACAGCAAGCTTTAGGATAGGGTACTGAATTGTAACTTAACTGCGGCTACTAAGGCGATTATGGCAAAGAGAATATCTCCCGCAGGGAAGGTGCTACCATCAAATGTTTGCCCTCATTAGACTCCCCTCTGGAAGCGCTTTCACTGCAAGCTGCAGATTCCCTCCTAACAGCAAGCTTTAGGATAGGGTACAGAATTGTAACTTACTTTCGCCTAATAATGCGATTTTGGCAAAGAGACTATCTCCCGCAGGGAAGCTGCTACCATCAAATGTTTGCCCTCATTAGACTCCCCTCTGGAAGCACTTTCACTGCAAGCTGCAGATTCCCTCCTAACAGCAAGCTTTAGGATAGGGTACTGAATTGTAACTTACTTTCGCCTAATAATGCGATTTTGGCAAAGAGAGTATCTCCCGCAGGGAAGCTGCTACCATCAAATGTTTGCCCTCATTAGACTCCCCTCTGGAAGCGCTTTCACTGCAAGCTTCAGATTCCCTCCTAACAGCAAGCTTTAGGATAATGTACTGAATTGTAACTTACTTTCGCCTAATAATGCGATTTTGGCAAAGAGACTATCTCCCGCAGGGAAGCTGCTACCATCAAATGTTTGCCCTCATTAGACTCCCCTCTGGAAGCGCTTTCACTGCAAGCTGCAGATTCCCTCCTAAGAGCAAGCTTTAGGATAGGGTACTGAATTGTAACTTACTTTCGCCTAATAATGCGATTTTGGCAAAGACACTATCTCCCGCAGGGAAGCTGCTACCATCAAATGTTTGCCCTCATTAGACTCCCCTCTGGAAGCGCTTTCACTGCAAGCTGCAGATTCCCTCCTAACAGCAAGCTTTAGGAAAGGGTTCTGAATTGTAACTTACTTTCGCCTAATAATGCGATTTTGGCAAAGACACTATCTCCCGCAGGGAAGCTGCTACCATCAAATGTTTGCCCTCATTAGACTCCCCTCTGGAAGCGCTTTCACTGCAAGCTGCAGATTCCCTCCTAAGAGCAAGCTTTAGGATAGGGTACTGAATTGTATCTTACTTTTGCCTAATAATGCGATTTTGGCAAAGAGAATATCTCCCGCAGGGAAGCTGCTACCATCAAATGTTTGCCCTCATTAGACTCCCCTCTGGAAGCGCTTTCACTGCAAGCTTCAGATTCCCTCCTAACAGCAAGCTTTAGGATAAGGTACTGAATTGTAACTTACTTTCGCCTAATAATGCGATTTTGGCAAAGAGATTATCTCCCGCAGGGAAGCTGTTACCATCAAATGTTTGCCCTCGTTAGACTACCCTCTGGAAGCGCATTCAGTGCAAGCTGCAGATTCCCTCCTAACAGCAAGCTTAAGGATAGGGTACTGAATTGTATCTTACTTTCGCCTAATAACGCGATTTTGGCAAAGAGAGTATCTCCCGCAGGGAAGCTGCTACCATCAAATGTTTGCCCTCGTTAGACTCCCCTCTGGAAGCGCTTTCACTGCAAGCTGCAGATTCCCTCCTAACAGCAAGCTTTAGGAAAGGGTTCTGAATTGTAACTTACTTTCGCCTAATAATGCGATTTTGGCAAAGACACTATCTCCCGCAGGGAAGCTGCTACCATCAAATGTTTGCCCTCATTAGACTCCCCTCTGGAAGCGCTTTCACTGCAAGCTGCAGATTCCCTCCTAAGAGCAAGCTTTAGGATAGGGTACTGAATTGTATCTTACTTTTGCCTAATAATGCGATTTTGGCAAAGAGAATATCTCCCGCAGGGAAGCTGCTACCATCAAATGTTTGCCCTCATTAGACTCCCCTCTGGAAGCGCTTTCACTGCAAGCTTCAGATTCCCTCCTAACAGCAAGCTTTAGGATAAGGTACTGAATTGTAACTTACTTTCGCCTAATAATGCGATTTTGGCAAAGAGATTATCTCCCGCAGGGAAGCTGTTACCATCAAATGTTTGCCCTCGTTAGACTACCCTCTGGAAGCGCATTCAGTGCAAGCTGCAGATTCCCTCCTAACAGCAAGCTTAAGGATAGGGTACTGAATTGTATCTTACTTTCGCCTAATAACGCGATTTTGGCAAAGAGAGTATCTCCCGCAGGGAAGCTGCTACCATCAAATGTTTGCCCTCGTTAGACTCCCCTCTGGAAGCGCTTTCACTGCAAGCTGCAGATTCCCTCCTAACAGCAAGCTTTAGGATAGGGTACTGAATTGTAACTTACTTTCGCCTAATAATGCGATTTTGGCAAAGAGAGTATCTCCCGCAGGGAAGCTGCTACCATCAAATGTTTGCCCTCATTAGACTACCCTGTGGAAGCGCTTTCACTGCAAGCTGCAGATTCCCTCCTAACAGCAAGCTTTAGGATAGGGTCCTGAATTGTAACTTACTTTCGCCTAATAATGCGATTTTGGCAAAGAGAGTATCTCCCGCAGGGAAGCTGCTACCATCAAATCTTTGCCCTCATTAGACTCCCCTCTGGAAGCGCTTTCACTGCAAGCTGCAGATTCCCTCCTAACAGCAAGCTTTAGGATAGGGTACTGATTTGTAACTTAACTGCGGCTAATAAGGCGATTTTGGCAAAGAGAATATCTCCCGCAGGGAAGCTGTTACCATCAAATGTTTGCCCTCATTAGACTCCCCTCTGGAAGCGCTTTCACTGCAAGCTGCAGATTCCCTCCTAACAGCAAGCTTTAGGATAGGGTACTGAATTGTAACTTACTTTCGCCTAATAATACGATTTTTGAAAAGAGACTATCTCCCGCAGGGAAGCTGCTACCATCAAATCTTTGCACTCATTAGACTCTCCTCTGGAAGCGCTTTCACTGCAAGCTGCAGATTCCCTCCTAACAGCAAGCTTTAGGATAGGGTACTGAATTGTATCTTACTTTCGCCTAATAATGCGATTTTGGCAAAGAGAATATCTCCCGCAGGGAAGCTGCTACCATCAAATGTTTGCCCTCATTAGACTCCCCTCTGGAAGCGCTTTCACTGCAAGCTGCAGATTCCCTCCTAACAGCAAGCTGTAGGACAGTGTACTGAATTGTAACATAACTGCGTCTAATAAGGCGATTATGGCAAAGAGAGTATCTCCCGCAGGGAAGCTGCTACCATCAAATGTTTGCCCTCATTAGACTCCCCTCTGGAAGCGCTTTCACTGCAAGTGGCAGATTCCCACCTAACAGCAAGCTTTAGGACAGGGTACTGAATTGTAACTTAACTGCGTCTAATAAGGCGATTTTGGCAAAGAGAGTATCTCCCGCAGGGAAGCTGCTACCATCAAATGTTTGCCCTCATTAGACTCCCCTCTGGAAGCGCTTTCACTGCAAGCTGCAGATTCCCACCTAACAGCAAGCTTTAGGATAGGGTACTGAATTGTAACTTACTTTCGCCTAATAATGCGATTTTGGTAAAGAGACTATCTCCCGCAGGGAAGCTGCTACCATCAAATGTTTGCCCTCATTAGACTCCCCTCTGGAAGCGCTTTCACTGCAAGCTGCAGATTCCCTCCTAACAGCAAGCTTTAGGATAGGGTACTGAATTGTAACTTACTTTCGCCTAATAATGCGATTTTGGAAAAGAGACTATCTCCCGCAGGGAAGCTGCTACCATCAAATGTTTGCCCTCATTAGACTACCCTGTGGAAGCGCTTTCACTGCAAGCTGCAGATTCCCTCCTAACAGCAAGCTTTAGGATAGGGTACTGAATTGTAACTTAACTGCGGCTCATAAGGCGATTTTGGCAAAGAGAATATCTCCCGCAGGGAAGCTGTTACAATCAAATGTTTGCCCTCATTAGACTCCCCTCTGGAAGCGCTTTCACTGCAAGTGGCAGATTCCCACCTAACAGCAAGCTTTAGGACAGGGTACTGAATTGTAACTTAACTGCGTCTAATAAGGCGATTTTGGCAAAGAGAGTATCTCCCGCAGGGAAGCTGCTACCATCAAATGTTTGCCCTCATTAGACTCCCCTCTGGAAGCGCTTTCACTGCAAGCTGCAGATTCCTTCCTAACAGCAAGCTTTAGGATAGGGTACTGAATTGTAACTTAACTGCGGCTAATAAGGCGATTATGGCAAAGAGAATATCTCCCACAGGGAAGCTGCTACCATCAAATATTTGCCCTCATTAGACTCCCCTCTGGAAGCGCTTTCACTGCAAGCTGCAGATTCCCTCCTAACAGCAAGCTTTAGGATAGGGTACTGAATTGTAACTTACTTTCGCCTAATAATGCGATTTTGGCAAAGAGAGTATCTCCCGCAGGGAAGCTGCTACCATCAAATGTTTGCCCTCATTAGACTCCCCTCTGGAAGCGCTTTCACTGCAAGTGGCAGATTCCCTCCTAACAGCAAGCTGTAGGACAGGGTACTGAATTGTAACATAACTGCGTCTAATAATGCGATTTTGGCAAAGAGAGTATCTCCCGCAGGGAAGCTGCTACCATCAAATGTTTGCCCTCATTAGACACCCCTCTGGAAGCGCTTTCACTGCAAGCTGCAGATTCCTTCCTAACAGCAAGCTTTAGCATAGGGTACTGAATTGTAACTTAACTGCGGCTAATAATGCGATTATGGCAAAGAGAGTATCTCCCGCAGGGAAGCTGCTACCATCAAATATTTGCCCTCATTAAACTCCCCTCTGGAAGCGCTTTCACTGCAAGCTGCAGATTCCCTCCTAACAGCAAGCTTTAGGATAGGGTACTGAATTGTAACTTACTTTCGCCTAATAATGCGATTTTGGCAAAGAGAGTATCTCCCGCAGGGAAGCTGCTACCATCAAATCTTTGCCCTCGTTAGACTCCCCTCTGGAAGCGCTTTCACTGCAAGCTGCAGATTCCCTCCTAACAGCAAGCTTTAGGATAGGGTACTGAATTGTAACTTAACTGCGTCTAATAAGGCGATTTTGGCAAAGAGAATATCTCCCGCAGGGAAGCTGCTACCATAAAATGTGTGCCCTCATTAGACTCCCCTCTGGAAGCGCTTTCACTGCAAGCTGCAGATTCCCACCTAACAGCAAGCTTTAGGATAGGGTACTGAATTGTATCTTAAGTGCGGCTCATAAGGCGATTTTGGCAAAGAGAATATCTCCCGCAGGGAAGCTGCTACCATCAAATGTTTGCCCTCATTAGACTCCCCTCTGGAAGCGCTTTCACTGCAAGCTGCAGATTCCCTCCTAACAGCAAGCTTTAGGATAGGGTACTGAATTGTAACTTACTTTCGCCTAATAATGCGATTTTGTCAAAGAGAGTATCTCCCGCAGGGAAGCTGCTACCATCAAACGTTTGCCCTCATTAGACTACCCTGTGGAAGCGCTTTCACTGCAAGCTGCAGATTCCCTCCTAACAGCAAGCTTTAGGATAGGGTACTGAATTGTAACTTAACTGCGGCTCATAAGGCGATTTTGGCAAAGAGAATATCTCCCGCAGGGAAGCTGTTACAATCAAATGTTTGCCCTCATTAGACTCCCCTCTGGAAGCGCTTTCACTGCAAGTGGCAGATTCCCACCTAACAGCAAGCTTTAGGACAGGGTACTGAATTGTAACTTAACTGCGTCTAATAAGGCGATTTTGGCAAAGAGAGTATCTCCCGCAGGGAAGCTGCTACCATCAAATGTTTGCCCTCATTAGACTCCCCTCTGGAAGCGCTTTCACTGCAAGCTGCAGATTCCTTCCTAACAGCAAGCTTTAGGATAGGGTACTGAATTGTAACTTAACTGCGGCTAATAAGGCGATTATGGCAAAGAGAATATCTCCCACAGGGAAGCTGCTACCATCAAATATTTGCCCTCATTAGACTCCCCTCTGGAAGCGCTTTCACTGCAAGCTGCAGATTCCCTCCTAACAGCAAGCTTTAGGATAGGGTACTGAATTGTAACTTACTTTCGCCTAATAATGCGATTTTGGCAAAGAGAGTATCTCCCGCAGGGAAGCTGCTACCATCAAATCTTTGCCCTCGTTAGACTCCCCTCTGGAAGCGCTTTCACTGCAAGCTGCAGATTCCCTCCTAACAGCAAGCTTTAGGATAGGGTACTGAATTGTAACTTAACTGCGTCTAATAAGGCGATTTTGGCAAAGAGAATATCTCCCGCAGGGAAGCTGCTACCATAAAATGTGTGCCCTCATTAGACTCCCCTCTGGAAGCGCTTTCACTGCAAGCTGCAGATTCCCACCTAACAGCAAGCTTTAGGATAGGGTACTGAATTGTATCTTAAGTGCGGCTCATAAGGCGATTTTGGCAAAGAGAATATCTCCCGCAGGGAAGCTGCTACCATCAAATGTTTGCCCTCATTAGACTCCCCTCTGGAAGCGCTTTCACTGCAAGCTGCAGATTCCCTCCTAACAGCAAGCTTTAGGATAGGGTACTGAATTGTAACTTACTTTCGCCTAATAATGCGATTTTGGAAAAGAGACTATCTCCCGCAGGGAAGCTGCTACCATCAAATGTTTGCCCTCATTAGACTACCCTGTGGAAGCGCTTTCACTGCAAGCTGCAGATTCCCTCCTAACAGCAAGCTTTAGGATAGGGTACTGAATTGTAACTTAACTGCGGCTCATAAGGCGATTTTGGCAAAGAGAATATCTCCCGCAGGGAAGCTGTTACAATCAAATGTTTGCCCTCATTAGACTCCCCTCTGGAAGCGCTTTCACTGCAAGTGGCAGATTCCCACCTAACAGCAAGCTTTAGGACAGGGTACTGAATTGTAACTTAACTGCGTCTAATAAGGCGATTTTGGCAAAGAGAGTATCTCCCGCAGGGAAGCTGCTACCATCAAATGTTTGCCCTCATTAGACTCCCCTCTGGAAGCGCTTTCACTGCAAGCTGCAGATTCCTTCCTAACAGCAAGCTTTAGGATAGGGTACTGAATTGTAACTTAACTGCGGCTAATAAGGCGATTATGGCAAAGAGAATATCTCCCACAGGGAAGCTGCTACCATCAAATATTTGCCCTCATTAGACTCCCCTCTGGAAGCGCTTTCACTGCAAGCTGCAGATTCCCTCCTAACAGCAAGCTTTAGGATAGGGTACTGAATTGTAACTTACTTTCGCCTAATAATGCGATTTTGGCAAAGAGAGTATCTCCCGCAGGGAAGCTGCTACCATCAAATGTTTGCCCTCATTAGACTCCCCTCTGGAAGCGCTTTCACTGCAAGCTGCAGATTCCCTCCTAACAGCAAGCTTTAGGATAGGGTACTGAATTGTAACTTACTTTCGCCTAATAATGCGATTTTGGCAAAGAGAGTATCTCCCGCAGGGAAGCTGCTACCATCAAATCTTTGCCCTCGTTAGACTCCCCTCTGGAAGCGCTTTCACTGCAAGCTGCAGATTCCCTCCTAACAGCAAGCTTTAGGATAGGGTACTGAATTGTAACTTAACTGCGTCTAATAAGGCGATTTTGGCAAAGAGAATATCTCCCGCAGGGAAGCTGCTACCATAAAATGTGTGCCCTCATTAGACTCCCCTCTGGAAGCGCTTTCACTGCAAGCTGCAGATTCCCACCTAACAGCAAGCTTTAGGATAGGGTACTGAATTGTATCTTAAGTGCGGCTCATAAGGCGATTTTGGCAAAGAGAATATCTCCCGCAGGGAAGCTGCTACCATCAAATGTTTGCCCTCATTAGACTCCCCTCTGGAAGCGCTTTCACTGCAAGCTGCAGATTCCCTCCTAACAGCAAGCTTTAGGATAGGGTACTGAATTGTAACTTACTTTTGCCTAATAATGCGATTTTGGCAAAGAGAGTATCTCCCGCAGGGAAGCTGCTACCATCAAATGTTTGCCCTCATTAGACTCCCCTCTGGAAGCGCTTTCACTGCAAGCGGCAGATTCCCACCTAACAGCAAGCTGTAGGACAGTGTACTGAATTGTAACTTAACTGCGTCTAATAAGGCGATTTTGGCAAAGAGAATATCTCCCGCAGGGAAGCTGCTACCATAAAATGTTTGCCCTCATTAGACTCACCTCTGGAAGCGCTTTCACTGCAAGCTGCAGATTCCCTCCTAACAGCAAGCTTTAGGATATGGTACTGAATTGTAACTTACTTTCGCTTAATAAAGCGATTTTGGCAAAGATAGTATCTCCCGCAGGGAAGCTGCTACCATCAAATGTTTACCCTCATTACACTCCCCTCTGGAAGCGCTTTCACTGCAAGCTGCAGATTCGCTCCTAACAGCAAGCTTTAGGATAGGGTACTGAATTGTAACTTACTTTCGCCTATTAAGGCGATTTTGGACAAGAGAATATCTCCCGCAGGGAAGCTGTTACCATCAAATGTTTTCCCTCATTAGACTCCCCTCTGGAAGCGCTTTCACTGCAAGCTGCAGATTCCCTCCTAACAGCAAGCTTTAGGATAGGGTACTGAATTGTAAGTTAACTGCGGCTCATAAGGCGATTTTGGCAAAGAGAATATCTCCCGCAGGGAAGCTGTTACAATCAAATGTTTGCCCTCATTAGACTCCCCACTGGAAGCGCTTTAACTGCAAGCGGCAGATTCCCACCTAACAGCAAGCTGTAGGATAGGGTACTGAATTGTAACTTAACTGCGGCTAATAAGGCGATTTTGGCAAAGAGAATATCTCCCGCAGGGAAGCTGCTACCATAAAATGTTTGCCCTCATTACACTCCCCTCTGGAAGCGCTTTCACTGCAAGCGGCAGATTCCCACCTAACAGCAAGCTTTAGGATAGGGTACTGAATTGTAACTTACTTTCGCCTAATAATGCGATTTTGGAAAAGAGACTATCTCCCGCAGGGAAGCTGCTACCATCAAATGTTTGCCCTCATTAGACTCCCCTCTGGAAGCGCTTTCACTGCAAGCTGCAGATTCCCTCCTAACAGCAAGCTTTAGGATAGGGTACTGAATTGTAACTTACTTTCGCCTAATAATGCGATTTTGGCAAAGAGAATATCTCCCGCAGGGAAGCTGCTACCATCAAATGTTTGCCCTCATTAGACTCCCCTCTGGAAGCGCTTTCACTGCAAGCTGCAGATTCCCTCCTAACAGCAAGCTTTAGGATAGGGTACTGAATTGTAACTTATCTGCGGCTAATAAGGCGATTTTGGCAAAGAGAGTATCTCCCGCAGGGAAGCTGCTACCATCAAATGTTTGCCCTCATTAGACTCCCCTCTGGAAGCGCTTTCACTGCAAGCTGCAGATTCCCTCCTAACAGCAAGCTTTAGGATAGGGTACTGAATTGTACCTTACTTTCGACTCATAATGCGATTTTGGCAAAGAGACTATCTCCCGCAGGGAAGCTGCTACCATCAAATGTTTGCCCTCATTAGACTCCCCTCTGGAAGCGCTTTCACTGCAAGCTGCAGATTCCCTCCTAACAGCAAGCTGTAGGACAGTGTACTGAATTGTAACATAACTGCGTCTAATAAGGCGATTTTGGCAAAGAGAGTATCTCCCGCAGGGAAGCTGCTACCATCAAATGTTTGCCGTCATTAGACTCCCCTCTGGAAGCGCTTTCACTGCAAGCTGCAGATTCGCTCCTAACAGCAAGATTTAGGATAGGGTACTGAATTGTAACTTAACTGCGGCTAATAAGGGGATTATGGCAAAGAAAATATCTCCCGCAGGGAAGCTGCTACCATCAAATGTTTGCCCTCGTTAGACTCCCCTCTGGAAGCGCTTTCACTGCAAGCTGCAGATTCCCTCCTAACAGCAAGTTTTAGGATAGGGTACTGAATTGTAACTTACTTTCGCCTAATAATGCGATTTTGGCAAAGAGACTATCTTCCGCAGGGAAGCTGCTACCATCAAATGTTTGCCCTCATTAGACTCCCCTCTGGAAGCGCTTTCACTGCAAGCTGCAGATTCCCTCCTAACAGCAAGCTCTAGGATAGGGTACTGAATTGTAACTTACTTTCGCCTAATAATGCGATTTTGGCAAAGAGAATATCTCCCGCAGGGAAGCTGCTACCATCAAATGTTTGCCCTCATTAGACTCCCCTCTGGAAGCGCTTTCACTGCAAGCTGCAGATTCCCTCCTAACAGCAAGCTTTAGGATAAGTTACTGAATTTTAACTTACTTTCGCCTAATAATGCGATTTTGGCAAAGAGAGTATCTCCCGCAGGGAAGCTGTTACCATCAAATGTTTGCCCTCGTTAGACTACCCTCTGGAAGCGCTTTCACTGCAAGCTGCAGATTCCCTCCTAACAGCAATCTTTAGGATAGGGTACTGAATTGTAACTTACTTTCGCCTAATAACGCGATTATGGCAAAGAGAGTATCTCCCGCAGGGAAGCTGCTACCATCAAATGTTTGCCCTCATTAGACTACCCTGTGGAAGCGCTTTAACTGCAAGCTGCAGATTCCCTCCTAACAGCAAGCTTTAGGATAGGGTCCTGAATTGTACCTTACTTTCGCCTAATAATGCGATTTTGGCAAAGAGAATATCTCCCGCAGGGAAGCTGCTACCATCAAATGTTTGCCCTCATTAGACTCCCCTCTGGAAGCGCTTTCACTGCAAGCTGCAGATTGCCTCCTAACAGCAAGCTTTAGGATAGGGTACTGAATTGTAACTTACTTTCGCCTAATAATGCGATTTTGGCAAAGAGAGTATCTCCCGCAGGGAAGCTGCTACCATCAAATGTTTGCCCTCATTAGACTCCCCTCTGGAAGCGCTTTCACTGCAAGCTGCAGATTCCCTCCTAACAGCAAGCTTTAGGATAGTGTACTGAATTGTAACTTAACTGCGGCTACTAAGGCGATTATGGCAAAGAGAGTATCTCCCGCAGGGAAGCTGCTACCATCAAATGTTTGCCCTCATTAGACTCCCCTCTGGAAGCGCTTTCACTGCAAGCTTCAGATTCCCTCCTAACAGCAAGCTTTAGGATAAGGTACTGAATTGTAACTTACTTTCGCCTAATAATGCGATTATGGAAAAGAGACTATCTCCCGCAGGGAAGCTGCTACCATCAAATGTTTGCCCTCGTTAGACTACCCTGTGGAAGCGCTTTCACTGCAAGCTGCAGATTCCCTCCTAACAGCAAGCTTTAGGATAGGGTACTGAATTGTAACTTACTTTCGCCTAATAATGGGATTATGGCAAAGAGAATATCTCCCGCAGGGAAGCGGCTACCATCAAATGTTTGCCCTCATTAGACTCCCCTCTGGAAGTGCTTTCACTGCAAGCTGCAGATTCCCTCCTAACAGCAAGCTTTAGGATAGGGTACTGAATTGTAACTTACTTTCGCCTAATAATGCGATTTTGGCAAAGAGAATATCTCCCGCAGGGAAGCTGCTACCATCAAATGTTTGCCCTCATTATACTCCCCTCTGGAAGCGCTTTCACTGCAAGCTGCAGATTCCCTCCTAACAGCAAGCTTTAGGATAGGGTACTGAATTGTAACTTATCTGCGGCTAATAAGGCGATTTTGGCAAAGAGAGTATCTCCCGCAGGGAAGCTGCTACCATCAAATGTTTGCCCTCATTAGACTCCCCTCTGGAAGCGCTTTCACTGCAAGCTGCAGATTCCCTCCTAACAGCAAGCTTTAGGATAGGGTACTGAATTGTACCTTACTTTCGCCTCATAATGCGATTTTGGCAAAGAGACTATCTCCCGCAGGGAAGCTGCTACCATCAAATGTTTGCCCTCATTAGACTCCCCTCTGGAAGCGCTTTCACTGCAAGCTGCAGATTCCCTCCTAACAGCAAGCTGTAGGACAGTGTACTAAATTGTAACATAACTGCGTCTAATAAGGCGATTTTGGCAAAGAGAGTATCTCCCGCAGGGAAGCTGCTACCATCAAATGTTTGCCGTCATTAGACTCCCCTCTGGAAGCGCTTTCACTGCAAGCTGCAGATTCGCTCCTAACAGCAAGCTTTAGGATAGGGTACTGAATTGTATCTTAACTGCGGCTAATAAGGGGATTATGGCAAAGAAAATATCTCCCGCAGGGAAGCTGCTACCATCAAATATTTGCCCTCATTAGACTCCCCTCTGGAAGCGCTTTCACTGCAAGCTGCAGATTCCCTCCTAACAGCAAGCTTTAGGATAGGGTACTGAATTGTAACTTACTTTCGCCTAATAATGCGATTTTGGCAAAGAGACTATCTTCCGCAGGGAAGCTGCTACCATCAAATGTTTGCCCTCATTAGACTCCCCTCTGGAAGCGCTTTCACTGCAAGCTGCAGATTCCCTCCTAACAGCAAGCTCTAGGATAGGGTACTGAATTGTAACTTACTTTCGCCTAATAATGCGATTTTGGCAAAGAGAATATCTCCCGCAGGGAAGCTGCTACCATCAAATGTTTGCCCTCATTAGACTCCCCTCTGGAAGCGCTTTCACTGCAAGCTGCAGATTCCCTCCTAACAGCAAGCTTTAGGATAAGTTACTGAATTTTAACTTACTTTCGCCTAATAATGCGATTTTGGCAAAGAGAGTATCTCCCGCAGGGAAGCTGTTACCATCAAATGTTTGCCCTCGTTAGACTACCCTCTGGAAGCGCTTTCACTGCAAGCTGCAGATTCCCTCCTAACAGCAATCTTTAGGATAGGGTACTGAATTGTAACTTACTTTCGCCTAATAACGCGATTATGGCAAAGAGAGTATCTCCCGCAGGGAAGCTGCTACCATCAAATGTTTGCCCTCATTAGACTACCCTGTGGAAGCGCTTTAACTGCAAGCTGCAGATTCCCTCCTAACAGCAAGCTTTAGGATAGGGTACTGAATTGTACCTTACTTTCGCCTAATAATGCGATTTTGGCAAAGAGAATATCTCCCGCAGGGAAGCTGCTACCATAAAATGTTTGCCCTCATTAGACTCCCCTCTGGAAGCGCTTTCACTGCAAGCTGCAGATTCCCTCCTAACAGCAAGCTTTAGGATAGGGTACTGAATTGTAACTTACTTTCGCCTAATAATGCGATTTTGGCAAAGAGAGTATCTCCCGCAGGGAAGCTGCTACCATCAAATGTTTGCCCTCATTAGACTCCCCTCTGGAAGCGCTTTCACTGCAAGCTGCAGATTCCCTCCTAACAGCAAGCTGTAGGACAGTGTACTGAATTGTAACATAACTGCGTCTAATAAGGCGATTTTGGCAAAGAGAGTATCTCCCGCAGGGAAGCTGCTACCATCAAATGTTTGCCGTCATTAGACTCCCCTCTGGAAGCGCTTTCACTGCAAGCTGCAGATTCGCTCCTAACAGCAAGCTTTAGGATAGGGTACTGAATTGTAACTTAACTGCGGCTAATAAGGGGATTATGGCAAAGAAAATATCTCCCGCAGGGAAGCTGCTACCATCAAATATTTGCCCTCATTAGACTCCCCTCTGGAAGCGCTTTCACTGCAAGCTGCAGATTCCCTCCTAACAGCAAGCTTTAGGATAGGGTACTGAATTGTAACTTACTTTCGCCTAATAATGCGATTTTGGCAAAGAGAGTATCTCCCGCAGGGAAGCTGCTACCATCAAATGTTTGCCCTCGTTAGACTCCCCTCTGGAAGCGCTTTCACTGCAAGCTGCAGATTCCCTCCTAACAGCAAGTTTTAGGATAGGGTACTGAATTGTAACTTACTTTCGCCTAATAATGCGATTTTGGCAAAGAGACTATCTTCCGCAGGGAAGCTGCTACCATCAAATGTTTGCCCTCATTAGACTCCCCTCTGGAAGAGCTTTCACTGCAAGCTGCAGATTCCCTCCTAACAGCAAGCTCTAGGATAGGGTACTGAATTGTAACTTACTTTCGCCTAATAATGCGATTTTGGCAAAGAGAATATCTCCCGCAGGGAAGCTGCTACCATCAAATGTTTGCCCTCATTAGACTCCCCTCTGGAAGCGCTTTCACTGCAAGCTGCAGATTCCCTCCTAACAGCAAGCTTTAGGATAAGTTACTGAATTTTAACTTACTTTCGCCTAATAATGCGATTTTGGCAAAGAGAGTATCTCCCGCAGGGAAGCTGTTACCATCAAATGTTTGCCCTCGTTAGACTACCCTCTGGAAGCGCTTTCACTGCAAGCTGCAGATTCCCTCCTAACAGCAATCTTTAGGATAGGGTACTGAATTGTAACTTACTTTCGCCTAATAACGCGATTATGGCAAAGAGAGTATCTCCCGCAGGGAAGCTGCTACCATCAAATGTTTGCCCTCATTAGACTACCCTGTGGAAGCGCTTTAACTGCAAGCTGCAGATTCCCTCCTAACAGCAAGCTTTAGGATAGGGTCCTGAATTGTACCTTACTTTCGCCTAATAATGCAATTTTGGCAAAGAGAATATCTCCCGCAGGGAAGCTGCTACCATAAAATGTTTGCCCTCATTAGACTCCCCTCTGGAAGCGCTTTCACTGCAAGCTGCAGATTGCCTCCTAACAGCAAGCTTTAGGATAGGGTACTGAATTGTAACTTACTTTCGCCTAATAATGCGATTTTGGCAAAGAGAGTATCTCCCGCAGGGAAGCTGCTACCATCAAATGTTTGCCCTCATTAGACTCCCCTCTGGAAGCGCTTTCACTGCAAGCTGCAGATTCCCTCCTAACAGCAAGCTTTAGGATAGTGTACTGAATTGTAACTTAACTGCGGCTACTAAGGCGATTATGGCAAAGAGAGTATCTCCCGCAGGGAAGCTGCTACCATCAAATGTTTGCCCTCATTAGACTCCCCTCTGGAAGCGCTTTCACTGCAAGCTGCAGATTCCCTCCTAACAGCAAGCTTTAGGATAGGGTACTGAATTGTAACTTACTTTCGCCTAATAAGGCGATATTGGCAAAGAGAGTATCTCCCGCAGGGAAGCTGCTACCATCAAATGTTTGCCCTCATTAGACTCCCCTCTGGAAGCGCTTTCACTGCAAGCTGCAGATTCCCTCCTAACAGCAAGCTTTAGGATAGGGTACTGAATTGTAACTTACTTTCGCCTCATAATGCGATTTTGGCAAAGAGACTATCTCCCGCAGGGAAGCTGCTACCATCAAATGTTTGCCCTCATTAGACTCCCCTCTGGAAGCGCTTTCACTGCAAGCTGCAGATTCCCTCCTAACAGCAAGCTGTAGGACAGTGTACTGAATTGTAACATAACTGCGTCTAATAAGGCGATTTTGGCAAAGAGAGTATCTCCCGCAGGGAAGCTGCTACCATCAAATGTTTGCCGTCATTAGACTCCCCTCTGGAAGCGCTTTCACTGCAAGCTGCAGATTCGCTCCTAACAGCAAGCTTTAGGATAGGGTACTGAATTGTAACTTAACTGCGGCTAATAAGGGGATTATGGCAAAGAAAATATCTCCCGCAGGGAAGCTGCTACCATCAAATATTTGCCCTCATTAGACTCCCCTCTGGAAGCGCTTTCACTGCAAGCTGCAGATTCCCTCCTAACAGCAAGCTTTAGGATAGGGTACTGAATTGTAACTTACTTTCGCCTAATAATGCGATTTTGGCAAAGAGAGTATCTCCCGCAGGGAAGCTGCTACCATCAAATGTTTGCCCTCATTAGACTCCCCTCTGGAAGCGCTTTCACTGCAAGCTGCAGATTCCCTCCTAACAGCAAGTTTTAGGATAGGGTACTGAATTGTAACTTACTTTCGCCTAATAATGCGATTTTGGCAAAGAGACTATCTTCCGCAGGGAAGCTGCTACCATCAAATGTTTGCCCTCATTAGACTCCCCTCTGGAAGTGCTTTCACTGCAAGCTGCAGATTCCCTCCTAACAGCAAGCTTTAGGATAGGGTACTGAATTTTAACTTACTTTCGCCTAATAATGCGATTTTGGCAAAGAGAGTATCTCCCGCAGGGAAGCTGTTACCATCAAATGTTTGCCCTCGTTAGACTACCCTCTGGAAGCGCTTTCACTGCAAGCTGCAGATTCCCTCCTAACAGCAATCTTTAGGATAGGGTACTGAATTGTATCTTACTTTCGCCTAAAAATGCGATTTTGGCAAAGAGAATATCTCCCGCAGGGAAGCTGCTACCATAAAATGTTTGCCCTCATTAGACTCCCCTCTGGAAGCGCTTTCACTGCAAGCTGCAGATTGCCTCCTAACAGCAAGCTTTAGGATAGGGTACTGAATTGTAACTTACTTTCGCCTAATAATGCGATTTTGGCAAAGAGAGTATCTCCCGCAGGGAAGCTGCTACCATCAAATGTTTGCCCTCATTAGACTCCCCTCTGGAAGCGCTTTCACTGCAAGCTGCAGATTCCCTCCTAACAGCAAGCTTTAGGATAGTGTACTGAATTGTAACTTAACTGCGGCTACTAAGGCGATTATGGCAAAGAGAGTATCTCCCGCAGGGAAGCTGCTACCATCAAATGTTTGCCCTCATTAGACTCCCCTCTGGAAGCGCTTTCACTACAAGCTTCAGATTCCCTCCTAACAGCAAGCTTTAGGATAAGGTACTGAATTGTAACTTACTTTCGCCTAATAATGCGATTTTGGAAAAGAGGCTATCTCCCGCAGGGAAGCTGCTACCATCAAATGTTTGCCCTCGTTAGACTACCCTGTGGAAGCGCTTTCACTGCAAGCTGCAGATTCCCTCCTAACAGCAAGCTTTAGGATAGGGTACTGAATTGTAACTTACTTTCGCCTAATAATGGGATTATGGCAAAGAGAATATCTCCCGCAGGGAAGCGGCTACCATCAAATGTTTGCCCTCATTAGACTCCCCTCTGGAAGTGCTTTCACTGCAAGCTGCAGATTCCCTCCTAACAGCAAGCTTTAGGATAGGGTACTGAATTGTAACTTAACTGCGGCTAATAAGGCGATTATGGCAAAGAGAATATCTCCCGCAGGGAAGCTGCTACCATCAAATATTTGCCCTCATTAGACTCCCCTCTGGAAGCGCTTTCACTGCAAGCTGCAGATTCCTTCCTAACAGCAAGCTTTAGGATAGGGTACTGAATTGTAACTTAACTGCGGCTAATTAGGCGATTTTGGCAAAGAGAATATCTCCCGCAGGGAAGCTGCTACCATCAAATGTTTGCCCTCATTAGACTACCCTGTGGAAGCGCTTTCACTGCAAGCTGCAGATTCCCTCCTAACAGCAAGCTTTAGGATAGGGTACTGATTTGTAACTTAACTGCGGCTAATAAGGCGATTTTGGCAAAGAGAATATCTCCCGCAGGGAAGCTGCTACCATCAAATGTTTCCCCTCATTAGACTCCCCTCTGGAAGCGCTTTCACTGCAAGCTGCAGATTCCCTCCTAACAGCAAGCTTTAGGATAGGGTACTGAATTGTAACTTACTTTCGCCTAATAAAGCGATTTTGGCAAAGAGAGTATCTCCTGCAGGGAAACTGCTACCATCAAATGTTTGCCCTCATTAGACTCCCCTCTGGAAGCGCTTTCACTGCAAGCTGCAGATTCCCTCCTAACAGCAAGATTTAGGAAAGTGTTCTGAATTGTAACTTACTTTCGCCTAATAATGCGGTTTTGGCAAAGAGAGTATCTCCCGCAGGGAAGCTGCTACCATCAAATGTTTGCCCTCATTAGACTCCCCTCTGGAAGCGCTTTCACTGCAAGCTGCAGATTCCCTCCTAACAGCAAGCTTTAGGATAGGGTACTGAATTGTATCTTACTTTCGCCTAAAAATGCGATTTTGGCAAAGAGAGTATCTCCCGCAGGGAAGCTGCTACCATCAAATGTTTGCCCTCTTTAGACTCCCCTCTGGAAGCGCTTTCACTGCAAGCTGCAGATTCCCTCCTAACAGCAAGCTTTAGGATAGGGTACTGAATTGTAACTTAACTGCGGCTAATAAGGCGATTTTGGCAATGAGAATATCTCCCGCAGGGAAGCTGCTACCATCAAATGTTTGCCCTCATTATACTCCCCTCTGGAAGCGCTTTCACTGCAAGCTGCAGATTCCCTCCTAACAGCAAGCTTTAGGATAGGGTACTGAATTGTAACTTAACTGCGGCTAATAAGGCGATTTTGGCAAAGAGAGTATCTCCCGCAGGGAAGCTGCTACCATCAAATGTTTGCCCTCATTAGACTCCCCTCTGGAAGCGCTTTCACTGCAAGCTGCAGATTCCCTCCTAACAGCAAGCTTTAGGATAGGGTACTGAATTGTAATTTACTTTCGCCTATAAATGCGATTTTGGCAAAGAGAGTATCTCCCGCAGGGAAGCTGCTACCATCAAATGTTTGCCCTCATTAGACTCCCCTCTGGAAGCGCTTTCACTGCAAGCTGCAGATTCCCTCCTAACAGCAAGCTTTAGGATAGGGTACTGAATTGTAACTTACTTTCGCCTAATAATACGATTTTGGAAAAGAGACTATCTCCCGCAGGGAAGCTGCTACCATCAAATGTTTGCCCTCTTAGACTCCCCTCTGGAAGCGATTTCACTGCAAGCTGCAGATTCCCTCCTAACAGCAAGCTTTAGGAAAGGGTACTGAATTGTAACTTAACTGCGGCTAATAAGGCGATTTCTCAAAAGAGAGTATATCCTGCAGGGAAGCTGCTACCATCAAATGTTTGCCCTCGTTAGACTCCCCTCTGGAAGCGCTTTCACTGCAAGCTGCAGATTCCCTCCTAACAGCAAGCTTTAGGATAGGGTACTGAATTGTAACTTACTTTCGCCTAATAATGCGGTTTTGGCAAAGAGAGTATCTCCCGCAGGGAAGCTGCTACCATCAAATGTTTGCCCTCATTAGACTCCCCTCTGGAAGCGCTTTCACTGCAAGCTGCAGATTCCCTCCTAACAGCAAGCTTTAGGATAGGGTACTGAATTGTAACTTAACTGCGGCTAATAAGGCGATTTTGGCAAAGAGAGTATCTCCCGCAGGGAAGCTGCTACCATCAAATGTTTCCCCTCATTAGACTCCCCTCTGGAAGCGCTTTCACTGCAAGCTGCAGATTCCCTCCTAACAGCAAGCTTTAGGATAGGGTACTGAATTGTAACTTACTTTCGCCTAATAATGCGATTTTTGAAAAGAGAATATCTCCCGCAGGGAAGCTGCTACCATCAAATGTTTGCCCTCATTAGACTCCCCTCTGGAAGCGCTTTCACTGCAAGCTGCAGATTCCCTCCTAACAGCAAGCTTTAGGATAGGGTACTGAATTGTAATTTACTTTCGCCTATAAATGCGATTTTGGCAAAGAGAGTATCTCCCGCAGGGAAGCTGCTACCATCAAATGTTTGCCCTCATTAGACTCCCCTCTGGAAGCGCTTTCACTGCAAGCTGCAGATTCCCTCCTAACAGCAAGCTTTAGGATAGGGTACTGAATTGTAACTTACTTTCGCCTAATAATACGATTTTGGAAAAGAGACTATCTCCCGCAGGGAAGCTGCTACCATCAAATGTTTGCCCTCTTAGACTCCCCTCTGGAAGCGATTTCACTGCAAGCTGCAGATTCCCTCCTAACAGCAAGCTTTAGGAAAGGGTACTGAATTGTAACTTAACTGCGGCTAATAAGGCGATTTCTCAAAAGAGAGTATATCCTGCAGGGAAGCTGCTACCATCAAATGTTTGCCCTCGTTAGACTCCCCTCTGGAAGCGCTTTCACTGCAAGCTGCAGATTCCCTCCTAACAGCAAGCTTTAGGATAGGGTACTGAATTGTAACTTACTTTCGCCTAATAATGCGGTTTTGGCAAAGAGAGTATCTCCCGCAGGGAAGCTGCTACCATCAAATGTTTGCCCTCATTAGACTCCCCTCTGGAAGCGCTTTCACTGCAAGCTGCAGATTCCCTCCTAACAGCAAGCTTTAGGATAGGGTACTGAATTGTAACTTAACTGCGGCTAATAAGGCGATTTTGGCAAAGAGAGTATCTCCCGCAGGGAAGCTGCTACCATCAAATGTTTCCCCTCATTAGACTCCCCTCTGGAAGCGCTTTCACTGCAAGCTGCAGATTCCCTCCTAACAGCAAGCTTTAGGATAGGGTACTGAATTGTAACTTACTTTCGCCTAATAATGCGATTTTTGAAAAGAGAATATCTCCCGCAGGGAAGCTGCTACCATCAAATGTTTGCCCTCATTAGACTCCCCTCTGGAAGCGCTTTCACTGCAAGCTGCAGATTCCCTCCTAACAGCAAGCTTTAGGAAAGGGTACTGAATTGTAACTTAACTGCGGCTAATAAGGCGATTTCTCAAAAGAGAGTATATCCTGCAGGGAAGCTGCTACCATCAAATGTTTGACCTCGTTAGACTCCCCTCTGGAAGCGCTTTCACTGCAAACTGCAGATTCCCACCTAACAGCAAGCTTTAGGATAGGGTACTGAATTGTAACTTACTTTCGCCTAATAATGCGGTTTTGGCAAAGAGAGTATCTCCCGCAGGGAAGCTGCTACCATCAAATGTTTGCCCTCATTAGACTCCCCTCTGGAAGCGATTTCACTGCAAGCTGCAGATTCCCTCCTAACAGCAAGCTTTAGGATAGGGTAGTGAATTGTAACTTAACTGCGGCTAATAAGGCGATTTTGGCAAAGAGAATATCTCCCGCAGGGAAGCTGCTACCATCAAATGTTTGCCCTCATTAGACTGCCCTCTGGAAGCGCTTTCACTGCAAGCTGCAGATTCCCTCCTAACAGCAAGCTTTAGGATAGGGTACTGAATTGTAACTTAACTGCGGCTAATAAGGCGATTTTGGCAAAGAGAATATCTCCCGCAGGGAAGCTGTTACCATCAAATGTTTGCCCTCATTAGACTCCCCTCTGGAAGCGCTTTCACTGCAAGCTGCAGATTCCCTCCTAACAGCAAGCTTTAGGATAGGGTACTGAATTGTAACTTACTTTTGCCTAATAATGCGATTTTGGCAAAGAGAGTATCTCCCGCAGGGAAGCTGCTACCATCAAATGTTTGCCCTCATTAGACTCCCCTCTGGAAGCGCTTTCACTGCAAGCTGCAGATTCCCTCCTAACAGCAAGCTTTAGGAAAGGGTTCTGAATTGTAACTTACTTTCGCCTAATAATGAGATTTTGGCAAAGAGAGTATCTCCCGCAGGGAAGCTGCTACCATCAAATGTTTGCCCTCATTAGACTCCCCTCTGGAAGCGCTTTCACTGCAAGCTGCAGATTCCCTCCTAACAGCAAGCTTTAGGATAGGGTACTGAATTGTAACTTAACTGCGGCTAATAAGGCGATTTTGGCAGAGAATATCTCCCGCAGGGTAGCTGCTACCATCAAATGTTTGCACTCATTAGACTCCCCTCTGGAAGCGCTTTCACTGCAAGCTGCAGATTCCCTCCTAACAGCAAGCTTTAGGATAGGGTACTGAATTGTAACTTAACTGCGGCTAATAAGGCGATTTTGGCAATGAGAATATCTCCCGCAGGGAAGCTGCTACCATCAAATGTTTGCCCTCATTAGACTCCCCTCTGGAAGCGCTTTCACTGCAAGCTGCAGATTCCCTCCTAACAGCAAGCTTTAGGATAGGGTACTGAATTGTAACTTACTTTCGCCTAATAATGCGATTTTGGCAAAGAGAGTATCTCCCGCAGGGAAGCTGCTACCATCAAATGTTTACCCTCATTACACTCCCCTCTGGAAGCGCTTTCACTGCAAGCTGCAGATTCCCTCCTAACAGCAAGCTTTAGGATAGGGTACTGAATTGTAACTTCACTGCGGCTAATAAGGCGATTTTGGCAAAGAGAATATCTCCCGCAGGGAAGCTGTTACCATCAAATGTTTGCCCTCATTAGACTCCCCTCTGGAAGCGCTTTCACTGCAAGCTGCAGATTCCCTCCTAACAGCAAGCTTTAGGATAGGGTACTGAATTGTAACTTAATGTGGCTAAAAAGGCGATTTGGCAAAGAGAATATCTCCCGCAGGGAAGCTGCTACCATCAAATATTTGCCCTCATTAGACTCCCCTCTGGAAGCGCTTTCACTGCAAGCTGCAGATTCCCTCCTAACAGCAAGCTTTAGGATAGGGTACTGAATTGTAACTTAACTGCGTCTAATAAGGCGATTTTGGCAAAGAGAGTATCTCCCGCAGGGAAGCTGCTACCATAAAATGTTTGCCCTCATTAGACTCCCCTCTGGAAGCGCTTTCACTGCAAGCTGCAGATTCCCTCCTAACAGCAAGCTTTAGGATAGGGTACTGAATTGTAACTTAACTGCGGCTAAAAAGGCGATTCTGGCAAAGAGAGTATCTCCCGCAGGGAAGCTGCTACCATCAAATGTTTGCCCTCATTAGACTCCCCTCTGGAAGCGCTTTCACTGCAAGCTGCAGATTCCCTCCTAACAGCAAGCTTTAGGATAGGGTACTGAATTGTATCTTACTTTCGCCTAATAATGCGATTATGGCAAGGAGACTATCTCCCACAGGGAAGCTGCTACCATCAAATGTTTGCCCTCATTAGACTCCCCTCTGGAAGCGCTTTCACTGCAAGCTGCAGATTCCCTCCTAACAGCAAGATTTAGGAAAGGGTACTGAATTGTAACTTACTTTCGCCTAATAATGCGATTTTGGCAAAGAGAGTATCTCCCGCAGGGAAGCTGCTACCATCAAATGTTTGCCCTCATTAGACTCCCCTCTGGAAGCGCTTTCACTGCAAGCTGCAGATTCCCTCCTAACAGCAAGCTTTAGGATAGGGTACTGAATTGTAACTTAACTGCGGCTAATAAGGCGATTTTGGCAAAGAGAATATCTCCCGCAGGGAAGCTGCTACCATCAAATGTTTGCCCTCATTAGACTCCCCTCTGGAAGCGCTTTCACTGCAAGCTGCAGATTCCCTCCTAACAGCAAGCTTTAGGATAGGGTACTGAATTGTAACTTACTTTCGCATAAAAATGCGATTTTGGCAAAGAGAGTATCTCCCGCAGGGAAGCTGCTACCATCAAATGTTTGCCCTCATTAGACTCCCCTCTGGAAGCGCTTTCACTGCAAGCTGCAGATTCCCTCCTAACAGCAAGTTTTAGGAAAGGGTACTGAATTGTAACTTAACTGCGGCTAATAAGGCGATTACGGAAAAGAGAGTATATCCTGCAGGGAAGCTGCTACCATCAAATGTTTGCCCTCGTTAGACTCCCCTCTGGAAGCGCTTTCACTGCAAGCTGCAGATTCCCTCCTAACAGCAAGCTTTAGGATAGGGTACTGAATTGTAACTTACTTTCGCCTAATAAAGCGATTTTGGCAAAGAGAGTATCTCCCGCAGGGAAGCTGCTACCATCAAATGTTTGCCCTCATTAGACTCCCCTCTGGAAGCGCTTTCACTGCAAGCTGCAGATTCCCTCCTAACAGCAAGCTGTAGGACACTGTACTGAATTGTAACTTATCTGCGGCTCATAAGGCGATTTTGGCAAAGAGAATATCTCCCGCAGGGAAGCTGCTACCATCAAATGTTTGCCCTCATTAGACTCCCCTCTGGAAGCGCTTTCACTGCAAGCTGCAGATTCCCTCCTAACAGCAAGCTTTAGGAAAGGGTACTGAATTGTATCTTACTTTCGCCTAATAATGCGATTTTGTCAAAGAGAGTATCTCCCGCAGGGAAGCTGCTACCATCAAATGTTTGCCCTCATTAGACTCCCCTCTGGAAGCGCTTTCACTGCAAGCTGCAGATTCCCTCCTAACAGCAAGCTTTAGGATAGGGTACTGAATTGTAACTTAACTGCGGCTAATAATGCGATTTTGGCAAAGAAAGTATCTCCCGCAGGGAAGCTGCTACCATCAAATGTTTGCCCTCATTACACTCCCCTCTGGAAGCGCTTTCACTGCAAGCTGCAGATTCCCTCCTAACAGCAAGCTTTAGGATAGGGTACTGAATTGTAACTTACTTTCGCCTATTAATGCGATTATGGCAAGGAGACTATCTCCCGCAGGGAAGCTGCTACCATCAAATGTTTGCCCTCATTAGACTCCCCTCTGGAAGCGCTTTCACTGCAAGCTGCAGATTCCCTCCTAACAGCAAGCTTTAGGAAAGGGTACTGAATTGTAACTTACTTTCGCCTAATAATGCGATTTTGGCAAAGAGAGTATCTCCCGCAGGGAAGCTGCTACCATCAAATGTTTGCCCTCATTAGACTCCCCTCTGGAAGCGCTTTCACTGCAAGCTGCAGATTCCCTCCTAACAGCAAGCTTTAGGAAAGTGTACTGAATTGTAACTTACTTTCGCCTAATAATGCGACTTTGGCAAAGAGAGTATCTCCCGCAGGGAAGCTGCTACCATCAAATGTTTGCCCTCATTAGACTCCCCTCTGGAAGCGCTTTCACTGCAAGCTGCAGATTCCCTCCTAACAGCAAGCTTTAGGATAGGGTACTGAATTGTAACTTAACTGCGGCTAATAAGGCGATTTTGGCAAAGAGAATATCTCCCGCAGGGAAGCTGCTACCATCAAATGTTTGCCCTCATTAGACTCCCCTCTGGAAGCGCTTTCACTGCAAGCTGCAGATTCCCTCCTAACAGCAAGCTTTAGGATAGGGTACTGAATTGTAACTTAACTGCGGCTAAAAAGGCGATTTTGGCAAAGAGAGTATCTCCCGCAGGGAAGCTGCTACCATCAAATGTTTGCCCTCATTAGACTCCCCTCTGGAAGCGCTTTCACTACAAGCTGCAGATTCCCTCCTAACAGCAAGCTTTAGGATAGGGTACTGAATTGTAACTTACTTTCGCCTAAAAATGCGATTATGGCAAAGAGAGTATCTCCCGCAGGGAAGCTGCTACCATCAAATGTTTGCCCTCATTAGACTCCCCTCTGGAAGCGCTTTCACTGCAAGCTGCAGATTCCCTCCTAACAGCAAGCTTTAGGATAGGGTACTGAATTGTAACTTACT
Source organism: Phaenicophaeus curvirostris (assembly GCF_032191515.1). Classification (NCBI taxonomy): domain Eukaryota; kingdom Metazoa; phylum Chordata; class Aves; order Cuculiformes; family Cuculidae; genus Phaenicophaeus; species Phaenicophaeus curvirostris. Next base: position 180,079 of record NC_091402.1, on the reverse strand, counting down.
TTCGCCTAATAATGCGATTTTGGCAAAGAGAGTATCTCCCACAGGGAAGCTGCTTCCATCACATGTTTGCCCTCATTAGACTCCCCTCTGGAAGTGCTTTCACTGCAAGCTGCAGATTCCCTCCTAACAGCAAGCTTTAGGATAGGGTACTGAATTGTAACTTACTTTCGCCTAATAACGCGATTTTGGCAAAGAGAGTATCTCCCGCAGGGAAGCTGCTACCATCAAATGTTTGCCCTCGTTAGACTCCCCTCTGGAAGCGCTTTCACTGCAAGCTGCAGATTCCCTCCTAACAGCAAGTTTTAGGAAAGGGTACTGAATTGTACCTTACTTTCGCCTAATAAGGCGATTTTGGCAAAGAGCATATCTCCCGCAGGGAAGCTGTTACCATCAAATGTTTGCCCTCATTAGACTCCCCTCTGGAAGCGCTTTAACTGCAAGCTGCAGATTCCCTCCTAACAGCAAGCTGTAGGACACTGTACTGAAATGTAACTTAACTGCGTCTAATAAGGCGATTTTGGCAAAGAGAATATCTCCCGCAGGGAAGCTGTTACCATCAAATGTTTGCCCTCATTAGACTCCCCTCTGGAAGCGCTTTCACTGCAAGCTGCAGATTCCCTCCTAACAGCAAGCTTTAGGATAGGGTACTGAATTGTAACTTACATTCGCCTAATAATGCGATATTGGCAAAGAGAGTATCTCCCGCAGGGAAGCTGCTACCATCAAATGTTTGCCCTCATTAGACTCCCCTCTGGAAGTGCTTTCACTGCAAGCTGCAGATTCCCTCCTAACAGCAAGCTTTAGGATAGGGTACTGAATTGTAACTTACTTTCGCCTAATAATGCGATTTTAGAAAAGAGACTATCTCCCGCAGGGAAGCTGCTACCATCAAATGTTTGCCCTCATTAGACTCCCCTCTGGAAGCGCTTTCACTGCAAGCTGCAGATTCCCTCCTAACAGCAAGCTTTAGGATAGGGTACTGAATTGTAACTTACTTTCGCCTAATAATGCGATTACGGAAAAGAGAGTATATCCTGCAGGGAAGCTGCTACCATCAAATGTTTGCCCTCGTTAGACTCCCCTCTGGAAGCGCTTTCACTGCAAGCTGCAGATTCCCTCCTAACAGCAAGCTTTAGGATAGGGTACTGAATTGTATCTTACTTTCGTCTAAAAATGCGATTTTGGCAAAGAGAGTATCTCCCGCAGGGAAGCTGCTACCATCAAATGTTTGCCCTCATTAGACTCCCCTCTGGAAGCGCTTTCACTGCAAGCTGCAGATTCCCTCCTAACAGCAAGCTTTAGGATAGGGTACTGAATTGTAACTTAACTGCGGCTAATAATGCGATTTTGGCAAAGAGAGTATCTCCCGCAGGGAAGCTGCTACCATCAAATGTTTGCCCTCATTAGACTCCCCTCTGGAAGCGCTTTCACTGCAAGCTGCAGATTCCCTCCTAACAGCAAGCTTTAGGATAGGGTACTGAATTGTAACTTACTTTCGCCTAATAATGCGATTATGGCAAAGAGAGTATCTCCCGCAGGGAAGCTGCTACCATCAAATGTTTGCCCTCATTAGACTCCCCTCTGGAAGCGCTTTCACTGCAAGCTGCAGATTCCCTCCTAACAGCAAGCTTTAGGATAGGGTACTGAATTGTAACTTAACTGCGTCTAATAAGGCGATTTTGGCAAAGAGAATATCTCCCGCAGGGAAGCTGTTACCATCAAATGTTTGCCCTCATTAGACTCCCCTCTGGAAGCGCTTTCACTGCAAGCTGCAGATTCCCTCCTAACAGCAAGCTTTAGGATAGGGTACTGAATTGTAACTTAACTGCGGCTAATAATGCGATTTTGGCAAAGAGAATATCTCCCGCAGGGAAGCTGCTACCATCAAATGTTTGCCCTCATTACACTCCCCTCTGGAAGCGCTTTCACTGCAAGCTGCAGATTCCCTCCTAACAGAAAGCTTTAGGATAGGGTACTGAATTGTAACTTACTTTCGCATAAAAATGCGATTTTGGCAAAGAGAGTATCTCCCGCAGGGAAACTGCTACCATCAAATGTTTGCCCTCATTAGACTCCCCTCTGGAAGCGCTTTCACTGCAAGCTGCAGATTCCCTCCTAACAGCAAGCTGTAGGACACTGTACTGAAATGTATCTTAACTGCGTCTAATAAGGCGATTTTGGCAAAGAGAATATCTCCCGCAGGGAAGCTGTTACCATCAAATGTTTGCCCTCATTAGACTCCCCTCTGGAAGCGCTTTCACTGCAAGCTGCAGATTCCCTCCTAACAGCAAGTTTTAGGAAAGGGTACTGAATTGTAACTTAACTGCGGTAATAAGGCGATTACGGAAAAGAGAGTATATCCTGCAGGGAAGCTGCTACCATCAAATGTTTGCCCTCGTTAGACTCCCCTCTGGAAGCGCTTTCACTGCAAGCTGCAGATTCCCTCCTAACAGCAAGCTTTACGATAGGGTACTGAGTTGTATCTTACTTTAGTCTAAAAATGCGATTTTGGCAAAGAGAGTATCTCCCGCAGGGAAGCTGCTACCATCAAATGTTTGCCCTCATTAGACTCCCCTCTGGAAGCGCTTTCACTGCAAGCTGCAGATTCCCTCCTAACAGCAAGCTTTAGGATAGGGTACTGAATTGTAACTTACTTTCGCCTATTAATGCGGTTTTGGCAAAGAGAGTATCTCCCGCAGGGAAGCTGCTACCATCACATGTTTGCCCTCATTAGACTCCCCTCTGGACGTGCTTTCACTGCAAGCTGCAGATTCCCTCCTAACAGCAAGCTTTAGGATAGGGTACTGAATTGTAACTTACATTCGCCTAATAATGCGATTTTGGCAAAGAGAGTATCTCCCGCAGGGAAGCTGCTACCATCAAATGTTTGCCCTCATTAGACTCCCCTCTGGAAGCACTTTCACTGCAAGCTGCAGATTCCCTCCTAACAGCAAGTTTTAGGAAAGTGTACTGAATTGTAACTTACTTTCGCCTAATAAGGCGATTTTGGCAAAGAGCATATCTCCCGCAGGGAAGCTGTTACCATCAAATGTTTGCCCTCATTAGACTCCCCTCTGGAAGCGCTTTCACTGCAAGCTGCAGATTCCCTCCTAACAGCAAGTTTTAGGAAAGGGTACTGAATTGTAACTTAACTGTGGCTAATAAGGCGATTTTGGCAATGAGAATATCTCCCGCAGGGAAGTTGCTACCGTCAAATGTTTGCCCTCATTAGACTCCCCTCTGGAAGCGCTTTCACTGCAAGCTGCAGATTCCCTCCTAACAGCAAGCTGTAGGACACTGTACTGAATTGTAACTTAACTGCGGCTAATAAGGCGATTTTGGCAAAGAGAACATCTCCCGCAGGGAAGCTGCTACCATCAAATGTTTGCCCTCATTAGACTCCCCTCTGGAAGCGCTTTCACTGCAAGCTGCAGATTCCCTCCTAACAGCAATCTTTAGGATAGGGTACTGAATTGTAACTTACTTTCGCCTAATAATGCGATTTTGGCAAAGAGAATATCTCCCGCAGGGAAGCTGTTACCATCAAATGTTTGCCCTCATTAGACTCCCCTCTGGAAGCGCTTTCACTGCAAGCTGCAGATTCCCTCCTAACAGCAAGCTTTAGGATAGGGTACTGAATTGTAACTTACTTTCGCCTAATAATGCGATTATGGCAAGGAGAGTATCTCCCGCAGGGAAGCTGCTACCATCAAATGTTTGCCCTCATTAGAGTCCCCTCTGGAAGCGCTTTCACTGCAAGCTGCAGATTCCCTCCTAACAGCAAGCTTTAGGATAGAGTACTGAATTGTAACTTACTTTCGCCTAATAATGCGATTTTGGCAAAGAGAGTATCTCCCGCAGGGAAGCTGCTACCATCAAATGTTTGCCCTCATTATACTCCCCTCTGGAAGCACTTTCACTGCAAGCTGCAGATTCCCTCCTAACAGCAAGCTTTAGTATAGGGTACTGAATTGTAACTTAACTGCGGCTAATAAGGCGATTTTGGCAATGAGAATATCTCCCGCAGGGAAGCTGCTACCATCAAATGTTTGCCCTCATTAGACTCCCCTCTGGAAGCGCTTTCACTGCAAGCTGCAGATTCCCTCCTATCAGCAAGCTTTAGGATAGGGTACTGAATTGTATCTTACTTTCGCCTAATACTGCGATTTTGGCAAAGAGAGTATCTACCGCAGGGAAGGCTCTACCATCAAATATTTGCCCTCATTAGACTCCCCTCTGGAAGCGCTTTCACTGCAAGCTGCAGATTCCCTCCCAACAGCAAGCTTTAGGATAGGGTACTGAATTGTAACTTACTTTCGCCTAATAAGGCGATTTTGGCATTGAGACTATCTCCCGCAGGGAAGCTGCTACCATCAAATGTTTGCCCTCATTAGACTCCCCTCTGGAAGCGCTTTCACTGCAAGCTGCAGATTCCCTCCTAACAGCAAGCTTTAGGAAAGTGTACTTAATTGTAACTTACTTTCGCCTAATAAGGCGATTTTGGCAAAGAGAGTATCTCCCGCAGGGAAGCTGCTACCATCAAATGTTTGCCCTCATTAGACTCCCCTCTGGAAGCGCTTTCACTGCAAGCTGCAAATTCCCTCCTAACAGCAAGCTTTAGGATAGGGTACTGAATTGTAACTTAACTGCGGCTAAAAAGGCGATTTTGGCAATGAGAATATCTCCCGCAGAGAAGCTGCTACCATCAAATGTTTGCCCTCATTAGACTCCCCTCTGGAAGCGCTTTCACTGCAAGCTGCAGATTCCCTCCTAACAGCAAGCTTTAGGATAGGGTACTGAATTGTAACTTAACTGCGGCTAATAATGCGATTTTGGAAAAGAGAGTATGTCCCGCAGGGAAGCTGTTACCATCAAATGTTTGCCCTCATTAGACTCCCCTCTAGAAGCGCTTTCACTGCAAGCTGCAGATTCCCTCCTAACAGCAAGCTTTAGGATAGGGTACTGAATTGTATCTTACTTTCGCCTAATAATGCGATTTTGGCAAAGAGAGTATCTCCCGCAGGGAAGCTGCTACCATCAAATGTTTGCCCTCATTAGACTCCCCTCTGGAAGCGCTTTCACTGCAAGCTGCAGATTCCCTCCTAACAGCAAGCTTTAGGATAGGGTACTGAACTGTAACTTAACTGCGGATAATAAGGCGATTTTGGCAAAGAGAATATCTCCCGGAGGGAAGATGCTACCATCAAATGTTTGCCCTCATTAGACTCCCCTCTGGAAGCGCTTTCACTGCAAGCTGCAGATTCCCTCCTAACAGCAAGCTTTAGGAAAGGGTACTGAATTGTAACTTACTTTCGCCTAATAATGCGATTTTGGCAAAGAGAGTATCTCCTGCAGGGAAGCTGCTACCATCAAATGTTTTCCCTCATTAGACTCCCCTCTGGAAGCGCTTTCACTGCAAGCTGCAGATTCCCTCCTAACAGCAAGCTTTAGGATAGGGTACTGAATTGTAACTTAACTGCGGCTAATAATGCGATTTTGGCAAAGAGAATATCTCCCGCAGGGAAGCTGCTACCATCAAATGTTTGCCCTCATTACACTCCCCTCTGGAAGCGCTTTCACTGCAAGCTGCAGATTCCCTCCTAACAGAAAGCTTAAGGATAGGGTACTGAATTGTAACTTACTTTCGCATAAAAATGCGATTTTGGCAAAGAGAGTATCTCCCGCAGGGAAGCTGCTACCATCAAATGTTTGCCCTCATTAGACTCCCCTCTGGAAGCGCTTTCACTGCAAGCTGCAGATTCCCTCCTAACAGCAAGCTGTAGGACACTGTACTGAAATGTATCTTAACTGCGTCTAATAAGGCGATTTTGGCAAAGAGAATATCTCCCGCAGGGAAGCTGTTACCATCAAATGTTTGCCCTCATTAGACTCCCCTCTGGAAGCGCTTTCACTGCAAGCTGCAGATTCCCTCCTAACAGCAAGTTTTAGGAAAGGGTACTGAATTGTAACTTAACTGCGGTAATAAGGCGATTACGGAAAAGAGAGTATATCCTGCAGGGAAGCTGCTACCATCAAATGTTTGCCCTCGTTAGACTCCCCTCTGGAAGCGCTTTCACTGCAAGCTGCAGATTCCCTCCTAACAGCAAGCTTTACGATAGGGTACTGAGTTGTATCTTACTTTAGTCTAAAAATGCGATTTTGGCAAAGAGAGTATCTCCCGCAGGGAAGCTGCTACCATCAAATGTTTGCCCTCATTAGACTCCCCTCTGGAAGCGCTTTCACTGCAAGCTGCAGATTCCCTCCTAACAGCAAGCTTTAGGATAGGGTACTGAATTGTAACTTACTTTCGCCTATTAATGCGGTTTTGGCAAAGAGAGTATCTCCCGCAGGGAAGCTGCTACCATCACATGTTTGCCCTCATTAGACTCCCCTCTGGAAGCGCTTTCACTGCAAGCTGCAGATTCCCTCCTAACAGCAAGCTTTAGGATAGGGTACTGAATTGTAACTTAAATTCGCCTAATAATGCGATTTTGGCAAAGAGAGTATCTCCCGCAGGGAAGCTGCTACCATCAAATGTTTGCCCTCATTAGACTCCCCTCTGGAAGCGCTTTCACTGCAAGCTGCAGATTCCCTCCTAACAGCAAGTTTTAGGAAAGTGTACTGAATTGTAACTTACTTTCGCCTAATAAGGCGATTTTGGCAAAGAGCATATCTCCCGCAGGGAATCTGTTACCATCAAATGTTTGCCCTCATTAGACTCCCCTCTGGAAGCGCTTTCACTGCAAGCTGCAGATTCCCTCCTAACAGCAAGTTTTAGGAAAGGGTACTGAATTGTAACTTAACTGCGGCTAATAAGGCGATTTTGGCAATGAGAATATCTCCCGCAGGGAAGTTGCTACCGTCAAATGTTTGCCCTCATTAGACTCCCCTCTGGAAGCGCTTTCACTGCAAGCTGCAGATTCCCTCCTAACAGCAAGCTGTAGGACACTGTACTGAATTGTAACTTAACTGCGGCTAATAAGGCGATTTTGGCAAAGAGAACATCTCCCGCAGGGAAGCTGCTACCATCAAATGTTTGCCCTCATTAGACTCCCCTCTGGAAGCGCTTTCACTGCAAGCTGCAGATTCCCTCCTAACAGCAATCTTTAGGATAGGGTACTGAATTGTATCTTACTTTCGCCTAATAATGCGATTTTGGCAAAGAGAATATCTCCCGCAGGGAAGCTGTTACCATCAAATGTTTGCCCTCATTAGACTCCCCTCTGGAAGCGCTTTCACTGCAAGCTGCAGATTCCCTCCTAACAGCAAGCTTTAGGATAGGGTACTGAATTGTAACTTAACTGCGGCTAATAATGCGATTTTAGAAAAGAGAGTATGTCCCGCAGGGAAGCTGTTACCATCAAATGTTTGCCCTCATTAGACTCCCCTCTAGAAGCGCTTTCACTGCAAGCTGCAGATTCCCTCCTAACAGCAAGCTTTAGGATAGGGTACTGAATTGTATCTTACTTTCGCCTAATAATGCGATTTTGGCAAAGAGAGTATCTCCCGCAGGGAAGCTGCTACCATCAAATGTTTGCCCTCATTAGACTCCCCTCTGGAAGCGCTTTCACTGCAAGCTGCAGATTCCCTCCTAACAGCAAGCTTTAGGATAGGGTACTGAACTGTAACTTAACTGCGGATAATAAGGCGATTTTGGCAAAGAGAATATCTCCCGGAGGGAAGATGCTACCATCAAATGTTTGCCCTCATTACACTCCCCTCTGGAAGCGCTTTCACTGCAAGCTGCAGATTCCCTCCTAACAGCAAGCTTTAGGAAAGGGTACTGAATTGTAACTTACTTTCGCCTAATAATGCGATTTTGGCAAAGAGAGTATCTCCTGCAGGGAAGCTGCTACCATCAAATGTTTTCCCTCATTAGACTCCCCTCTGGAAGCGCTTTCACTGCAAGCTGCAGATTCCCTCCTAACAGCAAGCTTTAGGATAGGGTACTGAATTGTAACTTAACTGCGGCTAATAAGGCGATTTTGGCAAAGAGAGTATTTCCTGCAGGGAAGCTGCTACCATCAAATGTTTGCCCTCATAAGACTTCCCTCTGGAAGCGCTTTCACTGCAAGCTGCAGATTCCCTCCTAACAGCAAGCTTTAGGATAGGGTACTGAATTGTAACTTAACTGCGGCTAATAAGGCGATTACTGAAAAGAAAGTATATCCTGCAGGGAAGCTGCTACCATCAAATGTTTGCCCTCATTAGACTCCCCTCTGGAAGCGCTTTCACTGCAAGCTGCAGATTCCCTCCTAACAGCAAGCTTTAGGATAGGGTACTGAATTGTATCTTGCTTTCGCCTAATACTGCGATATTGGCAAAGAGAGTATCTCCCGCAGGGAAGGCTCTACCATCAAATATTTGCCCTCATTAGACTCCCCTCTGGAAGCGCTTTCACTGCAAGCTGCAGATTCCCTCCTAACAGCAAGCTTTAGGAAAGGGTACTGAATTGTATCTTACTTTCGACTAAGAATGCGATTTTGGCAAAGAGACTATCTCCCGCAGGGAAGCTGCTACCATCAAATATTTACCCTCATTAGACTCCCCTCTGGAAGCGCTTTCACTGCAAGCTGCAGATTCCCTCCCAACAGCAAGCTTTAGGATAGGGTACTGAATTGTAACTTACTTTCGCCTAATAAGGCGATTTTGGGAAAGAGAGTATCTCCCGCAGGGAAGCTGTTACCATCAAATGTTTGCCCTCATTAGACTCCCCTCTGGAAGCGCTTTCACTGCAAGCTGCAGATTCCCTCCTAACAGCAAGCTTTAGGATAGTGTACTGAATTGTAACTTAACTGCGGCTAATAAGGCGATTTCGGAAAAGAGAGTATCTCCCGCAGGGAAGCCGCTACCATCAAATGTTTGCCCTCATTAGACTCCCCTCTGGAAGCGCTTTCACTGCAAGCTGCAGATTCCCTCCTAACAGCAAGCTTTAGGATAGGGTACTGAATTGTATCTTACTTTCGCCTAATAATGCGATTTTGGCAAAGAGAGTATCTCCCGCAGGGAAGCTGCTACCATCAAATGTTTGCCCTCATTAGACTCCCCTCTGGAAGCGCTTTCACTGCAAGCTGCAGATTCCCTCCTAACAGCAAGCTTTAGGATAGGGTACTGAATTGTATCTTACTTTCGCCTAATACTGCGATTTTGGCAAAGAGAGTATCTACCGCAGGGAAGGCTCTACCATCAAATATTTGCCCTCATTAGACTCCCCTCTGGAAGCGCTTTCACTGCAAGCTGCAGATTCCCTCCCAACAGCAAGCTTTAGGATAGGGTACTGAATTGTAACTTACTTTCGCCTAATAAGGCGATTTTGGCAATGAGACTATCTCCCGCAGGGAAGCTGCTACCATCAAATGTTTGCCCTCATTAGACTCCCCTCTGGAAGCGCTTTCACTGCAAGCTGCAGATTCCCTCCTAACAGCAAGCTTTAGGATAGGGTACTGAATTGTAACTTAACTGCGGCTAATAATGCGATTTTGGCAAAGAGAATATCTCCCGCAGGGAAGCTGCTACCATCAAATGTTTGCCCTCATTACACTCCCCTCTGGAAGCGCTTTCACTGCAAGCTGCAGATTCCCTCCTAACAGAAAGCTTTAGGATAGGGTACTGAATTGTAACTTACTTTCGCATAAAAATGCGATTTTGGCAAAGAGAGTATCTCCCGCAGGGAAGCTGCTACCATCAAATGTTTGCCCTCATTAGACTCCCCTCTGGAAGCGCTTTCACTGCAAGCTGCAGATTCCCTCCTAACAGCAAGCTGTAGGACACTGTACTGAAATGTATCTTAACTGCGTCTAATAAGGCGATTTTGGCAAAGAGAATATCTCCCGCAGGGAAGCTGTTACCATCAAATGTTTGCCCTCATTAGACTCCCCTCTGGAAGCGCTTTCACTGCAAGCTGCAGATTCCCTCCTAACAGCAAGTTTTAGGAAAGGGTACTGAATTGTAACTTAACTGCGGTAATAAGGCGATTACGGAAAAGAGAGTATATCCTGCAGGGAAGCTGCTACCATCAAATGTTTGCCCTCGTTAGACTCCCCTCTGGAAGCGCTTTCACTGCAAGCTGCAGATTCCCTCCTAACAGCAAGCTTTACGATAGGGTACTGAGTTGTATCTTACTTTAGTCTAAAAATGCGATTTTGGCAAAGAGAGTATCTCCCGCAGGGAAGCTGCTACCATCAAATGTTTGCCCTCATTAGACTCCCCTCTGGAAGCGCTTTCACTGCAAGCTGCAGATTCCCTCCTAACAGCAAGCTTTAGGATAGGGTACTGAATTGTAACTTACTTTCGCCTATTAATGCGGTTTTGGCAAAGAGAGTATCTCCCGCAGGGAAGCTGCTACCATCACATGTTTGCCCTCATTAGACTCCCCTCTGGAAGCGCTTTCACTGCAAGCTGCAGATTCCCTCCTAACAGCAAGCTTTAGGATAGGGTACTGAATTGTAACTTAAATTCGCCTAATAATGCGATTTTGGCAAAGAGAGTATCTCCCGCAGGGAAGCTGCTACCATCAAATGTTTGCCCTCATTAGACTCCCCTCTGGAAGCGCTTTCACTGCAAGCTGCAGATTCCCTCCTAACAGCAAGTTTTAGGAAAGTGTACTGAATTGTAACTTACTTTCGCCTAATAAGGCGATTTTGGCAAAGAGCATATCTCCCGCAGGGAATCTGTTACCATCAAATGTTTGCCCTCATTAGACTCCCCTCTGGAAGCGCTTTCACTGCAAGCTGCAGATTCCCTCCTAACAGCAAGTTTTAGGAAAGGGTACTGAATTGTAACTTAACTGCGGCTAATAAGGCGATTTTGGCAATGAGAATATCTCCCGCAGGGAAGTTGCTACCGTCAAATGTTTGCCCTCATTAGACTCCCCTCTGGAAGCGCTTTCACTGCAAGCTGCAGATTCCCTCCTAACAGCAAGCTGTAGGACACTGTACTGAATTGTAACTTAACTGCGGCTAATAAGGCGATTTTGGCAAAGAGAACATCTCCCGCAGGGAAGCTGCTACCATCAAATGTTTGCCCTCATTAGACTCCCCTCTGGAAGCGCTTTCACTGCAAGCTGCAGATTCCCTCCTAACAGCAATCTTTAGGATAGGGTACTGAATTGTATCTTACTTTCGCCTAATAATGCGATTTTGGCAAAGAGAATATCTCCCGCAGGGAAGCTGTTACCATCAAATGTTTGCCCTCATTAGACTCCCCTCTGGAAGCGCTTTCACTGCAAGCTGCAGATTCCCTCCTAACAGCAAGCTTTAGGATAGGGTACTGAATTGTAACTTAACTGCGGCTAATAATGCGATTTTGGAAAAGAGAGTATGTCCCGCAGGGAAGCTGTTACCATCAAATGTTTGCCCTCATTAGACTCCCCTCTAGAAGCGCTTTCACTGCAAGCTGCAGATTCCCTCCTAACAGCAAGCTTTAGGATAGGGTACTGAATTGTATCTTACTTTCGCCTAATAATGCGATTTTGGCAAAGAGAGTATCTCCCGCAGGGAAGCTGCTACCATCAAATGTTTGCCCTCATTAGACTCCCCTCTGGAAGCGCTTTCACTGCAAGCTGCAGATTCCCTCCTAACAGCAAGCTTTAGGATAGGGTACTGAACTGTAACTTAACTGCGGATAATAAGGCGATTTTGGCAAAGAGAATATCTCCCGGAGGGAAGATGCTACCATCAAATGTTTGCCCTCATTAGACTCCCCTCTGGAAGCGCTTTCACTGCAAGCTGCAGATTCCCTCCTAACAGCAAGCTTTAGGAAAGGGTACTGAATTGTAACTTACTTTCGCCTAATAATGCGATTTTGGCAAAGAGAGTATCTCCTGCAGGGAAGCTGCTACCATCAAATGTTTTCCCTCATTAGACTCCCCTCTGGAAGCGCTTTCACTGCAAGCTGCAGATTCCCTCCTAACAGCAAGCTTTAGGATAGGGTACTGAATTGTAACTTAACTGCGGCTAATAAGGCGATTTTGGCAAAGAGAGTATTTCCTGCAGGGAAGCTGCTACCATCAAATGTTTGCCCTCATAAGACTTCCCTCTGGAAGCGCTTTCACTGCAAGCTGCAGATTCCCTCCTAACAGCAAGCTTTAGGATAGGGTACTGAATTGTAACTTAACTGCGGCTAATAAGGCGATTACTGAAAAGAAAGTATATCCTGCAGGGAAGCTGCTACCATCAAATGTTTGCCCTCATTAGACTCCCCTCTGGAAGCGCTTTCACTGCAAGCTGCAGATTCCCTCCTAACAGCAAGCTTTAGGATAGGGTACTGAATTGTATCTTGCTTTCGCCTAATACTGCGATATTGGCAAAGAGAGTATCTCCCGCAGGGAAGGCTCTACCATCAAATATTTGCCCTCATTAGACTCCCCTCTGGAAGCGCTTTCACTGCAAGCTGCAGATTCCCTCCTAACAGCAAGCTTTAGGAAAGGGTACTGAATTGTATCTTACTTTCGACTAAGAATGCGATTTTGGCAAAGAGACTATCTCCCGCAGGGAAGCTGCTACCATCAAATATTTACCCTCATTAGACTCCCCTCTGGAAGCGCTTTCACTGCAAGCTGCAGATTCCCTCCCAACAGCAAGCTTTAGGATAGGGTACTGAATTGTAACTTACTTTCGCCTAATAAGGCGATTTTGGGAAAGAGAGTATCTCCCGCAGGGAAGCTGTTACCATCAAATGTTTGCCCTCATTAGACTCCCCTCTGGAAGCGCTTTCACTGCAAGCTGCAGATTCCCTCCTAACAGCAAGCTTTAGGATAGTGTACTGAATTGTAACTTAACTGCGGCTAATAATGCGATTTCGGAAAAGAGAGTATCTCCCGCAGGGAAGCCGCTACCATCAAATGTTTGCCCTCATTAGACTCCCCTCTGGAAGCGCTTTCACTGCAAGCTGCAGATTCCCTCCTAACAGCAAGCTTTAGGATAGGGTACTGAATTGTATCTTACTTTCGCCTAATAATGCGATTTTGGCAAAGAGAGTATCTCCCGCAGGGAAGCTGCTACCATCAAATGTTTGCCCTCATTAGACTCCCCTCTGGAAGCGCTTTCACTGCAAGCTGCAGATTCCCTCCTAACAGCAAGCTTTAGGATAGGGTACTGAATTGTATCTTACTTTCGCCTAATACTGCGATTTTGGCAAAGAGAGTATCTACCGCAGGGAAGGCTCTACCATCAAATATTTGCCCTCATTAGACTCCCCTCTGGAAGCGCTTTCACTGCAAGCTGCAGATTCCCTCCCAACAGCAAGCTTTAGGATAGGGTACTGAATTGTAACTTACTTTCGCCTAATAAGGCGATTTTGGCAATGAGACTATCTCCCGCAGGGAAGCTGCTACCATCAAATGTTTGCCCTCATTAGACTCCCCTCTGGAAGCGCTTTCACTGCAAGCTGCAGATTCCCTCCTAACAGCAAGCTTTAGGAAAGTGTACTGAATTGTAACTTACTTTCGCCTAATAAGGCGATTTTGGCAAAGAGAGTATCTCCCGCAGGGAAGCTGCTACCATCAAATGTTTGCCCTCATTAGACTCCCCTCTGGAAGCGCTTTCACTGCAAGCTGCAAATTCCCTCCTAACAGCAAGCTTTAGGATAGCGTACTGAATTGTAACTTAACTGCGGCTAAAAAGGCGATTTTGGCAATGAGAATATCTCCCGCAGAGAAGCTGCTACCATCAAATCTTTGCCCTCATTAGACTCCCCTCTGGAAGCGCTTTCACTGCAAGCTGCAGATTCCCTCCTAACAGCAAGCTTTAGGATAGGGTACTGAATTGTAACTTAACTGCGGCTAATAATGCGATTTTGGAAAAGAGAGTATGTCCCGCAGGGAAGCTGTTACCATCAAATGTTTGCCCTCATTAGACTCCCCTCTAGAAGCGCTTTCACTGCAAGCTGCAGATTCCCTCCTAACAGCAAGCTTTAGGATAGGGTACTGAATTGTATCTTACTTTCGCCTAATAATGCGATTTTGGCAAAGAGAGTATCTCCCGCAGGGAAGCTGCTACCATCAAATGTTTGCCCTCATTAGACTCCCCTCTGGAAGCGCTTTCACTGCAAGCTGCAGATTCCCTCCTAACAGCAAGCTTTAGGATAGGGTACTGAACTGTAACTTAACTGCGGATAATAAGGCGATTTTGGCAAAGAGAATATCTCCCGGAGGGAATATGCTACCATCAAATGTTTGCCCTCATTAGACTCCCCTCTGGAAGCGCTTTCACTGCAAGCTGCAGATTCCCTCCTAACAGCAAGCTTTAGGATAGGGTACTGAATTGTAACTTACTTTCGCCTAATAATGCGATTTTGGCAAAGAGAGTATCTCCTGCAGGGAAGCTGCTACCATCAAATGTTTTCCCTCATTAGACTCCCCTCTGGAAGCGCTTTCACTGCAAGCTGCAGATTCCCTCCTAACAGCAAGCTTTAGGATAGGGTACTGAATTGTAACTTAACTGCGGATAATAAGGCGATTTTGGCAAAGAGAGTATTTCCCGCAGGGAAGCTGCTACCATCAAATGTTTGCCCTCATAAGACTTCCCTCTGGAAGCGCTTTCACTGCAAGCTGCAGATTCCCTCCTAACAGCAAGCTTTAGGATAGGGTATTGAATTGTAACTTAACTGCGGCTAATAAGGCGATTACGGAAAAGAAAGTATATCCTGCAGGGAAGCTGCTACCATCAAATGTTTGCCCTCGTTAGACTTCCCTCTGGAAGCGCTTTCACTGCAAGCTGCAGATTCCCTCCTAACAGCAAGCTTTAGGATAGGGTACTGAATTGTATCTTAAATGCGGCTAATAATGCGATTTTGGCAAAGAGAGTATCTCCCGCAGGGAAGCTGCTACCATCAAATGTTTGCCCTCATTAGACTCCCCTCTGCAAGCGCTTTCACTGCAAGCTGCAGATTCCCTCCTAACAGCAAGCTTTAGGATAGGGTACTGAATTGTATCTTACTTTCGCCTAATACTGCGATATTGGCAAAGAGAGTATCTCCCGCAGGGAAGGCTCTACCATCAAATATTTGCCCTCATTAGACTCCCCTCTGGAAGCGCTTTCACTGCAAGCTGCAGATTCCCTCCTAACAGCAAGCTGTAGGACACTGTACTGAAATGTATCTTAACTGCGTCTAATAAGGCGATTTTGGCAAAGAGAATATCTCCCGCAGGGAAGCTGTTACCATCAAATGTTTGCCCTCATTAGACTCCCCTCTGGAAGCGCTTTCACTGCAAGCTGCAGATTCCCTCCTAACAGCAAGTTTTAGGAAAGGGTACTGAATTGTAACTTAACTGCGGTAATAAGGCGATTACGGAAAAGAGAGTATATCCTGCAGGGAAGCTGCTACCATCAAATGTTTGCCCTCGTTAGACTCCCCTCTGGAAGCGCTTTCACTGCAAGCTGCAGATTCCCTCCTAACAGCAAGCTTTACGATAGGGTACTGAGTTGTATCTTACTTTAGTCTAAAAATGCGATTTTGGCAAAGAGAGTATCTCCCGCAGGGAAGCTGCTACCATCAAATGTTTGCCCTCATTAGACTCCCCTCTGGAAGCGCTTTCACTGCAAGCTGCAGATTCCCTCCTAACAGCAAGCTTTAGGATAGGGTACTGAATTGTAACTTACTTTCGCCTATTAATGCGGTTTTGGCAAAGAGAGTATCTCCCGCAGGGAAGCTGCTACCATCACATGTTTGCCCTCATTAGACTCCCCTCTGGACGTGCTTTCACTGCAAGCTGCAGATTCCCTCCTAACAGCAAGCTTTAGGATAGGGTACTGAATTGTAACTTACATTCGCCTAATAATGCGATTTTGGCAAAGAGAGTATCTCCCGCAGGGAAGCTGCTACCATCAAATGTTTGCCCTCATTAGACTCCCCTCTGGAAGCGCTTTCACTGCAAGCTGCAGATTCCCTCCTAACAGCAAGTTTTAGGAAAGTGTACTGAATTGTAACTTACTTTCGCCTAATAAGGCGATTTTGGCAAAGAGCATATCTCCCGCAGGGAAGCTGTTACCATCAAATGTTTGCCCTCATTAGACTCCCCTCTGGAAGCGCTTTCACTGCAAGCTGCAGATTCCCTCCTAACAGCAAGTTTTAGGAAAGGGTACTGAATTGTAACTTAACTGTGGCTAATAAGGCGATTTTGGCAATGAGAATATCTCCCGCAGGGAAGTTGCTACCGTCAAATGTTTGCCCTCATTAGACTCCCCTCTGGAAGCGCTTTCACTGCAAGCTGCAGATTCCCTCCTAACAGCAAGCTGTAGGACACTGTACTGAATTGTAACTTAACTGCGGCTAATAAGGCGATTTTGGCAAAGAGAACATCTCCCGCAGGGAAGCTGCTACCATCAAATGTTTGCCCTCATTAGACTCCCCTCTGGAAGCGCTTTCACTGCAAGCTGCAGATTCCCTCCTAACAGCAATCTTTAGGATAGGGTACTGAATTGTAACTTACTTTCGCCTAATAATGCGATTTTGGCAAAGAGAATATCTCCCGCAGGGAAGCTGTTACCATCAAATGTTTGCCCTCATTAGACTCCCCTCTGGAAGCGCTTTCACTGCAAGCTGCAGATTCCCTCCTAACAGCAAGCTTTAGGATAGGGTACTGAATTGTAACTTACTTTCGCCTAATAATGCGATTATGGCAAGGAGAGTATCTCCCGCAGGGAAGCTGCTACCATCAAATGTTTGCCCTCATTAGAGTCCCCTCTGGAAGCGCTTTCACTGCAAGCTGCAGATTCCCTCCTAACAGCAAGCTTTAGGATAGAGTACTGAATTGTAACTTACTTTCGCCTAATAATGCGATTTTGGCAAAGAGAGTATCTCCCGCAGGGAAGCTGCTACCATCAAATGTTTGCCCTCATTATACTCCCCTCTGGAAGCACTTTCACTGCAAGCTGCAGATTCCCTCCTAACAGCAAGCTTTAGTATAGGGTACTGAATTGTAACTTAACTGCGGCTAATAAGGCGATTTTGGCAATGAGAATATCTCCCGCAGGGAAGCTGCTACCATCAAATGTTTGCCCTCATTAGACTCCCCTCTGGAAGCGCTTTCACTGCAAGCTGCAGATTCCCTCCTATCAGCAAGCTTTAGGATAGGGTACTGAATTGTATCTTACTTTCGCCTAATACTGCGATTTTGGCAAAGAGAGTATCTACCGCAGGGAAGGCTCTACCATCAAATATTTGCCCTCATTAGACTCCCCTCTGGAAGCGCTTTCACTGCAAGCTGCAGATTCCCTCCCAACAGCAAGCTTTAGGATAGGGTACTGAATTGTAACTTACTTTCGCCTAATAAGGCGATTTTGGCAATGAGACTATCTCCCGCAGGGAAGCTGCTACCATCAAATGTTTGCCCTCATTAGACTCCCCTCTGGAAGCGCTTTCACTGCAAGCTGCAGATTCCCTCCTAACAGCAAGCTTTAGGAAAGTGTACTTAATTGTAACTTACTTTCGCCTAATAAGGCGATTTTGGCAAAGAGAGTATCTCCCGCAGGGAAGCTGCTACCATCAAATGTTTGCCCTCATTAGACTCCCCTCTGGAAGCGCTTTCACTGCAAGCTGCAAATTCCCTCCTAACAGCAAGCTTTAGGATAGGGTACTGAATTGTAACTTAACTGCGGCTAAAAAGGCGATTTTGGCAATGAGAATATCTCCCGCAGAGAAGCTGCTACCATCAAATGTTTGCCCTCATTAGACTCCCCTCTGGAAGCGCTTTCACTGCAAGCTGCAGATTCCCTCCTAACAGCAAGCTTTAGGATAGGGTACTGAATTGTAACTTAACTGCGGCTAATAATGCGATTTTGGAAAAGAGAGTATGTCCCGCAGGGAAGCTGTTACCATCAAATGTTTGCCCTCATTAGACTCCCCTCTAGAAGCGCTTTCACTGCAAGCTGCAGATTCCCTCCTAACAGCAAGCTTTAGGATAGGGTACTGAATTGTATCTTACTTTCGCCTAATAATGCGATTTTGGCAAAGAGAGTATCTCCCGCAGGGAAGCTGCTACCATCAAATGTTTGCCCTCATTAGACTCCCCTCTGGAAGCGCTTTCACTGCAAGCTGCAGATTCCCTCCTAACAGCAAGCTTTAGGATAGGGTACTGAACTGTAACTTAACTGCGGATAATAAGGCGATTTTGGCAAAGAGAATATCTCCCGGAGGGAAGATGCTACCATCAAATGTTTGCCCTCATTAGACTCCCCTCTGGAAGCGCTTTCACTGCAAGCTGCAGATTCCCTCCTAACAGCAAGCTTTAGGAAAGGGTACTGAATTGTAACTTACTTTCGCCTAATAATGCGATTTTGGCAAAGAGAGTATCTCCTGCAGGGAAGCTGCTACCATCAAATGTTTTCCCTCATTAGACTCCCCTCTGGAAGCGCTTTCACTGCAAGCTGCAGATTCCCTCCTAACAGCAAGCTTTAGGATAGGGTACTGAATTGTAACTTAACTGCGGCTAATAATGCGATTTTGGCAAAGAGAATATCTCCCGCAGGGAAGCTGCTACCATCAAATGTTTGCCCTCATTACACTCCCCTCTGGAAGCGCTTTCACTGCAAGCTGCAGATTCCCTCCTAACAGAAAGCTTTAGGATAGGGTACTGAATTGTAACTTACTTTCGCATAAAAATGCGATTTTGGCAAAGAGAGTATCTCCCGCAGGGAAGCTGCTACCATCAAATGTTTGCCCTCATTAGACTCCCCTCTGGAAGCGCTTTCACTGCAAGCTGCAGATTCCCTCCTAACAGCAAGCTGTAGGACACTGTACTGAAATGTATCTTAACTGCGTCTAATAAGGCGATTTTGGCAAAGAGAATATCTCCCGCAGGGAAGCTGTTACCATCAAATGTTTGCCCTCATTAGACTCCCCTCTGGAAGCGCTTTCACTGCAAGCTGCAGATTCCCTCCTAACAGCAAGTTTTAGGAAAGGGTACTGAATTGTAACTTAACTGCGGTAATAAGGCGATTACGGAAAAGAGAGTATATCCTGCAGGGAAGCTGCTACCATCAAATGTTTGCCCTCGTTAGACTCCCCTCTGGAAGCGCTTTCACTGCAAGCTGCAGATTCCCTCCTAACAGCAAGCTTTACGATAGGGTACTGAGTTGTATCTTACTTTAGTCTAAAAATGCGATTTTGGCAAAGAGAGTATCTCCCGCAGGGAAGCTGCTACCATCAAATGTTTGCCCTCATTAGACTCCCCTCTGGAAGCGCTTTCACTGCAAGCTGCAGATTCCCTCCTAACAGCAAGCTTTAGGATAGGGTACTGAATTGTAACTTACTTTCGCCTATTAATGCGGTTTTGGCAAAGAGAGTATCTCCCGCAGGGAAGCTGCTACCATCACATGTTTGCCCTCATTAGACTCCCCTCTGGACGTGCTTTCACTGCAAGCTGCAGATTCCCTCCTAACAGCAAGCTTTAGGATAGGGTACTGAATTGTAACTTACATTCGCCTAATAATGCGATTTTGGCAAAGAGAGTATCTCCCGCAGGGAAGCTGCTACCATCAAATGTTTGCCCTCATTAGACTCCCCTCTGGAAGCGCTTTCACTGCAAGCTGCAGATTCCCTCCTAACAGCAAGTTTTAGGAAAGTGTACTGAATTGTAACTTACTTTCGCCTAATAAGGCGATTTTGGCAAAGAGCATATCTCCCGCAGGGAAGCTGTTACCATCAAATGTTTGCCCTCATTAGACTCCCCTCTGGAAGCGCTTTCAGTGCAAGCTGCAGATTCCCTCCTAACAGCAAGTTTTAGGAAAGGGTACTGAATTGTAACTTAACTGCGGCTAATAAGGCGATTTTGGCAATGAGAATATCTCCCGCAGGGAAGTTGCTACCGTCAAATGTTTGCCCTCATTAGACTCCCCTCTGGAAGCGCTTTCACTGCAAGCTGCAGATTCCCTCCTAACAGCAAGCTGTAGGACACTGTACTGAATTGTAACTTAACTGCGGCTAATAAGGCGATTTTGGCAAAGAGAACATCTCCCGCAGGGAAGCTGCTACCATCAAATGTTTGCCCTCATTAGACTCCCCTCTGGAAGCGCTTTCACTGCAAGCTGCAGATTCCCTCCTAACAGCAATCTTTAGGATAGGGTACTGAATTGTAACTTACTTTCGCCTAATAATGCGATTTTGGCAAAGAGAATATCTCCCGCAGGGAAGCTGTTACCATCAAATGTTTGCCCTCATTAGACTCCCTTCTGGAAGCGCTTTCACTGCAAGCTGCAGATTCCCTCCTAACAGCAAGCTTTAGGATAGGGTACTGAATTGTAACTTAACTGCGGCTAATAATGCGATTTTGGAAAAGAGAGTATCTCCCGCAGGGAAGCTGTTACCATCAAATGTTTGCCCTCATTAGACTCCCCTCTAGAAGCGCTTTCACTGCAAGCTGCAGATTCCCTCCTAACAGCAAGCTTTAGGATAGGGTACTGAATTGTATCTTACTTTCGCCTAATAATGCGATTTTGGCAAAGAGAGTATCTCCCGCAGGGAAGCTGCTACCATCAAATGTTTGCCCTCATTAGACTCCCCTCTGGAAGCGCTTTCACTGCAAGCTGCAGATTCCCTCCTAACAGCAAGCTTTAGGATAGGGTACTGAACTGTAACTTAACTGCGGATAATAAGGCGATTTTGGCAAAGAGAATATCTCCCGGAGGGAAGATGCTACCATCAAATGTTTGCCCTCATTAGACTCCCCTCTGGAAGCGCTTTCACTGCAAGCTGCAGATTCCCTCCTAACAGCAAGCTTTAGGAAAGGGTACTGAATTGTAACTTACTTTCGCCTAATAATGCGATTTTGGCAAAGAGAGTATCTCCTGCAGGGAAGCTGCTACCATCAAATGTTTTCCCTCATTAGACTCCCCTCTGGAAGCGCTTTCACTGCAAGCTGCAGATTCCCTCCTAACAGCAAGCTTTAGGATAGGGTACTGAATTGTAACTTAACTGCGGCTAATAAGGCGATTTTGGCAAAGAGAGTATTTCCTGCAGGGAAGCTGCTACCATCAAATGTTTGCCCTCATAAGACTTCCCTCTGGAAGCGCTTTCACTGCAAGCTGCAGATTCCCTCCTAACAGCAAGCTTTAGGATAGGGTACTGAATTGTAACTTAACTGCGGCTAATAAGGCGATTACTGAAAAGAAAGTATATCCTGCAGGGAAGCTGCTACCATCAAATGTTTGCCCTCATTAGACTCCCCTCTGGAAGCGCTTTCACTGCAAGCTGCAGATTCCCTCCTAACAGCAAGCTTTAGGATAGGGTACTGAATTGTATCTTGCTTTCGCCTAATACTGCGATATTGGCAAAGAGAGTATCTCCCGCAGGGAAGGCTCTACCATCAAATATTTGCCCTCATTAGACTCCCCTCTGGAAGCGCTTTCACTGCAAGCTGCAGATTCCCTCCTAACAGCAAGCTTTAGGAAAGGGTACTGAATTGTATCTTACTTTCGACTAAGAATGCGATTTTGGCAAAGAGACTATCTCCCGCAGGGAAGCTGCTACCATCAAATATTTACCCTCATTAGACTCCCCTCTGGAAGCGCTTTCACTGCAAGCTGCAGATTCCCTCCCAACAGCAAGCTTTAGGATAGGGTACTGAATTGTAACTTACTTTCGCCTAATAAGGCGATTTTGGGAAAGAGAGTATCTCCCGCAGGGAAGCTGTTACCATCAAATGTTTGCCCTCATTAGACTCCCCTCTGGAAGCGCTTTCACTGCAAGCTGCAGATTCCCTCCTAACAGCAAGCTTTAGGATAGTGTACTGAATTGTAACTTAACTGCGGCTAATAAGGCGATTTCGGAAAAGAGAGTATCTCCCGCAGGGAAGCCGCTACCATCAAATGTTTGCCCTCATTAGACTCCCCTCTGGAAGCGCTTTCACTGCAAGCTGCAGATTCCCTCCTAACAGCAAGCTTTAGGATAGGGTACTGAATTGTATCTTACTTTCGCCTAATAATGCGATTTTGGCAAAGAGAGTATCTCCCGCAGGGAAGCTGCTACCATCAAATGTTTGCCCTCATTAGACTCCCCTCTGGAAGCGCTTTCACTGCAAGCTGCAGATTCCCTCCTAACAGCAAGCTTTAGGATAGGGTACTGAATTGTATCTTACTTTCGCCTAATACTGCGATTTTGGCAAAGAGAGTATCTACCGCAGGGAAGGCTCTACCATCAAATATTTGCCCTCATTAGACTCCCCTCTGGAAGCGCTTTCACTGCAAGCTGCAGATTCCCTCCCAACAGCAAGCTTTAGGATAGGGTACTGAATTGTAACTTACTTTCGCCTAATAAGGCGATTTTGGCAATGAGACTATCTCCCGCAGGGAAGCTGCTACCATCAAATGTTTGCCCTCATTAGACTCCCCTCTGGAAGCGCTTTCACTGCAAGCTGCAGATTCCCTCCTAACAGCAAGCTTTAGGAAAGTGTACTTAATTGTAACTTACTTTCGCCTAATAAGGCGATTTTGGCAAAGAGAGTATCTCCCGCAGGGAAGCTGCTACCATCAAATGTTTGCCCTCATTAGACTCCCCTCTGGAAGCGCTTTCACTGCAAGCTGCAAATTCCCTCCTAACAGCAAGCTTTAGGATAGCGTACTGAATTGTAACTTAACTGCGGCTAAAAAGGCGATTTTGGCAATGAGAATATCTCCCGCAGAGAAGCTGCTACCATCAAATCTTTGCCCTCATTAGACTCCCCTCTGGAAGCGCTTTCACTGCAAGCTGCAGATTCCCTCCTAACAGCAAGCTTTAGGATAGGGTACTGAATTGTAACTTAACTGCGGCTAATAATGCGATTTTGGAAAAGAGAGTATGTCCCGCAGGGAAGCTGTTACCATCAAATGTTTGCCCTCATTAGACTCCCCTCTAGAAGCGCTTTCACTGCAAGCTGCAGATTCCCTCCTAACAGCAAGCTTTAGGATAGGGTACTGAATTGTATCTTACTTTCGCCTAATAATGCGATTTTGGCAAAGAGAGTATCTCCCGCAGGGAAGCTGCTACCATCAAATGTTTGCCCTCATTAGACTCCCCTCTGGAAGCGCTTTCACTGCAAGCTGCAGATTCCCTCCTAACAGCAAGCTTTAGGATAGGGTACTGAACTGTAACTTAACTGCGGATAATAAGGCGATTTTGGCAAAGAGAATATCTCCCGGAGGGAAGATGCTACCATCAAATGTTTGCCCTCATTAGACTCCCCTCTGGAAGCGCTTTCACTGCAAGCTGCAGATTCCCTCCTAACAGCAAGCTTTAGGATAGGGTACTGAATTGTAACTTACTTTCGCCTAATAATGCGATTTTGGCAAAGAGAGTATCTCCTGCAGGGAAGCTGCTACCATCAAATGTTTTCCCTCATTAGACTCCCCTCTGGAAGCGCTTTCACTGCAAGCTGCAGATTCCCTCCTAACAGCAAGCTTTAGGATAGGGTACTGAATTGTAACTTAACTGCGGATAATAAGGCGATTTTGGCAAAGAGAGTATTTCCCGCAGGGAAGCTGCTACCATCAAATGTTTGCCCTCATAAGACTTCCCTCTGGAAGCGCTTTCACTGCAAGCTGCAGATTCCCTCCTAACAGCAAGCTTTAGGATAGGGTATTGAATTGTAACTTAACTGCGGCTAATAAGGCGATTACGGAAAAGAAAGTATATCCTGCAGGGAAGCTGCTACCATCAAATGTTTGCCCTCGTTAGACTTCCCTCTGGAAGCGCTTTCACTGCAAGCTGCAGATTCCCTCCTAACAGCAAGCTTTAGGATAGGGTACTGAATTGTATCTTAAATGCGGCTAATAATGCGATTTTGGCAAAGAGAGTATCTCCCGCAGGGAAGCTGCTACCATCAAATGTTTGCCCTCATTAGACTCCCCTCTGCAAGCGCTTTCACTGCAAGCTGCAGATTCCCTCCTAACAGCAAGCTTTAGGATAGGGTACTGAATTGTATCTTACTTTCGCCTAATACTGCGATATTGGCAAAGAGAGTATCTCCCGCAGGGAAGGCTCTACCATCAAATATTTGCCCTCATTAGACTCCCCTCTGGAAGCGCTTTCACTGCAAGCTGCAGATTCCCTCCTAACAGCAAGCTTTAGGAAAGGGTACTGAATTGTAACTTACTTTCGACTAATAATGCGATTTTGGCAAAGAGACTATCTCCCGCAGGGAAGCTGCTACCATCAAATATTTACCCTCATTAGACTCCCCTCTGGAAGCGCTTTCACTGCAAGCTGCAGATTCCCTCCCAACAGCAAGTTTTAGGATAGGGTACTGAATTGTATCTTACTTTCGCCTAATAATGCGATTTTGGCAAAGAGAGTATCTCCCGCAGGGAAGCTGCTACCATCAAATGTTTGCCCTCATTAGACTCCCCTCTGGAAGCGCTTTCACTGCAAGCTGCAGATTCCCTCCTAACAGCAAGCTTTAGGATAGGGTACTGAACTGTAACTTAACTGCGGATAATAAGGCGATTTTGGCAAAGAGAATATCTCCCGGAGGGAAGATGCTACCATCAAATGTTTGCCCTCATTAGACTCCCCTCTGGAAGCGCTTTCACTGCAAGCTGCAGATTCCCTCCTAACAGCAAGCTTTAGGATAGGGTACTGAATTGTAACTTACTTTCGCCTAATAATGCGATTTTGGCAAAGAGAGTATCTCCTGCAGGGAAGCTGCAACCATCAAATGTTTTCCCTCATTAGACTCCCCTCTGGAAGCGCTTTCACTGCAAGCTGCAGATTCCCTCCTAACAGCAAGCTTTAGGATAGGGTACTGAATTGTAACTTAACTGCGGCTAATAAGGCGATTTTGGCAAAGAGAGTATTTCCCGCAGGGAAGCTGCTACCATCAAATGTTTGCCCTCATAAGACTTCCCTCTGGAAGCGCTTTCACTGCAAGCTGCAGATTCCCTCCTAACAGCAAGCTTTAGGATAGGGTATTGAATTGTAACTTAACTGCGGCTAATAAGGCGATTACGGAAAAGAAAGTATATCCTGCAGGGAAGCTGCTACCATCAAATGTTTGCCCTCGTTAGACTTCCCTCTGGAAGCGCTTTCACTGCAAGCTGCAGATTCCCTCCTAACAGCAAGCTTTAGGATAGGGTACTGAATTGTATCTTAAATGCGGCTAATAATGCGATTTTGGCAAAGAGAGTATCTCCCGCAGGGAAGCTGCTACCATCAAATGTTTGCCCTCATTAGACTCCCCTCTGGAAGCGCTTTCACTGCAAGCTGCAGATTCCCTCCTAACAGCAAGCTTTAGGATAGGGTACTGAATTGTATCTTACTTTCGCCTAATACTGCGATATTGGCAAAGAGAGTATCTCCCGCAGGGAAGGCTCTACCATCAAATATTTGCCCTCATTAGACTCCCCTCTGGAAGCGCTTTCACTGCAAGCTGCAGATTCCCTCCTAACAGCAAGCTTTAGGAAAGGGTACTGAATTGTAACTTACTTTCGCCTAATAAGGCGATTTTGGGAAAGAGAATATCTCCCGCAGGGAAGCTGTTACCATCAAATGTTTGCCCTCATTAGACTCCCCTCTGGAAGCGCTTTCACTGCAAGCTGCAGATTCCCTCCTAACAGCAAGCTTTAGGATAGTGTACTGAATTGTAACTTAACTGCGGCTAATAAGGCGATTTCGGAAAAGAGAGTATCTCCCGCAGGGAAGCCGCTACCATCAAATGTTTGCCCTCATTAGACTCCCCTCTGGAAGCGCTTTCACTGCAAGCTGCAGATTCCCTCCTAACAGCAAGCTGTAGGACACTGTACTGAATTGTAACTTAAGTGCGTCTAATAATGCGATTATTGCAAAGAGAGTATCTCCCGCAGGGAAGCTGCTACCATCAAATGTTTGCCCTCATTAGACTCCCCTCTGGAAGCGCTTTCACTGCAAGCTGCAGATTCCCTCCTAACAGCAAGCTTTAGGATAGGGTACTGAATTGTAACTTACTTTCGCCTAATAATGCGATTTTGGCAAAGAGAGTATCTCCCGCAGGAAAGCTGCTACCATCAAATATTTGCCCTCATTAGACTACCCTCTGGAAGCGCTTTCACTGCAAGCTGCAGATTCCCTCCTAACAGCAAGCTTTAGGATAGGGTACTGAATTGTAACTTAACTGCGGATAATAAGGCGATTATGGCAAAGAGAGTATCTCCAGCAGAGAAGCTGCTACCATCAAATGTTTGCCCTCGATAGACTCCCCTCTGGAAGCGCTTTCACTGCAAGCTGCAGATTCCCTCCTAACAGCAAGCTTTAGGATAGGGTACTGAATTGTAACTTAACTGCGGCTAATAAGGCGATTTTGGCAAAGAGAATATCTCCCGCAGGGAAGCTGCTACCATCAAATGTTTGCCCTCATTAGACTCCACTCTGGAAGCGATTTCACTGCAAGCTGCAGATTCCCTCCTAACAGCAAGCTTTAGGATAGGGTACTGAATTGTAACTTAACTGCGGCTAATAATTCGATTTTGGCAAAAAGAGTATCTCTCGCAGGGAAGCTGCTACCATCAAATGTTTGCCCTCATTAGACTCCCCTCTGGAAGTGCTTTCACTGCAAGCTGCAGATTCCCTCCTAACAGCAAGCTTTAGGAAAGGGTACTGAATTGTAACTTACATTCGCATAATAATGCGATTTTGGCAAAGAGAGTATCTCCCGCAGGGAAGCTGCTACCATCAAATGTTTGCCCTCATTATACTCCCCTCTGGAAGCACTTTCACTGCAAGCTGCAGATTCCCTCCTAACAGCAAGCTTTAGGATAGGGTACTGAATTGTAACTTAACTGCGGATAATAAGGCGATTTTGGCAAAGAGAGTATTTCCCGCAGGGAAGCTGCTACCATCAAATGTTTGCCCTCATAAGACTTCCCTCTGGAAGCGCTTTCACTGCAAGCTGCAGATTCCCTCCTAACAGCAAGCTTTAGGATAGGGTATTGAATTGTAACTTAACTGCGGCTAATAAGGCGATTACGGAAAAGAAAGTATATCCTGCAGGGAAGCTGCTACCATCAAATGTTTGCCCTCGTTAGACTTCCCTCTGGAAGCGCTTTCACTGCAAGCTGCAGATTCCCTCCTAACAGCAAGCTTTAGGATAGGGTACTGAATTGTATCTTAAATGCGGCTAATAATGCGATTTTGGCAAAGAGAGTATCTCCCGCAGGGAAGCTGCTACCATCAAATGTTTGCCCTCATTAGACTCCCCTCTGCAAGCGCTTTCACTGCAAGCTGCAGATTCCCTCCTAACAGCAAGCTTTAGGATAGGGTACTGAATTGTATCTTACTTTCGCCTAATACTGCGATATTGGCAAAGAGAGTATCTCCCGCAGGGAAGGCTCTACCATCAAATATTTGCCCTCATTAGACTCCCCTCTGGAAGCGCTTTCACTGCAAGCTGCAGATTCCCTCCTAACAGCAAGCTTTAGGAAAGGGTACTGAATTGTAACTTACTTTCGACTAATAATGCGATTTTGGCAAAGAGACTATCTCCCGCAGGGAAGCTGCTACCATCAAATATTTACCCTCATTAGACTCCCCTCTGGAAGCGCTTTCACTGCAAGCTGCAGATTCCCTCCCAACAGCAAGTTTTAGGATAGGGTACTGAATTGTATCTTACTTTCGCCTAATAATGCGATTTTGGCAAAGAGAGTATCTCCCGCAGGGAAGCTGCTACCATCAAATGTTTGCCCTCATTAGACTCCCCTCTGGAAGCGCTTTCACTGCAAGCTGCAGATTCCCTCCTAACAGCAAGCTTTAGGATAGGGTACTGAACTGTAACTTAACTGCGGATAATAAGGCGATTTTGGCAAAGAGAATATCTCCCGGAGGGAAGATGCTACCATCAAATGTTTGCCCTCATTAGACTCCCCTCTGGAAGCGCTTTCACTGCAAGCTGCAGATTCCCTCCTAACAGCAAGCTTTAGGATAGGGTACTGAATTGTAACTTACTTTCGCCTAATAATGCGATTTTGGCAAAGAGAGTATCTCCTGCAGGGAAGCTGCAACCATCAAATGTTTTCCCTCATTAGACTCCCCTCTGGAAGCGCTTTCACTGCAAGCTGCAGATTCCCTCCTAACAGCAAGCTTTAGGATAGGGTACTGAATTGTAACTTAACTGCGGCTAATAAGGCGATTTTGGCAAAGAGAGTATTTCCCGCAGGGAAGCTGCTACCATCAAATGTTTGCCCTCATAAGACTTCCCTCTGGAAGCGCTTTCACTGCAAGCTGCAGATTCCCTCCTAACAGCAAGCTTTAGGATAGGGTATTGAATTGTAACTTAACTGCGGCTAATAAGGCGATTACGGAAAAGAAAGTATATCCTGCAGGGAAGCTGCTACCATCAAATGTTTGCCCTCGTTAGACTTCCCTCTGGAAGCGCTTTCACTGCAAGCTGCAGATTCCCTCCTAACAGCAAGCTTTAGGATAGGGTACTGAATTGTATCTTAAATGCGGCTAATAATGCGATTTTGGCAAAGAGAGTATCTCCCGCAGGGAAGCTGCTACCATCAAATGTTTGCCCTCATTAGACTCCCCTCTGGAAGCGCTTTCACTGCAAGCTGCAGATTCCCTCCTAACAGCAAGCTTTAGGATAGGGTACTGAATTGTATCTTACTTTCGCCTAATACTGCGATATTGGCAAAGAGAGTATCTCCCGCAGGGAAGGCTCTACCATCAAATATTTGCCCTCATTAGACTCCCCTCTGGAAGCGCTTTCACTGCAAGCTGCAGATTCCCTCCTAACAGCAAGCTTTAGGAAAGGGTACTGAATTGTAACTTACTTTCGCCTAATAAGGCGATTTTGGGAAAGAGAATATCTCCCGCAGGGAAGCTGTTACCATCAAATGTTTGCCCTCATTAGACTCCCCTCTGGAAGCGCTTTCACTGCAAGCTGCAGATTCCCTCCTAACAGCAAGCTTTAGGATAGTGTACTGAATTGTAACTTAACTGCGGCTAATAAGGCGATTTCGGAAAAGAGAGTATCTCCCGCAGGGAAGCCGCTACCATCAAATGTTTGCCCTCATTAGACTCCCCTCTGGAAGCGCTTTCACTGCAAGCTGCAGATTCCCTCCTAACAGCAAGCTGTAGGACACTGTACTGAATTGTAACTTACTTTCGCCTAATAATGCGGTTTTGGCAAAGAGAGTATCTCCCGCAGGGAAGCTGCTACCATCAAATGTTTGCCCTCATTAGACTCCCCTCTGGAAGCGCTTTCACTGCAAGCTGCAGATTCCCTCCTAACAGCAAGCTTTAGGATAGGGTACTGAATTGTAACTTACTTTCGCCTAATAATGCGATTTTGGCAAAGAGAGTATCTCCCGCAGGGAAGCTGCTACCATCAAATATTTGCCCTCATTAGACTACCCTCTGGAAGCGCTTTCACTGCAAGCTGCAGATTCCCTCCTAACAGCAAGCTTTAGGATAGGGTACTGAATTGTAACTTAACTGCGGATAATAAGGCGATTATGGCAAAGAGAGTATCTCCAGCAGAGAAGCTGCTACCATCAAATGTTTGCCCTCGATAGACTCCCCTCTGGAAGCGCTTTCACTGCAAGCTGCAGATTCCCTCCTAACAGCAAGCTTTAGGATAGGGTACTGAATTGTAACTTAACTGCGGCTAATAAGGCGATTTTGGCAAAGAGAATATCTCCCGCAGGGAAGCTGCTACCATCAAATGTTTGCCCTCATTAGACTCCACTCTGGAAGCGATTTCACTGCAAGCTGCAGATTCCCTCCTAACAGCAAGCTTTAGGATAGGGTACTGAATTGTAACTTAACTGCGGCTAATAATTCGATTTTGGCAAAAAGAGTATCTCTCGCAGGGAAGCTGCTACCATCAAATGTTTGCCCTCATTAGACTCCCCTCTGGAAGTGCTTTCACTGCAAGCTGCAGATTCCCTCCTAACAGCAAGCTTTAGGAAAGGGTACTGAATTGTAACTTACATTCGCATAATAATGCGATTTTGGCAAAGAGAGTATCTCCCGCAGGGAAGCTGCTACCATCAAATGTTTGCCCTCATTAGACTCCCCTCTGGAAGCGCTTTCACTGCAAGCTGCAGATTCCCTCCTAACAGCAAGCTTTAGGATAGGGTACTGAATTGTAACTTAACTGCGGCTAAAAAGGCGATTTTGGCAAAGAGAATATCTCCCGCAGGGAAGCTGTTACCATCAAATGTTTGCCCTCATTAGACTCCCCTCTGGAAGCGCTTTCACTGCAAGCTGCAGATTCCCTCCTAACAGCAAGCTTTAGGATAGGGTACTGAATTGTAACTTACTTTCGCCTCATAATGCGATTTTGGAAAAGAGAGTATCTCCCGCAGGGAAGCTGCTACCATCAAATGTTTGCCCTCATTAGACTCCCCTCTGGAAGCGCTTTCACTGCAAGCTGCAGATTCCCTCCTAACAGCAAGCTTTAGGAAATGGTACTGAATTGTATCTTACTTTCGCATAATAATGCGATTTTGGCAAAGAGAGTATCTCCCGCAGGGAAGCTGCTACCATCAAATGTTTGCCATCCTTAGACTCCCCTCTGGAAGTGCTTTCACTGCAAGCTGCAGATTCCCTCCTAACAGCAAGCTTTAGGATAGGGTACTGAATTGTAACTTCACTGCGGCTAATAAGGCGATTTTGGCAAAGAGAATATCTCCCGCAGGGAAGCTGTTACCATCAAATGTTTGCCCTCATTAGACTCCCCTCTGGAAGCGCTTTCACTGCAAGCTGCAGATTCCCTCCTAACAGCAAGCTTTAGGAAAGTGTTCTGAATTGTAACTTAACTGCGGCTAAAAAGGCGATTTTGGCAAAGAGAATATCTCCCGCAGGGAAGATGCTACCATCAAATATTTGCCCTCATAAGACTCCCCTCTGGAAGCGCTTTCACTGCAAGCTGCAGATTCCCTCCTAACAGCAAGCTTTAGGATAGGGTACTGAATTGTAACTTACTTTCGCCTAATAATGCGATTATGGCAAAGAGAGTATCTCCCGCAGGGAAGCTGCTACCATCAAATTTTTGCGCTCATTAGACTCCCCTCTGGAAGCGCTTTCACTGCAAGCTGCAGATTCCCTCCTAACAGCAAGCTTTAGGATAGGGTACTGAATTGTAACTTAACTGCGGATAATAAGGCGATTATGGCAAAGAGAGTATCTCCCACAGGGAAGCTGCTACCATCAAATGTTTGCCCTCATTAGACTCCCCTCTGGAAGCGCTTTCACTGCAAGCTGCAGATTCCCTCCTAACAGCAAGCTTTAGGAAAGTGTTCTGAATTGTAACTTATCTGCGGCTAAAAAGGCGATTTTGGCAAAGAGAATATCTCCCGCAGGGAAGCTGTTACCATCAAATATTTGCCCTCATTAGACTCCCCTCTGGAAGCGCTTTCACTGCAAGCTGCAGATTCCCTCCTAACAGCAAGCTTTAGGATAGGGTACTGAATTGTAACTTAACTGCGGATAATAAGGCGATTATGGCAAAGAGAGTATCTCCCACAGGGAAGCTGCTACCATCAAATGTTTGCCCTCATTAGACTCCCCTCTGGAAGCGCTTTCACTGCAAGCTGCAGATTCCCTCCTAACAGCAAGCTTTAGGATAGGGTACTGAATTGTAACTTAACTGCGGCTAATAAGGCGATTTTGGCAAAGAGAATATCTCCCGCAGGGAAGTTGCTACCATCAAATGTTTGCCCTCATTAGACTCCACTCTGGAAGCGCTTTCACTGCAAGCTGCAGATTCCCTCCTAACAGCAAGCTTTAGGATAGGGGTACTGAATTGTAACTTACTTTCGCCTAATAATGCGATTATGGAAAAGAGAGTATCTCCCGCAGGGAAGCTGCTACCATCAAATGTTTGCCCTCATTAGACTCCCCTCTGGAAGCGCTTTCACTGCAAGCTGCAGATTCCCTCCTAACAGCAAGCTTTAGGATAGGGTACTGAATTGTAACTTACTTTCGCCTAATAATGCGATTTTGGCAAAGAGAGTATCTCCCGCAGGGAAGCTGCTACCATCAAATCTTTGCCCTCATTAGACTCCCCTCTGGAAGCGCTTTCACTGCAAGCTGCAGATTCCCTCCTAACAGCAAGCTTTAGGATAGGGTACTGAATTGTATCTTACTTTCGCCTAATAATGCGATTTTGGCAAAGAGAGTATCTCCCGCAGGGAAGCTGCTACCATCAAATGTTTGCCCTCCTTAGACTCCCCTCTGGAAGTGCTTTCACTGCAAGCTGCAGATTCCCTCCTAACAGCAAGCTTTAGGATAGGGTACTGAATTGTAACTTCACTGCGGCTAATAAGGCGATTTTGGCAAAGAGAATATCTCCCGAAGGGAAGCTGTTACCATCAAATGTTTGCCCTCATTAGACTCCCCTCTGGAAGCGCTTTCACTGCAAGCTGCAGATTCCCTCCTAACAGCAAGCTTTAGGATAGGGTACTGAATTGTAACTTACTTTCGCCTAATAATGCGATTATGGCAAAGAGACTATCTCCCGCAGGGAAGCTGCTACCATCAAATGTTTGCCCTCATTAGACTCCCCTCTGGAAGCGCTTTCACTGCAAGCTGCAGATTCCCTCCTAACAGCAAGCTTTAGGATAGGGTACTGAATTGTAACTTAACTGCGGCTAATAAGGCGATTACGGAAAAGAGAGTATGTCCTGCAGGGAAGCTGCTACCATCAAATGTTTGCCCTCGTTAGACTCCCCTCTGGAAGCGCTTTCACTGCAAGCTGCAGATTCCCTCCTAACAGCAAGCTTTAGGATAGGGTACTGAATTGTATCTTACTTTCGCCTAATAATGCGATTTTGGCAAAGAGAGTATCTCCCGCAGGGAAGCTGCTACCATCAAATATTTGCCCTCATTAGACTCCCCTCTGGAAGCGCTTTCACTGCAAGCTGCAGATTCCCTCCTAACACCAAGCTTTAGGATAGGGTACTGAATTGTAACTTACTTTCGCCTAATATTGCGATTTTGGAAAAGAGACTACCTCCCGCAGGGAAGCTGCTACCATAAAATGGTTGCCCTCATTAGACTCCCCTCTGGAAGCACTTTCACTGCAAGCTGCAGATTCCCTCCTAACAGCAAGCTTTAGGATAGGGTACTGAATTGAATCTTAGTTTCGCCTAATAATGCGATTTTGGCAAAGAGAGTATCTCCCGCAGGGAAGCTGCTACCATCAAATGTTTGCCCTCATTAGACTCCCCTCTGGAAGCGCTTTCACTGCAAGCTGCAGATTCCCTCCTAACAGCAAGCTGTAGGACACTGTACTGAATTCTAACTTAACTGCGTCTAATAAGGCGATTATGGCAAAGAGAATATCTCCCGCAGGGAAGCTGCTACCATCAAATGTTTGCCCTCATTAGACTCCCCTCTGGAAGCGCTTTCACTGCAAGCTGCAGATTCCCTCCTAACAGCAAGCTTTAGGATAGGGTACTGAATTGTAACTTAACTGCGGCTAATAGGGCTATTTTGGCAAAGAGAGTATCTCCCGCAGGGAAGCTGCTACCATCAAATGTTTGCCCACATTAGACTCCCCTCTGGAAGCGCTTTCACTGCAAGCTGCAGATTCCCTCCTAACAGCAAGCTTTAGGATAGGGTACTGAATTGAATCTTAGTTTCGCCTAATAATGCGATTTTGGCAAAGAGAGTATCTCCCGCAGGGAAGCTGCTACCATCAAATGTTTGCCCTCATTAGACTCCCCTCCGGAAGCGCTTTCACTGCAAGCGGCAGATTTCCTCCTAACAGCAAGCTTTAGGAAAGGGTACTGAATTGTAACTTATCTGCGGATAATAAGGCGATTTCGGAAAAGAGAGTATATACTGCAGGGAAGCTGCTACCATCAAATGTTTGCCCTCGTTAGACTCCCCTCTGGAAGCGCTTTCACTGCAAGCTGCAGATTCCCTCCTAACAGCAAGCTTTAGGATAGGGTACTGAATTGTATCTTACTTTCGCCTAAAAATGCGATTTTGGCAAAGAGAGTATCTCCCGCAGGGAAGCTGCTACCATCAAATGTTTGCCCTCCTTAGACTCCCCTCTGGAAGCGCTTTCACTGCAAGCTGCAGATTCCCTCCTAACAGCAAGCTTTAGGATAGGGTACTGAATTGTAACTTAACTGCGGCTAATAAGGCGATTTTGGCAATGAGAATATCTCCCGCAGGGAAGCTGCTACCATCAAATGTTTGCCCTCATTAGACTCCCCTCTGGAAGCGCTTTCACTGCAAGCTGCAGATTCCCTCCTAACAGCAAGCTTTAGGATAGGGTACTGAATTGTATCTTAACTGCGGCTAATAAGGCGATTTTGGCAAAGAGAATATCTCCCGCAGGGAAGCTGTTACCATCACATGTTTGCCCTCATTAGACTCCCCTCTGGAAGCGCTTTCACTGCAAGCTGCAGATTCCCTCCTAACAGCAAGCTTTAGGATAGGGTACTGAATTGTAACTTACTTTCGCCTAATAATGCGATTTTGGCAAAGAGAGTATCTCCCGCAGGGAAGCTGCTACCATAAAATGTTTGCCCTCATTAGACTCCCCTCTGGAAGCGCTTTCACTGCAAGCTGCAGATTCCCTCCTAACAGCAAGCTGTAGGACACTGTACTGAATTGTAACTTAACTGCGTCTAATAAGGCGATTTTGGCAAAGAGAATATCTCCCGCAGGGAAGCTGTTACCATCAAATGTTTGCCCTCATTAGACTCCCCTCTGGAAGCGCTTTCACTGCAAGCTGCAGATTCCCTCCTAACAGCAAGCTTTAGGATAGGGTACTGAATTGTAACTCACTTTCGCCTAATAATGCGATTTTGGCAAAGAGAGTATCTCCCGCAGGGAAGCTGCTACCATCAAATGTTTGCCCTCATTAGACTCCCCTCTGGAAGCGCTTTCACTGCAAGCTGCAGATTCCCTCCTAACAGCAAGCTTAGGATAGGGTACTGAATTGTATCTTACTTTCGCCTAATAATGCGATTTTGGAAAAGAGAGTATCTCCCGCAGGGAAGCTGCTACCATCAAATGTTTGCCCTCATTAGACTCCCCTCTGGAAGCGCTTTCACTGCAAGCTGCAGATTCCCTCCTAACAGCAAGCTTTAGGATAGGGTACTGAATTGTAACTTAACTGCGGCTAATAAGGCGATTTTGGCAATGAGAATATCTCCCGCAGGGAAGCTGCTACCATCAAATGTTTGCCCTCATTAGACTCCCCTCTGGAAGCGCTTTCACTGCAAGCTGCAGATTCCCTCCTAACAGCAAGCTTTAGGATAGGGTACTGAATTGTAACTTAACTGCGGCTAATAAGGCGATTTTGGCAATGAGAATATCTCCCGCAGGGAAGCTGCTACCATCAAATGTTTGCCCTCATTAGACTCCCCTCTGGAAGCGCTTTCACTGCAAGCTGCAGATTCCCTCCTAACAGCAAGCTTAGGATAGGGTACTGAATTGTATCTTACTTTCGCCTAATAATGCGATTTTGGCAAAGAGAGTATCTCCCGCAGGGAAGCTGCTACCATCAAATGTTTGCCCTCATTAGACTCCCCTCTGGAAGCGCTTTCACTGCAAGCTGCAGATTCCCTCCTAACAGCAAGCTTTAGGAAAGGGTACTGAATTGTAACTTAACTGCGGCTAAAAAGGCGATTTCTCAAAAGAGAGTATATCCTGCAGGGAAGCTGCTACCATCAAATGTTTGCCCTCATTAGACTCCCCTCTGGAAGCGCTTTCACTGCAAGCTGCAGATTCCCTCCTAACAGCAAGCTTTAGGAAAGGGTTCTGAATTGTAACTTACTTTCGCCTAATAATGCGATTTTGGCAAAGAGACTATTTCCCGCAGGGAAGCTGCTACCATCAAATGTTTGCCCTCATTAGACTCCCCTCTGGAAGCGCTTTCACTGCAAGCTGCAGATTCCCTCCTAACAGCAAGCTTTAGGATAGGGTACTGAATTGTTACTTAACTGCGGCTAATAAGGCGATTTTGGCAAAGAGAGTATCTCCCGCAGGGAAGCTGCTACCATCAAATGTTTGCCCTCATTAGACTCCCCTCTGGAAGTGCTTTCACTGCAAGCTGCAGATTCCCTCCTAACAGCAAGCTTTAGGATAGGGTACTGAATTGTATCTTAACTGCGGCTAATAAGGCGATTTCGCAAAAGAGAGTATATCCTGCAGGGAAGCTGCTACCATCAAATGTTTGCCCTCATTAGACTCCCCTCTGGAAGCGCTTTCACTGCAAGCTGCAGATTCCCTCCTAACAGCAAGCTTTAGGAAAGGGTTCTGAATTGTAACTTACTTTCGACTAATAATGCGATTTTGGCAAAGAGTGTATCTCCCGCAGGGAAGCTGCTACCATCAAATGTTTGCCCTCATTAGACTCCCCTCTGGAAGCGCTTTCACTGCAAGCTGCAGATTCCCTCCTAACAGCAAGCTTTAGGATAGGGTACTGAATTGTAACTTACTTTTGCCTAATAATGCGATTATGGCAAGGAGACTATCTCCCGCAGGGAAGCTGCTACCATCAAATGTTTGCCCTCATTAGACTCCCCTCTGGAAGCGCTTTCACTGCAAGCTGCAGATTCCCTCCTAACAGCAAGCTTTAGGATAGAGTCCTGAATTGTAACTTAACTGCGGCTAATAAGACGATTTTGGCAATGAGAATATCTCCCGCAGGGAAGCTGCTACCATCAAATGTTTGCCCTCATTAGACTCCCCTCTGGAAGCGCTTTCACTGCAAGCTGCAGATTCCCTCCTAACAGCAAGCTTAGGATAGGGTACTGAATTGTATCTTACTTTCGCCTAATAATGCGATTTTGGCAAAGAGAGTATTTCCCGCAGGGAAGATGCTACCATCAAATGTTTGCCCTCATTAGACTCCCCTCTGGAAGCGCTTTCACTGCAAGCTGCAGATTCCCTCCTAACAGCAAGCTTTAGGATAGGGTACTGAATTGTAACTTACTTTCGCCTAAAAATGCGATTGTGGCAAAGAGAGTATCTCCCGCAGGGAAGCTGCTACCATCAAATGTTTGCCCTCATTAGACTCCCCTCGGGAAGCGCTTTCACTGCAAGCTGCAGATTCCCTCCTAACAGCAAGCTTTAGGATAGGGTACTGAATTGTAACTTAACTGCGGCTAATAAGGCGATTTTGGCAATGAGAATATCTCCCGCAGGGAAGCTGCTACCATCAAATGTTTGCCCTCATTAGACTCCCCTCTGGAAGCGCTTTCACTGCAAGCTGCAGATTCCCTCCTAACAGCAAGCTTTAGGATAGGGTACTGAATTTTAACTTACTTTCGCCTAAAAATGCGATTTTGGCAAAGAGAGTATCTCCCGCAGGGAAGCTGCTACCATCAAATGTTTGCCCTCATTAGACTCCCCTCTGGAAGTGCTTTCACTGCAAGCTGCAGATTCCCTCCTAACAGCAAGCTGTAGGACACTGTACTGAATTGTAACTTAACTGCGTCTAATAAGGCGATTTTGGCAAAGAGAATATCTCCCGCAGGGAAGCTGTTACCATCAAATGTTTGCCCTCATTAGACTCCCCTCTGGAAGCGCTTTCACTGCAAGCTGCAGATTCCCTCCTAACAGCAAGCTTTAGTATAGGGTACTGAATTGTAACTTACTTTCGCCTAATAATGCGATTTTGGCAAAGAGAGTATCTCCCGCAGGGAAGCTGCTACCATCAAATGTTTGCCCTCATTAGACTCCCCTCTGGAAGCGCTTTCACTGCAAGCTGCAGATTCCCTCCTAACAGCAAGCTTTAGGAAAGGGTACTGAATTGTAACTTACTTTCGCCTAATAATGCGACTTTGGCAAAGAGAGTATCTCCCGCAGGGAAGCTGCTACCATCAAATGTTTGCCCTCATTAGACTCCCCTCTGGAAGCGCTTTCACTGTAAGCTGCAGATTCCCTCCTAACAGCAAGCTGTAGGACACTGTACTGAATTGTAACTTAACTGCGTCTAATAATGCGATTTTGGCAAATAGAATATCTCCCGCAGGGAAGCTGTTACCATCAAATGTTTGCCCTCATTAGACTCCCCTCTGGAAGCGCTTTCACTGCAAGCTGCAGATTCCCTCCTAACAGCAAGCTTTAGGATAGGGTACTGAATTGTAACTTACTTTCGCCTAATAATGCGATTTTGGCAAAGAGAGTATCTCCCGCAGGGAAGCTGCTACCATCAAATGTTTGCCCTCATTAGACTCCCCTCGGGAAGCGATTTCACTGCAAGCTGCAGATTCCCTCCTAACAGCAAGCTTTAGGATAGGGTACTGAATTGTAACTTAACTGCGGCTAATAAGGCGATTTTTGCAATGAGAATATCACCCGCAGGGAAGCTGCTACCATCAAATGTTTGCCCTCATTAGACTCCCCTCTGGAAGCGCTTTCACTGCAAGCTGCAGATTCCCTACTTACAGCAAGCTGTAGGACACTGTACTGAATTGTAACTTCACTGCGTATAATAAGGCGATTTTGTCAAAGAGAATATCTCCCGCAGGGAAGCTGTTACCATCAAATGTTTGCCCTCATTAGACTCCCCTCTGGAAGCGCTTTCACTGCAAGCTGCAGATTCCCTCCTAACAGCAAGCTGTAGGACACTGTACTGAATTGTAACTTAACTGCGGCTAATAAGGCGATTTCGCAAAAGAGAGTATATCCTGCAGGGAAGCTGCTACCATCAAATGTTTGCCCTCATTAGACTCCCCTCTGGAAGCGCTTTCACTGCAAGCTGCAGATTCTCTCCTAACAGCAAGCTTTAGGAAAGGGTTCTGAATTGTAACTTACTTTCGCCTAATAATGCGATTTTAGAAAAGAGAGTATCTCCCGCAGGGAAGCTGCCACCATCAAATGTTTGCCCTCATTAGACTCCCCTCTGGAAGCGCTTTCACTGCAAGCTGCAGATTCCCTCCTAACAGCAAGCTTTAGGATAGGGTACTGAATTGTAACTTAACTGCGGCTAATAAGGCGATTTTGGCAATGAGAATATCTCCCGCAGGGAAGCTGCTACCATCAAATGTTTGCCCTCATTAGACTCCCCTCTGGAAGCGCTTTCACTGCAAGCTGCAGATTCCCTCCTAACAGCAAGCTTTAGGATAGGGTACTGAATTGTAACTTAACTGCGGCTAATAAGGCGATTTTGGCAAAGAGAATATCTCCCGCAGGGAAGCTGCTACCATCAAATGTTTGCCCTCATTAGACTCCCCTCTGGAAGCGCTTTCACTGCAAGCTGCAGATTCCCTCCTAACAGCAAGCTTTAGGATAGGGTACTGAATTGTAACTTACTTTCGCCTAATAATGCGATTTTGGCAAAGAGAGTATCTCCCGCAGGGAAGCTGCTACCATCAAATGTTTGCCCTCATTAGACTCCCCTCTGGAAGCGCTTTCACTGCAAGCTGCAGATTCCCTCCTAACAGCAAGCTTTAGGATAGGGTACTGAATTGTAACTTACTTTCGCCTAATAATGCGGTTTTGGCAAAGAGAGTATCTCCCGCAGGGAAGCTGCTACCATCAAATGTTTGCCCTCATTAGACTCCCCTCTGGAAGCGCTTTCACTGCAAGCTGCAGATTCCCTCCTAACAGCAAGCTTTAGGATAGGGTACTGAATTGTAACTTACTTTCGCCTAATAATGCGGTTTTGGCAAAGAGAGTATCTCCCGCAGGGAAGCTGCTACCATCAAATGTTTGCCCTCATTAGACTCCCCTCTGGAAGCGCTTTCACTGCAAGCTGCAGATTCCCTCCTAACAGCAAGCTTTAGGAAAGTGTACTGAATTGTATCTTAACTGCGGCTAATAAGGCGATTTTGGCAATGAGAATATCACCCACAGGGAAGCTGCTACCATCAAATGTTTGCCCTCATTAGACTCCCCTCTGGAAGCGCTTTCACTGCAAGCTGCAGATTCCCTCCTAACAGCAAGCTTAGGATAGGGTACTGAATTGTATCTTACTTTCGCCTAATAATGCGATTATGGCAAAGAGAGTATCTCCCGCAGGGAAGCTGCTACCATCAAATGTTTGCCCTCATTAGACTCCCCTCTGGAAGCGCTTTCACTGCAAGCTGCAGATTCCCTCCTAACAGCAAGCTTTAGGAAACGGTACTGAATTGTAACTTAACTGCGGCTAAAAAGGCGATTTCTCAAAAGAGAGTATATCCTGCAGGGAAGCTGCTACCATCAAATGTTTGCCCTCATTAGACTCCCCTCTGGAAGCGCTTTCACTGCAAGCTGCAGATTCCCTCCTAACAGCAAGCTTTAGGAAAGGGTTCTGAATTGTAACTTACTTTCGCCTAATAATGCGATTTTGGCAAAGAGACTATTTCCCGCAGGGAAGCTGCTACCATCAAATGTTTGCCCTCATTAGACTCCCCTCTGGAAGCGCTTTCACTGCAAGCTGCAGATTCCCTCCTAACAGCAAGCTTTAGGATAGGGTACTGAATTGTTACTTAACTGCGGCTAATAAGGCGATTTTGGCAAAGAGAGTATCTCCCGCAGGGAAGCTGCTACCATCAAATGTTTGCCCTCATTAGACTCCCCTCTGGAAGTGCTTTCACTGCAAGCTGCAGATTCCCTCCTAACAGCAAGCTTTAGGATAGGGTACTGAATTGTAACTTAACTGCGGCTAATAAGGCGATTTCGCAAAAGAGAGTATATCCTGCAGGGAAGCTGCTACCATCAAATGTTTGCCCTCATTAGACTCCCCTCTGGAAGCGCTTTCACTGCAAGCTGCAGATTCCCTCCTAACAGCAAGCTTTAGGAAAGGGTTCTGAATTGTAACTTACTTTCGACTAATAATGCGATTTTGGCAAAGAGTGTATCTCCCGCAGGGAAGCTGCTACCATCAAATGTTTGCCCTCATTAGACTCCCCTCTGGAAGCGCTTTCACTGCAAGCTGCAGATTCCCTCCTAACAGCAAGCTTTAGGATAGGGTACTGAATTGTAACTTACTTTTGCCTAATAATGCGATTATGGCAAGGAGACTATCTCCCGCAGGGAAGCTGCTACCATCAAATGTTTGCCCTCATTAGACTCCCCTCTGGAAGCGCTTTCACTGCAAGCTGCAGATTCCCTCCTAACAGCAAGCTTTAGGATAGGGTCCTGAATTGTAACTTAACTGCGGCTAATAAGACGATTTTGGCAATGAGAATATCTCC
Source organism: Phaenicophaeus curvirostris (assembly GCF_032191515.1). Lineage (NCBI taxonomy): Eukaryota > Metazoa > Chordata > Aves > Cuculiformes > Cuculidae > Phaenicophaeus > Phaenicophaeus curvirostris. The sequence goes on along the minus strand of NC_091402.1, from coordinate 139,046 downwards.
CGCAGGGAAGCTGCTACCATCAAATGTTTGCCCTCATTAGACTCCCCTCTGGAAGCGCTTTCACTGCAAGCTGCAGATTCCCTCCTAACAGCAAGCTTAGGATAGGGTACTGAATTGTATCTTACTTTCGCCTAATAATGCGATTTTGGCAAAGAGAGTATTTCCCGCAGGGAAGCTGCTACCATCAAATGTTTGCCCTCATTAGACTCCCCTCTGGAAGCGCTTTCACTGCAAGCTGCAGATTCCCTCCTAACAGCAAGCTTTAGGATAGGGTACTGAATTGTAACTTACTTTCGCCTAAAAATGCGATTGTGGCAAAGAGAGTATCTCCCGCAGGGAAGCTGCTACCATCAAATGTTTGCCCTCATAAGACTCCCCTCGGGAAGCGCTTTCACTGCAAGCTGCAGATTCCCTCCTAACAGCAAGCTTTAGGATAGGGTACTGAATTGTAACTTAACTGCGGCTAATAAGGCGATTTTGGCAATGAGAATATCTCCCGCAGGGAAGCTGCTACCATCAAATGTTTGCCCTCATTAGACTCCCCTCTGGAAGCGCTTTCACTGCAAGCTGCAGATTCCCTCCTAACAGCAAGCTTTAGGATAGGGTACTGAATTTTAACTTACTTTCGCCTAAAAATGCGATTTTGGCAAAGAGAGTATCTCCCGCAGGGAAGCTGCTACCATCAAATGTTTGCCCTCATTAGACTCCCCTCTGGAAGCGCTTTCACTGCAAGCTGCAGATTCCCTCCTAACAGCAAGCTGTAGGACACTGTACTGAATTGTAACTTAACTGCGTCTAATAAGGCGATTTTGGCAAAGAGATTATCTCCCGCAGGGAAGCTGTTACCATCAAATGTTTGCCCTCATTAGACTCCCCTCTGGAAGCGCTTTCACTGCAAGCTGCAGATTCCCTCCTAACAGCAAGCTTTAGGACAGTGTACTGAATTGTAACTTAACTGCGGCTAATAAGGCGATTTTGGCAAAGAGACTATCTCCCGCAGGGAAGCTGCTACCATCAAATGTTTGCCCTCATTAGACTCCCCTCTGGAAGCGCTTTCACTGCAAGCTGCAGATTCCCTCCTAACAGCAAGCTTTAGGATAGGGTACTGAATTGTAACTTACTTTCGCCTAATAATGCGATTTTGGCAAAGAGAGTATCTCCCGCAGGGAAGCTGCTACCATCAAATGTTTGCCCTCATTAGACTCCCCTCTGGAAGCGCTTTCACTGCAAGCTGCAGATTCCCTCCTAACAGCAAGCTTTAGGATAGGGTACTGAATTGTATCTTACTTTCGCCTAATAATGCGATTTTGGCAAAGAGAGTATCTCCCGCAGGGAAGCTGCTACCATCAAATGTTTGCCCTCATTAGACTCCCCTCTGGAAGCGCTTTCACTGTAAGCTGCAGATTCCCTCCTAACAGCAAGCTGTAGGACACTGTACTGAATTGTAACTTAACTGCGTCTAATAATGCGATTTTGGCAAATAGAATATCTCCCGCAGGGAAGCTGTTACCATCAAATGTTTGCCCTCATTAGACTCCCCTCTGGAAGCGCTTTCACTGCAAGCTGCAGATTCCCTCCTAACAGCAAGCTTTAGGATAGGGTACTGAATTGTAACTTACTTTCGCCTAATAATGCGATTTTGGCAAAGAGAGTATCTCCCGCAGGGAAGCTGCTACCATCAAATGTTTGCCCTCATTAGACTCCCCTCGGGAAGCGATTTCACTGCAAGCTGCAGATTCCCTCCTAACAGCAAGCTTTAGGATATGGTACTGAATTGTAACTTAACTGCGGCTAATAAGGCGATTTTTGCAATGAGAATATCACCCGCAGGGAAGCTGCTACCATCAAATGTTTGCCCTCATTAGACTCCCCTCTGGAAGCGCTTTCACTGCAAGCTGCAGATTCCCTACTAACAGCAAGCTGTAGGACACTGTACTGAATTGTAACTTCACTGCGTATAATAAGGCGATTTTGTCAAAGAGAATATCTCCCGCAGGGAAGCTGTTACCATCAAATGTTTGCCCTCATTAGACTCCCCTCTGGAAGCGCTTTCACTGCAAGCTGCAGATTCCCTCCTAACAGCAAGCTGTAGGACACTGTACTGAATTGTAACTTAACTGCGGATAATAAGGCGATTTCGCAAAAGAGAGTATATCCTGCAGGGAAGCTGCTACCATCAAATGTTTGCCCTCATTAGACTCCCCTCTGGAAGCGCTTTCACTGCAAGCTGCAGATTCTCTCCTAACAGCAAGCTTTAGGAAAGGGTTCTGAATTGTAACTTACTTTCGCCTAATAATGCGATTTTAGAAAAGAGAGTATCTCCCGCAGGGAAGCTGCCACCATCAAATGTTTGCCCTCATTAGACTCCCCTCTGGAAGCGCTTTCACTGCAAGCTGCAGATTCCCTCCTAACAGCAAGCTTTAGGATAGGGTACTGAATTGTAACTTAACTGCGGCTAATAAGGCGATTTTGGCAATGAGAATATCTCCCGCAGGGAAGCTGCTACCATCAAATGTTTGCCCTCATTAGACTCCCCTCTGGAAGCGCTTTCACTGCAAGCTGCAGATTCCCTCCTAACAGCAAGCTTTAGGATAGGGTACTGAATTGTAACTTAACTGCGGCTAATAAGGCGATTTTGGCAAAGAGAATATCTCCCGCAGGGAAGCTGCTACCATCAAATGTTTGCCCTCATTAGACTCCCCTCTGGAAGCGCTTTCACTGCAAGCTGCAGATTCCCTCCTAACAGCAAGCTTTAGGATAGGGTACTGAATTGTAACTTACTTTCGCCTAATAATGCGGTTTTGGCAAAGAGAGTATCTCCCGCAGGGAAGCTGCTACCATCAAATGTTTGCCCTCATTAGACTCCCCTCTGGAAGCGCTTTCACTGCAAGCTGCAGATTCCCTCCTAACAGCAAGCTTTAGGATAGGGTACTGAATTGTAACTTACTTTCGCCTAATAATGCGGTTTTGGCAAAGAGAGTATCTCCCGCAGGGAAGCTGCTACCATCAAATGTTTGCCCTCATTAGACTCCCCTCTGGAAGCGCTTTCACTGCAAGCTGCAGATTCCCTCCTAACAGCAAGGTTTAGGAAAGTGTACTGAATTGTATCTTAACTGCGGCTAATAAGGCGATTTTGGCAATGAGAATATCACCCACAGGGAAGCTGCTACCATCAAATGTTTGCCCTCATTAGACTCCCCTCTGGAAGCGCTTTCACTGCAAGCTGCAGATTCCCTACTAACAGCAAGCTGTAGGACACTGTACTGAATTGTAACTTAACTGCGTATAATAAGGCGATTTTGGCAAAGAGAATATCTCCCGCAGGGAAGCTGTTACCATCAAATGTTTGCCCTCATTAGACTCCCCTCTGGAAGCGCTTTCACTGCAAGCTGCAGATTCCCTCCTAACAGCAAGCTTTAGGATAGGGTACTGAATTGTAACTTACTTTCGCCTAATAATGCGATTTTGGCAAAGAGAGTATCTCCCGCAGGGAAGCTGCTACCATCAAATGTTTGCCCTCATTAGACTCCCCTCTGGAAGTGCTTTCACAGCAATCTGCAGATTCCCTCCTAACAGCAAGCTTTAGGATAGGGTACTGAATTGTAACTTACTTTCGCCTAATAAAGCGATTTTGGCAAAGGGAGTATCTCCCGCAGGGAAGCTGCTACCATCAAATGTTTGCCCTCATTAGACTCCCCTCTGGAAGCGCTTTCACTGCAAGCTGCAGATTCCCTCCTAACAGCAAGCTTTAGGAAAGGGTACTGAATTGTAACTTACTTTCGCCTAATAATGCGATTGTGGCAAAGAGAGTATCTCCCGCAGGGAAACTGCTACCATCAAATGTTTGCCCTCATTAGACTCCCCTCTGGAAGCGCTTTCACTGCAAGCTGCAGATTCCCTCCTAACAGCAAGCTTTAGGATAGGGTACTGACTTGTATCTTAACTGCGGCTAATAAGGCGATTTTGGCAGAGAATATCTCCCGCAGGGTAGCTGCTACCATCAAATGTTTGCACTCATTAGACTCCCCTCTGGAAGCGCTTTCACTGCAAGCTGCAGATTCCCTCCTAACAGCAAGCTTTAGGATAGGGTACTGAATTGTAACTTAACTGCGGCTAATAAGGCGATTTTGGCAATGAGAATATCTCCCGCAGGGAAGCTGCTACCATCAAATGTTTGCACTCATTACACTCCCCTCTGGAAGAGCTTTCACTGCAAGCTGCAGATTCCCTCCTAACAGCAAGCTTTAGGATAGGGTACTGAATTGTAACTTACTTTCGCCTAATAAGGCGATTTTGGCAAAGAGAGTATCTCCCGCAGGGAAGCTGCTACCATCAAATGTTTGCCCTCATTAGACTCCCCTCCGGAAGCGCTTTCACTGCAAGCTGCAGATTCCCTCCTAACAGCAAGCTTTAGGAAAGGGTACTGAATTGTAACTTACTTTCGCCTAATAATGCGGTTTTGGCAAAAAGATTATCTCCCGCAGGGAAGCTGCTACCATCAAATGTTTGCCCTCATTAGACTCCCCTCTGGAAGCGCTTTCACTGCAAGCTGCAGATTCCCTCCTAACAGCAATCTTTAGGATAGGGTACTGAATTGTAACTTACTTTCGCCTAATAATGCGATTTTGGCAAAGAGAGTATCTCCCGCAGGGAAGCTGCTACCATCAAATGTTTGCCCTCATTAGACTCCCCTCTGGAAGCGCTTTCACTGCAAGCTGCAGATTCCCTCCTAACAGCAAGCTTTAGGATAGGGTACTGAATTGTAACTTAACTGCGGATAATAAGGCGATTTTGGCAATGAGAATATCTCCCGCAGGGAAGCTGCTACCATCAAATGTTTGCCCTCATTAGACTCCCCTCTGGAAGCGCTTTCACTGCAAGCTGCAGATTCCCTCCTAACAGCAAGCTTTAGGATAGGGTACTGAATTGTAACTTAACTGCGGCTAATAAGGCGATTTTGGCAAAGAGAATATCTCCCGCAGGGAAGCTGCTACCATCAAATGTTTGCCCTCATTAGACTCCCCTCTGGAAGCGCTTTCACTGCAAGCTGCAGATTCCCTCCTAACAGCAAGCTTTAGGATAGGGTACTGAATTGTAACTTACTTTCGCCTAATAATGCGATTTTGGCAAAGAGAGTATCTCCCGCAGGGAAGCTGCTACCATCAAATGTTTGCCCTCATTAGACTCCCCTCTGGAAGCGCTTTCACTGCAAGCTGCAGATTCCCTCCTAACAGCAAGCTTTAGGATAGGGTACTGAATTGTAACTTACTTTCGCCTAATAATGCGGTTTTGGCAAAGAGAGTATCTCCCGCAGGGAAGCTGCTACCATCAAATGTTTGCCCTCATTAGACTCCCCTCTGGAAGCGCTTTCACTGCAAGCTGCAGATTCCCTCCTAACAGCAAGCTTTAGGATAGGGTACTGAATTGTAACTTACTTTCGCCTAATAATGCGGTTTTGGCAAAGAGAGTATCTCCCGCAGGGAAGCTGCTACCATCAAATGTTTGCCCTCATTAGACTCCCCTCTGGAAGCGCTTTCACTGCAAGCTGCAGATTCCCTCCTAACAGCAAGCTTTAGGAAAGTGTACTGAATTGTATCTTAACTGCGGCTAATAAGGCGATTTTGGCAATGAGAATATCACCCACAGGGAAGCTGCTACCATCAAATGTTTGCCCTCATTAGACTCCCCTCTGGAAGCGCTTTCACTGCAAGCTGCAGATTCCCTACTAACAGCAAGCTGTAGGACACTGTACTGAATTGTAACTTAACTGCGTATAATAAGGCGATTTTGGCAAAGAGAATATCTCCCGCAGGGAAGCTGTTACCATCAAATGTTTGCCCTCATTAGACTCCCCTCTGGAAGCGCTTTCACTGCAAGCTGCAGATTCCCTCCTAACAGCAAGCTTTAGGATAGGGTACTGAATTGTAACTTACTTTCGCCTAATAATGCGATTTTGGCAAAGAGACTATCTCCCGCAGGGAAGCTGCTACCATCAAATGTTTGCCCTCATTAGACTCCCCTCTGGAAGTGCTTTCACAGCAATCTGCAGATTCCCTCCTAACAGCAAGCTTTAGGATAGGGTACTGAATTGTAACTTACTTTCGCCTAATAAAGCGATTTTGGCAAAGGGAGTATCTCCCGCAGGGAAGCTGCTACCATCAAATGTTTGCCCTCATTAGACTCCCCTCTGGAAGCGCTTTCACTGCAAGCTGCAGATTCCCTCCTAACAGCAAGCTTTAGGAAAGGCTACTGAATTGTAACTTACTTTCGCCTAATAATGCGATTGTGGCAAAGAGAGTATCTCCCGCAGGGAAGCTGCTACCATCAAATGTTTGCCCTCATTAGACTCCCCTCTGGAAGCGCTTTCACTGCAAGCTGCAGATTCCCTCCTAACAGCAAGCTTTAGGATAGGGTACTGACTTGTATCTTAACTGCGGCTAATAAGGCGATTTTGGCAGAGAATATCTCCCGCAGGGTAGCTGCTACCATCAAATGTTTGCACTCATTAGACTCCCCTCTGGAAGCGCTTTCACTGCAAGCTGCAGATTCCCTCCTAACAGCAAGCTTTAGGATAGGGTACTGAATTGTAACTTAACTGCGGCTAATAAGGCGATTTTGGCAATGAGAATATCTCCCGCAGGGAAGCTGCTACCATCAAATGTTTGCACTCATTACACTCCCCTCTGGAAGAGCTTTCACTGCAAGCTGCAGATTCCCTCCTAACAGCAAGCTTTAGGATAGGGTACTGAATTGTAACTTACTTTAGACTAATAAGGCGATTTTGGCAAAGAGAGTATCTCCCGCAGGGAAGCTGCTACCATCAAATGTTTGCCCTCATTAGACTCCCCTCCGGAAGCGCTTTCACTGCAAGCTGCAGATTCCCTCCTAACAGCAAGCTTTAGGAAAGGGTACTGAATTGTAACTTACTTACGCCTAATAATGCGGTTTTGGCAAAAAGATTATCTCCCGCAGGGAAGCTGCTACCATCAAATGTTTGCCCTCATTAGACTCCCCTCTGGAAGTGCTTTCACTGGAAGCTGCAGATTCCCTCCTAACAGCAATCTTTAGGATAGGGTACTGAATTGTAACTTACTTTCGCCTAATAATGCGATTTTGGCAAAGAGAGTATCTCCCGCAGGGAAGCTGCTACCATCAAATGTTTGCCCTCATTAGACTCCCCTCTGGAAGCGCTTTCACTGCAAGCTGCAGATTCCCTCCTAACAGCAAGCTTTAGGATAGGGTACTGAATTGTAACTTAACTGCGGATAATAAGGCGATTTTGGCAATGAGAATATCTCCCGCAGGGAAGCTGCTACCATCAAATGTTTGCCCTCATTAGACTCCCCTCTGGAAGCGCTTTCACTGCAAGCTGCAGATTCCCTCCTAACAGCAAGCTTTAGGATAGGGTACTGAATTGTAACTTACTTTTGCCTAATAATGCGATTTTGGAAAAGAGAGTATCTCCCGCAGGGAAGCTGCTACCATCAAATGTTTGCCCTCATTAGACTCCCCTCTGGAAGCGCTTTCACTGCAAGCTGCAGATTCCCTCCTAACAGCAAGCTTTAGGAAAGGGTACTGAATTGTATCTTAACTGCGGCTAATAAGAAGATTTCTCAAAAGAGAGTATATCCTGCAGGGAAGCTGCTACCATCAAATGTTTGCCCTCGTTAGACTCCCCTCTGGAAGCGCTTTCACTGCAAGCTGCAGATTCCCTCCTAACAGCAAGCTTTAGGATAGGGTACTGAATTGTATCTTACTTTCGCCTAATAATGCGATTTTGGCAAAGAGAGTATCTCCCGCAGGGAAGCTGCTACCATCAAATGTTTGCCCTCATTAGACTCCCCTCTGGAAGCGCTTTCACTGCAAGCTGCAGATTCCCTCCTAACAGCAAGCTTTAGGATAGGGTACTGAATTGTAACTTTCTTTCGCCTAATAATGCGATTTTGGCAAAGAGAGTATCTCCCGCAGGGAAGCTGCTACCATCAAATGTTTGCCCTCATTAGACTACCCTCTGGAAGCGCTTTCACTGCAAGCTGCAGATTCCCTCCTAACAGCAAGCTTTAGGATAGGGTACTGAATTGTAACTTAACTGCGGCTAATAAGGCGATTATGGCAAAGAGAGTATCTCCCGCAGGGAAGCTGCTACCATCAAATGTTTGCCCTCATTAGACTCCCCTCTGGAAGCGCTTTCACTGCAAGCTGCAGATTTCCTCCTAACAGCAAGCTTTAGGAAAGGGTACTGAATTGTAACTTACTTCCGCCTAATAACGCGATTTTGGCAAAGAGACTATCTCCCGCAGGGAAGCTGCTACCATCAAATGTTTGCCCTCATTAGACTCCCCTCTGGAAGCGATTTCACTGCAAGCTGCAGATTCCCTCCTAACAGCAAGCTTTAGGATAGGGTACTGAATTGTAACTTAACTGCGTCTAATAAGGCGATTTTTGCAATGAGAATATCTCCCGCAGGGTAGCTGCTACCATCAAATGTTTGCACTCATTAGACTCCCCTCTGGAAGCGCTTTCACTGCAAGCTGCAGATTCCCTCCTAACAGCAAGCTTTAGGATAGGGTACTGAATTGTAACTTAACTGCGGCTAATAAGGCGATTTTGGCAATGAGAATATCTCCCGCAGGGAAGCTGCTACCATCAAATGTTTGCCCTCATTACACTCCCCTCTGGAAGAGCTTTCACTGCAAGCTGCAGATTCCCTCCTAACAGCAAGCTTTAGGATAGGGTACTGAATTGTAACTTAACTGCGGCTAATAAGGCGATTTTGGCAAAGAGAATATCTCCCGCAGGGAAGCTGCTACCATAAAATGTTTGCCCTCATTACACTCCCCTCTGGAAGCGCTTTCACTGCAAGCGGCAGATTCCCACCTAACAGCAAGCTTTAGGATAGGGTGCTGAATTGTAACTTACTTTCGCCTAATAATGCGATTTTGGCAAAGAGACTATCTCCCGCAGGGAAGCTGCTACCATCAAATGTTTGCCCTCATTAGACTCCCCTCTGGAAGCGCTTTCACTGCAAGCTGCAGATTCCCTCCTAACAGCAAGCTTTAGGATAGGGTACTGAATTGTAACTTACTTTCGCCTAATAATGCGATTTTGGCAAAGAGAATATCTCCCGCAGGGAAGCTGCTACCATCAAATGTTTGCCCTCATTAGACTCCCCTCTGGAAGCGCTTTCACTGCAAGCTGCAGATTCCCTCCTAACAGCAAGCTTTAGGATAGGGTACTGAATTGTATCGTAACTGCGGCTAATAAGGCGATTTTGGCAAAGAGAGTATCTCCCGCAGGGAAGCTGCTACCATCAAATGTTTGCCCTCATTAGACTCCCCTCTGGAAGCGCTTTCACTGCAAGCTGCAGATTCCCTCCTAACAGCAAGCTTTAGGATAGGGTACTGAATTGTAACTTACTTTCGCCTAATTATGCGATTTTGGTAAAGAGACTATCTCCCGCAGGGAAGCTGCTACCATCAAATGTTTGCCCTCATTAGACTCCCCTCTGGAAGCGCTTTCACTGCAAGCTGCAGATTCCCTCCTAACAGCAAGCTTTAGGACAGTGTACTGAATTGTAACTTAACTGCGTCTAATAAGGCGATTTTGGCAAAGAGAGTATCTCCCGCAGGGAAGCTGCTACCATCAAATGTTTGCCCTCATTAGACTCCCCTCTGGAAGCGCTTTCACTGCAAGTGGCAGATTCCCACCTAATAGCAAGCTGTAGGACAGGGTACTGAATTGTAACTTAACTGCGTCTAATAAGGCGATTTTGGCAAAGAGAATATCTCCCGCAGGGAAGCTGCTACCATAAAATGTTTGCCCTCATTAGACACCCCTCTGGAAGCGCTTTCACTGCAAGCGGCAGATTCCCACCTAACAGCAAGCTTTAGGATAGGGTACTGAATTGTAACTTACTTTCGCCTAATAATGCGATTTTGGCAAAGAGAGTATCTCCCGCAGGGAAGCTGCTACCATCAAATGTTTGCCCTCATTAGACTACCCTCTGGAAGCGCTTTCACTGCAAGCTGCAGATTCCCTCCTAACAGCAAGCTTTAGGATAGGGTACTGAATTGTAACTTACTTTCGCCTAATAATGCGATTTGGCAAAGAGAGTATCTCCCGCAGGGAAGCTGCTACCATCAAATGTTTGCCCTCATTAGACTCCCCTCTGGAAGCGCTTTCACTGCAAGCTGCAGATTCCCTTCTAACAGCGAGCTTTAGGATAAGGTACTGAATTGTAACTTACTTTCGCCTAATAATGCGATTTTGGCAAAGAGATTATAACTCGCAGGGAAGCTGTTACCATCAAATGTTTGCCCTCGTTAGACTACCCTCTGGAAGCGCATTCACTTCAAGCTGCAGATTCCCTCCTAACAGCAAGCTTTAGGATAGGGTACTGAATTGTAACTTATTTTCGCCAAATAACGCGATTTTGGCAAAGAGAGTATCTCCCGCAGGGAAGCTGCTACCATCAAATGTTTGCCGTCATTAGACTCCCCTCTGGAAGCGCTTTCACTGCAAGCTGCAGATTCCCTCCTAACAGCAAGCTTTAGGATAGGGTACTGAATTGTAACTTACTTTTGCCTAATAATGCGATTTTGGCAAAGAGAGTATCTCCCGCAGGGAAGCTGCTACCATCAAATGTTTGCCCTCATTAGACTCCCCTCTGGAAGCGCTTTCACTGCAAGTTGCAGATTCCCTCCTAACAGCAAGCTTTAGGATAGGGTACTGAATTGTAACTTAACTGCGGCTAATAAGGCGATTTTGGCAAAGAGAATATCTCCCGCAGGGAAGCTGCTACCATCAAATGTTTGCCCTCGTTAGACTCCCCTCTGGAAGCGCTTTCACTGCAAGCTGCAGATTCCCTCCTAACAGCAAGATTTAGGATAGGGTACTGAATTGTAACTTAACTGCGGCTAATAAGGCGATTTTGGCAAAGAGAGTATCACCCGCAGGGAAGCTGCTACCATCAAATGTTTGCCCTCGTTAGACTCCCCTCTGGAAGCGCTTTCACTGCAAGCTGCAGATTCCCTCCTAACAGCAAGCTTTAGGATAGGGTCCTGAATTGTAACTTACTTTCGCCTAATAATGCGATTTTGGCAAAGAGAATATCTCCCGCAGGGAAGCTGCTACCATCAAATGTTTGCCCTCATTAGACTCCCCTCTGGAAGCGCTTTCACTGCAAGCTGCAGATTCCCTCCTAACAGCAAGCTTTAGGATAGGGTACTGAATTGTAACTTACTTTCGCCTAATAATGCGATTTTGGCAAAGAGAGTATCTCCCGCAGGGAAGCTGCTACCATCAAATGTTTGCCCTCATTAGACTCCCCTCTGGAAGCGCTTTCACTGCAAGCTGCAGATTCCCTCCTAACAGCAAGCTTTAGGATAGGGTACTGAATTGTAACTTACTTTCGCCTAATAATGCGATTTGGCAAAGAGAGTATCTCCCGCAGGGAAGCTGCTACCATCAAATGTTTGCCCTCATTAGACTCCCCTCTGGAAGCGCTTTCACTGCAAGCTGCAGATTCCCTTCTAACAGCGAGCTTTAGGATAAGGTACTGAATTGTAACTTACTTTCGCCTAATAATGCGATTTTGGCAAAGAGATTATAACTCGCAGGGAAGCTGTTACCATCAAATGTTTGCCCTCGTTAGACTACCCTCTGGAAGCGCATTCACTTCAAGCTGCAGATTCCCTCCTAACAGCAAGCTTTAGGATAGGGTACTGAATTGTAACTTATTTTCGCCAAATAACGCGATTTTGGCAAAGAGAGTATCTCCCGCAGGGAAGCTGCTACCATCAAATGTTTGCCGTCATTAGACTCCCCTCTGGAAGCGCTTTCACTGCAAGCTGCAGATTCCCTCCTAACAGCAAGCTTTAGGATAGGGTACTGAATTGTAACTTACTTTTGCCTAATAATGCGATTTTGGCAAAGAGAGTATCTCCCGCAGGGAAGCTGCTACCATCAAATGTTTGCCCTCATTAGACTCCCCTCTGGAAGCGCTTTCACTGCAAGTTGCAGATTCCCTCCTAACAGCAAGCTTTAGGATAGGGTACTGAATTGTAACTTAACTGCGGCTAATAAGGCGATTTTGGCAAAGAGAATATCTCCCGCAGGGAAGCTGCTACCATCAAATGTTTGCCCTCGTTAGACTCCCCTCTGGAAGCGCTTTCACTGCAAGCTGCAGATTCCCTCCTAACAGCAAGATTTAGGATAGGGTACTGAATTGTAACTTAACTGCGGCTAATAAGGCGATTTTGGCAAAGAGAGTATCACCCGCAGGGAAGCTGCTACCATCAAATGTTTGCCCTCGTTAGACTCCCCTCTGGAAGCGCTTTCACTGCAAGCTGCAGATTCCCTCCTAACAGCAAGCTTTAGGATAGGGTACTGAATTGTAAGTTGACTGCGGCTCAAAAGGCGATTGTGGCAAAGAGAGTATCTCCCGCAGGGAAGCTGCTACCATCAAATGTTTGCCCTCATTAGACTCCCCTCTGGAAGCGCTTTCACTGCAAGCTGCAGATTCCCTCCTAACAGCAAGCTTTAGGATAGGGTACTGAATTGTAGCTTACTTTCGCCTAATAATGCGATTTTGGCAAAGAGAATATCTCCCGCAGGGAAGCTGCTAACATCAAATGTTTGCCCTCATTAGACTCCCCTCTGGAAGCGCTTTCACTGCAAGCTGCAGATTCCCTCCTAACAGCAAGCTTTAGGATAGGGTATTGAATTGTAACTTAACTGCGGCTAATAATGCGATTATGGCAAAGTGAGTATCTCCCGCAGGGAAGCTGCTACCATCAAATGTTTGCCCTCATTAGACTCCCCTCTGGAAGCGCTTTCACTGCAAGCTGCAGATTCCCTCCTAACAGCAAGCTTTAGGATAGGGTACTGAATTGTATCTTACTTTCGCCTAATAATGCGATTTTGGCAAAGAGAGTATCTCCCGCAGGGAAGCTGCTACCATCAAATGTTTGCCCTCATTAGACTCCCCTCTGGAAGCGCTTTCACTGCAAGCTGCAGATTCCCTCCTAACAGCAAGCTTTAGGATAGGGTACTGAATTGTAACTTAACTGCGGCTAATAAGGCGATATTGGCAAAGAGAGTATCTCCCGCAGGGAAGCTGCTACCATCAAATGTTTGCCCTCATTAGACTCCCCTCTGGAAGCGCTTTCACTGCAAGCGGCAGATTCCCACCTAACAGCAAGCTGTAGGACAGTGTACTGAATTGTAACTTAACTGCGTCTAATAAGGCGATTTTGGCAAAGAGAATATCTCCCGCAGGGAACCTGCTACCATCAAATGTTTGCCCTCATTAGACTCCCCTCTGGAAGCGCTTTCACTGCAAGCTGCAGATTCCCTCCTAACAGCAAGCTTTAGGATATGGTACTGAATTGTAACTTACTTTCGCCTAATAAAGCGATTTTGGCAAAAAGAGTATCTCCCGCAGGGAAGCTGCTACCATCAAATGTTTGCCCTCATTAGACTCCCCTCTGGAAGCGCTTTCACTGCAAGCTGCAGATTCCCTCCTAACAGCAAGCTTTAGGATAGGGTACTGAATTGTAACTTACTTTCGCCTAATCAGGCGATTTTGGACAAGAGAATATCTCCCGCAGGGAAGCTGTTACCATCAAATGTTTGCCCTCATTAGACTCCCCTCTGGAAGCGCTTTCAGTGCAAGCTGCAGACTCCCTCCTAACAGCAAGCTTTAGGATAGGGTACTGAATTGTAAGTTAACTGCGGCTCATAAGGCGATTTTTGCAAAGAGAATATCTCCCGCAGGGAAGCTGCTGCCATCAAATGTTTGCCCTCATTAGACTCCCCTCTGGAAGCGCTTTATCTGCAAGCGGCAGATTCCCACCTAACAGCAAGCTGTAGGACAGGGTACTGAATTGTAACTTAACTGCGTCTAATAAGGCGATTTTGGCAAAGAGAATATCTCCCGCAGGGAAGCTGCTACCATAAAATGTTTGCCCTCATTACACTCCCCTCTGGAAGCGCTTTCACTGCAAGCGGCAGATTCCCACCTAACAGCAAGCTGTAGGACAGTGTACTGAATTGTAACTTAACTGCGTCTAATAAGGCGATTTTGGCAAAGAGAGTATCTCCCGCAGGGAAGCTGCTACCATCAAATGTTTGCCCTCATTAGACTCCCCTCTGGAAGCGCTTTCACTGCAAGTGGCAGATTCCCTCCTAACAGCAAGCTGTAGGACAGGGTACTGAATTGTAACTTAACTGCGTCTAATAAGGCGATTTTGGCAAAGAGAATATCTCCCGCAGGGAAGCTGCTACCATAAAATGTTTGCCCTCATTAGACTCCCCTCTGGAAGCGCTTTCACTGCAAGCGGCAGATTCCCTCCTAACAGCAAGCTTTAGGATAGGGTACTGAATTGTAACTTACTTTCGCTAAATAATGCGATTTTGGCAAAGAGAGTATCTCCCGCAGGGAAGCTGCTACCATCAAATGTTTGCCCTCATTAGACTCCCCTCTGGAAGCGCTTTCACTGCAAGCTGCAGATTCCTTCCTAACAGCAAGCTTTAGGATAGGGTACTGAATTGTAACTTAACTGCGGCTACTAAGGCGATTATGGCAAATAGAATATCTCCCGCAGGGAAGCTGCTACCATCAAATATTTGCCCTCGTTAGACTCCCCTCTGGAAGCACTTTCACTGCAAGCTGCAGATTCCCTCCTAACAGCAAGCTTTAGGATAGGGTACTGAATTGTAACTTACTTTCGCCTAATAATGCGATTTTGGCAAATAGACTATCCTCCGCAGGGAAGCTGCTACAATCAAATGTTTGCCCTCATTAGACTCCCCTCTGGAAGCGCTTTCACTGCAAGCTGCAGATTCCCTCCTAACAGCAAGCTTTAGGATATGGTACTGAATTGTAACTTACTTTCGCCTAATAATGAGATTTTGGCAAAGAGACTATCTCCCGCAGGGAAGCTGCTACCATCAAATGTTTGCCCTCATTAGACTCCCCTCTGGAAGCGCTTTCACTGCAAGCTGCAGATTCCCTCCTAACAGCAAGCTTTAGGATAGTGTACCGAATTGTAACTTACTTTCGCCTAATAATGCGATTTTGGCAAAGAGAATATCTCCCGCAGGGAAGCTTCTACCATCAAATATTTGCCCTCATTAGACTCCCCTCTGGAAGTGCTTTCACTGCAAGCTTCAGATTCCCTCCTAACAGCAAGCTTTAGGATAAGGTACTGAATTGTAACTTACTTTCGCCTAATAATGCGATTTTTGCAAAGAGAGTATCTCCCGCAGGGAAGGTGCTACCATCAAATGTTTGCCCTCATTAGACTCCCCTCTGGAAGCGCTTTCACTGCAAGCTGCAGATTCCCTCCTAACAGCAAGTTTAGGATAGTGTACTGAATTGTATCTTAACTGCGGCTAATAAGGCGATTATGGCAAAGAGAATATCTCCCGCAGGGAAGCTGCTACCATCAAATATTTGCCCTCATTAGACTCCCCTCTGGAAGCGCTTTCACTGCAAGCTGCAGATTCCCTCCTAACAGCAAGCTTTAGGATAGTGTCCTGAATTGTAACTTACTTTCGCCTAATAATGCGATTTTGGCAAAGAGAGTATCTCCCGCAGGGAAGCTGCTACCATCAAATGTTTTCCCTCATTAGACTCCCCTCTGGAAGCGCTTTCACTGCAAGCTGCAGATTCCCTCCTAACAGCAAGCTTTAGGATAGGGTACTGAATTGTAACTTACTTTCGCCTAATAATGCCATTTTGGCAAAGAGAGTATCTCCCGCAGGGAAGCTGCTACCATCAAATGTTTGCCCTCATTACACTCCCCTCTGGAAGCGCTTTCACTGCAAGCTGCAGATTCCCTCCTAACAGCAAGCTTTAGGATAGGGTACTGAATTGTAACTTAATTTCGCCTAATAATGCGATTTTGCAAAGAGAGTATCTCCCGCAGGGAAGCTGCTACCATCAAATGTTTGCCCTCATTAGACTCCCCTCTGGAAGCGCTTTCACTGCAAGCTTCAGATTCCCTTCTAACAGCGAGCTTTAGGATAAGGTACTGAATTGTAACTTACTTTCGCCTAATAATGCGATTTTGGCAAAGAGATTATAACTCGCAGGGAAGCTGTTACCATCAAATGTTTGCCCTCGTTGGACTACCCTCTGGAAGCGCATTCACTTCAAGCTGCAGATTCCCTCCTAACAGCAAGCTTTAGGATAGGGTACTGAATTGTAACTTATTTTCGCCAAATAACGCGATTTTGGCAAAGAGAGTATCTCCCGCAGGGAAGCTGCTACCATCAAATGTTTGCCCTCATTAGACTACCCTGTGGAAGCGCTTTCACTGCAAGCTGCAGATTCCCTCCTAACAGCAAGCTTTAGGATAGGGACCTGAATTGTAACTTACTTTCGCCTAATAATGCGATTATGGCAAAGAGACTATCTCCCGCAGGGAAGCTGCTACCATCAAATGTTTGCCCTCATTAGAATCTTCTCTGGAAGCGCTTTCACTGCAAGCTGCAGATTCCCTCCTAACAGCAAGCTTTAGGATAGGGTACTGAATTGTAACTTACTTTCGCCTAATAATGCGATTTTGGCAAAGAGAGTATCTCCCGCAGGGAAGCTGCTACCATCAAATGTTTGCCCTCATTAGACTCCCCTCTGGAAGCGCTTTCACTGCAAGCTGCAGATTCCCTCCTAACAGCAAGCTTTAGGATAGGGTACTGAATTGTAACTTACTTTCGCCTAATAATGCGATTTTGGCAAAGAGACTATCTCCCGCAGGGAAGCTGCTACCATCAAATGTTTGCCCTCATTAGACTCCCCTCTGGAAGCGCTTTCACTGCAAGCTGCAGATTCCCTCCTAACAGCAAGCTTTAGGATAGGGTACTGAATTGTAACTTAACTGCGGCTAATAAGGCGATTTTGGCAAAGAGAGTATCTCCCGCAGGGAAGCTGCTACCATCAAATGTTTGCCCTCATTAGACTCCCCACTGGAAGCGCTTTCACTGCAAGCTGCAGATTCCTTCCTAACAGCAAGGTTTAGGATAGGGTACTGAATTGTAACTTAACTGCGGCTAATAAGGCGATTATGGCAAAGAGAATATCTCCCGCAGGGAAGCTGCTACCATCAAATATTTGCCCTCATTAGACTCCCCTCTGGAAGCGCTTTCACTGCAAGCTGCAGATTCCCTCCTAACAGCAAGCTTTAGGATAGGGTACTGAATTGTAACTTACTTTCGCCTAATAAAGCGATTTTGGCAAAGAGAGTATCTCCCGCAGGGAAGCTGCTACCATCAAATGTTTGCCCTCATTAGACTCCCCTCTGGAAGCGCTTTCACTGCAAGTGGCAGATTCCCTCCTAACAGCAAGCTTTAGGATAGGGTACTGAATTGTAACTTAACTGCGTCTAATAACGCGATTTTGGCAAAGAGAATATCTCCCGCAGGGAAGCTGCTACCATAAAATGTGTGCCCTCATTAGACTCCCCTCTGGAAGCGCTTTCACTGCAAGCTGCAGATTCCCTCCTAACAGCAAGCTTTAGGATAGGTTACAGAATTGTAACTTACTTTCGCCTAATAATGCGATTTTGGCAAAGAGAGTATCTCCCGCAGGGAAGCTGCTACCATCAAATGTTTGCCCTCGTTAGACTCCCCTCTGGAAGCGCTTTCACTGCAAGCGGCAGATTCCCACCTAACAGCAAGCTGTAGGACAGTGTACTGAATTGTAACTTAACTGCGTCTAATAAGGTGATTATGGCAAACAGACTATCTCCCGCAGGGAAGTTGCTACCATAAAATGTTTGCCCTCATTAGACTCCCCTCTGGAAGCGCTTTCACTGCAAGCTGCAGATTCCCTCCTAACAGCAAGCTTTAGGATAGGGTACTGAATTGTAACTTACTTTCGCCTAATAATGCGATTTTGGAAAAGAGACTATCTCCCGCAGGGAAGCTGCTACCATCAAATGTTTGCCCTCATTAGACTCCCCTCTGGAAGCGCTTTCACTGCAAGCTGCAGATTCCCTCCTAACAGCAAGCTTTAGGATAGGGTACTGAATTGTAACTTAACTGCGGCTAATAAGGCGATTTTGGCAAAGAGAGTATCTCCCGCAGGGAAGCTGCTACCATCAAATGTTTGCCCTCATTAGACTCCCCACTGGAAGCGCTTTAACTGCAAGCTGCAGATTCCTTCCTAACAGCAAGCTTTAGGATAGGGTACTGAATTGTAAGTTAACTGCGGCTCATAAGGCGATTTTGGCAAAGAGAATATCTCCCGCAGGGAAGCTGTTACAATCAAATGTTTGCCCTCATTAGACTCCCCTCTGGAAGCGCTTTAACTGCAAGCGGCAGATTCCCACCTAACAGCAAGCTGTAGGACAGGGTACTGAATGGTAACTTAACTGCGTCTAATAAGGCGATTTTGGCAAAGAGACTATCTCCCGCACGGAAGCTGCTACCATAAAATGTTTTCCCTCATTACACTCCCCTCTGGAAGCGCTTTCACTGCAAGCGGCAGATTCCCACCTAACAGCAAGCTTTAGGATAGGGTACTGAATTGTAACTTACTTTCGCCTAATAATGCGATTTTGGAAAAGAGACTACCTCCCGCAGGGAAGCTGTTACCATCAAGTGTTTGCCCTCATTAGACTCCCCTCTGGAAGCGCTTTCACTGCAAGCTGCAGATTCCCTCCTAACAGCAAGCTTTAGGATAGGGTACTGAATTGTAACTTAACTGCGGCTAATAAGGCGATTTTGGCAAAGAGAGTATCTCCCGCAGGGAAGCTGCTACCATCAAATGTTTGCCCTCATTAGACTCCCCTCTGGAAGCGCTTTCACTGCAAGCTGCAGATTCCCTCCTAACAGCAAGCTGTAGGACAGGGTACTGAATTGTAACTTAACTGCGGCTAATAAGGCGATTTTGGCAAAGAGAATATCTCCCGCAGGGAAGCTGCTACCATCAAATGTTTGCCCTCATTAGACTCCCCTCTGGAAGCGCTTTCACTGCAAGCGGCAGATTCCCACCTAACAGCAAGCTTTAGGATAGGGTACTGAATTGTAACTTAACTGCGGCTAATAGGGCTATTTTGGCAAAGAGAGTATCTCCCGCAGGGAAGCTGCTACCATCAAATGTTTGCCCTCATTAGACTCCCCTCTGGAAGCGCTTTATCTGCAAGCTGCAGATTCCTTCCTAACAGCAAGCTTTAGGATAGGGTACTGAATTGTAACTTAACTGCGGCTAATAATGCGATTATGGCAAAGAGAGTATCTCCCGCAGGGAAGCTGCTACCATCAAATATTTGCCCTCATTAGACTCCCCTCTGGAAGCGCTTTCACTGCAAGCTGCAGATTCCCTCCTAACAGCAAGCTTTAGCATAGGGTACTGAATTGTAACCTACTTTCACCTAATAATGCGATTTTGGCAAAGAGAGTATCTCCCGCAGGGAAGCTGCTACCATCAAATGTTTGCCCTCATTACACTCCCCTCTGGAAGCGATTTCACTGCAAGCTGCAGATTCCCTCCTAACAGCAAGCTTTAGGATAGGGTACTGAATTGTAACTTACTTTCGCCTAATAAGGCGATTTTGGACAAGAGAATATCTCCCGCAGGGAAGCTGTTACCATCAAATGTTTGCCCTCATTAGACTCCCCTCTGGAAGCGCTTTCACTGCAAGTGGCAGATTCCCACCTAACAGCAAGCTTTAGGACAGGGTACTGAATTGTAACTTAACTGCGTCTAATAAGGCGATTTTGGCAAAGAGAATATCTCCCGCAGGGAAGCTGCTACCATCAAATCTTTACCCTCGTTAGACTCCCCTCTGGAAGCGCTTTCACTGCAAGCTTCAGATTCCCTCCTAACAGCAAGCTTTATGATAAGGTACTGAATTGTAACTTACTTTCGCCTAATAATGCGATTTTGGCAAAGAGAGTATCTCCCGCAGGGAAGCTGTTACCATCAAATGTTTGCCCTCGTTAGACTCCCCTCTGGAAGCGCATTCACTGCAAGCTGCAGATTCCCTCCTAACAGCAAGCTTTAGGATAGGGTACTGAATTGTAACTTACTTTCGCCTAATAACGCGATTATGGCAAACAGAGTATCTCCCGCAGGGAAGCTGCTACCATCAAATGTTTGCCCTCATTAGACTACCCTGTGGAAGCGATTTCACTGCAAGCTGCAGATTCCCTCCTAACAGCAAGCTTTAGGATAGGGTCCTGAATTGTAACTTACTTTCGCCTAATAATGCGATTTTGGCAAAGAGAGTATCTCCCGCAGGGAAGCTGCTACCATGAAATGTTTGCCCTCATTAGACTCCCCTCTGGAAGCGCTTTCACTGCAAGCTGCAGATTCCCTCCTAACAGCAAGCTTTAGGATAGGGTACTGAATTGTAACTTAACTGCGGCTAATAAGGCATTATGGCAAAGAGAATATCTCCCGCAGGGAAGCTGCTACCATCAAATATTTGCCCTCATTAGACTCCCCTCTGGAAGCGCTTTCACTGCAAGCTGCAGATTCCCTCCTAACAGCAAGCTGTAGGACAGTGTACTGAAATGTATCTTAACTGCGGCTAATAAGGCGATTTTGCCAAAGAGAATATCTCCCGCAGGGAAGCTGCTACCATCAAATGTTTGCCCTCGTTAGACTCCCCTCTGGAAGCGCTTTCACTGCAAGCTGCAGCTTCCCTCCTAACAGCAAGCTTTAGGATAGGGTACTGAATTGTAACTTACTTTCGCCTAATAATGCGATTTTGGCAAAGAGAGTATCTCCCGCAGGGAAGCTGCTACCATCAAATGTTTGCCCTCATTAGACTCCCCTCTGGAAGCGCTTTCACTGCAAGCTGCAGATTCCCTCCTAACAGCAAGCTGTAGGACACTGTACTGAATTGTAACTTACTTTCGCCTAATAATGCGATTTTGGCAAAGAGACTATCTCCCGCAGGGAAGCTGCTACCATCAAATGTTTGCCCTCATTAGACTCCCCTCTGGAAGCGCTTTCACTGCAAGCTGCAGATTCCCTCCTAACAGCAAGCTTTAGGATAGGGTACTGAATTGTAACTTACTTTCGCCTAATAAGGCGATTTTGGACAAGAGAATATCTCCCGCAGGGAAGCTGTTACCATCAAGTGTTTGCCCTCATTAGACTCCCCTCTGGAAGCGCTTTCACTGCAAGCTGCAGATTCCCTCCTAACAGCAAGCTTTAGGATAGGGTACTGAATTGTAACTTAACTGCGTCTAATAAGGCGATTTTGGCAAAGAGAATATCTCCCGCAGGGAAGCTGCTACCATCAAATTTTGCCCTCATTAGACTCCCCTCTGGAAGCGCTTTCACTGCAAGCGGCAGATTCCCACCTAACAGCAAGCTTTAGGATAGGGTACTGAATTGTAACTTACTTTCGCCTAATAATGCGATTTTGGCAAAGAGAATATCTCCCGCAGGGAAGCTGCTACCATCAAATGTTTGCCCTCATTAGACTCCCCTCTGGAACCGCTTTCACTGCAAGCTGCAGATTCCCTCCTAACAGCAAGCTTTAGGATAGGGTACTGAATTGTATCTTAACTGCGGCTAATAAGGCGATTTTGGCAAAGAGAGTATCTCCCGCAGGGAAGCTGCTACCATCAAATGTTTGCCCTCATTAGACTCCCCTCTGGAAGCGCTTTCACTGCAAGCTGCAGATTCCCTCCTAACAGCAAGCTTTAGGATAGGGTACTGAATTGTAACATAACTGCGTCTAATAAGGCGATTTTGGCAAAGAGAGTATCTCCCGCAGGGAAGCTGCTACCATCAAATGTTTGCCCTCATTAGACTCCCCTCTGGAAGCGCTTTCACTGCAAGTGGCAGATTCCCACCTAACAGCAAGCTTTAGGACAGGGTACTGAATTGTAACTTAACTGCGTCTAATAAGGCGATTTTGGCAAAGAGACTATCTCCCGCAGGGAAGCTGCTACCATCAAATGTTTGCCCTCATTAGACTCCCCTCTGGAAGCGCTTTCACTGCAAGCGGCAGATTCCCTCCTAACAGCAAGTTTTAGGATAGGGTACTGAATTGTAACTTACTTTCGCCTAATAATGCGATTTTGGCAAAGAGACTATCTCCCGCAGGGAAGCTGCTACCATCAAATCTTTGCCCTCGTTAGACTCCCCTCTGGAAGCGCTTTCACTGCAAGCTTCAGATTCCCTCCTAACAGCAAGCTTTAGGATAAGGTACTGAATTGTAACTTACTTTCGCCTAATAATGCGATTTTGGCAAAGAGAGTATCTCCCGCAGGGAAGCTGCTACCATCAAATGTTTGCCCTCATTAGACTCCCCTCTGGAAGCTCTTTCACTGCAAGCGGCAGATTCCCACCTAACAGCAAGCTTTAGGATAGGGTACTGAATTGTAACTTAACTGCGGCTAATAAGGCGATTTCGGAAAAGAGAGTATATCCTGCAGGGAAGCTGCTACCATCAAATGTTTGCCCTCATTAGACTCCCCTCTGGAAGCGCTTTCACTGCAAGCTGCAGATTCCCTCCTAACAGCAAGCTTTAGGATAGGGTACTGAATTGTAACTTACTTTCGCCTAATAATGCGATTATGGCAAAGAGAGTATCTCCCGCAGGGAAGCTGCTACCATCAAATGTTTGCCCTCATTAGACTCCCCTCTGGAAGCGCTTTCACTGCAAGCTGCATATTCCCTCCTAACAGCAAGCTTTAGGATAGGGTACTGAATTGTAACTTACTTTCGCCTAATAATGCGATTTTGGCAAAGAGACTATCTCCCGCAGGGAAGCTGCTACCATCAAATGTTTGCCCTCCTTAGACTCCCCTCTGGAAGCGCTTTCACTGCAAGCTGCAGATTCCCTCCTAACAGCAAGCTTTAGGATAGGGTACTGAATTGTAACTTACTTTCGCCTAATAAGGCGATTTTGGAAAAGAGAATATCTCCCGCAGGGAAGATGCTACCATCAAATATTTGCCCTCATTAGACTCCCCTCTGGAAGCGCTTTCACTGCAAGCTGCAGATTCCCTCCTAACAGCAAGCTTTAGGATAGGGTACTGAATTGTAACTTAACTGCGGCTTATAAGGCGATTGTGGCAAAGAGAATATCTCCCGAAGGGAAGCTGTTACAATCAAATGTTTGCCCTCATTAGACTCCCCTCTGGAAGCGCTTTCACTGCAAGCTGCAGATTCCCTCCTAACAGCAAGCTTTAGGATAGGGTACTGAATTGTAACTTACTTTCGCCTAATAAGGCGATTTCGGAAAAGAGAGTATATCCTGCAGGGAAGCTGCTACCATCAAATGTTTGCCCTCATTAGACTCCCCTCTGGAAGCGCTTTCACTGCAAGCTGCAGATTCCCTCCTAACAGCAAGCTTTAGGATAGGGTACTGAATTGTAACTTAACTGCGGCTAATAAGGCGATTTTGGCAAAGAGAATATCTCCCGCAGAGAAGATGCTACCATCAAATATTTGCCCTCATTAGACTCCCCTCTGGAAGCGCTTTCACTGCAAGCTGCAGATTCCCTCCTAACAGCAAGCTTTAGGATAGGGTACTGAATTGTAACTTACTTTCGCCTAATAATGCGATTTTGGAAAAGAGAGTATCTCCCGCAGGGAAGCTGCTACCATCAAATGTTTGCCCTCATTAGACTCCCCTCTGGAAGCGCTTTCACTGCAAGCTGCAGATTCCCTCCTAACAGCAAGCTCTAGGACACTGTACTGAATTGTAACTTAACTGCGGCTAATGAGGCGATTTTGGCAAAGAGAGTATCTCCCGCAGGGAAGCTGCTACCATCAAATGTTTGCCCTCATTAGACTCCACTCTGGAAGCGCTTTCACTGCAAGCTGCAGATTCCCTCCTAACAGCAAGCTTTAGGATAGGGTACTGAATTGTAACTTAACTGCGGCTAATAAGGCGATTTTGGCAAAGAGAATATCTCCCGCAGGGAAGATGCTACAATCAAATATTTGCCCTCATTAGACTCCCCTCTGGAAGCGCTTTCACTGCAAGCTGCAGATTCCCTCCTAACAGCAAGCTTTAGGATAGGGTACTGAATTGTAACTTACTTTCGCCTAATAATGCGATTTTGGCAAAGAGAGTATCTCCCGCAGGGAAGCTGCTACCATCAAATGTTTGCCCTCATTAGACTCCCCTCTGGAAGCGCTTTCACTGCAAGCTGCTGATTCCCTCCTAACAGCAAGCTTTAGGATAGGGTACTGAATTGTAACTTAACTGCGGCTAACAAGGCGATTTTGGCAAAGAGAATATCTCCCGCAGGGAAGATGCTACCATCAAGTATTTGCCCTCATTAGACTCCACTCTGGAAGCGCTTTCACTGCAAGCTGCAGATTCCCTCCTAACAGCAAGCTTTAGGATAGTGTACTGAATTTTAACTTAACTGCGGCTAATAATGCGATTTTGGCAAAGAGAGTATCTCCCGCAGGGAAGCTGCTACCATCAAATGTTTGCCCTCATTAGACTCCCCTCTGGAAGCGCTTTCACTGCAAGCTGCAGATTCCCTCCTAACAGCAAGCTTTAGGATAGGGTACTGAATTGTAACTTAACTGCGGCTAATAAGGCGATTTCGGAAAAGAGAGTATATCCTGCAGGGAAGCTGCTACCATCAAATGTTTGCCCTCATTAGACTCCCCTCTGGAAGCGCTTTCACTGCAACCTGCAGATTCCCTCCTAACAGCAAGCTTTAGGATAGGGTACTGAATTGTAACTTAACTGCGGCTAATGAGGCGATTTTGGCAAAGAGAATATCTCCCGCAGGGAAGCTGCTACCATCAAATATTTGCCCTCATTAGACTCCCCTCTGGAAGCGCTTTCACTGCAAGCTGCAGATTCCCTCCTAACAGCAAGCTTTAGGATAGGGTACTGAATTGTAACTTACTTTCGCCTAATAATGCGATATTGGCAAAGAGAGTATCTCCCGCAGGGAAGCTGCTACCATCAAATGTTTGCCCTCATTAGACTTCCCTCTGGAAGCGCTTTCACTGCAAGCTGCAGATTCCCTCCTAACAGCAAGCTTTAGGATAGGGTACTGAATTGTAACTTACTTTCGCCTAATAATGCGATTTTGGCAAAGAGAGTATCTCCCGCAGGGAAGCTGCTACCATCAAATGTTTGCCCTCATTAGACTCCCCTCTGGAAGCGCTTTCACTGCAAGCTGCAGATTCCCTCCTAACAGCAAGCTTTAGGATAGGGTACTGAATTGTAACTTAACTGCGGCTAATAAGGCGATTTTGGCAAAGAGAATATCTCCCGCAGGGAAGATGCTACCATCAAGTATTTGCCCTCATTAGACTCCACTCTGGAAGTGCTTTCACTGCAAGCTGCAGATTCCCTCCTAACAGCAAGCTTTAGGATAGTGTACTGAATTTTAACTTAACTACGGCTAATAATGCGATTTTGGCAAAGAGAGTATCTCCCGCAGGGAAGCTGCTACCATCAAATGTTTGCCCTCATTAGACTCCCCTCTGGAAGCGCTTTCACTGCAAGCTGCAGATTCCCTCCTAACAGCAAGCTTTAGGATAGGGTACTGAATTGTAACTTAACTGCGTCTAATAAGGCGATTGTGGAAAAGAGAATATCTCCCGAAGGGAAGCTGTTACCATCAAATGTTTGCCCTCATTAGACTCCCCTCTGGAAGCGCTTTCACTGCAAGCTGCAGATTCCCTCCTAACAGCAAGCTTTAGGATAGGGTACTGAATTGTATCTTAACTGCGGCTAATAAGGCGATTTTGGCAAAGAGAGTATATCCTGCAGGGAAGCTGCTACCATCAAATGTTTGCCCTCATTAGACTCCCCTCTGGAAGCGCTTTCACTGCAAGCTGCAGATTCCCTCCTAACAGCAAGCTTTACGATAGGGTACTGAATTGTAACTTACTTTCGCCTAATAATGCGATTATGGCAAAGAGAGTATCTCCCGCAGGGAAGCTGCTACCATCAAATGTTTGCCCTCATTAGACTCCCCTCTGGAAGCGCTTTCACTGCAAGCTGCAGATTCCCTCCTAACAGCAAGCTTTAGGATAGGGTACTGAATTGTAACTTAACTGCGGCTAATAAGGCGATTTCGGAAAAGAGAGTATATCCTGCAGGGAAGCTGCTACCATCAAATGTTTGCCCTCATTAGACTACCCTCTGGAAGCGCTTTCACTGCAAGCTGCAGATTCCCTCCTAACAGCAAGCTTTAGGATAGGGTACTGAATTGTAACTTAACTGCGGCTAATAAGGCGATTTTGGCAAAGAGAATATCTCCCGCAGAGAAGATGCTACCATCAAATATTTGCCCTCATTAGACTCCCCTCTGGAAGCGCTTTCACTGCAAGCTGCAGATTCCCTCCTAACAGCAAGCTTTAGGATAGGGTACTGAATTGTAACTTACTTTCGCCTAATAATGCGATTTTGGCAAAGAGAGTATCTCCCGCAGGGAAGCTGCTACCATCAAATGTTTGCCCTCATTAGACTCCCCTCTGGAAGCGCTTTCACTGCAAGCTGCAGATTCCCTCCTAACACCAAGCTGTAGGACACTGTACTGAATTGTAACTTAACTGCGGCTAAGGAGGCGATTTTGGCAAAGAGAGTATCTCCCGCAGGGAAGATGCTACCATCAAATATTTGCCCTCATTAGACTCCCCTCTGGAAGCGCTTTCACTGCAAGCTGCAGATTCCCTCCTAACAGCAAGCTTTAGGATAGGGTACTGAATTGTAACTTACTTTCGCCTAATAATGCGATTATGGCAAAGAGAGTATCTCCCGCAGGGAAGCTGCTACCATCAAATGTTTGCCCTCATTAGACTCCCCTCTGGAAGCGCTTTCACTGCAAGCTGCAGATTCCCTCCTAACAGCAAGCTTTAGGATAGGGTACTGAATTGTAACTTAACTGCGGCTATATAAGGCGATTATGGCAAAGAGAATATCTCCCGCAGGGAAGCTGCTACCATCAAATGTTTGCCCTCATTAGACTCCCCTCTGGAAGCGCTTTCACTGCAAGCTGCAGATTCCCTCCTAACAGCAAGCTTTAGGATAGGGTACTGAATTGTAACTTAACTGCGGCTAATAAGGCGATTTTGGCAAAGAGAATATCTCCCGCAGGGAAGATGCTACCATCAAGTATTTGCCCTCATTAGACTCCACTCTGGAAGCGCTTTCACTGCAAGCTGCAGATTCCCTCCTAACAGCAAGCTTTAGGATAGTGTACTGAATTTTAACTTAACTACGGCTAATAATGCGATTTTGGCAAAGAGAGTATCTCCCGCAGGGAAGCTGCTACCATCAAATGTTTGCCCTCATTAGACTCCCCTCTGGAAGCGCTTTCACTGCAAGCTGCAGATTCCCTCCTAACAGCAAGCTTTAGGATAGGGTACTGAATTGTAACTTAGTTTCGCCTAATAAGGCGATTTTGGAAAAGAGAATATCTCCCGCAGGGAAGATGCTACCATCAAATATTTGCCCTCATTAGACTCCCCTCTGGAAGCGCTTTC
The DNA here is from genome assembly GCF_032191515.1 of Phaenicophaeus curvirostris. Taxonomy (NCBI): domain Eukaryota; kingdom Metazoa; phylum Chordata; class Aves; order Cuculiformes; family Cuculidae; genus Phaenicophaeus; species Phaenicophaeus curvirostris. Next base: position 111,604 of record NC_091402.1, on the reverse strand, counting down.
ACTGCAAGCTGCAGATTCCCTCCTAACAGCAAGCTTTAGGATAGGGTACTGAATTGTAACTTAACTGCGTCTAATAAGGCGATTGTGGAAAAGAGAATATCTCCCGAAGGGAAGCTGTTACCATCAAATGTTTGCCCTCATTAGACTCCCCTCTGGAAGCGCTTTCACTGCAAGCTGCAGATTCCCTCCTAACAGCAAGCTTTAGGATAGGGTACTGAATTGTATCTTAACTGCGGCTAATAAGGCGATTTTGGCAAAGAGAGTATATCCTGCAGGGAAGCTGCTACCATCAAATGTTTGCCCTCATTAGACTCCCCTCTGGAAGCGCTTTCACTGCAAGCTGCAGATTCCCTCCTAACAGCAAGCTTTACGATAGGGTACTGAATTGTAACTTACTTTCGCCTAATAATGCGATTATGGCAAAGAGAGTATCTCCCGCAGGGAAGCTGCTACCATCAAATGTTTGCCCTCATTAGACTCCCCTCTGGAAGCGCTTTCACTGCAAGCTGCATATTCCCTCCTAACAGCAAGCTTTAGGATAGGGTACTGAATTGTAACTTAACTGCGGCTAATAAGGCGATTTCGGAAAAGAGAGTATATCCTGCAGGGAAGCTGCTACCATCAAATGTTTGCCCTCATTAGACTCCCCTCTGGAAGCGCTTTCACTGCAAGCTGCAGATTCCCTCCTAACAGCAAGCTTTAGGATAGGGTACTGAATTGTAACTTAACTGCGGCTAATAAGGCGATTTTGGCAAAGAGAATATCTCCCGCAGAGAAGATGCTACCATCAAATATTTGCCCTCATTAGACTCCCCTCTGGAAGCGCTTTCACTGCAAGCTGCAGATTCCCTCCTAACAGCAAGCTTTAGGATAGGGTACTGAATTGTAACTTACTTTCGCCTAATAATGCGATTTTGGCAAAGAGAGTATCTCCCGCAGGGAAGCTGCTACCATCAAATGTTTGCCCTCATTAGACTCCCCTCTGGAAGCGCTTTCACTGCAAGCTGCAGATTCCCTCCTAACACCAAGCTGTAGGACACTGTACTGAATTGTAACTTAACTGCGGCTAAGGAGGCGATTTTGGCAAAGAGAGTATCTCCCGCAGGGAAGATGCTACCATCAAATATTTGCCCTCATTAGACTCCCCTCTGGAAGCGCTTTCACTGCAAGCTGCAGATTCCCTCCTAACAGCAAGCTTTAGGATAGGGTACTGAATTGTAACTTACTTTCGCCTAATAATGCGATATTGGCAAAGAGAGTATCTCCCGCAGGGAAGCTGCTACCATCAAATGTTTGCCCTCATTAGACTCCCCTCTGGAAGCGCTTTCACTGCAAGCTGCAGATTCCCTCCTAACAGCAAGCTTTAGGATAGGGTACTGAATTGTAACTTAACTGCGGCTATATAAGGCGATTTTGGCAAAGAGAATATCTCCCGCAGGGAAGCTGCTACCATCAAATGTTTGCCCTCATTAGACTCCCCTCTGGAAGCGCTTTCACTGCAAGCTGCAGATTCCCTCCTAACAGCAAGCTTTAGGATAGGGTACTGAATTGTAACTTAACTGCGGATAATAAGGCGATTTTGGCAAAGAGAATATCTCCCGCAGGGAAGATGCTACCATCAAGTATTTGCCCTCATTAGACTCCACTCTGGAAGCGCTTTCACTGCAAGCTGCAGATTCCCTCCTAACAGCAAGCTTTAGGATAGTGTACTGAATTTTAACTTAACTACGGCTAATAATGCGATTTTGGCAAAGAGAGTATCTCCCGCAGGGAAGCTGCTACCATCAAATGTTTGCCCTCATTAGACTCCCCTCTGGAAGCGCTTTCACTGCAAGCTGCAGATTCCCTCCTAACAGCAAGCTTTAGGATAGGGTACTGAATTGTAACTTAGTTTCGCCTAATAAGGCGATTTTGGAAAAGAGAATATCTCCCGCAGGGAAGATGCTACCATCAAATATTTGCCCTCATTAGACTCCCCTCTGGAAGCGCTTTCACTGCAAGCTGCAGATTCCCTCCTAACAGCAAGCTTTAGGATAGGGTACTGAATTGTAACTTAACTGCGTCTAATAAGGCGATTGTGGCAAAGAGAATATCTCCCGAAGGGAAGCTGTTACCATCAAATGTTTGCCCTCATTAGACTCCCCTCTGGAAGCGCTTTCACTGCAAGCTGCAGATTCCCTCCTAACAGCAAGCTTTAGGATAGGGTACTGAATTGTATCTTAACTGCGGCTAATAAGGCGATTTTGGCAAAGAGAGTATATCCTGCAGGGAAGCTGCTACCATCAAATGTTTGCCCTCATTAGACTCCCCTCTGGATGCGCTTTCACTGCAAGCTGCAGATTCCCTCCTAACAGCAAGCTTTAGGATAGGGTACTGAATTGTAACTTACTTTCGCCTAATAATGCGATTATGGCAAAGAGAGTATCTCCCGCAGGGAAGCTGCTACCATCAAATGTTTGCCCTCATTAGACTCCCCTCTGGAAGCGCTTTCACTGCAAGCTGCATATTCCCTCCTAACAGCAAGCTTTAGGATAGGGTACTGAATTGTAACTTAACTGCGGCTAATAAGGCGATTTCGGAAAAGAGAGTATATCCTGCAGGGAAGCTGCTACCATCAAATGTTTGCCCTCATTAGACTCCCCTCTGGAAGCGCTTTCACTGCAAGCTGCAGATTCCCTCCTAACAGCAAGCTTTAGGATAGGGTACTGAATTGTAACTTAACTGCGGCTAATAAGGCGATTTTGGCAAAGAGAATATCTCCCGCAGAGAAGATGCTACCATCAAATATTTGCCCTCATTAGACTCCCCTCTGGAAGCGCTTTCACTGCAAGCTGCAGATTCCCTCCTAACAGCAAGCTTTAGGATAGGGTACTGAATTTTAACTTATTTTCGCCTAATAATGCGATTTTGGCAAAGAGAGTATCTCCCGCAGGGAAGCTGCTACCATCAAATGTTTGCCCTCATTAGACACCCCTCTGGAAGCGCTTTCACTGCAAGCTGCAGATTCCCTCCTAACAGCAAGCTGTAGGACACTGTACTGAATTGTAACTTAACTGCGGCTAATGAGGCGATTTTGGCAAAGAGAGTATCTCCCGCAGGGAAGATGCTACCATCAAATATTTGCCCTCATTAGACTCCCCTCTGGAAGCGCTTTCACTGCAAGCTGCAGATTCCCTCCTAACAGCAAGCTTTAGGATAGGGTACTGAATTGTAACTTACTTTCGCCTAATAATGCGATATTGGCAAAGAGAGTATCTCCCGCAGGGAAGCTGCTACCATCAAATGTTTGCCCTCATTAGACTCCCCTCTGGAAGCGCTTTCACTGCAAGCTGCAGATTCCCTCCTAACAGCAAGCTTTAGGATAGGGTACTGAATTTTAACTTAACTGCGGCAAATAAGGCGATTTTGTCAAAGAAAATATCTCCCGCAGGGAAGATGCTACAATCAAATATTTGCCCTCATTAGACTCCCCTCTGGAAGCGCTTTCACTGCAAGCTGCAGATTCCCTCCTAACAGCAAGCTTTAGGATAGGGTACTGAATTGTAACTTACTTTCGCCTAATAATGCGATTTTGGCAAAGAGAGTATCTCCCGCAGGGAAGCTGCTACCATCAAATGTTTGCCCTCATTAGACTCCCCTCTGGAAGCGCTTTCACTGCAAGCTGCAGATTCCCTCCTAACAGCAAGCTTTAGGATAGGGTACTGAATTGTAACTTACTTTCGCCTAATAATGCGATTTTGGCAAAGAGAGTATCTCCCGCAGGGAAGCTGCTACCATCAAATGTTTGCCCTCATTAGACTCCCCTCTGGAAGCGCTTTCACTGCAAGCTGCAGATTCCCTCCTAACAGCAAGCTTTAGGATAGGGTACTGAATTGTAACTTAACTGCGTCTAATAAGGCGATTGTGGCAAAGAGAATATCTCCCGAAGGGAAGCTGTTACCATCAAATGTTTGCCCTCATTAGACTCCCCTCTGGAAGCGCTTTCACTGCAAGCTGCAGATTCCCTCCTAACAGCAAGCTTTAGGATAGGGTACTGAATTGTAACTTAACTGCGTCTAATAAGGCGATTGTGGCAAAGAGAATATCTCCCGCAGGGAAGCTGTTACCATCAAATGTTTGCCCTCATTAGACTCCCCTCTGGAAGCGCTTTCTCTGCAAGCTGCAGATTCCCTCCTAACAGCAAGCTTTAGGATAGGGTACTGAATTGTAACTTACTTTCGCCTAATAATGCGATTTTGGCAAAGAGAGTATCTCCCGCAGGGAAGCTGCTACCATCAAATGTTTGCCCTCATTAGACTCCCCTCTGGAAGCGCTTTCACTGCAAGCTGCAGATTCCCTCCTAACAGCAAGCTTTAGGATAGGGTACTGAATTGTAACTTAACTGCGGCTAATAAGACGATTTCGGAAAAGAGAGTATATCCTGCAGGGAAGCTGCTACCATCAAATGTTTGCCCTCATTAGACTCCCCTCTGGAAGCGCTTTCACTGCAAGCTGCAGATTCCCTCCTAACAGCAAGCTTTAGGATAGGGTACTGAATTGTAACTTACTTTCGCCTAATAATGCGATTATGGCAAAGAGAGTATCTCCCGCAGGGAAGCTGCTACCATCAAATGTTTGCCCTCATTAGACTCCCCTCTGGAAGCGCTTTCACTGCAAGCTGCATATTCCCTCCTAACAGCAAGCTTTAGGATAGGGTACTGAATTGTAACTTACTTTCGTCTAATAATGCGATTTTGGCAAAGAGACTATCTCCCGCAGGGAAGCTGCTACCATCAAATGTTTGCCCTCATTAGACTCCCCTCTGGAAGCGCTTTCACTGCAAGCTGCAGATTCCCTCCTAACAGCAAGCTTTAGGATAGGGTACTGAATTGTAACTTAACTGCGGCTAATAAGGCGATTTCGGAAAAGAGAGTATATCCTGCAGGGAAGCTGCTACCATCAAATGTTTGCCCTCATTAGACTCCCCTCTGGAAGCGCTTTCACTGCAAGCTGCAGATTCCCTCCTAACAGCAAGCTTTAGGATAGGGTACTGAATTGTAACTTACTTTCGCCTAATAATGCGATTTTGGCAAAGAGAGTATCTCCCGCAGGGAAGCTGCTACCATCAAATGTTTGCCCTCATTAGACTCCCCTCTGGAAGCGCTTTCACTGCAAGCTGCAGATTCCCTCCTAACAGCAAGCTGTAGGACACTGTACTGAATTGTAACTTAACTGCGGCTAATGAGGCGATTTTGGCAAAGAGAGTATCTCCCGCAGGGAAGCTGCTACCATCAAATATTTGCCCTCATTAGACTCCCCTCTGGAAGCGCTTTCACTGCAAACTGCAGATTCCCTCCTAACAGCAAGCTTTAGGATAGGGTACTGAATTGTAACTTACTTTCGCCTAATAATGCGATATTGGCAAAGAGAGTATCTCCCGCAGGGAAGCTGCTACCATCAAATGTTTGCCCTCATTAGACTCCCCTCTGGAAGCGCTTTCACTGCAAGCTGCAGATTCCCTCCTAACAGCAAGCTTTAGGATAGGGTACTGAATTGTAACTTAACTGCGGATAATAAGGCGATTTTGGCAAAGAGAGTATCTCCCGCAGGGAAGATGCTACCATCAAATGTTTGCCCTCCTTAGACTCCCCTCTGGAAGCGCTTTCACTGCAAGCTGCAGATTCCCTCCTAACAGCAAGCTTTAGGATAGGGTACTGAATTGTAACTTACTTTCGCCTAATAATGCGATTTTGGAAAAGAGAGTATCTCCCGCAGGGAAGCTGCTACCATCAAATGTTTGCCCTCATTACACTCCCCTCTGGAAGCGCTTTCACTGCAAGCTGCAGATTCCCTCCTAACAGCAAGCTTTAGGATAGGGTACTGAATTGTAACTTACTTTCGCCTAATAATGCGATTTTGGCAAAGAGACTATCTCCCGCAGGGAAGCTGCTACCATCAAATATTTGCCCTCATTAGACTGCCCTCTAGAAGCGCTTTCACTGCAAGCTGCAGATTCCCTCCTAACAGCAAGCTTTAGGATAGGGTACTGAATTGTAACTTACTTTCGCCTAATAATGCGATTGTGGCAAAGAGAGTATCTCCCACAGGGAAGCTGCTACCATCAAATGTTTGCCCTCATTAGACTCCCCTCTGGAAGCGCTTTCACTGCAAGCTGCAGATTCCCTCCTAACAGCAAGCTTTAGGATAGGGTACTGAATTGTAACTTAACTGCGTCTAATATGGCGATTTTGGCTAAGAGAATATCTCCCACAGGGAAGATGCTACAATCAAATATTTGCCCTCATTAGACTCCCCTCTGGAAGCGCTTTCACTGCAAGCTGCAGATTCCCTCCTAACAGCAAGCTTTAGGATAGGGTACTTAATTGTAACTTAAATGCGGCTAATAACGCGATTTTGGCAAAGAGAGTATCTCCCGCAGGGAAGCTGCTACCATCAAATGTTTGCCCTCATTAGACTCCCCTCTGGAAGCGCTTTCACTGCAAGCTGCAGATTCCCTCCTAACAGCAAGCTGTAGGACACTGTACTGAATTGTAACTTAACTGCGGATAATGAGGTGATTTTGGCAAAGAGAGTATCTCCCGCAGGGAAGATGCTACCATCAAATATTTGCCCTCATTAGACTCCCCTCTGGAAGCGCTTTCACTGCAAGCTTCAGATTCCCTCCTAACAGCAAGCTTTAGGATAGGGTACTGAATTGTAACTTACTTTCGCCTAATAATGCGATATTGGCAAAGAGAGTATCTCCCGCAGGGAAACTGCTACCATCAAATGTTTGCCCTCATTAGACTCCCCTCTGGAAGCGCTTTCACTGCAAGCTGCAGATTCCCTCCTAACAGCAAGCTTTAGGATAGGGTACTGAATTGTAACTTACTTTCGCCTAATAATGCGATTTTGGCAAAGAGAGTATCTCCCGCAGGGAAGCTGCTACCATCAAATGTTTGCCCTCATTAGACTCCCCTCTGGAAGCGCTTTCACTGCAAGCTGCAGATTCCCTCCTAACAGCAAGCTTTAGGATAGGGTACTGAATTGTAACTTAACTGCGGCTAATAAGGCGATTTTGGCAAAGAGAATATCTCCCGCAGGGAAGATGCTACCATCAAGTATTTGCCCTCATTAGACTCCACTCTGGAAGCGCTTTCACTGCAAGCTGCAGATTCCCTCCTAACAGCAAGCTTTAGGATAGTGTACTGAATTTTAACTTAACTACGGCTAATAATGCGATTTTGGCAAAGAGAGTATCTCCCGCAGGGAAGCTGCTACCATCAAATGTTTGCCCTCATTAGACTCCCCTCTGGAAGCGCTTTCACTGCAAGCTGCAGATTCCCTCCTAACAGCAAGCTTTAGGATAGGGTACTGAATTTTAACTTAGTTTCGCCTAATAAGGCGATTTTGGAAAAGAGAATATCTCCCGCAGGGAAGATGCTACCATCAAATATTTGCCCTCATTAGACTCCCCTCTGGAAGCGCTTTCACTGCAAGCTGCAGATTCCCTCCTAACAGCAAGCTTTAGGATAGGGTACTGAATTGTAACTTAACTGCGTCTAATAAGGCGATTGTGGCAAAGAGAATATCTCCCGAAGGGAAGCTGTTACCATCAAATGTTTGCCCTCATTAGACTACCCTCTGGAAGCGCTTTCACTGCAAGCTGCAGATTCCCTCCTAACAGCAAGCTTTAGGATAGGGTACTGAATTGTAACTTACTTTCGCCTAATAATGCAATTATGGCAAAGAGAGTATCTCCCGCAGGGAAGCTGCTACTATCAAATGTTTGCCCTCATTAGACTCCCCTCTGGAAGCGCTTTCACTGCAAGCTGCAGATTCCCTCCTAACAGCAAGCTTTAGGATAGGGTACTGAATTGTAACTTAACTGCGGCTAATAAGGCGATTTTGGCAAAGAGAGTATATCCTGCAGGGAAGCTGCTACCATCAAATGTTTGCCCTCATTAGACTCCCCTCTGGAAGCGCTTTCACTGCAAGCTGCAGATTCCCTCCTAACAGCAAGCTTTAGGATAGGGTACTGAATTGTAACTTACTTTCGCCTAATAATGCGATTATGGCAAAGAGAGTATCTCCCGCAGGGAAGCTGCTACCATCAAATGTTTGCCCTCATTAGACTCCCCTCTGGAAGCGCTTTCACTGCAAGCTGCAGATTCCCTCCTAACAGCAAGCTTTAGGATAGGGTACTGAATTGTAACTTAACTGCGGCTAATAAGGCGATTTCTGAAAAGAGAGTATATCCTGCAGGGAAGCTGCTACCATCAAATGTTTGCCCTCATTAGACTCCCCTCTGGAAGCGCTTTCACTGCAAGCTGCAGATTCCCTCCTAACAGCAAGCTTTAGGATAGGGTACTGAATTGTAACTTAACTGCGGCTAATAAGGCGATTTTGGCAAAGAGAATATCTCCCGCAGGGAAGCTGCTACCATCAAATGTTTGCCCTCATTAGACTCCCCTCTGGAAGCGCTTTCACTGCAAGCTGCAGATTCCCTCCTAACAGCAAGCTGTAGGACACTGTACTGAATTGTAACTTAACTGCGGCTAATGAGGCGATTTTGGCAAAGAGAGTATCTCCCGCAGGGAAGATGCTACCATCAAATATTTGCCCTCATTAGACTCCCCTCTGGAAGCGCTTTCACTGCAAGCTGCAGATTCCCTCCTAACAGCAAGCTTTAGGATAGGGTACTGAATTGTAACTTACTTTCGCCTAATAATGCGATATTGGCAAAGAGAGTATCTCCCGCAGGGAAGCTGCTACCATCAAATGTTTGCCCTCATTAGACTCCCCTCTGGAAGCGCTTTCACTGCAAGCTGCAGATTCCCTCCTAACAGCAAGCTTTAGGATAGGGTACTGAATTTTAACTTAACTGCGGCAAATAAGGCGATTTTGGCAAAGAAAATATCTCCCGCAGGGAAGATGCTACAATCAAATATTTGCCCTCATTAGACTCCCCTCTGGAAGCGCTTTCACTGCAAGCTGCAGATTCCCACCTAACAGCAAGCTTTAGGATAGGGTACTGAATTGTAACTTACTTTCGCCTAATAATGCGATTTTGGCAAAGAGAGTATCTCCCGCAGGGAAGCTGCTACCATCAAATGTTTGCCCTCATTAGACTCCCCTCTGGAAGCGCTTTCACTGCAAGCTGCAGATTCCCTCCTAACAGCAAGCTTTAGGATAGGGTACTGAATTGTAACTTACTTTCGCCTAATAATGCGATTTTGGCAAAGAGAGTATCTCCCGCAGGGAAGCTGCTACCATCAAATGTTTGCCCTCATTAGACTCCCCTCTGGAAGCGCTTTCACTGCAAGCTGCAGATTCCCTCCTAACAGCAAGCTTTAGGATAGGGTACTGAATTGTAACTTAACTGCGTCTAATAAGGCGATTGTGGCAAAGAGAATATCTCCCGAAGGGAAGCTGTTACCATCAAATGTTTGCCCTCATTAGACTACCCTCTGGAAGCGCTTTCACTGCAAGCTGCAGATTCCCTCCTAACAGCAAGCTTTAGGATAGGGTACTGAATTGTAACTTAACTGCGTCTAATAAGGCGATTGTGGCAAAGAGACTATCACCCGCAGGGAAGCTGTTACCATCAAATGTTTGCCCTCATTAGACTACCCTCTGGAAGCGCTTTCACTGCAAGCTGCAGATTCCCTCCTAACAGCAAGCTTTAGGATAGGGTACTGAATTGTAACTTACTTTCACCTAATAATGCGATTTTGGCAAAGAGAGTATCTCCCGCAGGGAAGCTGCTACCATCAAATGTTTGCCCTCATTAGACTCCCCTCTGGAAGCGCTTTCACTGCAAGCTGCAGATTCCCTCCTAACAGCAAGCTGTAGGACACTGTACTGAATTGTAACTTAACTGCGGCTAATGAGGCGATTTTGGCAAAGAGAGTATCTCCCGCAGGGAAGCTGCTACCATCAAATATTTGCCCTCATTAGACTCCCCTCTGGAAGCGCTTTCACTGCAAACTGCAGATTCCCTCCTAACAGCAAGCTTTAGGATAGGGTACTGAATTGTAACTTACTTTCGCCTAATAATGCGATATTGGCAAAGAGAGTATCTCCCGCAGGGAAGCTGCTACCATCAAATGTTTGCCCTCATTAGACTCCCCTCTGGAAGCGCTTTCACTGCAAGCTGCAGATTCCCTCCTAACAGCAAGCTTTAGGATAGGGTACTGAATTGTAACTTAACTGCGGCAAATAAGGCGATTTTGGCAAAGAAAATATCTCCCGCAGGGAAGATGCTACCATCAAATGTTTGCCCTCATTAGACTCCCCTCTGGAAGCGCTTTCACTGCAAGCTGCAGATTCCCTCCTAACAGCAAGCTTTAGGATAGGGTACTGAATTGTAACTTCCTTTCGCCTAATAATGCGATTTTGGCAAAGAGAGTATCTCCCGCAGGGAAGCTGCTACCATCAAATATTTGCCGTCATTAGACTCCCCTCTGGAAGCGCTTTCACTGCAAGCTGCAGATTCCCTCCTAACAGCAAGCTTTAGGATAGGGTACTGAATTGTAACTTACTTTCGCCTAAGAATGCGATTTTGGCAAAGAGAGTATCTCCCGCAGGGAAGCTGCTACCATCAAATGTTTGCCCTCATTAGACTCCCCTCTGGAAGCGCTTTCACTGCAAGCTGCAGATTCCTTCCTAACAGCAAGCTTTAGGATAGGGTACTGAATTGTAACTTACTTTCGCCTAATAATGCGATTTTGGAAAATAGAGTATCTCCCGCAGGGAAGCTGCTACCATCAAATGTTTGCCCTCATTACACTCCCCTCTGGAAGCGCTTTCACTGCAAGCTGCAGATTCCCTCCTAACAGCAAGCTTTAGGATAGGGTACTGAATTGTAACTTACTTTCGCCTAATAATGCGATTTTGGCAAAGAGACTATCTCCCGCAGGGAAGCTGCTACCATCAAATATTTGCCCTCATTAGACTGCCCTCTAGAAGCGCTTTCACTGCAAGCTGCAGATTCCCTCCTAACAGCAAGCTTTAGGATAGGGTACTGAATTGTAACTTACTTTCGCCTAATAATGCGATTGTGGCAAAGAGAGTATCTCCCACAGGGAAGCTGCTACCATCAAATGTTTGCCCTCATTAGACTCCCCTCTGGAAGCGCTTTCACTGCAAGCTGCAGATTCCCTCCTAACAGCAAGCTTTAGGATAGGGTACTGAATTGTAACTTAACTGCGTCTAATATGGCGATTTTGGCTAAGAGAATATCTCCCACAGGGAAGATGCTACAATCAAATATTTGCCCTCATTAGACTCCCCTCTGGAAGCGCTTTCACTGCAAGCTGCAGATTCCCTCCTAACAGCAAGCTTTAGGATAGGGTACTTAATTGTAACTTAAATGCGGCTAATAATGCGATTTTGGCAAAGAGAGTATCTCCCGCAGGGAAGCTGCTACCATCAAATGTTTGCCCTCATTAGACTCCCCTCTGGAAGCGCTTTCACTGCAAGCTGCAGATTCCCTCCTAACAGCAAGCTTTAGGATAGGGTACTGAATTGTAACTTAACTGCGGCTAATAAGGCGATAATGGCAAAGAGAATATCTCCCACAGGGAAGATGCTACCATCAAATATTTGCCCTCCTTAGACTCCCCTCTGGAAGCGCTTTCACTGCAAGCTGCAGATTCCCTCCTAACAGCAAGCTTTAGGATAGGGTACTGAATTGTAACTTACTTTCGCCTAATAATGCGATTTTGGCAAAGAGAGTATCTCCCGCAGGGAAGCTGCTACCATCAAACGTTTGCCCTCATTAGACTCCCCTCTGGAAGCGCTTTCACTGCAAGCTGCAGATTCCCTCCTAACAGCAAGCTTTAGGATAGGGTACTGAATTGTAACTTAACTGCGGCTAATAATGAGATTCTGGCAAAGAGAGTATCTCCCGCAGGGAAGCTGCTACCATCAAATGTTTGCCCTCCTTAGACTCCCCTCTGGAAGCGCTTTCACTGCAAGCTGCAGATTCCCTCCTAACAGCAAGCTTTAGGATAGGGTACTGAATTGTAACTTACTTTCGCCTAATAAGGCGATATTGGCAAAGAGAATATCTCCCGCAGGGAAGCTGTTACCATCAAATGTTTGCCCTCATTAGACTCCCCTCTGGAAGCGCTTTCACTGCAAGCGGCAGATTCCCTCCTAACAGCAAGCTTTAGGAAAGGGTACTGAATTGTAACTTAACTGCGGCTAATAAGGCGATTTCGGAAAAGAGAGTATATCCTGCAGGGAAGCTGCTACCATCAAATGTTTGCCCTCGTTAGACTCCCCTCTGGAAGCGCTTTCACTGCAAGCTGCAGATTCCCTCCTAACAGCAAGCTGTAGGACACTGTACTGAATTGTAACTTAACTGCGTCTAATAAGGCGATTGTGGCAAAGAGAATATCTCCCGAAGGGAAGCTGTTACCATCAAATGTTTGCCCTCATTAGACTCCCCTCTGGAAGCGCTTTCACTGCAAGCTGCAGATTCCCTCCTAACAGCAAGCTTTAGGATAGGGTACTGAATTGTAACTTACTTTCGCCTAATAATGCGATTATGGCAAAGAGAGTATCTCCCGCAGGGAAGCTGCTACCATCAAATGTTTGCCCTCATTAGACTCCCCTTTGGAAGCGCTTTCACTGCAAGCTGCAGATTCCCTCCTAACAGCAAGCTTTAGGATAGGGTACTGAATTGTATCTTACTTTCGTCTAATAATGCGATTTTGGCAAAGAGAGTATCTCCCGCAGGGAAGCTGCTACCATCACATGTTTGCCCTCATTAGACTCCCCTCTGGAAGCGCTTTCACTGCAAGCTGCAGATTCCCTCCTAACAGCAAGCTTTAGGATAGGGTACTGAATTGTAACTTAACTGCGGCTAATAAGGCGATTTCGGAAAAGAGAGTATATCCTGCAGGGAAGCTGCTACCATCAAATGTTTGCCCTCATTAGACTCCCCTCTGGAAGCGCTTTCACTGCAAGCTGCAGATTCCCTCCTAACAGCAAGCTTTAGGATAGGGTACTGAATTGTAATTTAACTGCGGCTAATAAGGCGATTTTGGCAAAGAGAATATCTCCCGCAGGAAAGCTGCTACCATCAAATGTTTGCCCTCATTAGACTCCCCTCTGGAAGTGCTTTCACTGCAAGCTGCAGATTCCCTCCTAACAGCAAGCTTTAGGATAGGGTACTGAATTGTAACTTACTTTCGCCTAATAATGCGATTTTGGCAAAGAGACTATCTCCCGCAGGGAAGCTGCTACCATCAAATGTTTGCCCTCATTAGACTCCCCTCTGGAAGCGCTTTCACTGCAAGCTGCAGATTCCTTCCTAACAGCAAGCTTTAGGATAGGGTACTGAATTGTAACTTACTTTCGCCTAATAATGCGATTATGGCAAAGAGAGTATCTCCCGCAGGGAAGCTGCTACCATCAAATGTTTGCCCTCATTAGACTCCCCTCTGGAAGCGCTTTCACTGCAAGCTGCAGATTCCCTCCTAACAGCAAGCTTTAGGATAGGGTACTGAATTGTAACTTACTTTCGCCTAATAATGCGATTTTTGCAAAGAGAGTATCTCCCGCAGGGAGGCTGCTACCATCAAATGTTTGCCCTCCTTAGACTCCCCTCTGGAAGCGCTTTCACTGCAAGCTGCAGATTCCCTCCTAACAGCAAGCTTTAGGATAGGGTACTGAATTGTATCTTTCTCCTAATAATGCGATTTTGGCAAAGAGACTATCTCCCGCAGGGAAGCTGCTACCATCAAATATTTGCCCTCATTAGACTCCCCTCTGGAAGCGCTTTCACTGCAAGCTGCAGATTCCCTCCTAACAGCAAGCTTTAGGATAGGGTACTGAATTGTAACTTACTTTCGCCTAATAATGCGATTGTGGCAAAGAGAGTATCTCCCACAGGGAAGCTGCTACCATCAAATGTTTGCCCTCATTAGACTCCCCTCTGGAAGCGCTTTCACTGCAAGCTGCAGATTCCCTCCTAACAGCAAGCTTTAGGATAGTGTACTGAATTGTAATTTAACTGCGTCTAATATGGCGATTATGGCTAAGAGAATATCTCCCACAGGGAAGATGCTACAATCAAATATTTGCCCTCATTAGACTCCCCTCTGGAAGCGCTTTCACTGCAAGCTGCAGATTCCCTCCTAACAGCAAGCTTTAGGATAGGGTACTTAATTGTAACTTAAATGCGGCTAATAATGCGATTTTGGCAAAGAGAGTATCTCCCGCAGGGAAGCTGCTACCATCACATGTTTGCCCTCATTAGACTCCCCTCTGGAAGCGCTTTCACTGCAAGCTGCAGATTCCCTCCTAACAGCAAGCTTTAGGATAGGGTACTGAATTGTAACTTAACTGCGGCTAATAATGCGATATTGGCAAAGAGAGTATCTCCCGCCGGGAAGCTGCTACCATCAAACGTTTGCCCTCATTAGACTCCCCTCTGGAAGCGCTTTCACTGCAAGCTGCAGATTCCCTCCTAACAGCAAGCTTTAGGATAGGGTACTGAATTGTAACTTAACTGCGGCTAATAATGAGATTCTGGCAAAGAGAGTATCTCCCGCAGGGAAGCTGCTACCATCAAATGTTTGCCCTCATTAGACTCCCCTCTGGAAGTGCTTTCACTGCAAGCTGCAGATTCCCTCCTAACAGCAATCTTTAGGATAGGGTACTGAATTGTAACTTACTTTCGCCTAAAAATGCGATTTTGGCAAAGAGAGTATCTCCCGCAGGGAAGCTGCTACCATCAAATGTTTGCCCTCATTAGACTCCCCTCTGGAATCGATTTCACTGCAAGCGGCAGATTCCCTCCTAACAGCAAGCTTTAGGATAGGGTACTGAATTGTAACTTAACTGCGGCTAATAAGGCGATTTTGGCAAAGAGAATATCTCCCGCAGGGAAGCTGCTACCATCAAATGTTTGCCCTCATTAGACTCCCCTCTGGAAGCGCTTTCACTGCAAGCTGCAGATTCCTTCCTAACAGCAAGCTTTAGGATAGGGTACTGAATTGTAACTTACTTTCGCCTAATAATGCGATTATGGCAAAGAGAGTATCTCCCGCAGGGAAGCTGCTACCATCAAATGTTTGCCCTCATTAGACTCCCCTCTGGAAGCGCTTTCACTGCAAGCTGCAGATTCCCTCCTAACAGCAAGCTTTAGGATAGGGTACTGAATTGTATCTTTCTCCTAATAATGCGATTTTGGCAAAGAGACTATCTCCCGCAGGGAAGCTGCTACCATCAAATATTTGCCCTCATTAGACTCCCCTCTGGAAGCGCTTTCACTGCAAGCTGCAGATTCCCTCCTAACAGCAAGCTTTAGGATAGGGTACTGAATTGTAACTTACTTTCGCCTAATAATGCGATTGTGGCAAAGAGAGTATCTCCCACAGGGAAGCTGCTACCATCAAATGTTTGCCCTCATTAGAATCCCCTCTGGAAGCGCTTTCACTGCAAGCTGCAGATTCCCTCCTAACAGCAAGCTTTAGGATAGTGTACTGAATTGTAACTTAACTGCGTCTAATATGGCGATTATGGCTAAGAGAATATCTCCCACAGGGAAGATGCTACAATCAAATATTTGCCCTCATTAGACTCCCCTCTGGAAGCGCTTTCACTGCAAGCTGCAGATTCCCTCCTAACAGCAAGCTTTAGGATAGGGTACTTAATTGTAACTTAAATGCGGCTAATAATGCGATTTTGGCAAAGAGAGTATCTCCCGCAGGGAAGCTGCTACCATCACATGTTTGCCCTCATTAGACTCCCATCTGGAAGCGCTTTCACTGCAAGCTGCAGATTCCCTCCTAACAGCAAGCTTTAGGATAGGGTACTGAATTGTAACTTAACTGCGGCTAATAAGGCGATTGTGGCAAAGAGAATATCTCCTGCAGGGAAGATGCTACCATCAAATATTTGCCCTCCTTAGACTCCCCTCTGGAAGCGCTTTCACTGCAAGCTGCAGATTCCCTCCTAACAGCAAGCTTTAGGATAGGGTACTGAATTGTAACTTACTTTCGCCTAATAATGCGATTTTGGCAAAGAGAGTATCTCCCGCCGGGAAGCTGCTACCATCAAACGTTTGCCCTCATTAGACTCCCCTCTGGAAGCGCTTTCACTGCAAGCTGCAGATTCCCTCCTAACAGCAAGCTTTAGGATAGGGTACTGAATTGTAACTTAACTGCGGCTAATAATGAGATTCTGGCAAAGAGAGTATCTCCCGCAGGGAAGCTGCTACCATCAAATGTTTGCCCTCATTAGACTCCCCTCTGGAAGTGCTTTCACTGCAAGCTGCAGATTCCCTCCTAACAGCAATCTTTAGGATAGGGTACTGAATTGTAACTTACTTTCGCCTAAAAATGCGATTTCGGCAAAGAGAGTATCTCCCGCAGGGAAGCTGCTACCATCAAATGTTTGCCCTCATTAGACTCCCCTCTGGAATCGATTTCACTGCAAGCGGCAGATTCCCTCCTAACAGCAAGCTTTAGGATAGGGTACTGAATTGTAACTTAACTGCGGCTAATAAGGCGATTTTGGCAATGTGAATATCTCCCGCAGGGAAGCTGCTACCATCAAATGTTTGCCCTCATTAGACTCCCCTCTGGAAGCGCTTTCACTGCAAGCTGCAGATTCCCTCCTAACAGCAAGCTTTAGGATAGTGTACTGAATTGTAACTTACTTTCGCCTAAAAATGGGATTTTGGAAAAGAGACTATCTCCCGCAGGGAAGCTGCTACCATCAAATGTTTGCCCTCATTAGACTCCCCTCTGGAAGCGCTTTCACTGCAAGCTGCAGATTCCCTCCTAACAGCAAGCTTTAGGACAGGGTAGTGAATTGTAACTTAACTGCGTCTAATAAGGCGATTTTGTCAAAGAGAATATCTCCCGCAGGGAAGCTGTTACCATCAAATGTTTGCCCTCATTAGACTCCCCTCTGGAAGCGCTTTCACTGCAAGCTGCAGATTCCCTCCTAACAGCAAGCTTTAGGATAGGGTACTGAATTGTAACTTACTTTCGCCTAATAATGCGATTTTGGCAAAGAGACTATCTCCCGCAGGGAAGCTGCTACCATCAAATGTTTGCCCTCATTAGACTCCCCTCTGGAAGCGCTTTCACTGCAAGCTGCAGATTCCCTCCTAACAGCAAGCTTTAGGATAGGGTACTGAATTGTAACTTACTTTCGCCTAATAATGCGATTTTGGAAAAGAGACTATCTCCCGCAGGGAAGCTGCTACCATCAAATGTTTGCCCTCATTAGACTCCCCTCTGGAAGCGCTTTCACTGCAAGCTGCAGATTCCCTCCTAACAGCAAGCTTTAGGATAGGGTACTGAATTGTAACTTAACTGCGGCTAATAAGGCGATTTTGGCAAAGAGAGTATCTCCCGCAGGGAAGCTGTTACCATCAAATGTTTGCCCTCATTAGACTCCCCTCTGGAAGCGCTTTCACTGCAAGCGGCAGATTCCCTCCTAACAGCAAGCTTTAGGATAGGGTACTGAATTGTAACTTAACTGCGGCTAATAAGGCGATTTCGGAAAAGAGAGTATCTCCCGCAGGGAAGCTGCTACCATCAAATGTTTGCCCTTGTTAGACTCCCCTCTGGAAGCGCTTTCACTGCAAGCTGCAGATTCCCTCCTAACAGCAAGCTTTAGGATAGGGTACTGAATTGTATCTTACTTTCGCCTAAAAATGCGATTTTGGCAAAGAGAGTATCTCCCGCAGGGAAGCTGCTACCATCAAATATTTGCCCTCATTAGACTCCCCTCTGGAAGCGCTTTCACTGCAAGCTGCAGATTCCCTCCTAACAGCAAGCTTTAGGATAGGGTACTGAATTGTAACTTACTTTCGCCTAATAATGCGATATTGGCAAAGAGAGTATCTCCCGCAGGGAAGCTGCTACCATCAAATGTTTGCCCTCATTAGACTCCCCTCTGGAAGTGCTTTCACTTCAACCTGCAGATTCCCTCCTAACAGCAATCTTTAGGATATGGTACTGAATTGTAACTTACTTTCGCCTAATAATGCGATTTTTGCAAAGAGAGTATCTCCCGCAGGGAAGCTGCTACCATCAAATGTTTGCCCTCATTAGACTCCCCTCTGGAAGCGCTTTCACTGCAAGCTGCAGATTCCCTCCTAACAGCAAGCTTTAGGAAAGTGTTCTGACTTGTAACTTACTTTCGCCTAAAAATGCGATTTTGGCAAAGAGAGTATCTCCCGCAGGGAAGCTGCTACCATCAAATGTTTGCCCTCATTAGACTCCCCTCTGGAAGCGCTTTCACTGCAAGCTGCAGATTCCCTCCTAACAGCAAGCTTTAGGATAGGGTACTGAATTGTAACTTACTTTCGCCTAATAATGCGATTTTGGCAAAGAGAGTATCTCCCGCAGGGAAGCTGCTACCATCAAATGTTTGCCCTCGTTAGACTCCCCTCTGGAAGCGCTTTCACTGCAAGCTGCAGATTCCCTCCTAACAGCAAGCTTTAGGATAGGGTACTGAATAGTATCTTACTTTCGCCTAATAATGCGATTTTGGCAAAGAGACTATCTCCCACAGGGAAGCTGCTACCATCAAATGTTTGCCCTCATTAGACTCCCCTCTGGAAGCGCTTTCACTGCAACCTGCAGATTCCCTCCTAACAGCAAGCTGTAGGACAGGGTACTGAATTGTAACTTAACTGCGGCTAATAATGAGATTCTGGCAAAGAGAGTATCTCCCGCAGGGAAGCTGCTACCATCAAATGTTTGCCCTCATTAGACTCCCCTCTGGAAGCGCTTTCACTGCAAGCTGCAGATTCCCTCCTATCAGCAAGCTTTAGGATAGGGTACTGAATTGTAACTTAACTGCGTCTAATAATGCGATTTTGGCAAAGAGAGTATCTCCCGCAGGGAAGCTGCTACCATCAAATGTTTGCCCTCGTTAGACTCCCCTCTGGAAGCGCTTTCACTGCAAGCGGCAGATTCCCTCCTAACAGCAAGCTTTAGGATAGGGTACTGAATTGTAACTTAACTGCGGCTAATAAGGCGATTTTGGCAAAGAGAATATCTCCCGCAGAGAAGATGCTACCATCAAATATTTGCCCTCATTAGACTCCACTCTGGAAGCGCTTTCACTGCAAGCTGCAGATTCCCTCCTAACAGCAAGCTTTAGGATAGGGTACTGAATTGTAACTTACTTTCGCCTAATAATGCGATTTTGGCAAAGAGAGTATCTCCCACAGGGAAGCTGCTACCATCAAATGTTTGCCCTCATTAGACTCCCCTCTGGAAGCGCTTTCACTGCAAGCTGCAGATTCCCTCCTAACAGCAAGCTTTAGGAAAGTGTTCTGAATTGTAACTTACTTTCGCCTAATAATGCGATTTTGGAAAAGAGACTATCTCCCGCAGGGAAGCTGCTACCATCAAATGTTTGCCCTCATTAGACTCCCCTCTGGAAGCGCTTTCACTGCAAGCTGCAGATTCCTTCCTAACAGCAAGCTTTAGGATAGGGTACTGAATTGTAACTTACTTTCGCCTAATAATGCGATTTTGGCAAAGAGACTATCTCCCGCAGGGAAGCTGCTACCATCAAATGTTTGCCCTCATTAGACTCCCCTCTGGAAGCGCTTTCACTGCAAGCTGCAGATTCCCTCCTAACAGCAAGCTTTAGGAAAGTGTTCTGAATTGTAACTTACTTTCGCCTAATAATGCGATTTTGGAAAAGAGACTATCTCCCGCAGGGAAGCTGCTACCATCAAATGTTTGCCCTCATTAGACTCCCCTCTGGAAGCGCTTTCACTGCAAGCTGCAGATTCCTTCCTAACAGCAAGCTTTAGGATAGGGTACTGAATTGTAACTCACTTTCGCCTAATAATGCGATTTTGGAAAAGAGAGTATCTCCCGCAGGGAAGCTGCTACCATCAAATGTTTGCCCTCATTAGACTCCCCTCTGGAAGCGCTTTCACTGCAAGCTGCAGATTCCCTCCTAACAGCAAGCTTTAGGATAGGGTACTGAATTGTAACTTACTTTCGCCTAAAAATGCGATTTTGTCAAAGAGTTTATCTCCCGCAGGGAAGCTGCTACCATCAAATGTTTGCCCTCATTAGACTCCCCTCTGGAAGCGCTTTCACTGCAAGCTGCAGATTCCCTCCTCACAGCAAGCTTTAGGATAGGGTACTGAATTGTATCTTAACTGCGGCTAATAAGGCGATTTTGGCAAAGAGAATATCTCCCGCAGGGAAGCTGCTGCCATCAAATGTTTGCCCTCATTAGACTCCCCTCTGGAAGCGCTTTCACTGCAAGCTGCAGATTCCCTCCTAACAGCAAGCTGTAGGACACTGTACTGAATTGTAGCTTAACTGCGTCTAATAAGGCGATTGTGGCAAAGAGAATATCTCCCGAAGGGAAGCTGTTACCATCAAATGTTTGCCCTCCTTAGACTCCCCTCTGGAAGCGCTTTCACTGCAAGCTGCAGATTCCCTCCTAACAGCAAGCTTTAGGATAGGGTACTGAATTGTAACTTACTTTCGCCTAATAATGCGATTTTGGCAAAGAGAGTATCTCCCGCAGGGAAGCTGCTACCATCAAACGTTTGCCCTCATTAGACTCCCCTCTGGAAGCGCTTTCACTACAAGCTGCAGATTCCCTCCTAACAGCAAGCTTTAGGATAGGGTACTGAATTGTAACTTAACTGCGGCTAATAATGAGATTCTGGCAAAGAGAGTATCTCCCGCAGGGAAGCTGCTACCATCAAATATTTGCCCTCATTAGACTCCCCTCTGGAAGCGCTTTCACTGCAAGCTGCAGATTCCCTCCTAACAGCAAGCTTTAGGATAGGGTACTGAATTGTAACTTAACTGCGGCTAATAATGCGATTTTGGCAAAGAGAGTATCTCCCGCAGGGAAGCTGCTACCATCAAATGTTTGCCCTCGTTAGACTCCCCTCTGGAAGCGCTTTCACTGCAAGCTGCAGATTCCCTCCTAACAGCAAGCTTTAGGATAGGGTACTGAATTGTAACTTACTTTCGCCTAATAAGGCGATTTTGGCAAAGAGAATATCTCCCGCAGAGAAGATGCTACCATTAAATATTTGCCCTCATTAGACTCCCCTCTGGAAGCGCTTTCACTGCAAGCTGCAGATTCCCTCCTAACAGCAAGCTTTAGGATAGGGTACTGAATTGTAACTTACTTTCGCCTAATAATGCGATTTTGGCAAAGAGAGTATCTCCCGCAGGGAAGCTGCTACCATCAAATGTTTGCCCTCATTAGACTCCCCTCTGGAAGCGCTTTCACTGCAAGCTGCAGATTCCCTCCTAACAGCAAGCTTTAGGAAAGTGTTCTGAATTGTAACTTACTTTCGCCTAATAATGCGATTTTGGAAAAGAGACTATCTCCCGCAGGGAAGCTGCTACCATCAAATATTTGCCCTTATTAGACTGCCCTCTGGATGCGCTTTCACTGCAAG
The DNA here is from genome assembly GCF_032191515.1 of Phaenicophaeus curvirostris. Lineage (NCBI taxonomy): Eukaryota > Metazoa > Chordata > Aves > Cuculiformes > Cuculidae > Phaenicophaeus > Phaenicophaeus curvirostris. Next base: position 90,189 of record NC_091402.1, on the reverse strand, counting down.
CTGCAGATTCCCTCCTAACAGCAAGCTTTAGGATAGGGTACTGAATTGTAACTTACTTTCGCCTAAAAATGCGATTGTGGCAAAGAGAGTATCTCCCGCAGGGAAGCTGCTACCATCAAATGTTTCCCCTCATTAGACTCCCCTCTGGAGTCGATTTCACTGCAAGCTACAGATTCCCTCCTATCAGCAAGCTTTAGGATAGGGTACTGAATTGTAACTTTACTGCGGCTTAGAATGCGATTTTGGCAAGGAGAATATCTCCCGCAGGGAAGATGCTACCATCAAATGTTTGCCCTCATTAGACTCCCCTCTGGAAGCGCTTTCACTGCAAGCTGCAGATTCCCTCCTAACAGCAAGCTTTAGGATAGGGTACTGAATTGTAACTTAACTGCGGCTCATAAGGCGATTTTGGCAATGTGAATATCTCCCGCAGGGAAGCTGCTACCATCAAATGTTTGCCCTCATTAGACTCCCCTCTGGAAGCGCTTTCACTGCAAGCTGCAGATTCCCTCCTAACAGCAAGCTTTAGGATAGGGTACTGAATTGTAACTTAAATGCGGCTAATAAGGCGATTATGGCAAAGAGAGTATCTCCCGCAGGGAAGCTGCTACCATCAAATGTTTGCCCTCATTGGACTCCACTCTGGAAGCGCTTTCACTACAAGCTGCAGATTCCCTCCTAACAGCAAGCTTTAGGATAGGGTACTGAATTGTAACTTAACTGCGGATAATAAGGCGATATTGGCAAAGAGAATATCTCCCGCAGGGAAGATGCTACCATCAAATATTTGCCCTCATTAGACTCCCCTCTGGAAGCGCTTTCACTGCAAGCTGCAGATTCCCTCCTAACAGCAAGATTTAGGATAGGGTACTGAATTGTAACTTACTTTCGCCTAATAATGCAATTTTGGCAAAGAGAGTATCTCCCGCAGGGAAGCTGCTACCATCAAACGTTTGCCCTCATTAGACTCCCCTCTGGAAGCGCTTTCACTGCAAGCTGCAGATTCCCTCCTAACAGCAAGCTTTAGGATAGGGTACTGAATTGTAACTTAACTGCGGCTAATAATGAGATTCTGGCAAAGAGAGTATCTCCCGCAGGGAAGATGCTACCATCAAATGTTTGCCCTCATTAGACTCCCCTCTGGAAGCGCTTTCACTGCAAGCTGCAGATTCCCTCCTAACAGCAAGCTTTAGGATAGGGTACTGAATTGTAACTTACTTTCGCATAATAAGTCGATATTGGCAAAGAGAATATCTCCCGCAGGGAAGCTGTTAACATCAAATGATTGCCCTCATTAGACTCCCCTCTGGAAGCGCTTTCACTGCAAGCGGCAGATTCCCTCCTAACAGCAAGCTTTAGGAAAGGGTACTGAATTGTAACTTAACTGCGGCTAATAAGGCGATTTCGGAAAAGAGAGTATATCCTGCAGGGAAGCTGCTACCATCAAATGTTTGCCCTCATTAGACTCCCCTCTGGAAGCGCTTTCACTGCAAGCTGCAGATTCCCTCCTAACAGCAAGCTTTAGGATAGGGTACTGAATTGTATCTTACTTTCGCCTAAAAATGCGATTTTGGCAAAGAGAGTATCTCCCGCAGGGAAGCTGCTACCATCAAATGTTTGCCCTCATTAGACTCCCCTCTGGAAGCGCTTTCACTGCAAGCTGCAGATTCCCTCCTAACAGCAAGCTTTAGGATAGGGTACTGAATTGTAACTTAGTTTCGCCTAATAATGCGGTTTTGGCAAAGAGAGTATCTCCCGCAGAGAAGCTGCTACCATCAAATGTTTGCCCTCATTAGACTCCCCTCTGGAAGTGCTTTCACTGCAAGCTGCAGATTCCCTCCTAACAGCAAGCTTTAGGATAGGGTACTGAATTGTAACTTACTTTCGCCTAATAATGCGATTTTGGCAAAGAGACTATCTCCTGCAGGGAAGCTGCTACCATCAAATGTTTGCCCTCATTAGACTCCCCTCTGGAAGCGCTTTCACTGCAAGCTGCAGATTCCCTCCTAACAGCAAGCTTTAGGAAACTGTTCTGAATTGTAACTTCCTTTCGCCTAATAATGCGATTTTGGCAAAGAGAGTATCTCCCGCAGGGAAGCTGCTACCATCAAATGTTTGCCCTCCTTAGACTCCCCTCTGAAAGCGCTTTCACTGCAAGCTGCAGATTCCCTCCTAACAGCAAGCTTTAGGAAAGTGTACTGAATTGTAACTTACTTTCGCCTAAAAATGCGATTTTGGCAAAGAGAGTATCTCCCGCAGGGAAGCTGCTACCATCAAATGTTTGCCCTCATTAGACTCCCCTCTGGAAGCGCTTTCACTGCAAGCTGCAGATTCCCTCCTAACAGCAAGCTTTAGGATAGGGTACTGAATTGTAACTTAACTGCGTCTAATAAGGCGATTTTGGCAAAGAGAATATCTCCCGCAGGGAAGCTGATACCATCAAATGTTTGCCCTCATTAGACTCCCCTCTGGAAGCGCTTTCACTGCAAGCTGCAGATTCCCTCCTAACAGCAAGCTTTAGGATAGGGTACTGAATTGTAACTTAACTGCGGCTAATAATGCGATTTTGGCAAAGAGAGTATCTCCCGCAGGGAAGCTGCTACCATCAAATGTTTGCCCTCATTAGACTCCCCTCTGGAAGCGCTTTCACTGCAAGCTGCAGATTCCCTCCTAACAGCAAGCTTTAGGATAGGGTACTGAATTGTAACTTACTTTCGCCTAATAATGCGATTTTGGCAAAGAGAGTATCTCCCGCAGGGAAGCTGCTACCATCAAATGTTTGCCCTCATTAGACTCCCCTCTGGAAGCGCTTTCACTGCAAGCTGCAGATTCCCTCCTAACAGCAAGCTTTAGGATAGTGTACTGAATTGTAACTTACTTTCGCCTAACAATGCGATTTTGGAAAAGAGACTATCTCCCGCAGGGAAGCTGCTACCATCAAATGTTTGCCCTCATTAGACTCCCCTCTGGAAGCGCTTTCACTGCAAGCTGCAGATTCCCTCCTAACAGCAAGCTGTAGGACAGGGTACTGAATTGTAACTTAACTGCGTCTAATAAGGCGATTTTGTCAAAGAGAATATCTCCCGCAGGGAAGCTGTTACCATCAAATGTTTGCCCTCATTAGACTCCCCTCTGGAAGTGCTTTCACTGCAAGCTGCAGATTCCCTCCTAACAGCAAGCTTTAGGATAGGGTACTGAATTGTAACTTACTTTCGCCTAATAATGCGATTTTGGCAAAGAGAGTATCTCCCGCAGGGAAGCTGCTACCATCAAATGTTTGCCCTCATTAGACTCCCCTCTGGAAGCGCTTTCACTGCAAGCTGCAGATTCCCTCCTAACAGCAAGCTTTAGGATAGGGTACTGAATTGTAACTTACTTTCGCCTAATAATGCGATTTTGGAAAAGAGAGTATCTCCCGCAGGGAAGCTGCTACCATCAAATGTTTGCCCTCATTAGACTCCCCTCTGGAAGCGCTTTCACTGCAAGCTGCAGATTCCCTCCTAACAGCAAGCTTTAGGATAGGGTACTGAATTGTAACTTAACTGCGGCTAATAAGGCGATTTTGGCAAAGAGAGTATCTCCCGCAGGGAAGCTGCTACCATCAAATGTTTGCCCTCATTAGACTCCCCTCTGGAAGCGCTTTCACTGCAAGCTGCAGATTCCCTCCTAACAGCAAGCTTTAGGATAGGGTACTGAATTGTAACTTAACTGCGGCTAATAAGGCGATTTCGGAAAAGAGAGTATCTCCCGCAGGGAAGCTGCTACCATCAAATGTTTGCCCTCGTTAGACTCCCCTCTGGAAGCGCTTTCACTGCAAGCTGCAGATTCCCTCCTAACAGCAAGCTTTAGGATAGTGTACTGAATTGTATCTTACTTTCACCTAAAAATGCGATTTTGGCAAAGAGAGTATCTCCCGCAGGGAAGCTGCTACCATCACATGTTTGCCCTCATTAGACTCCCCTCTGGAAGCGCTTTCACTGCAAGCTGCAGATTCCCTCCTAAGAGCAAGCTTTAGGATAGTGTACTGAATTGTAACTTACTTTCGCCTAATAATGCGATTTTGGCAAAGAGAGTATCTCCCGCAGGGAAGCTGCTACCATCAAATGTTTGCCCTCATTAGACTCCCCTCTGGAAGTGCTTTCACTGCAAGCTGCAGATTCCCTCCTAACAGCAAGCTTTAGGATAGGGTACTGAATTGTAACTTACTTTCGCCTAATAATGCGATTATGGCAAAGAGAGTATCTCCCGCAGGGAAGCTGCTACCATCAAATGTTTGCCCTCATTAGACTCCCCTCTGGAAGCGCTTTCACTGCAAGCTGCAGATTCCCTCCTAACAGCAAGCTTTAGGAAAGTGTTCTGAATTGTAACTTACTTTCGCATAAAAATGCGATTTTGGCAAAGAGAGTATCTCCCGCAGGGAAGCTGCTACCATCAAATGTTTGCCCTCATTAGACTCCCCTCTGGAAGCGCTTTCACTGCAAGCTGCAGATTCCCTCCTAACAGCAAGCTTTAGGATAGGGTACTGAATTGTAACTTAACTGCGGCTATATACGGCGATTTTGGCAAAGAGAATATCTCCCGCAGGGAAGCTGCTACCATCAAATGTTTGCCCTCATTAGACTCCCCTCTGGAAGCGCTTTCACTGCAAGCTGCAGATTCCCTCCTAACAGCAAGCTTTAGGATAGGGTACTGAATTGTAACTTACTTTCGCCTAATAATGCGATTTTGTCAAAGAGAGTATCTCCCGCAGGGAAGCTGCTACCATCAAATGTTTGCCCTCATTAGACTCCCCTCTGGAAGCGCTTTCACTGCAAGCTGCAGATTCCCTCCTAACAGCAAGCTTTAGGATAGGGTACTGAATTGTAACTTACTTTCGCCTAATAAGGCGATTTTGGCAAAGAGAATATCTCCCGCAGGGAAGCTGCTACCATCAAATGTTTGCCCTCATTAGACTCCCCTCTGGAAGCGCTTTCACTGCAAGCGGCAGATTCCCTCCTAACAGCAAGCTTTAGGATAGGGTACTGAATTGTAACTTAACTGCGGCTAATAAGGCGATTTCGGAAAAGAGAGTATCTCCCGCAGGGAAGCTGCTACCATCAAATGTTTGCCCTCATTAGACTCCCCTCTGGAAGCGCTTTCACTGCAAGCTGCAGATTCCCTCCTAACAGCAAGCTTTAGGATAGGGTACTGAATTGTAACTTACTTTCTCCTAATAATGCGATTATGGCAAGGAGACTATCTCCCGCAGGGAAGCTGCTACCATCAAATGTTTGCCCTCATTAGACTCCCCTCTGGAAGCGCTTTAACTGCAAGCTGCAGATTCCCTCCTAACAGCAAGCTTTAGGATAGGGTACTGAACTGTAACTTACTTTCGCCTAAAAATGCGATTTTGTCAAAGAGTTTATCTCCCGCAGGGAAGCTGCTACCATCAAATGTTTGCCCTCATTAGACTCCCCTCTGGAATCGATTTCACTGCAAGCTGCAGATTCCCTCCTAACAGCAAGCTTTAGGATAGGGTACTGAATTGTAACTTAACTGCGTCTAATAAGGCGATACTGGCAATGAGAATATCTCCCGCAGGGAAGCTGCTACCATCAAATGTTTGCCCTCATTAGACTCCCCTCTGGAAGCGCTTTCACTGCAAGCTGCAGATTCCCTCCTAACAGCAAGCTTTAGGATAGGGTACTGAATTGTAACTTAACTGCGGCTAATAAGGCGATTATGGCAATGAGAATATCTCCCGCAGGGAAGCTGCTACCATCAAATGTTTGCCCTCATTAGACTCCCCTCTGGAAGCGCTTTCACTGCAAGCTGCAGATTCCCTCCTAACAGCAAGCTTTAGGATAGGGTACTGAATTGTAACTTAACTGCGGCTAATAAGGCTATTTTGGCAAAGAGACTATCTCCCGCAGGGAAACTGCTACCATCAAATGTTTGCCCTCATTAGACTCTCCTCTGGAAGCGCTTTCACTGCAAGCTGCAGATTCCCTCCTAACAGCAAGCTTTAGCATAGGGTACTGAATTGTAACTTACTTTCGCCTAATAATGCGATTTTGGCAAAGAGAGTATCTCCCGCAGGGAAGCTGCTACCATCAAATGTTTGCCCTCACTAGACTCCCCTCTGGAAGCGCTTTCACTGCAAGCTGCAGATTCCCTCCTAACAGCAAGCTTTAGGATAGGGTACTGAATTGTAACTTACTTTCGCCTAATAAGGCGATATTGGCAAAGAGAATATCTCCCGCAGGGAAGCTGTTAACATCAAATGATTGCCCTCATTAGACTCCCCTCTGGAAGCGCTTTCACTGCAAGCGGCAGATTCCCTCCTAACAGCAAGCTTTAGGAAAGGGTACTGAATTGTAACTTAACTGCGGCTAAGAAGGCGATTTCGGAAAAGAGAGTATATCCTGCAGGGAAGCTGCTACCATCAAATGTTTGCCCTCATTAGACTCCCCTCTGGAAGCGCTTTCACTGCAAGCTGCAGATTCCCTCCTAACAGCAAGCTTTAGGATAGGGTACTGAATTGTATCTTACTTTCGCCTAAAAATGCGATTTTGGCAAAGAGAGTATCTCCCGCAGGGAAGCTGCTACCATCAAATATTTGCCCTCATTAGACTCCCCTCTGGAAGCGCTTTCACTGCAAGCTGCAGATTCCCTCCTAACAGCAAGCTTTAGGATATGGTACTGAATTGTAACTTACTTTCGCCTAATAATGCGGTTTTGGCAAAGAGAGTATCTCCCGCAGAGAAGCTGCTACCATCAAATGTTTGCCCTCATTAGACTCCCCTCTGGAAGCGCTTTCACTGCAAGCTGCAGATTCCCTCCTAAAAGCAAGCTTTAGGAAACTGTTCTGAATTGTAACTTCCTTTCGCCTAATAATGCGATTTTGGCAAAGAGAGTATCTCCCGCCGGGAAGCTGCTACCATCAAATGTTTGCCCTCCTTAGACTCCCCTCTGGAAGCGCTTTCACTGCAAGCTGCAGATTCCCTCCTAACAGCAAGCTTTAGGAAAGTGTACTGAATTGTAACTTACTTTCGCCTAAAAATGCGATTGTGGCAAAGAGAGTATCTCCCGCAGGGAAGCTGCTACCATCAAATGTTTGCCCTCATTAGACTCCCCTCTGGAAGCGCTTTCACTGCAAGCTGCAGATTCCCTCCTAACAGCAAGCTTTAGGATAGGGTACTGAATTGTAACTTAACTGCGGCTAATAATGCGATTTTGGCAAAGAGAGTATCTCCCGCAGGGAAGCTGCTACCATCAAATGTTTGCCCTCATTAGACTCCCCTCTGGAAGCGCTTTCACTGCAAGCTGCAGATTCCCTCCTAACAGCAAGCTTTAGGATAGGGTACTGAATTGTAACTTACTTTCGCCTAAAAATGCGATTTTGGCAAAGAGAGTATCTCCCGCAGGGAAGCTGCTACCATCAAATGTTTGCCCTCATTAGACTCCCCTCTGGAAGCGCTTTCACTGCAAGCTGCAGATTCCCTCCTAACAGCAAGCTTTAGGATAGGGTACTGAATTGTAACTTACTTTCTCCTAATAATGCGATTTTGGCAAAGAGAGTATCTCCCGCAGGGAAGCTGTTACCATCAAATGTTTGCCCTCATTAGACTCCCCTCTGGAAGCGCTTTCACTGCAAGCTGCAGATTCCCTCCTAACAGCAAGCTTTAGGATAGGGTACTGAATTGTATCTTACTTTCCCCTAATAATGCGATTTTGGCAAAGAGACTATCTCCCGCAGGGAAGCTGCTACCATCAAATGTTTGCCCTCGTTAGACTCCCCTCTGGAAGCGCTTTCACTGCAAGCTGCAGATTCCCTCCTAACAGCAAGCTTTAGGATAGGGTACTGAATTGTAACTTACTTTCGCCTAACAATGCGATTTTGGAAAAGAGACTATCTCCCGCAGGGAAGCTGCTACCATCAAATGTTTGCCCTCATTAGACTCCCCTCTGGAAGCGCTTTCACTGCAAGCTGCAGATTCCCTCCTAACAGCAAGCTGTAGGACAGGGTACTGAATTGTAACTTAACTGCGTCTAATAAGGCGATTTTGTCAAAGAGAATATCTCCCGCAGGGAAGCTGTTACCATCAAATGTTTGCCCTCATTAGACTCCCCTCTGGAAGTGCTTTCACTGCAAGCTGCAGATTCCCTCCTAACAGCAAGCTTTAGGAAAGGGTACTGAATTGTAACTTAACTGCGGCTAATAAGGCGATTTCGGAAAAGAGAGTATATCCTGCAGGGAAGCTGCTACCATCAAATGTTTGCCCTCATTAGACTCCCCTCTGGAAGTGCTTTCACTGCAAGCTGCAGATTCCCTCCTAACAGCAAGCTTTAGGATAGGGTACTGAATTGTATCTTACTTTCGCCTAAAAATGCGATTTTGGCAAAGAGAGTATCTCCCGCAGGGAAGCTGCTACCATCAAATATTTGCCCTCATTAGACTCCCCTCTGGAAGCGCTTTCACTGCAAGCTGCAGATTCCCTCCTAACAGCAAGCTTTAGGATATGGTACTGAATTGTAACTTACTTTCGCCTAACAATGCGGTTTTGGCAAAGAGAGTATCTCCCGCAGAGAAGCTGCTACCATCAAATGTTTGCCCTCATTAGACTCCCCTCTGGAAGTGCTTTCACTGCAAGCTGCAGATTCCCTCCTAACAGCAAGCTTTAGGATAGGGTACTGAATTGTAACTTACTTTCGCCTAATAATGCGATTTTGGCAAAGAGACTATCTCCTGCAGGGAAGCTGCTACCATCAAATGTTTGCCCTCATTAGACTCCCCTCTGGAAGCGCTTTCACTGCAAGCTGCAGATTCCCTCCTAAAAGCAAGCTTTGGGAAACTGTTCTGAATTGTAACTTCCTTTCGCCTAATAATGCGATTTTGGCAAAGAGAGTATCTCCCGCAGGGAAGCTGCTACCATCAAATGTTTGCCCTCATTAGACTCCCCTCTGGAAGTGCTTTCACTGCAAGCTGCAGATTCCCTCCTAACAGCAAGCTTTAGGATAGGGTACTGAATTGTAACTTAACTGCGGCTAATAAGGCGATTTCGGAAAAGAGAGTATCTCCCGCAGGGAAGCTGCTACCATCAAATGTTTGCCCTCGTTAGACTCCCCTCTGGAAGCGCTTTCACTGCAAGCTGCAGATTCCCTCCTAACAGCAAGCTTTAGGATAGTGTACTGAATTGTATCTTACTTTCACCTAAAAATGCGATTTTGGCAAAGAGAGTATCTCCCGCAGGGAAGCTGCTACCATCAAATGTTTGCCCTCATTAGACTCCCCTCTGGAAGTGCTTTCACTGCAAGCTGCAGATTCCCTCCTAACAGCAATCTTTAGGATAGGGTACTGAATTGTAACTTACTTTCGCCTAATAATGCGATTATGGCAAAGAGAGTATCTCCCGCAGGGAAGCTGCTACCATCAAATGTTTGCCCTCATTAGACTCCCCTCTGGAAGCGCTTTCACTGCAAGCTGCAGATTCCCTCCTAACAGCAAGCTTTAGGAAAGTGTTCTGAATTGTAACTTACTTTCGCCTAAAAATGCGATTTTGGCAAAGAGAGTATCTCCCGCAGGGAAGCTGCTACCATCAAATGTTTGCCCTCATTAGACTCCCCTCTGGAAGCGCTTTCACTGCAAGCTGCAGATTCCCTCCTAACAGCAAGCTTTAGGATAGGGTACTGAATTGTAACTTAACTGCGGCTATATACGGCGATTTTGGCAAAGAGAATATCTCCCGCAGGGAAGCTGCTACCATCAAATGTTTGCCCTCATTAGACTCCCCTCTGGAAGCGCTTTCACTGCAAGCTGCAGATTCCCTCCTAACAGCAAGCTTTAGGATAGGGTACTGAATTGTAACTTACTTTCGCCTAATAATGCGATTTTGTCAAAGAGAGTATCTCCCGCAGGGAAGCTGCTACCATCAAATGTTTGCCCTCATTAGACTCCCCTCTGGAAGCGCTTTCACTGCAAGCTGCAGATTCCCTCCTAACAGCAAGCTTTAGGATAGGGTACTGAATTGTAACTTACTTTCGCCTAATAAGGCGATTTTGGCAAAGAGAATATCTCCCGCAGGGAAGCTGCTACCATCAAATGTTTGCCCTCATTAGACTCCCCTCTGGAAGCGCTTTCACTGCAAGCGGCAGATTCCCTCCTAACAGCAAGCTTTAGGATAGGGTACTGAATTGTAACTTAACTGCGGCTAATAAGGCGATTTCGGAAAAGAGAGTATCTCCCGCAGGGAAGCTGCTACCATCAAATGTTTGCCCTCATTAGACTCCCCTCTGGAAGCGCTTTCACTGCAAGCTGCAGATTCCCTCCTAACAGCAAGCTTTAGGATAGGGTACTGAATTGTAACTTACTTTCTCCTAATAATGCGATTATGGCAAGGAGACTATCTCCCGCAGGGAAGCTGCTACCATCAAATGTTTGCCCTCATTAGACTCCCCTCTGGAAGCGCTTTAACTGCAAGCTGCAGATTCCCTCCTAACAGCAAGCTTTAGGATAGGGTACTGAATTGTAACTTACTTTCGCCTAAAAATGCGATTTTGTCAAAGAGTTTATCTCCCGCAGGGAAGCTGCTACCATCAAATGTTTGCCCTCATTAGACTCCCCTCTGGAATCGATTTCACTGCAAGCTGCAGATTCCCTCCTAACAGCAAGCTTTAGGATAGGGTACTGAATTGTAACTTAACTGCGTCTAATAAGGCGATACTGGCAATGAGAATATCTCCCGCAGGGAAGCTGCTACCATCAAATGTTTGCCCTCATTAGACTCCCCTCTGGAAGCGCTTTCACTGCAAGCTGCAGATTCCCTCCTAACAGCAAGCTTTAGGATAGGGTACTGAATTGTAACTTAACTGCGGCTAATAAGGCGATTATGGCAATGAGAATATCTCCCGCAGGGAAGCTGCTACCATCAAATGTTTGCCCTCATTAGACTCCCCTCTGGAAGCGCTTTCACTGCAAGCTGCAGATTCCCTCCTAACAGCAAGCTTTAGGATAGGGTACTGAATTGTAACTTAACTGCGGCTAATAAGGCTATTTTGGCAAAGAGACTATCTCCCGCAGGGAAACTGCTACCATCAAATGTTTGCCCTCATTAGACTCCCCTCTGGAAGCGCTTTCACTGCAAGCTGCAGATTCCCTCCTAACAGCAAGCTTTAGGATAGGGTACTGAATTGTATCTTACTTTCGCCTAAAAATGCGATTTTGGCAAAGAGAGTATCTCCTGCAGGGAAGTTGCTACCATCAAATGTTTGCCCTCATTAGACTCCCCTCTGGAAGCGCTTTCACTGCAAGCTGCAGATTCCCTCCTAAAAGCAAGCTTTAGGAAACTGTTCTGAATTGTAACTTCCTTTCGCCTAATAATGCGATTTTGGCAAAGAGAGTATCTCCCGCAGGGAAGCTGCTACCATCAAATGTTTGCCCTCCTTAGACTCCCCTCTGGAAGCGCTTTCACTGCAAGCTGCAGATTCCCTCCTAACAGCAAGCTTTAGGAAAGTGTACTGAATTGTAACTTACTTTCGCCTAAAAATGCGATTGTGGCAAAGAGAGTATCTCCCGCAGGGAAGCTGCTACCATCAAATGTTTGCCCTCATTAGACTCCCCTCTGGAAGCGCTTTCACTGCAAGCTGCAGATTCCCTCCTAACAGCAAGCTTTAGGATAGGGTACTGAATTGTAACTTAACTGCGGCTAATAATGCGATTTTGGCAAAGAGAGTATCTCCCGCAGGGAAGCTGCTACCATCAAATGTTTGCCCTCATTAGACTCCCCTCTGGAAGCGCTTTCACTGCAAGCTGCAGATTCCCTCCTAACAGCAAGCTTTAGGATAGGGTACTGAATTGTAACTTACTTTCGCCTAAAAATGCGATTTTGGCAAAGAGAGTATCTCCCGCAGGGAAGCTGCTACCATCAAATGTTTGCCCTCATTAGACTCCCCTCTGGAAGCGCTTTCACTGCAAGCTGCAGATTCCCTCCTAACAGCAAGCTTTAGGATAGGGTACTGAATTGTAACTTACTTTCTCCTAATAATGCGATTTTGGCAAAGAGAGTATCTCCCGCAGGGAAGCTGTTACCATCAAATGTTTGCCCTCATTAGACTCCCCTCTGGAAGCGCTTTCACTGCAAGCTGCAGATTCCCTCCTAACAGCAAGCTTTAGGATAGGGTACTGAATAGTATCTTACTTTCGCCTAATAATGCGATTTTGGCAAAGAGACTATCTCCCGCAGGGAAGCTGCTACCATCAAATGTTTGCCCTCGTTAGACTCCCCTCTGGAAGCGCTTTCACTGCAAGCTGCAGATTCCCTCCTAACAGCAAGCTTTAGGATAGTGTACTGAATTGTAACTTACTTTCGCCTAACAATGCGATTTTGGAAAAGAGACTATCTCCCGCAGGGAAGCTGCTACCATCAAATGTTTGCCCTCATTAGACTCCCCTCTGGAAGCGCTTTCACTGCAAGCTGCAGATTCCCTCCTAACAGCAAGCTGTAGGACAGGGTACTGAATTGTAACTTAACTGCGTCTAATAAGGCGATTTTGTCAAAGAGAATATCTCCCGCAGGGAAGCTGTTACCATCAAATGTTTGCCCTCATTAGACTCCCCTCTGGAAGTGCTTTCACTGCAAGCTGCAGATTCCCTCCTAACAGCAAGCTTTAGGAAAGGGTACTGAATTGTAACTTAACTGCGGCTAATAAGGCGATTTCGGAAAAGAGAGTATATCCTGCAGGGAAGCTGCTACCATCAAATGTTTGCCCTCATTAGACTCCCCTCTGGAAGCGCTTTCACTGCAAGCTGCAGATTCCCTCCTAACAGCAAGCTTTAGGATAGGGTACTGAATTGTATCTTACTTTCGCATAAAAATGCGATTTTGGCAAAGAGAGTATCTCCCGCAGGGAAGCTGCTACCATCAAATATTTGCCCTCATTAGACTCCCCTCTGGAAGCGCTTTCACTGCAAGCTGCAGATTCCCTCCTAACAGCAAGCTTTAGGATATGGTACTGAATTGTAACTTACTTTCGCCTAACAATGCGGTTTTGGCAAAGAGAGTATCTCCCGCAGAGAAGCTGCTACCATCAAATGTTTGCCCTCATTAGACTCCCCTCTGGAAGTGCTTTCACTGCAAGCTGCAGATTCCCTCCTAACAGCAATCTTTAGCATAAGGTACTGAATTGTAACTTACTTTCGCCTAATAATGCGATTTTGGCAAAGAGACTATCTCCTGCAGGGAAGCTGCTACCATCAAATGTTTGCCCTCATTAGACTCCCCTCTGGAAGCGCTTTCACTGCAAGCTGCAGATTCCCTCCTAAAAGCAAGCTTTAGGAAACTGTTCTGAATTGTAACTTCCTTTCGCCTAATAATGCGATTTTGGCAAAGAGAGTATCTCCCGCAGGGAAGCTGCTACCATCAAATGTTTGCCCTCCTTAGACTCCCCTCTGGAAGCGCTTTCACTGCAAGCTGCAGATTCCCTCCTAACAGCAAGCTTTAGGAAAGTGTACTGAATTGTAACTTACTTTCGCCTAAAAATGCGATTGTGGCAAAGAGAGTATCTCCCGCAGGGAAGCTGCTACCATCAAATGTTTGCCCTCATTAGACTCCCCTCTGGAAGCGCTTTCACTGCAAGCTGCAGATTCCCTCCTAACAGCAAGCTTTAGGATAGGGTACTGAATTGTAACTTAACTGCGGCTAATAATGCGATTTTGGCAAAGAGAGTATCTCCCGCAGGGAAGCTGCTACCATCAAATGTTTGCCCTCATTAGACTCCCCTCTGGAAGCGCTTTCACTGCAAGCTGCAGATTCCCTCCTAACAGCAAGCTTTAGGATAGGGTACTGAATTGTAACTTACTTTCGCCTAAAAATGCGATTTTGGCAAAGAGAGTATCTCCCGCAGGGAAGCTGCTACCATCAAATGTTTGCCCTCATTAGACTCCCCTCTGGAAGCGCTTTCACTGCAAGCTGCAGATTCCCTCCTAACAGCAAGCTTTAGGATAGGGTACTGAATTGTAACTTACTTTCTCCTAATAATGCGATTTTGGCAAAGAGAGTATCTCCCGCAGGGAAGCTGTTACCATCAAATGTTTGCCCTCATTAGACTCCCCTCTGGAAGCGCTTTCACTGCAAGCTGCAGATTCCCTCCTAACAGCAAGCTTTAGGATAGGGTACTGAATAGTATCTTACTTTCGCCTAATAATGCGATTTTGGCAAAGAGACTATCTCCCGCAGGGAAGCTGCTACCATCAAATGTTTGCCCTCGTTAGACTCCCCTCTGGAAGCGCTTTCACTGCAAGCTGCAGATTCCCTCCTAACAGCAAGCTTTAGGATAGGGTACTGAATTGTAACTTACTTTCGCCTAACAATGCGATTTTGGAAAAGAGACTATCTCCCGCAGGGAAGCTGCTACCATCAAATGTTTGCCCTCATTAGACTCCCCTCTGGAAGCGCTTTCACTGCAAGCTGCAGATTCCCTCCTAACAGCAAGCTGTAGGACAGGGTACTGAATTGTAACTTAACTGCGTCTAATAAGGCGATTTTGTCAAAGAGAATATCTCCCGCAGGGAAGCTGTTACCATCAAATGTTTGCCCTCATTAGACTCCCCTCTGGAAGTGCTTTCACTGCAAGCTGCAGATTCCCTCCTAACAGCAAGCTTTAGGATAGGGTACTGAATTGTAACTTACTTTCGCCTAATAATGCGATTTTGGCAAACAGAGTATCTCCCGCAGGGAAGCTGCTACCATCAAATGTTTGCCCTCATTAGACTCCCCTCTGGAAACGCTTTCACTGCAAGCTGCAAATTCCCTCGTAACAGCAAGCTTTAGGATAAGGTACTGAATTGTAACTTACTTTCGCCTAATAAGGCGATTTTGGCAAAGAGAATATCTCCCGCAGGGAAGCTGTTACCATCAAATGTTTGCCCTCATTAGACTCCCCTCTGGAAGCGCTTTCACTGCAAGCGGCAGATTCCCTCCTAACAGCAAGCTTTAGGATAGGGTACTGAATTGTAACTTAACTGCGGCTAATAAGGCGATTTCGGAAAAGAGAGTATCTCCCGCAGGGAAGCTGCTACCATCAAATGTTTGCCCTCCTTAGACTCCCCTCTGGAAGCGCTTTCACTGCAAGCTGCAGATTCCCTCCTAACAGCAAGCTTTAGGATAGGGTACTGAATTGTAACTTACTTTCGCCTAATAATGCGATTATGGCAAGGAGACTATCTCCCGCAGGGAAGCTGCTACCATCAAATGTTTGCCCTCATTAGACTCCCCTCTGGAAGCGCTTTCACTGCAAGCTGCAGATTCCCTCCTAACAGCAAGCTTTAGGATAGGGTACTGAATTGTAACTTACTTTCGCCTAATAATGCGATTATGGCAAGGAGACTATCTCCCGCAGGGAAGCTGCTACCATCAAATGTTTGCCCTCATTAGACTCCCCTCTGGAAGCGCTTTCACTGCAAGCTGCAGATTCCCTCCTAACAGCAAGCTTTAGGATAGGGTACTGAATTGTAACTTACTTTCGCCTAAAAATGCGATTTTGTCAAAGAGTTTATCTCTCGCAGGGAAGCTGCTACCATCAAATGTTTGCCCTCATTAGACTCCCCTCTGGAATCGATTTCACTGCAAGCTGCAGATTCCCTCCTAACAGCAAGCTTTAGGATAGGGTAGTGAATTGTAACTTAACTGCGTCTAATAAGGCGATATTGGCAATGAGAATATCTCCCGCAGGGAAGCTGCTACCATCAAATGTTTGCCCTCATTAGACTCCCCTCTGGAAGCGCTTTCACTGCAAGCTGCAGATTCCCTCCTCACAGCAAGCTTTAGGATAGGGTACTGAATTGTAACTTACTTTCGCCTAATAATGCGATTTTGGAAAAGAGTTTATCTCTCGCAGGGAAGCTGCTACCATCAAATGTTTGCCCTCATTAGACTCCCCTCTGGAAGCGCTTTCACTGCAAGCTGCAGATTCCCTCCTAACAGCAAGCTTTAGGATAGGGTACTGAATTGTAACTTACTTTCTCCTAATAATGCGATTTTGGCAAAGAGAGTATCTCCCGCAGGGAAGCTGCTACCATCAAATGTTTGCCCTCATTAGACTCCCCTCTGGAAGCGCTTTCACTGCAAGCTGCAGATTCCCTCCTAACAGCAAGCTTTAGGATAAGGTACTGAATTGTAACTAACTTTCGCCTAATAAGGCGATTTTGGCAAAGAGAATATCTCCCGCAGGGAAGCTGTTACCATCAAATGTTTGCCCTCATTAGACTCCCCTCTGGAAGCGCTTTCACTGCAAGCGGCAGATTCCCTCCTAACAGCAAGCTTTAGGATAGGGTACTGAATTGTAACTTAACTGCGGATAATAAGGCAATTTCGGAAAAGAGAGTATCTCCCGCAGGGAAGCTGCTACCATCAAATGTTTGCCCTCGTTAGACTCCCCTCTGGAAGCGCTTTCACTGCAAGCTGCAGATTCCCTCCTAACAGCAAGCTTTAGGATAGGGTACTGAATTGTAACTTACTTTCGCCTAATAAGGCGATTATGGCAAGGAGACTATCTCCCGCAGGGAAGCTGCTACCATCAAATGTTTGCCCTCATTAGACTCCCCTCTGGAAGCGCTTTCACTGCAAGCTGCAGATTCCCTCCTAACAGCAAGCTTTAGGATAGGGTACTGAATTGTAACTTACTTTCGCCTAATAATTCGATTATGGCAAGGAGACTATCTCCCGCAGGGAAGCTGCTACCATCAAATGTTTGCCCTCATTAGACTCCCCTCTGGAAGCGCTTTCACTGCAAGCTGCAGATTCCCTCCTAACAGCAAGCTTTAGGATAGGGTACTGAATTGTAACTTACTTTCGCCTAAAAATGCGATTTTGTCAAAGAGTTTATCTCTCGCAGGGAAGCTGCTACCATCAAATGTTTGCCCTCATTAGACTCCCCTCTGGAATCGATTTCACTGCAAGCTGCAGATTCCCTCCTAACAGCAAGCTTTAGGATAGGGTAGTGAATTGTAACTTAACTGCGTCTAATAAGGCGATATTGGCAATGAGAATATCTCCCGCAGGGAAGCTGCTACCATCAAATGTTTGCCCTCATTAGACTCCCCTCTGGAAGCGCTTTCACTGCAAGCTGCAGATTCCCTCCTAACAGCAAGCTTTAGGATAGGGTACTGAATTGTAACTTAACTGCGGCTAATAAGGCGATTATGGTAATGAGAATATCTCCCGCAGGGAAGCTGCTACCATCAAATGTTTGCCCTCATTAGACTCCCCTCTGGAAGCGCTTTCACTGCAAGCTGCAGATTCCCTCCTAACAGCAAGCTTTAGGATAGGGTACTGAATTGTATCTTAACTGCGGCTAATAAGGCGATTTTGGCAAAGAGACTATCTCCCGCAGGGAAACTGCTACCATCAAATGTTTGCCCTCATTAGACTCCCCTCTGGAAGCGCTTTCACTGCAAGCTGCAGATTCCCTCCTAACAGCAAGCTTTAGCATAGGGTACTGAATTGTAACTTACTTTCGCCTAATAAAGCGATTTTGGCAAAGAGAGTATCTCCCGCAGGGAAGCTGCTACCATCAAATGTTTGCCCTCATTAGACTCCCCTCTGGAAGCGCTTTCACTGCAAGCTGCAGATTCCCTCCTAACAGCAAGCTTTAGGATAGGGTACTGAATTGTATCTTACTTTCACCTAAAAATGCGATTTTGGCAAAGAGAGTATCTCCCGCAGGGAAGCTGCTACCATCACATGTTTGCCCTCATTAGACTCCCCTCTGGAAGCGCTTTCACTGCAAGCTGCAGATTCCCTCCTAACAGCAAGCTTTAGGATAGGGTACTGAATTGTAACTTACTTTCGCCTAATAATGCGGTTTTGGCAAAGAGAGTATCTCCCGCAGGGAAGCTGCTACCATCAAATGTTTGCCCTCATTAGACTCCCCTCTGGAAGCGCTTTCACTGCAAGCGGCAGATTCCCTCCTAACAGCAAGCTTTAGGAAAGGGTACTGAATTGTAACTTAACTGCGGCTAATAAGGCGATTTCGGAAAAGAGTATATACTGCAGGGAAGCTGCTACCATCAAATATTTGCCCTCGTTAGACTCCCCTCTGGAAGCGCTTTCACTGCAAGCTGCAGATTCCCTCCTAACAGCAAGCTTTACGATAGGGTACTGAATTGAAACTTACTTTCGCCTAAAAATGCGATTTTCGCAAAGAGAGTATCTCCCGCAGGGAAGCTGCTACCATCAAATGTTTGCCCTCCTTAGACTCCCCTCTGGAAGCGCTTTCACTGCAAGCTGCAGATTCCCTCCTAACAGCAAGCTTTAGGATAGGGTACTGAATTGTAACTTACTTTCGCCTAATAATGCGATTGTGGAAAAGAGAATATCTCCCGCAGGGAAGCTGCTACCAACAAATATTTGCCCTCATTAGACTCCCCTCTGGAAGCGCTTTCACTGCAAGCTGCAGATTCCCTCCTAACAGCAAGCTTTAGGATAGGGTACTGAATTGTAACTTACTTTCGCCTAATAATGCGATTATGGCAAGGAGACTATCTCCCGCAGGGAAGCTGCTACCATCAAATGTTTGCCCTCGTTAGACTCCCCTCTGGAAGCGCTTTCACTGCAAGCTGCAGATTCCCTCCTAACAGCAAGCTTTAGGATAGGGTACTGAATTGTATCTTACTTTCGCCTAATAATGCGATTTTGGCAAAGAGAGTATCTCCCGCAGGGAAGCTGCTACCATCAAATGTTTGCCCTCATTAGACTCCCCTCTGGAAGCGCTTTCACTGCAAGCTGCAGATTCCCTCCTAACAGCAAGCTTTAGGATAGGGTACTGAATTGAAACTTACTTTCGCCTAAAAATGCGATTTTCGCAAAGAGACTATCTCCCGCAGGGAAGCTGCTACCATCAAATGTTTGCCCTCATTAGACTCCCCTCTGGAAGCGCTTTCACTGCAAGCTGCAGATTCCCTCCTAACAGCAAACTTTAGGAAATTGTACTGAATTGTAACTTACTTTCGCCTAAAAATGCGATTATGGCAAAGAGAGTATCTCTCGCAGGGAAGCTGCTACCATCAAAGGTTTGCCCTCATTAGACTCCCCTCTGGAAGCGCTTTCACTGCAAGCTGCAGATTCCCTCCTAACAGCAAGCTTTAGGATAGTGTACTGAATTGTAACATAACTGCGGCTAATAAGGCGATTTTGGCAAAGAGACTATTTCCCGCAGGGAAGCTGCTACCATCAAATGTTTGCCCTCATTAGACTCCCCTCTGGAAGCGCTTTCACTGCAAGCTGCAGATTCCCTCCTAACAGCAAGCTTTAGGATAGTGTACTGAATTGTATCTTACTTTCGCATAATAATGTGATTTTGGCAAAGAGAGTATCTCCCGCAGGGAAGCTGCTACCATCAAATGTTTGCCCACATTAGACTCCCCTCTGGAAGCGCTTTCACTGCAAGCTGCAGATTCCCTCCTAACAGCAAGCTTTAGGATAGGGTACTGAATTGTAACTTACTTTCGCCTAATAATGCGATTATGGCAAGGAGACTATCTCCCGCAGGGAAGCTGCTACCATCAAATGTTTGCCCTCATTAGACTCCCCTCTGGAAGCGCTTTCACTGCAAGCTGCAGATTCCCTCCTAACAGCAAGCTTTAGGATAGGGTACTGAATTGTAACTTAACTGCGTCTAATAATGCGATTTTGGCTAAGAGAATATCTCCCGCAAGGAAGATGCTAAAATCAAATATTTGCCCTCATTAGACTCCCCTCTGGAAGCGCTTTCACTGCAAGCTGCAGATTCACTCCTAACAGCAAGCTTTAGGATAGGGTACTGAATTGTAACTTACTTTCGCCTAATAAGGTGATTTGACAAAGAGAGTATCTCCCGCAGGGAAGCTGCTACCATCAAATATTTGCCCTCATTAGACTCCCCTCTGGAAGCGCTTTCACTGCAAGCTGCAGATTCCCTCCTAACAGCAAGCTTTAGGATAGGGTACTGAATTGTAACTTACTTTCGCCTAATAATGCGATTTTGGCAAAGAGAGTATCTCCCGCAGGGAAGCTGCTACCATCAAATGTTTGCCCTCATTAGACTCCCCTCTGGAAGCGCTTTCACTGCAAGCTGCAGATTCCCTCCTAACAGCAAGCTTTAGGATAGGGTACTGAATTGTAACTTAACTGCGGCTAATAAGGCGATTTTGGCAAAGAGAATATCTCCCGCAGGGAAGATGCTACCATCAAATATTTGCCCTCATTAGACTCCCTTCTGGAAGCGCTTTCACTGCAAGCTGCAGATTCCCTCCTAACAGCAAGCTTTAGGATAGGGTACTGAATTGTAACTTACTTTCGCCTAATAATGCGATTTCGGCAAAGAGAGTATCTCCCGCAGGGAAGCTGCTACCATCAAATGTTTGCCCTCATTAGACTCCCCTCTGGAAGCGCTTTCACTGCAAGCTGCAGATTCCCTCCTAACAGCAAGCTTTAGGATAGGGTACTGAATTGTAACTTAACTGCGTCTAATAAGGCGATTTTGGCAAAGAGACTATCTCCCGCAGGGAAGCTGCTACCATCAAATGTTTGCCCTCATTAGACTCCCCTCTGGAAGCGCTTTCACTGCAAGCTGCAGATTCCCTCCTAACAGCAAGCTGTAGGACAGGGTACTGAATTGTATCTTAACTGCGTCTAATAAGGCGATTTTGGCAAAGAGAATATCTCCCGCAGGGAAGCTGTTACCATCAAATATTTGCCCTCATTAGACTCCCCTCTGGAAGCGCTTTCACTGCAAGCTGCAGATTCACTCCTAACAGCAAGCTTTAGGATAGGGTACTGAATTGTAACTTACTTTCGCCTAATAATGCGATTATGGCAAAGAGACTATCTCCCGCAGGGAAGCTGCTACCATCAAATGTTTGCCCTCGTTAGACTCCCCTCTGGAAGCGCTTTCACTGCAAGCTGCAGATTCCCTCCTAACAGCAAGCTGTAGGACACTGTACTGAATTGTAACTTACTTTCGCATAATAATGCGATTTTGGCAAAGAGACTATCTCCCGCAGGGAAGCTGCTACCATCAAATGTTTGCCCACATTAGACTCCCCTGTGGAAGCGCTTTCACTGCAAGCTGCAGATTCCCTCCTAACAGCAAGCTTTAGGATAGGGTACTGAATTGTATCTTACTTTCGCCTAATAAGGCGATATTGGCAAAGAGAGTATCTCCCGCAGGGAAGCTGTTAACATCAAATGTTTGCCCTCATTAGACTCCCCTCTGGAAGCGCTTTCACTGCAAGCTGCAGATTCCCTCCTAACAGCAAGCTTTAGGGAAGGGTACTGAATTGTAACTTAACTGCGGCTAATAAGGCGATTTCGGAAAAGAGAGTATATCCTGCAGGGAAGCTGCTACCATCAAATGTTTGCCCTCGTTAGACTCCCCTCTGGAAGCGCTTTCACTGCAAGCTGCAGATTCCCTCCTAACAGCAAGCTTTAGGATAGGGTACTGAATTGTAACTTACTTTCGCCTAATAATGCGATTATGTCAAGGAGACTATCTCCCGTAGGGAAGCTGCTACCATCAAATGTTTGCCGTCATTAGACTCCCCTCTGGAAGCGCTTTCACTGCAAGCTGCAGATTCCCTCCTAACAGCAAGCTTTAGGAAATTGTACTGAATTGTAACTTACTTTCGCCTAAAAATGCGATTGTGGCAAAGAGAGTATCTCCCGCAGGGAAGCTGCTACCATCAAATGCTTGCCCTCATTAGACTCCCCTCTGGAATCGATTTCACTGCAAGCTGCAGATTCCCTCCTAACAGCAAGCTTTAGGATAGGGTACTGAATTGTAACTTAACTGCGGATAATAAGGCGATTTTGGCAAAGAGACTATCTCCCGCAGGGAAGCTGCTACCATCAAATGTTTGCCCTCATTAGACTCCCCTCTGGAAGCGCTTTCACTGCAAGCTGCAGATTCCCTCCTAACAGCAAGCTTTAGGATAGGGTACTGAATTGTAACTTAACTGCGGCTAATGAGGCGATTTTGGCAATGAGAATATCTCCCGCAGGGAAGCTGCTACCATCAAATGTTTGCCCTCGTTAGACTCCCCTCTGGAAGCGCTTTCACTGCAAGCTGCAGATTCCCTCCTAACAGCAAGCTTTAGGATAGGGTACTGAATTGTAACTTACTTTCGCCTAATAATGCGATTTTGGCAAAGAGAATATCTCCCGCAGGGAAGCTGTTACCATCAAATGTTTGCCCTCATTAGACTCCCCTCTGGAAGCGCTTTCACTGCAAGCGGCAGATTCCCTCCTAACAGCAAGCTTTAGGAAAGGGTACTGAATTGTAACTTAACTGCGGCTAATAAGGCGATTTCGGAAAAGAGTATATACTGCAGGGAAGCTGCTACCATCAAATATTTGCCCTCGTTAGACTCCCCTCTGGAAGCGCTTTCACTGCAAGCTGCAGATTCCCTCCTAACAGCAAGCTTTACGATAGGGTACTGAATTGAAACTTACTTTCGCCTAAAAATGCGATTTTCGCAAAGAGAGTATCTCCCGCAGGGAAGCTGCTACCATCACATGTTTGCCCTCCTTAGACTCCCCTCTGGAAGCGCTTTCACTGCAAGCTGCAGATTCCCTCCTAACAGCAAGCTTTAGGATAGGGTACTGAATTGTAACTTACTTTCGCCTAATAATGCGATTGTGGAAAAGAGAATATCTCCCGCAGGGTAGCTGCTACCAACAAATATTTGCCCTCATTAGACTCCCCTCTGGAAGCGCTTTCACTGCAAGCTGCAGATTCCCTCCTAACAGCAAGCTTTAGGATAGGGTACTGAATTGTAACTTACTTTCGCCTAATAATGCGATTATGGCAAGGAGACTATCTCCCGCAGGGAAGCTGCTACCATCAAATGTTTGCCCTCGTTAGACTCCCCTCTGGAAGCGCTTTCACTGCAAGCTGCAGATTCCCTCCTAACAGCAAGCTTTAGGATAGGGTACTGAATTGTATCTTACTTTCGCCTAATAATGCGATTTTGGCAAAGAGAGTATCTCCCGCAGGGAAGCTGCTACCATCAAATGTTTGCCCTCATTAGACTCCCCTCTGGAAGCGCTTTCACTGCAAGCTGCAGATTCCCTCCTAACAGCAAGCTTTAGGATAGGGTACTGAATTGTAACTTACTTTCGCCTAATAATGCGATTTTGGCAAAGAGACTATCTCCCGCAGGGAAGCTGCTACCATCAAATGTTTGCCCTCATTAGACTCCCCTCTGGAAGCGCTTTCACTGCAAGCTGCAGATTCCCTCCTAACAGCAAGCTTTAGGAAATTGTACTGAATTGTAACTTACTTTCGCCTAAAAATGCGATTATGGCAAAGAGAGTATCTCTCGCAGGGAAGCTGCTACCATCAAAGGTTTGCCCTCATTAGACTCCCCTCTGGAAGCGCTTTCACTGCAAGCTGCAGATTCCCTCCTAACAGCAAGCTTTAGGATAGGGTACTGAATTGTAACTTAACTGCGGCTAATAATGCGATTTTGGCAAAGAGAATATCTCCCGCAGGGAAGCTGCTACCATCAAATGTTTGCCCTCATTAGACTCCCCTCTGGAAGCGCTTTCACTGCAAGCTGCAGATTCCCTCCTAACAGCAAGCTTTAGGATAGGGTACTGAATTGTAACTTACTTTCGCCTAAAAATGCGATTTTCGCAAAGAGAGTATCTCCCGCAGGGAAGCTGCTACCATCACATGTTTGCCCTCCTTAGACTCCCCTCTGGAAGCGCTTTCACTGCAAGCTGCAGATTCCCTCCTAACAGCAAGCTTTAGGATAGGGTACTGAATTGTAACTTAACTGCGGCTAATGAGGCGATTTTGGCAATGAGAATATCTCCCGCAGGGAAGCTGCTACCATCAAATGTTTGCCCTCGTTAGACTCCCCTCTGGAAGCGCTTTCACTGCAAGCTGCAGATTCCCTCCTAACAGCAAGCTTTAGGATAGGGTACTGAATTGTAACTTACTTTCGCCTAATAATGCGATTTTGGCAAAGAGAATATCTCCCGCAGGGAAGCTGTTACCATCAAATGTTTGCCCTCATTAGACTCCCCTCTGGAAGCGCTTTCACTGCATGCGGCAGATTCCCTCCTAACAGCAAGCTTTAGGAAAGGGTACTGAATTGTAACTTAACTGCGGCTAATAAGGCGATTTCGGAAAAGAGTATATACTGCAGGGAAGCTGCTACCATCAAATATTTGCCCTCGTTAGACTCCCCTCTGGAAGCGCTTTCACTGCAAGCTGCAGATTCCCTCCTAACAGCAAGCTTTAGGATAGGGTACTGAATTGAAACTTACTTTCGCCTAAAAATGCGATTTTCGCAAAGAGAGTATCTCCCGCAGGGAAGCTGCTACCATCAAATGTTTGCCGTCATTAGACTCCCCTCTGGAAGCGCTTTCACTGCAAGCTGCAGATTCCCTCCTAACAGCAAGCTTTAGGAAATTGTACTGAATTGTAACTTACTTTCGCCTAAAAATGCGATTTTGGCAAAGAGAGTATCTCCCGCAGGGAAGCTGCTACCATCAAATGCTTGCCCTCATAAGACTCCCCTCTGGAATCGATTTCACTGCAAGCTGCAGATTCCCTCCTAACAGCAAGCTTTAGGATAGGGTACTGAATTGTAACTTAACTGCGGATAATAAGGCGATTTTGGCAAAGAGAGTATTTCCCGCAGGGAAGCTGCTACCATCAAATGTTTGCCCTCATTAGACTCCCCTCTGGAAGCGCTTTCACTGCAAGCTGCAGATTCCCTCCTAACAGCAAGCTTTAGGATAGGGTACTGAATTGTAACTTAACTGCGGCTAATGAGGCGATTTTGGCAATGAGAATATCTCCCGCAGGGAAGCTGCTACCATCAAATGTTTGCCCTCGTTAGACTCCCCTCTGGAAGCGCTTTCACTGCAAGCTGCAGATTCCCTCCTAACAGCAAGCTTTAGGATAGGGTACTGAATTGTAACTTACTTTCGCCTAATAATGCGATTTTGGCAAAGAGAATATCTCCCGCAGGGAAGCTGTTACCATCAAATGTTTGCCCTCATTAGACTCCCCTCTGGAAGCGCTTTCACTGCAAGCGGCAGATTCCCTCCTAACAGCAAGCTTTAGGAAAGGGTACTGAATTGTAACTTAACTGCGGCTAATAAGGCGATTTCGGAAAAGAGTATATACTGCAGGGAAGCTGCTACCATCAAATATTTGCCCTCGTTAGACTCCCCTCTGGAAGCGCTTTCACTGCAAGCTGCAGATTCCCTCCTAACAGCAAGCTTTAGGATAGTGTACTGAATTGAAACTTACTTTCGCCTAAAAATGCGATTTTCGCAAAGAGAGTATCTCCCGCAGGGAAGCTGCTACCATCACATGTTTGCCCTCCTTAGACTCCCCTCTGGAAGCGCTTTCACTGCAAGCTGCAGATTCCCTCCTAACAGCAAGCTTTAGGA
This sequence comes from Phaenicophaeus curvirostris, assembly GCF_032191515.1. Lineage (NCBI taxonomy): Eukaryota > Metazoa > Chordata > Aves > Cuculiformes > Cuculidae > Phaenicophaeus > Phaenicophaeus curvirostris. The sequence goes on along the minus strand of NC_091402.1, from coordinate 64,765 downwards.
TAGGGTACTGAATTGTAACTTACTTTCGCCTAATAATGCGATTGTGGAAAAGAGAATATCTCCCGCAGGGAAGCTGCTACCAACAAATATTTGCCCTCATTAGACTCCCCTCTGGAAGCGCTTTCACTGCAAGCTGCAGATTCCCTCCTAACAGCAAGCTTTAGGATAGGGTACTGAATTGTAACTTACTTTCGCCTAATAATGCGATTATGGCAAGGAGACTATCTCCCGCAGGGAAGCTGCTACCATCAAATGTTTGCCCTCGTTAGACTCCCCTCTGGAAGCGCTTTCACTGCAAGCGGCAGATTCCCTCCTAACAGCAAGCTTTAGGATAGGGTACTGAATTGTATCTTACTTTCGCCTAATAATGCGATTTTGGCAAAGAGAGTATCTCCCGCAGGGAAGCTGCTACCATCAAATGTTTGCCCTCATTAGACTCCCCTCTGGAAGCGCTTTCACTGCAAGCTGCAGATTCCCTCCTAACAGCAAGCTTTAGGATAGGGTACTGAATTGTAACTTACTTTCGCCTAATAATGCGATTTTGGCAAAGAGACTATCTCCCGCAGGGAAGCTGCTACCATCAAATGTTTGCCCTCATTAGACTCCCCTCTGGAAGCGCTTTCACTGCAAGCTGCAGATTCCCTCCTAACAGCAAGCTTTAGGAAATTGTACTGAATTGTAACTTACTTTCGCCTAAAAATGCGATTATGGCAAAGAGAGTATCTCTCGCAGGGAAGCTGCTACCATCAAAGGTTTGCCCTCATTAGACTCCCCTCTGGAAGCGCTTTCACTGCAAGCTGCAGATTCCCTCCTAACAGCAAGCTTTAGGATAGGGTACTGAATTGTAACTTAACTGCGGCTAATAATGCGATTTTGGCAAAGAGAATATCTCCCGCAGGGAAGCTGCTACCATCAAATGTTTGCCCTCATTAGACTCCCCTCTGGAAGCGCTTTCACTGCAAGCTGCAGATTCCCTCCTAACAGCAAACTTTAGGATAGGGTACTGAATTGTAACTTACTTTCGCCTAAAAATGCGATTTTGGCAAAGAGAGTATCTCCCGCAGGGAAGCTGCTACCATCAAATGTTTGCCCTCATTAGACTCCCCTCTGGAAGCGCTTTCACCGCAAGCTGCAGATTCCCTCCTAACAGCAAGCTTTAGGATAGGGTACTGAATTGTAACTTACTTTCTCCTAATAATGCGATTTTGGCAAAGAGAGTATCTCCCGCAGGGAAGCTGTTACCATCAAATGTTTGCCCTCATTAGACTCCCCTCTGGAAGCGCTTTCACTGCAAGCTGCAGATTCCCTCCTAACAGCAAGCTTTAGGATAGGGTACTGAATAGTATCTTACTTTCGCCTAATAATGCGATTTTGGCAAAGAGACTATCTCCCGCAGGGAAGCTGCTACCATCAAATGTTTGCCCTCGTTAGACTCCCCTCTGGAAGCGCTTTCACTGCAAGCTGCAGATTCCCTCCTAACAGCAAGCTTTAGGATAGGGTACTGAATTGTAACTTACTTTCGCCTAATAATGCGATTATGGCAAGGAGACTATCTCCCGCAGGGAAGCTGCTACCATCAAATGTTTGCCCTCGTTAGACTCCCCTCTGGAAGCGCTTTCACTGCAAGCTGCAGATTCCCTCCTAACAGCAAGCTTTAGGATAGGGTACTGAATTGTATCTTACTTTCGCCTAATAATGCGATTTTGGCAAAGAGAGTATCTCCCGCAGGGAAGCTGCTACCATCAAATGTTTGCCCTCATTAGACTCCCCTCTGGAAGCGCTTTCACTGCAAGCTGCAGATTCCCTCCTAACAGCAAGCTTTAGGATAGGGTACTGAATTGTAACTTACTTTCGCCTAATAATGCGATTTTGGCAAAGAGACTATCTCCCGCAGGGAAGCTGCTACCATCAAATGTTTGCCCTCATTAGACTCCCCTCTGGAAGCGCTTTCACTGCAAGCTGCAGATTCCCTCCTAACAGCAAGCTTTAGGAAATTGTACTGAATTGTAACTTACTTTCGCCTAAAAATGCGATTATGGCAAAGAGAGTATCTCTCGCAGGGAAGCTGCTACCATCAAAGGTTTGCCCTCATTAGACTCCCCTCTGGAAGCGCTTTCACTGCAAGCTGCAGATTCCCTCCTAACAGCAAGCTTTAGGATAGGGTACTGAATTGTAACTTAACTGCGGCTAATAATGCGATTTTGGCAAAGAGAATATCTCCCGCAGGGAAGCTGCTACCATCAAATGTTTGCCCTCATTAGACTCCCCTCTGGAAGCGCTTTCACTGCAAGCTGCAGATTCCCTCCTAACAGCAAACTTTAGGATAGGGTACTGAATTGTAACTTACTTTCGCCTAAAAATGCGATTTTGGCAAAGAGAGTATCTCCCGCAGGGAAGCTGCTACCATCAAATGTTTGCCCTCATTAGACTCCCCTCTGGAAGCGCTTTCACCGCAAGCTGCAGATTCCCTCCTAACAGCAAGCTTTAGGATAGGGTACTGAATTGTAACTTACTTTCTCCTAATAATGCGATTTTGGCAAAGAGAGTATCTCCCGCAGGGAAGCTGTTACCATCAAATGTTTGCCCTCATTAGACTCCCCTCTGGAAGCGCTTTCACTGCAAGCTGCAGATTCCCTCCTAACAGCAAGCTTTAGGATAGGGTACTGAATAGTATCTTACTTTCGCCTAATAATGCGATTTTGGCAAAGAGACTATCTCCCGCAGGGAAGCTGCTACCATCAAATGTTTGCCCTCGTTAGACTCCCCTCTGGAAGCGCTTTCACTGCAAGCTGCAGATTCCCTCCTAACAGCAAGCTTTAGGATAGTGTACTGAATTGTAACTTACTTTCGCCTAACAATGCGATTTTGGAAAAGAGACTATCTCCCGCAGGGAAGCTGCTACCATCAAATGTTTGCCCTCATTAGACTCCCCTCTGGAAGCGCTTTCACTGCAAGCTGCAAATTCCCTCCTAACAGCAAGCTGTAGGACAGGGTACTGAATTGTAACTTAACTGCGTCTAATAAGGCGATTTTGTCAAAGAGAATATCTCCCGCAGGGAAGCTGTTACCATCAAATGTTTGCCCTCATTAGACTCCCCTCTGGAAGTGCTTTCACTGCAAGCTGCAGATTCCCTCCTAACAGCAAGCTTTAGGATAGGGTACTGAATTGTAACTTACTTTCGCCTAATAATGCGATTTTGGCAAAGAGAGTATCTCCCGCAGGGAAGCTGCTACCATCAAATGTTTGCCCTCATTAGACTCCCCTCTGGAAGCGCTTTCACTGCAAGCTGCAGATTCCCTCCTCACAGCAAGCTTTAGGATAGGGTACTGAATTGTAACTTACTTTCGCCTAATAATGCGATTTTGGAAAAGAGTTTATCTCTCGCAGGGAAGCTGCTACCATCAAATGTTTGCCCTCATTAGACTCCCCTCTGGAAGCGCTTTCACTGCAAGCTGCAGATTCCCTCCTAACAGCAAGCTTTAGGATAGGGTACTGAATTGTAACTTACTTTCTCCTAATAATGCGATTTTGGCAAAGAGAGTATCTCCCGCAGGGAAGCTGCTACCATCAAATGTTTGCCCTCATTAGACTCCCCTCTGGAAGCGCTTTCACTGCAAGCTGCAGATTCCCTCCTAACAGCAAGCTTTAGGATAAGGTACTGAATTGTAACTTACTTTCGCCTAATAAGGCGATTTTGGCAAAGAGAATATCTCCCGCAGGGAAGCTGTTACCATCAAATGTTTGCCCTCATTAGACTCCCCTCTGGAAGCGCTTTCACTGCAAGCGGCAGATTCCCTCCTAACAGCAAGCTTTAGGATAGGGTACTGAATTGTAACTTAACTGCGGCTAATAAGGCGATTTCGGAAAAGAGAGTATCTCCCGCAGGGAAGCTGCTACCATCAAATGTTTGCCCTCGTTAGACTCCCCTCTGGAAGCGCTTTCACTGCAAGCTGCAGATTCCCTCCTAACAGCAAGCTTTAGGATAGGGTACTGAATTGTAACTTACTTTCGCCTAATAATGCGATTATGGCAAGGAGACTATCTCCCGCAGGGAAGCTGCTACCATCAAATGTTTGCCCTCATTAGACTCCCCTCTGGAAGCGCTTTCACTGCAAGCTGCAGATTCCCTCCTAACAGCAAGCTTTAGGATAGGGTACTGTATTGTAACTTACTTTCGCCTAATAATGCGATTATGGCAAGGAGACTATCTCCCGCAGGGAAGCTGCTACCATCAAATGTTTGCCCTCATTAGACTCCCCTCTGGAAGCGCTTTCACTGCAAGCTGCAGATTCCCTCCTAACAGCAAGCTTTAGGATAGGGTACTGAATTGTAACTTAACTGCGGCTAATAAGGCGATTATGGTAATGAGAATATCTCCCGCAGGGAAGCTGCTACCATCAAATGTTTGCCCTCATTAGACTCCCCTCTGGAAGCGCTTTCACTGCAAGCTGCAGATTCCCTCCTAACAGCAAGCTTTAGGATAGGGTACTGAATTGTATCTTAACTGCGGCTAATAAGGCGATTTTGGCAAAGAGACTATCTCCCGCAGGGAAACTGCTACCATCAAATGTTTGCCCTCATTAGACTCCCCTCTGGAAGCGCTTTCACTGCAAGCTGCAGATTCCCTCCTAACAGCAAGCTTTAGCATAGGGTACTGAATTGTAACTTACTTTCGCCTAATAAAGCGATTTTGGCAAAGAGAGTATCTCCCGCAGGGAAGCTGCTACCATCAAATGTTTGCCCTCATTAGACTCCCCTCTGGAAGCGCTTTCACTGCAAGCTGCAGATTCCCTCCTAACAGCAAGCTTTAGGATAGGGTACTGAATTGTATCTTACTTTCACCTAAAAATGCGATTTTGGCAAAGAGAGTATCTCCCGCAGGGAAGCTGCTACCATCACATGTTTGCCCTCATTAGACTCCCCTCTGGAAGCGCTTTCACTGCAAGCTGCAGATTCCCTCCTAACAGCAAGCTTTAGGATAGGGTACTGAATTGTAACTTACTTTCGCCTAATAATGCGGTTTTGGCAAAGAGAGTATCTCCCGCAGGGAAGCTGCTACCATCAAATGTTTGCCCTCATTAGACTCCCCTCTGGAAGCGCTTTCACTGCAAGCTGCAGATTCCCTCCTAACAGCAAGCTGTAGGACAGGGTACTGAATTGTAACTTAACTGCGTCTAATAAGGCGATTTTGGCAAAGAGAATATCTCCCGCAGGGAAGCTGCTACCATCAAATATTTGCCCTCGTTAGACTCCCCTCTGGAAGCGCTTTCACTGCAAGCTGCAGATTCCCTCCTAACAGCAAGCTTTAGGATAGGGTACTGAATTGTAACTTACTTTCGCCTAATAATGCGATTTTGGCAAAGAGAATATCTCCCGCAGGGAAGCTGTTACAATCAAATGTTTGCCCTCATTAGACTCCCCTCTGGAAGCGCTTTCACTGCAAGTGGCAGATTCCCTCCTAACAGCAAGCTTTAGGAAAGGGTACTGAATTGTAACTTAACTGCGGCTAATAAGGCGATTTCGGAAAAGAGTATATACTGCAGGGAAGCTGCTACCATCAAATATTTGCCCTCGTTAGACTCCCCTCTGGAAGCGCTTTCACTGCAAGCTGCAGATTCCCTCCTAACAGCAAGCTTTACGATAGGGTACTGAATTGAAACTTACTTTCGCCTAAAAATGCGATTTTCGCAAAGAGAGTATCTCCCGCAGGGAAGCTGCTACCATCAAATGTTTGCCCTCCTTAGACTCCCCTCTGGAAGCGCTTTCACTGCAAGCTGCAGATTCCCTCCTAACAGCAAGCTTTAGGATAGGGTACTGAATTGTAACTTACTTTCGCCTAATAATGCGATTGTGGAAAAGAGAATATCTCCCGCAGGGAAGCTGCTACCAACAAATATTTGCCCTCATTAGACTCCCCTCTGGAAGCGCTTTCACTGCAAGCTGCAGATTCCCTCCTAACAGCAAGCTTTAGGATAGGGTACTGAATTGTAACTTACTTTCGCCTAATAATGCGATTATGGCAAGGAGACTATCTCCCGCAGGGAAGCTGCTACCATCAAATGTTTGCCCTCGTTAGACTCCCCTCTGGAAGCGCTTTCACTGCAAGCTGCAGATTCCCTCCTAACAGCAAGCTTTAGGATAGGGTACTGAATTGTATCTTACTTTCGCCTAATAATGCGATTATGGCAAAGAGAGTATCTCCCGCAGGGAAGCTGCTACCATCAAATGTTTGCCCTCATTAGACTCCCCTCTGGAAGCGCTTTCACTGCAAGCTGCAGATTCCCTCCTAACAGCAAGCTTTAGGATAGGGTACTGAATTGTAACTTACTTTCGCCTAATAATGCGATTTTGGCAAAGAGACTATCTCCCGCAGGGAAGCTGCTACCATCAAATGTTTGCCCTCATTAGACTCCCCTCTGGAAGCGCTTTCACTGCAAGCTGCAGATTCCCTCCTAACAGCAAGCTTTAGGAAATTGTACTGAATTGTAACTTACTTTCGCCTAAAAATGCGATTATGGCAAAGAGAGTATCTCTCGCAGGGAAGCTGCTACAATCAAAGGTTTGCCCTCATTAGACTCCCCTCTGGAAGCGCTTTCACTGCAAGCTGCAGATTCCCTCCTAACAGCAAGCTTTAGGATAGTGTACTGAATTGTAACATAACTGCGGCTAATAAGGCGATTTTGGCTAAGAGACTATTTCCCGCAGGGAAGCTGCTACCATCAAATGTTTGCCCTCATTAGACTCCCCTCTTGAAGCGCTTTCACTGCAAGCTGCAGATTCCCTCCTAACAGCAAGCTTTAGGATAGGGTAATGAATTGTATCTTACTTTCGCCTAATAATGTGATTTTGGCAAAGAGAGTATCTCCCGCAGGGAAGCTGCTACCATCAAATGTTTGCCCACATTAGACTCCCCTCTGGAAGCGCTTTCACTGCAAGCTGCAGATTCCCTCCTAACAGCAAGCTTTAGGATAGGGTACTGAATTGTAACTTACTTTCGCCTAATAATGCGATTCTGGCAAAGAGAGTATCTCCCGCAGGGAAGCTGCTACCATCAAATATTTGCCCTCATTAGACTCCCCTCTGGAAGCGCTTTCACTGCAAGCTGCAGATTCCCTCCTAACAGCAAGCTTTAGGATAGGGTACTGAATTGTAACTTAACTGCGTCTAATATGGCGATTTTGGCTAAGAGAATATCTCCCGCAAGGAAGATGCTAAAATCAAATATTTGCCCTCATTAGACTCCCCTCTGGAAGCGCTTTCACTGCAAGCTGCAGATTCACTCCTAACAGCAAGCTTTAGGATAGGGTACTGAATTGTAACTTACTTTCGCCTAATAAGGTGATTTGACAAAGAGAGTATCTCCCGCAGGGAAGCTGCTACCATCAAATGTTTGCCCTCATTAGACTCCCCTCTGGAAGCGCTTTCACTGCAAGCTGCAGATTCCCTCCTAACAGCAAGCTTTAGGATAGGGTACTGAATTGTAACTTACTTTCGCCTAATAATGCGATTTTGGCAAAGAGACTATCTCCCGCAGGGAAGCTGCTACCATCAAATGTTTGCCCTCATTAGACTCCCCTCTGGAAGCGCTTTCACTGCAAGCTGCAGATTCCCTCCTAACAGCAAGCTGTAGGACAGGGTACTGAATTGTATCTTAACTGCGTCTAATAAGGCGATTTTGGCAAAGAGAATATCTCCCGCAGGGAAGCTGTTACCATCAAATATTTGCCCTCATTAGACTCCCCTCTGGAAGCGCTTTCACTGCAAGCTGCAGATTCACTCCTAACAGCAAGCTTTAGGATAGGGTACTGAATTGTAACTTACTTTCGCCTAATAATGCGATTATGGCAAAGAGACTATCTCCCGCAGGGAAGCTGCTACCATCAAATGTTTGCCCTCGTTAGACTCCCCTCTGGAAGCGCTTTCACTGCAAGCTGCAGATTCCCTCCTAACAGCAAGCTGTAGGACACTGTACTGAATTGTAACTTACTTTCGCATAATAATGCGATTTTGGCAAAGAGACTATCTCCCGCAGGGAAGCTGCTACCATCAAATGTTTGCCCACATTAGACTCCCCTGTGGAAGCGCTTTCACTGCAAGCTGCAGATTCCCTCCTAACAGCAAGCTTTAGGATAGGGTACTGAATTGTAACTTAATTTTGCCTAATAAGGCTATATTGGCAAAGAGAGTATCTCCCGCAGGGAAGCTGTTAACATCAAATGTTTGCCCTCATTAGACTCCCCTCTGGAAGCGCTTTCACTGCAAGCTGCAGATTCCCTCCTAACAGCAAGCTTTAGGAAAGGGTACTGAATTGTAACTTAAATGCGGCTAATAAGGCGATTTCGGAAAAGAGAGTATATCCTGCAGGGAAGCTGCTACCATCAAATGTTTGCCCTCGTTAGACTCCCCTCTGGAAGCGCTTTCACTGCAAGCTGCAGATTCCCTCCTAACAGCAAGCTTTAGGATAGGGTACTGAATTGTAACTTACTTTCGCCTAATAATGCGATTTTGGCAAAGAGAATATCTCCCGCAGGGAAGCTGTTACCATCAAATGTTTGCCCTCATTAGACTCCCCTCTGGAAGCGCTTTCACTGCAAGCGGCAGATTCCCTCCTAACAGCAAGCTTTAGGAAAGGGTACTGAATTGTAACTTAACTGCGGCTAATAAGGCGATTTCGGAAAAGAGTATATACTGCAGGGAAGCTGCTACCATCAAATATTTGCCCTCGTTAGACTCCCCTCTGGAAGCGCTTTCACTGCAAGCGGCAGATTCCCTCCTAACAGCAAGCTTTACGATAGGGTACTGAATTGAAACTTACTTTCGCCTAAAAATGCGATTTTCGCAAAGAGAGTATCTCCCGCAGGGAAGCTGCTACCATCACATGTTTGCCCTCATTAGACTCCCCTCTGGAAGCGCTTTCACTGCAAGCTGCAGATTCCCTCCTAACAGCAAGCTTTAGGATAGGGTACTGAATTGTAACTTACTTTCGCCTAATAATGCGATTGTGGAAAAGAGAATATCTCCCGCAGGGAAGCTGCTACCAACAAATATTTGCCCTCATTAGACTCCCCTCTGGAAGCGCTTTCACTGCAAGCTGCAGATTCCCTCCTAACAGCAAGCTTTAGGATAGGGTACTGAATTGTAACTTACTTTCGCCTAATAATGCGATTTTGGCAAGGAGACTATCTCCCGCAGGGAAGCTGCTACCATCAAATGTTTGCCCTCGTTAGACTCCCCTCTGGAAGCGCTTTCACTGCAAGCTGCAGATTCCCTCCTAACAGCAAGCTTTAGGATAGGGTACTGAATTGTATCTTACTTTCGCCTAATAATGCGATTTTGGCAAAGAGACTATCTCCCGCAGGGAAGCTGCTACCATCAAATGTTTGCCCTCATTAGACTCCCCTCTGGAAGCGCTTTCACTGCAAGCTGCAGATTCCCTCCTAACAGCAAGCTTTAGGATAGGGTACTGAATTGTAACTTACTTTCGCCTAATAATGCGATTTTGGCAAAGAGACTATCTCCCGCAGGGAAGCTGCTACCATCAAATGTTTGCCCTCATTAGACTCCCCTCTGGAAGCGCTTTCACTGCAAGCTGCAGATTCCCTCCTAACAGCAAGCTTTAGGAAATTGTACTGAATTGTAACTTACTTTCGCCTAAAAATGCGATTATGGCAAAGAGAGTATCTCTCGCAGGGAAGCTGCTACCATCAAAGGTTTGCCCTCATTAGACTCCCCTCTGGAAGCGCTTTCACTGCAAGCTGCAGATTCCCTCCTAACAGCAAGCTTTAGGATAGGGTACTGAATTGTATCTTACTTTCGCCTAATAATGTGATTTTGGCAAAGAGAGTATCTCCCGCAGGGAAGCTGCTACCATCAAATGTTTGCCCACATTAGACTCCCCTCTGGAAGCGCTTTCACTGCAAGCTGCAGATTCACTCCTAACAGCAAGCTTTAGGATAGGGTACTGAATTGTAACTTACTTTCGCCTAATAATGCGATTATGGCAAGGAGACTATCTCCCGCAGGGAAGCTGCTACCATCAAATGTTTGCCCTCATTAGACTCCCCTCTGGAAGCGCTTTCACTGCAAGCTGCAGATTCCCTCCTAACAGCAAGCTTTAGGATAGGGTACTGAATTGTATCTTAACTGCGTCTAATATGGCGATTTTGGCTAAGAGAATATCTCCCGCAAGGAAGATGCTAAAATCAAATATTTGCCCTCATTAGACTCCCCTCTGGAAGCGCTTTCACTGCAAGCTGCAGATTCCCTCCTAACAGCAAGCTTTAGCATAGGGTACTGAATTGTAACTTACTTTCGCCTAATAAAGCGATTTTGGCAAAAAGAGTATCTCCCGCAGGGAAGCTGCTACCATCAAATGTTTGCCCTCATTAGACTCCCCTCTGGAAGCGCTTTCACTGCAAGCTGCAGATTCCCTCCTAACAGCAAGCTTTAGGATAGGGTACTGAATTGTATCTTACTTTCACCTAAAAATGCGATTTTGGCAAAGAGAGTATCTCCCGCAGGGAAGCTGCTACCATCACATGTTTGCCCTCATTAGACTCCCCTCTGGAAGCGCTTTCACTGCAAGCTGCAGATTCCCTCCTAACAGCAAGCTTTAGGATAGGGTACTGAATTGTAACTTACTTTCGCCTAATAATGCGGTTTTGGCAAAGAGAGTATCTCCCGCAGGGAAGCTGCTACCATCAAATGTTTGCCCTCCTTAGACTCCCCTCTGGAAGCGCTTTCACTGCAAGCTGCAGATTCCCTCCTAACAGCAAGCTGTAGGACAGGGTACTGAATTGTAACTTAACTGCGTCTAATAAGGCGATTTTGGCAAAGAGAATATCTCCCGCAGGGAAGCTGCTACCATCAAATATTTGCCCTCGTTAGACTCCCCTCTGGAAGCGCTTTCACTGCAAGCTGCAGATTCCCTCCTAACAGCAAGCTTTAGGATAGGGTACTGAATTGTAACTTACTTTCGCCTAATAATGCGATTTTGTCAAAGAGAATATCTCCCGCAGGGAAGCTGTTACAATCAAATGTTTGCCCTCATTAGACTCCCCTCTGGAAGCGCTTTCACTGCAAGCGGCAGATTCCCTCCTAACAGCAAGCTTTAGGAAAGGGTACTGAATTGTAACTTAACTGCGGCTAATAAGGCGATTTCGGAAAAGAGTATATACTGCAGGGAAGCTGCTACCATCAAATATTTGCCCTCGTTAGACTCCCCTGTGGAAGCGCTTTCACTGCAAGCTGCAGATTCCCTCCTAACAGCAAGCTTTACGATAGGGTACTGAATTGAAACTTACTTTCGCCTAAAAATGCGATTTTCGCAAAGAGAGTATCTCCCGCAGGGAAGCTGCTACCATCAAATGTTTGCCCTCCTTAGACTCCCCTCTGGAAGCGCTTTCACTGCAAGCTGCAGATTCCCTCCTAACAGCAAGCTTTAGGATAGGGTACTGAATTGTAACTTACTTTCGCCTAATAATGCGATTGTGGAAAAGAGAATATCTCCCGCAGGGAAGCTGCTACCAACAAATATTTGCCCTCATTAGACTCCCCTCTGGAAGCGCTTTCACTGCAAGCTGCAGATTCCCTCCTAACAGCAAGCTTTAGGATAGGGTACTGAATTGTAACTTACTTTCGCCTAATAATGCGATTATGGCAAGGAGACTATCTCCCGCAGGGAAGCTGCTACCATCAAATGTTTGCCCTCGTTAGACTCCCCTCTGGAAGCGCTTTCACTGCAAGCTGCAGATTCCCTCCTAACAGCAAGCTTTAGGATAGGGTACTGAATTGTATCTTACTTTCGCCTAATAATGCGATTATGGCAAAGAGAGTATCTCCCGCAGGGAAGCTGCTACCATCAAATGTTTGCCCTCATTAGACTCCCCTCTGGAAGCGCTTTCACTGCAAGCTGCAGATTCCCTCCTAACAGCAAGCTGTAGGACACTGTACTGAATTGTAACTTACTTTCGCATAATAATGCGATTTTGGCAAAGAGACTATCTCCCGCAGGGAAGCTGCTACCATCAAATGTTTGCCCACATTAGACTCCCCTGTGGAAGCGCTTTCACTGCAAGCTGCAGATTCCCTCCTAACAGCAAGCTTTAGGATAGGGTACTGAATTGTAACTTAATTTTGCCTAATAAGGCTATATTGGCAAAGAGAGTATCTCCCGCAGGGAAGCTGTTAACATCAAATGTTTGCCCTCATTAGACTCCCCTCTGGAAGCGCTTTCACTGCAAGCTGCAGATTCCCTCCTAACAGCAAGCTTTAGGAAAGGGTACTGAATTGTAACTTAACTGCGGCTAATAAGGCGATTTCGGAAAAGAGAGTATATCCTGCAGGGAAGCTGCTACCATCAAATGTTTGCCCTCGTTAGACTCCCCTCTGGAAGCGCTTTCACTGCAAGCTGCAGATTCCCTCCTAACAGCAAGCTTTAGGATAGGGTACTGAATTGTAACTTACTTTCGCCTAATAATGCGATTTTGGCAAAGAGACTATCTCCCGCAGGGAAGCTGCTACCATCAAATGTTTGCCCTCATTAGACTCCCCTCTGGAAGCGCTTTCACTGCAAGCGGCAGATTCCCTCCTAACAGCAAGCTTTAGGAAAGGGTACTGAATTGTAACTTAACTGCGGCTAATAAGGCGATTTCGGAAAAGAGTATATACTGCAGGGAAGCTGCTACCATCAAATATTTGCCCTCGTTAGACTCCCCTCTGGAAGCGCTTTCACTGCAAGCGGCAGATTCCCTCCTAACAGCAAGCTTTACGATAGGGTACTGAATTGAAACTTACTTTCGCCTAAAAATGCGATTTTCGCAAAGAGAGTATCTCCCGCAGGGAAGCTGCTACCATCACATGTTTGCCCTCCTTAGACTCCCCTCTGGAAGCGCTTTCACTGCAAGCTGCAGATTCCCTCCTAACAGCAAGCTTTAGGATAGGGTACTGAATTGTAACTTACTTTCGCCTAATAATGCGATTGTGGAAAAGAGAATATCTCCCGCAGGGAAGCTGCTACCAACAAATATTTGCCCTCATTAGACTCCCCTCTGGAAGCGCTTTCACTGCAAGCTGCAGATTCCCTCCTAACAGCAAGCTTTAGGATAGGGTACTGAATTGTAACTTACTTTCGCCTAATAATGCGATTTTGGCAAGGAGACTATCTCCCGCAGGGAAGCTGCTACCATCAAATGTTTGCCCTCGTTAGACTCCCCTCTGGAAGCGCTTTCACTGCAAGCTGCAGATTCCCTCCTAACAGCAAGCTTTAGGATAGGGTACTGAATTGTATCTTACTTTCGCCTAATAATGCGATTTTGGCAAAGAGAGTATCTCTCGCAGGGAAGCTGCTACCATCAAAGGTTTGCCCTCATTAGACTCCCCTCTGGAAGCGCTTTCACTGCAAGCTGCAGATTCCCTCCTAACAGCAAGCTTTAGGATAGGGTACTGAATTGTATCTTACTTTCGCCTAATAATGTGATTTTGGCAAAGAGAGTATCTCCCGCAGGGAAGCTGCTACCATCAAATGTTTGCCCACATTAGACTCCCCTCTGGAAGCGCTTTCACTGCAAGCTGCAGATTCACTCCTAACAGCAAGCTTTAGGATAGGGTACTGAATTGTAACTTACTTTCGCCTAATAATGCGATTATGGCAAGGAGACTATCTCCCGCAGGGAAGCTGCTACCATCAAATGTTTGCCCTCATTAGACTCCCCTCTGGAAGCGCTTTCACTGCAAGCTGCAGATTCCCTCCTAACAGCAAGCTTTAGGATAGGGTACTGAATTGTATCTTAACTGCGTCTAATATGGCGATTTTGGCTAAGAGAATATCTCCCGCAAGGAAGATGCTAAAATCAAATATTTGCCCTCATTAGACTCCCCTCTGGAAGCGCTTTCACTGCAAGCTGCAGATTCCCTCCTAACAGCAAGCTTTAGCATAGGGTACTGAATTGTAACTTACTTTCGCCTAATAAAGCGATTTTGGCAAAAAGAGTATCTCCCGCAGGGAAGCTGCTACCATCAAATGTTTGCCCTCATTAGACTCCCCTCTGGAAGCGCTTTCACTGCAAGCTGCAGATTCCCTCCTAACAGCAAGCTTTAGGATAGGGTACTGAATTGTATCTTACTTTCACCTAAAAATGCGATTTTGGCAAAGAGAGTATCTCCCGCAGGGAAGCTGCTACCATCACATGTTTGCCCTCATTAGACTCCCCTCTGGAAGCGCTTTCACTGCAAGCTGCAGATTCCCTCCTAACAGCAAGCTTTAGGATAGGGTACTGAATTGTAACTTACTTTCGCCTAATAATGCGGTTTTGGCAAAGAGAGTATCTCCTGCAGGGAAGCTGCTACCATCAAATGTTTGCCCTCATTAGACTCCCCTCTGGAAGCGCTTTCACTGCAAGCTGCAGATTCCCTCCTAACAGCAAGCTGTAGGACAGGGTACTGAATTGTAACTTAACTGCGTCTAATAAGGCGATTTTGGCAAAGAGAATATCTCCCGCAGGGAAGCTGCTACCATCAAATATTTGCCCTCGTTAGACTCCCCTCTGGAAGCGCTTTCACTGCAAGCTGCAGATTCCCTCCTAACAGCAAGCTTTAGGATAGGGTACTGAATTGTAACTTACTTTCGCCTAATAATGCGATTTTGGCAAAGAGAATATCTCCCGCAGGGAAGCTGTTACAATCAAATGTTTGCCCTCATTAGACTCCCCTCTGGAAGCGCTTTCACTGCAAGCGGCAGATTCCCTCCTAACAGCAAGCTTTAGGAAAGGGTACTGAATTGTAACTTAACTGCGGCTAATAAGGCGATTTCGGAAAAGAGTATATACTGCAGGGAAGCTGCTACCATCAAATATTTGCCCTCGTTAGACTCCCCTCTGGAAGCGCTTTCACTGCAAGCTGCAGATTCCCTCCTAACAGCAAGCTTTACGATAGGGTACTGAATTGAAACTTACTTTCGCCTAAAAATGCGATTTTCGCAAAGAGAGTATCTCCCGCAGGGAAGTTGCTACCATCAAATGTTTGCCCTCCTTAGACTCCCCTCTGGAAGCGCTTTCACTGCAAGCTGCAGATTCCCTCCTAACAGCAAGCTTTAGGATAGGGTACTGAATTGTAACTTACTTTCGCCTAATAATGCGATTGTGGAAAAGAGAATATCTCCCGCAGGGAAGCTGCTACCAACAAATATTTGCCCTCATTAGACTCCCCTCTGGAAGCGCTTTCACTGCAAGCTGCAGATTCCCTCCTAACAGCAAGCTTTAGGATAGGGTACTGAATTGTAACTTACTTTCGCCTAATAATGCGATTATGGCAAGGAGACTATCTCCCGCAGGGAAGCTGCTACCATCAAATGTTTGCCCTCGTTAGACTCCCCTCTGGAAGCGCTTTCACTGCAAGCTGCAGATTCCCTCCTAACAGCAAGCTTTAGGATAGGGTACTGAATTGTATCTTACTTTCGCCTAATAATGCGATTATGGCAAAGAGAGTATCTCCCGCAGGGAAGCTGCTACCATCAAATGTTTGCCCTCATTAGACTCCCCTCTGGAAGCGCTTTCACTGCAAGCTGCAGATTCCCTCCTAACAGCAAGCTTTAGGATAGGGTACTGAATTGTAACTTACTTTCGCCTAATAATGCGATTTTGGCAAAGAGACTATCTCCCGCAGGGAAGCTGCTACCATCAAATGTTTGCCCTCATTAGACTCCCCTCTGGAAGCGCTTTCACTGCAAGCTGCAGATTCCCTCCTAACAGCAAGCTTTAGGAAATTGTACTGAATTGTAACTTACTTTCGCCTAAAAATGCGATTATGGCAAAGAGAGTATCTCTCGCAGGGAAGCTGCTACAATCAAAGGTTTGCCCTCATTAGACTCCCCTCTGGAAGCGCTTTCACTGCAAGCTGCAGATTCCCTCCTAACAGCAAGCTTTAGGATAGTGTACTGAATTGTAACATAACTGCGGCTAATAAGGCGATTTTGGCAAAGAGACTATTTCCCGCAGGGAAGCTGCTACCATCAAATGTTTGCCCTCATTAGACTCCCCTCTTGAAGCGCTTTCACTGCAAGCTGCAGATTCCCTCCTAACAGCAAGCTTTAGGATAGGGTAATGAATTGTATCTTACTTTCGCCTAATAATGTGATTTTGGCAAAGAGAGTATCTCCCGCAGGGAAGCTGCTACCATCAAATGTTTGCCCACATTAGACTCCCCTCTGGAAGCGCTTTCACTGCAAGCTGCAGATTCCCTCCTAACAGCAAGCTTTAGGATAGGGTACTGAATTGTAACTTACTTTCGCCTAATAATGCGATTCTGGCAAAGAGAGTATCTCCCGCAGGGAAGCTGCTACCATCAAATGTTTGCCCTCATTAGACTCCCCTCTGGAAGCGCTTTCACTGCAAGCGGCAGATTCCCTCCTAACAGCAAGCTTTAGGAAAGGGTACTGAATTGTAACTTAACTGCGGCTAATAAGGCGATTTCGGAAAAGAGTATATACTGCAGGGAAGCTGCTACCATCAAATATTTGCCCTCGTTAGACTCCCCTCTGGAAGCGCTTTCACTGCAAGCTGCAGATTCCCTCCTAACAGCAAGCTTTACGATAGGGTACTGAATTGAAACTTACTTTCGCCTAAAAATGCGATTTTCGCAAAGAGAGTATCTCCCGCAGGGAAGTTGCTACCATCAAATGTTTGCCCTCCTTAGACTCCCCTCTGGAAGCGCTTTCACTGCAAGCTGC
Organism: Phaenicophaeus curvirostris; assembly: GCF_032191515.1. NCBI lineage: Eukaryota > Metazoa > Chordata > Aves > Cuculiformes > Cuculidae > Phaenicophaeus > Phaenicophaeus curvirostris. The sequence goes on along the minus strand of NC_091402.1, from coordinate 48,041 downwards.
AGATTCCCTCCTAACAGCAAGCTTTAGGATAGGGTACTGAATTGTAACTTACTTTCGCCTAATAATGCGATTGTGGAAAAGAGAATATCTCCCGCAGGGAAGCTGCTACCAACAAATATTTGCCCTCATTAGACTCCCCTCTGGAAGCGCTTTCACTGCAAGCTGCAGATTCCCTCCTAACAGCAAGCTTTAGGATAGGGTACTGAATTGTAACTTACTTTCGCCTAATAATGCGATTATGGCAAGGAGACTATCTCCCGCAGGGAAGCTGCTACCATCAAATGTTTGCCCTCGTTAGACTCCCCTCTGGAAGCGCTTTCACTGCAAGCTGCAGATTCCCTCCTAACAGCAAGCTTTAGGATAGGGTACTGAATTGTATCTTACTTTCGCCTAATAATGCGATTATGGCAAAGAGAGTATCTCCCGCAGGGAAGCTGCTACCATCAAATCTTTGCCCTCATTAGACTCCCCTCTGGAAGCGCTTTCACTGCAAGCTGCAGATTCCCTCCTAACAGCAAGCTTTAGGATAGGGTACTGAATTGTAACTTAACTGCGTCTAATATGGCGATTTTGGCTAAGAGAATATCTCCCGCAAGGAAGATGCTAAAATCAAATATTTGCCCTCATTAGACTCCCCTCTGGAAGCGCTTTCACTGCAAGCTGCAGATTCACTCCTAACAGCAAGCTTTAGGATAGGGTACTGAATTGTAACTTACTTTCGCCTAATAAGGTGATTTGACAAAGAGAGTATCTCCCGCAGGGAAGCTGCTACCATCAAATGTTTGCCCTCATTAGACTCCCCTCTGGAAGCGCTTTCACTGCAAGCTGCAGATTCCCTCCTAACAGCAAGCTTTAGGATAGGGTACTGAATTGTAACTTACATTCGCCTAATAATGCGATTTTGGCAAAGAGACTATCTCCCGCAGGGAAGCTGCTACCATCAAATGTTTGCCCTCATTAGACTCCCCTCTGGAAGCGCTTTCACTGCAAGCTGCAGATTCCCTCCTAACAGCAAGCTGTAGGACAGGGTACTGAATTGTATCTTAACTGCGTCTAATAAGGCGATTTTGGCAAAGAGAATATCTCCCGCAGGGAAGCTGTTACCATCAAATATTTGCCCTCATTAGACTCCCCTCTGGAAGCGCTTTCACTGCAAGCTGCAGATTCACTCCTAACAGCAAGCTTTAGGATAGGGTACTGAATTGTATCTTACTTTCGCCTAATAATGCGATTATGGCAAAGAGACTATCTCCCGCAGGGAAGCTGCTACCATCAAATGTTTGCCCTCGTTAGACTCCCCTCTGGAAGCGCTTTCACTGCAAGCTGCAGATTCCCTCCTAACAGCAAGCTGTAGGACACTGTACTGAATTGTAACTTACTTTCGCATAATAATGCGATTTTGGCAAAGAGACTATCTCCCGCAGGGAAGCTGCTACCATCAAATGTTTGCCCACATTAGACTCCCCTGTGGAAGCGCTTTCACTGCAAGCTGCAGATTCCCTCCTAACAGCAAGCTTTAGGATAGGGTACTGAATTGTAACTTACTTTTGCCTAATAAGGCTATATTGGCAAAGAGAGTATCTCCCGCAGGGAAGCTGTTAACATCAAATGTTTGCCCTCATTAGACTCCCCTCTGGAAGCGCTTTCACTGCAAGCTGCAGATTCCCTCCTAACAGCAAGCTTTAGGAAAGGGTACTGAATTGTAACTTAACTGCGGCTAATAAGGCGATTTCGGAAAAGAGAGTATATCCTGCAGGGAAGCTGCTACCATCAAATGTTTGCCCTCGTTAGACTCCCCTCTGGAAGCGCTTTCACTGCAAGCTGCAGATTCCCTCCTAACAGCAAGCTTTAGAATAGGGTACTGAATTGTAACTTACTTTCGCCTAATAATGCGATTATGTCAAGGAGACTATCTCCCGTAGGGAAGCTGCTACCATCAAATGTTTGCCCTCATTAGACTCCCCTCTGGAAGCGCTTTCACTGCAAGCTGCAGATTCCCTCCTAACAGCAAGCTTTAGGAAATTTTACTGAATTGTACCTTACTTTCGCCTAAAAATGCGATTTTGGCAAGGAGAGTATCTCCCGCAGGGAAGCTGCTACCATCAAATGCTTGCCCTCATTATACTCCCCTCTGGAATCGATTTCACTGCAAGCTGCAGATTCCCTCCTAACAGCAAGCTTTAGGATAGGGTACTGAATTGTAACTTAACTGCGGATAATAAGGCGATTTTGGCAAAGAGACTATCTCCCGCAGGGAAGCTGCTACCATCAAATGTTTGCCCTCATTAGACTCCCCTCTGGAAGCGCTTTCACTGCAAGCTGCAGATTCCCTCCTAACAGCAAGCTTTAGGATAGGGTACTGAATTGTAACTTAACTGCGGCTAATGAGGCGATTTTGGCAATGAGAATATCTCCCGCAGGGAAGCTCCTACCATCAAATGTTTGCCCTCGTTAGACTCCCCTCTGGAAGCGCTTTCACTGCAAGCTGCAGATTCCCTCCTAACAGCAAGCTTTAGGATAGGGTACTGAATTGTAACTTACTTTCGCCTAATAATGCGATTTTGGCAAAGAGAATATCTCCCGCAGGGAAGCTGTTACCATCAAATGTTTGCCCTCATTAGACTCCCCTCTGGAAGCGCTTTCACTGCAAGCGGCAGATTCCCTCCTAACAGCAAGCTTTAGGAAAGGGTACTGAATTGTAACTTAACTGCGGCTAATAAGGCGATTTCGGAAAAGAGTATATACTGCAGGGAAGCTGCTACCATCAAATATTTGCCCTCGTTAGACTCCCCTCTGGAAGCGCTTTCACTGCAAGCGGCAGATTCCCTCCTAACAGCAAGCTTTAGGATAGGGTACTGAATTGTAACTTACTTTCGCCTAATAATGCGATTGTGGAAAAGAGAATATCTCCCGCAGGGAAGCTGCTACCAACAAATATTTGCCCTCATTAGACTCCCCTCTGGAAGCGCTTTCACTGCAAGCTGCAGATTCCCTCCTAACAGCAAGCTTTAGGATAGGGTACTGAATTGTAACTTACTTTCGCCTAATAATGCGATTTTGGCAAGGAGACTATCTCCCGCAGGGAAGCTGCTACCATCAAATGTTTGCCCTCGTTAGACTCCCCTCTGGAAGCGCTTTCACTGCAAGCTGCAGATTCCCTCCTAACAGCAAGCTTTAGGATAGGGTACTGAATTGTATCTTACTTTCGCCTAATAATGCGATTTTGGCAAAGAGACTATCTCCCGCAGGGAAGCTGCTACCATCAAATGTTTGCCCTCATTAGACTCCCCTCTGGAAGCGCTTTCACTGCAAGCTGCAGATTCACTCCTAACAGCAAGCTTTAGGATAGGGTACTGAATTGTAACTTACTTTCGCCTAATAATGCGATTATGGCAAAGAGAATATCTCCCGCAGGGAAGCTGCTACCATCAAATGTTTGCCCTCGTTAGACTCCCCTCTGGAAGCGCTTTCACTGCAAGCTGCAGATTCCCTCCTAACAGCAAGCTGTAGGACACTGTACTGAATTGTAACTTACTTTCGCATAATAATGCGATTTTGGCAAAGAGACTATCTCCCGCAGGGAAGCTGCTACCATCAAATGTTTGCCCACATTAGACTCCCCTGTGGAAGCGCTTTCACTGCAAGCTGCAGATTCCCTCCTAACAGCAAGCTTTAGGATAGGGTACTGAATTGTAACTTACTTTTGCCTAATAAGGCTATATTGGCAAAGAGAGTATCTCCCGCAGGGAAGCTGTTAACATCAAATGTTTGCCCTCATTAGACTCCCCTCTGGAAGCGCTTTCACTGCAAGCTGCAGATTCCCTCCTAACAGCAAGCTTTAGGAAAGGGTACTGAATTGTAACTTAACTGCGGCTAATAAGGCGATTTCGGAAAAGAGAGTATATCCTGCAGGGAAGCTGCTACCATCAAATGTTTGCCCTCGTTAGACTCCCCTCTGGAAGCGCTTTCACTGCAAGCTGCAGATTCCCTCCTAACAGCAAGCTTTAGAATAGGGTACTGAATTGTAACTTACTTTCGCCTAATAATGCGATTATGTCAAGGAGACTATCTCCCGTAGGGAAGCTGCTACCATCAAATGTTTGCCCTCATTAGACTCCCCTCTGGAAGCGCTTTCACTGCAAGCTGCAGATTCCCTCCTAACAGCAAGCTTTAGGAAATTTTACTGAATTGTAACTTACTTTCGCCTAAAAATGCGATTTTGGCAAGGAGAGTATCTCCCGCAGGGAAGCTGCTACCATCAAATGCTTGCCCTCATTATACTCCCCTCTGGAATCGATTTCACTGCAAGCTGCAGATTCCCTCCTAACAGCAAGCTTTAGGATAGGGTACTGAATTGTAACTTAACTGCGGATAATAAGGCGATTTTGGCAAAGAGACTATCTCCCGCAGGGAAGCTGCTACCATCAAATGTTTGCCCTCATTAGACTCCCCTCTGGAAGCGCTTTCACTGCAAGCTGCAGATTCCCTCCTAACAGCAAGCTTTAGGATAGGGTACTGAATTGTAACTTAACTGCGGCTAATGAGGCGATTTTGGCAATGAGAATATCTCCCGCAGGGAAGCTCCTACCATCAAATGTTTGCCCTCGTTAGACTCCCCTCTGGAAGCGCTTTCACTGCAAGCTGCAGATTCCCTCCTAACAGCAAGCTTTAGGATAGGGTACTGAATTGTAACTTACTTTCGCCTAATAATGCGATTTTGGCAAAGAGAATATCTCCCGCAGGGAAGCTGTTACCATCAAATGTTTGCCCTCATTAGACTCCCCTCTGGAAGCGCTTTCACTGCAAGCGGCAGATTCCCTCCTAACAGCAAGCTTTAGGAAAGGGTACTGAATTGTAACTTAACTGCGGCTAATAAGGCGATTTCGGAAAAGAGTATATACTGCAGGGAAGCTGCTACCATCAAATATTTGCCCTCGTTAGACTCCCCTCTGGAAGCGCTTTCACTGCAAGCGGCAGATTCCCTCCTAACAGCAAGCTTTACGATAGGGTACTGAATTGAAACTTACTTTCGCCTAAAAATGCGATTTTCGCAAAGAGAGTATCTCCCGCAGGGAAGCTGCTACCATCACATGTTTGCCCTCCTTAGACTCCCCTCTGGAAGCGCTTTCACTGCAAGCTGCAGATTCCCTCCTAACAGCAAGCTTTAGGATAGGGTACTGAATTGTAACTTACTTTCGCCTAATAATGCGATTGTGGAAAAGAGAATATCTCCCGCAGGGAAGCTGCTACCAACAAATATTTGCCCTCATTAGACTCCCCTCTGGAAGCGCTTTCACTGCAAGCAGCAGATTCCCTCCTAACAGCAAGCTTTAGGATAGGGTACTGAATTGTAACTTACTTTCGCCTAATAATGCGATTTTGGCAAGGAGACTATCTCCCGCAGGGAAGCTGCTACCATCAAATGTTTGCCCTCGTTAGACTCCCCTCTGGAAGCGCTTTCACTGCAAGCTGCAGATTCCCTCCTAACAGCAAGCTTTAGGATAGGGTACTGAATTGTATCTTACTTTCGCCTAATAATGCGATTTTGGCAAAGAGACTATCTCCCGCAGGGAAGCTGCTACCATCAAATGTTTGCCCTCATTAGACTCCCCTCTGGAAGCGCTTTCACTGCAAGCTGCAGATTCCCTCCTAACAGCAAGCTTTAGGATAGGGTACTGAATTGTAACTTACTTTCGCCTAATAATGCGATTTTGGCAAAGAGACTATCTCCCGCAGGGAAGCTGCTACCATCAAATGTTTGCCCTCATTAGACTCCCCTCTGGAAGCGCTTTCACTGCAAGCTGCAGATTCCCTCCTAACAGCAAGCTTTAGGAAATTGTACTGAATTGTAACTTACTTTCGCCTAAAAATGCGATTATGGCAAAGAGAGTATCTCTCGCAGGGAAGCTGCTACCATCAAAGGTTTGCCCTCATTAGACTCCCCTCTGGAAGCGCTTTCACTGCAAGCTGCAGATTCCCTCCTAACAGCAAGCTTTAGGATAGGGTACTGAATTGTATCTTACTTTCGCCTAATAATGTGATTTTGGCAAAGAGAGTATCTCCCGCAGGGAAGCTGCTACCATCAAATGTTTGCCCACATTAGACTCCCCTCTGGAAGCGCTTTCACTGCAAGCTGCAGATTCACTCCTAACAGCAAGCTTTAGGATAGGGTACTGAATTGTAACTTACTTTCGCCTAATAATTGCGATTATGGCAAGGAGACTATCTCCCGCAGGGAAGCTGTTACCATCAAATGTTTGCCCTCATTAGACTCCCCTCTGGAAGCGCTTTCACTGCAAGCTGCAGATTCCCTCCTAACAGCAAGCTTTAGGATAGGGTACTGAATTGTAACTTACCTTCGCCTAATAATGCGATTTTGGCAAAGAGAGTATCTCCCGCAGGGAAGCTGCTACCATCAAATGTTTGCCCACATTAGACTCCCCTCTGGAAGCGCTTTCACTGCAAGCTGCAGATTCCCTCCTAACAGCAAGCTTTAGGATAGGGTACTGAATTGTAACTTAACTGCGGCTAATAAGGCGATTTTGGCAAAGAGAATATCTCCCGCAGGGAAGATGCTACCATCAAATATTTGCCCTCATTAGACTCCCTTCTGGAAGCGCTTTCACTGCAAGCTGCAGATTCCCTCCTAACAGCAAGCTTTAGGATAGGGTACTGAATTGTAACTTACTTTCGCCTAATAATGCGATTTTGGCAAAGAGACTATCTCCCGCAGGGAAGCTGCTACCATCAAATGTTTGCCCTCATTAGACTCCCCTCTGGAAGCGCTTTCACTGCAAGCTGCAGATTCCCTCCTAACAGCAAGCTTTAGGATAGGGTACTGAATTGTAACTTACTTTCGCCTAATAATGCGATTTTGGCAAAGAGACTATCTCCCGCAGGGAAGCTGCTACCATCAAATGTTTGCCCTCATTAGACTCCCCTCTGGAAGCGCTTTCACTGGAAGCTGCAGATTCCCTCCTAACAGCAAGCTGTAGGACAGGGTACTGAATTGTATCTTAACTGCGTCTAATAAGGCGATTTTGGCAAAGAGAATATCTCCCGCAGGGAAGCTGTTACCATCAAATATTTGCCCTCATTAGACTCCCCTCTGGAAGCGCTTTCACTGCAAGCTGCAGATTCACTCCTAACAGCAAGCTTTAGGATAGGGTACTGAATTGTAACTTACTTTCGCCTAATAATGCGATTATGGCAAAGAGAGTATCTCCCGCAGGGAAGCTGCTACCATCAAATGTTTGCCCTCGTTAGACTCCCCTCTGGAAGCGCTTTCACTGCAAGCTGCAGATTCCCTCCTAACAGCAAGCTTTAGGACACTGTACTGAATTGTAACTTACTTTCGCATAATAATGCGATTTTGGCAAAGAGAGTATCTCCCGCAGGGAAGCTGCTACCATCAAATGTTTGCCCTCATTAGACTCCCCTGTGGAAGCGCTTTCACTGCAAGCTGCAGATTCCCTCCTAACAGCAAGCTTTAGGATAGGGTACTGAATTGTAACTTACTTTCGCCTAATAAGGCGATATTGGCAAAGAGAGTATCTCCCGCAGGGAAGCTGCTACCATCAAATGCTTGCCCTCATTAGACTCCCCTCTGGAATCGATTTCACTGCAAGCTGCAGATTCCCTCCTAACAGCAAGCTTTAGGATAGGGTACTGAATTGTAACTTAACTGCGGATAATAAGGCGATTTTGGCAAAGAGACTATCTCCCGCAGGGAAGCTGCTACCATCAAATGTTTGCCCTCGTTAGACTCCCCTCTGGAAGCGCTTTCACTGCAAGCTGCAGATTCCCTCCTAACAGCAAGCTTTAGGATAGGGTACTGAATTGTAACTTAACTGCGTCTAATGAGGCGATTTTGGCAATGAGAATATCTCCCGCAGGGAAGCTGCTACCATCAAATGTTTGCCCTCATTAGACTCCCCTCTGGAAGCGCTTTCACTGCAAGCTGCAGATTCCCTCCTAACAGCAAGCTTTAGGATAGGGTACTGAATTGTAACTTAACTGCGGCTAATAAGGCGATTTTGGCAAAGAGACTATTTCCCGCAGGGAAGCTGCTACCATCAAATGTTTGCCCTCATTAGACTCCCCTCTGGAAGCGCTTTCACTGCAAGCTGCAGATTCCCTCCTAACAGCAAGCTTTAGGATAGGGTACTGAATTGTAACTTACTTTCGCCTAATAATGCGATTTTGGCAAAGAGAGTATCTCCCGCAGGGAAGCTGCTACCATCAAATGTTTGCCCACATTAGACTCCCCTCTGGAAGCGCTTTCACTGCAAGCTGCAGATTCCCTCCTAACAGCAAGCTTTAGGATAGGGTACTGAATTGTAACTTAACTGCGTCTAATAATGCGATTTTGGCTAAGAGAATATCTCCCGCAGGGAAGATGCTACAATCAAATATTTGCCCTCATTAGACTACCCTCTGGAAGCGCTTTCACTGCAAGCTGCAGATTCCCTCCTAACAGCAAGCTTTAGGTTAGGGTACTGAATTGTAACTTAACTGCGGATAATAAGGCGATTTTGGCAAAGAGACTATCTCCCGCAGGGAAGCTGCTACCATCAAATGTTTGCCCTCATTAGACTCCCCTCTGGAAGCGCTTTCACTGCAAGCTGCAGATTCCCTCCTAACAGCAAGCTTTAGGATAGGGTACTGAATTGTAACTTAACTGCGGATAATAAGGCGATTTTGGCAAAGAGAGTATCTCCCGCAGGGAAGCTGCTACCATCAAATGTTTGCCCTCATTAGACTCCCCTCTGGAAGCGCTTTCACTGCAAGCTGCAGATTCCCTCCTAACAGCAAGCTTTAGGATAGGGTACTGAATTGTAACTTAACTGCGGCTAATGAGGCGATTTTGGCAATGAGAATATCTCCCGCAGGGAAGCTGCTACCATCAAATGTTTGCCCTCATTAGACTCCCCTCTGGAAGCGCTTTCACTGCAAGCTGCAGATTCCCTCCTAACAGCAAGCTTTAGGATAGGGTACTGAATTGTAACTTAACTGCGGCTAATAAGGCGATTTTGGCAAAGAGACTATTTCCCGCAGGGAAGCTGCTACCATCAAATGTTTGCCCTCATTAGACTCCCCTCTGGAAGCGCTTTCACTGCAAGCTGCAGATTCCCTCCTAACAGCAAGCTTTAGGATAGGGTACTGAATTGTAACTTACTTTCGCCTAATAATGCGATTTTGGCAAAGAGAGTATCTCCCGCAGGGAAGCTGCTACCATCAAATGTTTGCCCACATTAGACTCCCCTCTGGAAGCGCTTTCACTGCAAGCTGCAGATTCCCTCCTAACAGCAAGCTTTAGGATAGGGTACTGAATTGTAACTTAACTGCGTCTAATAATGCGATTTTGGCTAAGAGAATATCTCCCGCAAGGAAGATGCTACAATCAAATATTTGCCCTCATTAGACTACCCTCTGGAAGCGCTTTCACTGCAAGCTGCAGATTCCCTCCTAACAGCAAGCTTTAGGTTAGGGTACTGAATTGTAACTTAACTGCGGATAATAAGGCGATTTTGGCAAAGAGACTATCTCCCGCAGGGAAGCTGCTACCATCAAATGTTTGCCCTCATTTGACTCCCCTCTGGAAGCGCTTTCACTGCAAGCTGCAGATTCCCTCCTAACAGCAAGCTTTAGGATAGGGTACTGAATTGTAACTTAACTGCGTCTAATAATGCGATTTTGGCTAAGAGAATATCTCCCGCAAGGAAGATGCTACAATCAAATATTTGCCCTCATTAGACTACCCTCTGGAAGCGCTTTCACTGCAAGCTGCAGATTCCCTCCTAACAGCAAGCTTTAGGTTAGGGTACTGAATTGTAACTTAACTGCGGATAATAAGGCGATTTTGGCAAAGAGACTATCTCCCGCAGGGAAGCTGCTACCATCAAATGTTTGCCCTCATTAGACTCCCCTCTGGAAGCGCTTTCACTGCAAGCTGCAGATTCCCTCCTAACAGCAAGCTTTAGGATAGGGTACTGAATTGTAACTTAACTGCGGCTAATAAGGCGATTTTGGCAAAGAGAATATCTCCCGCAGGGAAGATGCTACCATCAAATATTTGCCCTCATTAGACTCCCTTCTGGAAGCGCTTTCACTGCAAGCTGCAGATTCCCTCCTAACAGTAAGCTTTAGGATAGGGTACTGAATTGTAACTTACTTTCGCCTAATAATGCGATTTTGGCAAAGAGACTATCTCCCGCAGGGAAGCTGCTACCATCAAATGTTTGCCCTCATTAGACTCCCCTCTGGAAGCGCTTTCACTGCAAGCTGCAGATTCCCTCCTAACAGCAAGCTGTAGGACAGGGTACTGAATTGTATCTTAACTGCGTCTAATAAGGCGATTTTGGCAAAGAGAGTATCTCCCGCAGGGAAGCTGCTACCATCAAATATTTGCCCTCATTAGACTCCCCTCTGGAAGCGCTTTCACTGCAAGCTGCAGATTCCCTCCTAACAGCAAGCTTTAGGATAGGGTACTGAATTGTAACTTACTTTCGCCTAATAATGCGATTTTGGCAAAGAGAGTATCTCCCGCAGGGAAGCTGCTACCATCAAATGTTTGCCCACATTAGACTCCCCTCTGGAAGCGCTTTCACTGCAAGCTGCAGATTCCCTCCTAACAGCAAGCTTTAGGATAGGGTACTGAATTGTAACTTAACTGCGGCTAATAAGGCGATTTTGGCAAAGAGAATATCTCCCGCAGGGAAGATGCTACCATCAAATATTTGCCCTCATTAGACTCCCTTCTGGAAGCGCTTTCACTGCAAGCTGCAGATTCCCTCCTAACAGCAAGCTTTAGGATAGGGTACTGAATTGTAACTTACTTTCGCCTAATAATGCGATTTTGGCAGAGACTATCTCCCGCAGGGAAGCTGCTACCATCAAATGTTTGCCCTCATTAGACTCCCCTCTGGAAGCGCTTTCACTGCAAGCTGCAGATTCCCTCCTAACAGCAAGCTTTAGGATAGGGTACTGAATTGTAACTTACTTTCGCCTAATAATGCGATTTTGGCAAAGAGACTATCTCCCGCAGGGAAGCTGCTACCATCAAATGTTTGCCCTCATTAGACTCCCCTCTGGAAGCGCTTTCACTGCAAGCTGCAGATTCCCTCCTAACAGCAAGCTGTAGGACAGGGTACTGAATTGTATCTTAACTGCGTCTAATAAGGCGATTTTGGCAAAGAGAATATCTCCCGCAGGGAAGCTGTTACCATCAAATATTTGCCCTCATTAGACTCCCCTCTGGAAGCGCTTTCACTGCAAGCTGCAGATTCCCTCCTAACAGCAAGCTTTAGGATAGGGTACTGAATTGTAACTTACTTTCGCCTAATAATGCGATTTTGGCAAAGAGAGTATCTCCCGCAGGGAAGCTGCTACCATCAAATGTTTGCCCACATTAGACTCCCCTCTGGAAGCGCTTTCACTGCAAGCTGCAGATTCCCTCCTAACAGCAAGCTTTAGGATAGGGTACTGAATTGTAACTTAACTGCGTCTAATAATGCGATTTTGGCTAAGAGAATATCTCCCGCAGGGAAGATGCTACAATCAAATATTTGCCCTCATTAGACTACCCTCTGGAAGCGCTTTCACTGCAAGCTGCAGATTCCCTCCTAACAGCAAGCTTTAGGTTAGGGTACTGAATTGTAACTTAACTGCGGATAATAAGGCGATTTTGGCAAAGAGACTATCTCCCGCAGGGAAGCTGCTACCATCAAATGTTTGCCCTCATTAGACTCCCCTCTGGAAGCGCTTTCACTGCAAGCTGCAGATTCCCTCCTAACAGCAAGCTTTAGGATAGGGTACTGAATTGTAACTTAACTGCGGATAATAAGGCGATTTTGGCAAAGAGAGTATCTCCCGCAGGGAAGCTGCTACCATCAAATGTTTGCCCTCATTAGACTCCCCTCTGGAAGCGCTTTCACTGCAAGCTGCAGATTCCCTCCTAACAGCAAGCTTTAGGATAGGGTACTGAATTGTAACTTAACTGCGGCTAATGAGGCGATTTTGGCAATGAGAATATCTCCCGCAGGGAAGCTGCTACCATCAAATGTTTGCCCTCATTAGACTCCCCTCTGGAAGCGCTTTCACTGCAAGCTGCAGATTCCCTCCTAACAGCAAGCTTTAGGATAGGGTACTGAATTGTAACTTAACTGCGGCTAATAAGGCGATTTTGGCAAAGAGACTATTTCCCGCAGGGAAGCTGCTACCATCAAATGTTTGCCCTCATTAGACTCCCCTCTGGAAGCGCTTTCACTGCAAGCTGCAGATTCCCTCCTAACAGCAAGCTTTAGGATAGGGTACTGAATTGTAACTTACTTTCGCCTAATAATGCGATTTTGGCAAAGAGAGTATCTCCCGCAGGGAAGCTGCTACCATCAAATGTTTGCCCACATTAGACTCCCCTCTGGAAGCGCTTTCACTGCAAGCTGCAGATTCCCTCCTAACAGCAAGCTTTAGGATAGGGTACTGAATTGTAACTTAACTGCGTCTAATAATGCGATTTTGGCTAAGAGAATATCTCCCGCAAGGAAGATGCTACAATCAAATATTTGCCCTCATTAGACTACCCTCTGGAAGCGCTTTCACTGCAAGCTGCAGATTCCCTCCTAACAGCAAGCTTTAGGTTAGGGTACTGAATTGTAACTTAACTGCGGATAATAAGGCGATTTTGGCAAAGAGACTATCTCCCGCAGGGAAGCTGCTACCATCAAATGTTTGCCCTCATTAGACTCCCCTCTGGAAGCGCTTTCACTGCAAGCTGCAGATTCCCTCCTAACAGCAAGCTTTAGGATAGGGTACTGAATTGTAACTTAACTGCGTCTAATAATGCGATTTTGGCTAAGAGAATGTCTCCCGCAAGGAAGATGCTACAATCAAATATTTGCCCTCATTAGACTACCCTCTGGAAGCGCTTTCACTGCAAGCTGCAGATTCCCTCCTAACAGCAAGCTTTAGGTTAGGGTACTGAATTGTAACTTAACTGCGGATAATAAGGCGATTTTGGCAAAGAGACTATCTCCCGCAGGGAAGCTGCTACCATCAAATGTTTGCCCTCATTAGACTCCCCTCTGGAAGCGCTTTCACTGCAAGCTGCAGATTCCCTCCTAACAGCAAGCTTTAGGATAAGGTACTGAATTGTAACTTAACTGCGGCTAATAAGGCGATTTTGGCAATGAGAATATCTCCCGCAGGGAAGCTGCTACCATCAAATGTTTGCCCTCATTAGACTCCCCTCTGGAAGCGCTTTCACTGCAAGCTGCAGATTCCCTCCTAACAGCAAGCTTTAGGATAGGGTACTGAATTGTAACTTAACTGCGGCTAATGAGGCGATTTTGGCAAAGAGAGTATCTCCCGCAGGGAAGCTGCTACCATCAAATGTTTGCCCTCATTAGACTCCCCTCTGGAAGCGCTTTCACTGCAAGCTGCAGATTCACTCCTAACAGCAAGCTTTAGGATAGGGTACTGAATTGTAACTTACTTTCGCCTAATGAGGCGATTTGGCAAAGAGAGTATCTCCCGCAGGGAAGCTGCTACCATCAAATATTTGCCCTCATTATACTCCCCTCTGGAAGCGCTTTCACTGCAAGCTGCAGATTCCCTCCTAACAGCAAGCTTTAGGATAGGGTACTGAATTGTAACTTAACTGCGGCTAATAAGGCGATTTTGGCAAAGAGACTATTTCCCGCAGGGAAGCTGCTACCATCAAATGTTTGCCCTCGTTAGACTCCCCTCTGGAAGCGCTTTCACTGCAAGCTGCAGATTCCCTCCTAACAGCAAGCTTTAGGATAGGGTACTGAATTGTATCTTACTTTCGAATAAAAATGCGATTTTGGCAAAGAGACTATCTCCCGCAGGGAAGCTGCTACCATCAAATGTTTGCCCTCATTAGACTCCCCTCTGGAAGTGCTTTCACTGCAAGCTGCAGATTCCCTCCTAACAGCAAGCTTTAGGATAGGGTACTGAATTGTAACTTACGTTCGCCTAATAATGCGATTTTGGCAAAGAGAGTATCTCCCGCAGGGAAGCTGCTACCATCAAATGTTTGCCCTCATTAGACTCCCCTCTGGAAGCGCTTTCACTGCAAGCTGCAGATTCCCTCCTAACAGCAAGCTTTAGGATAGGGTACTGAATTGTAACTTAACTGCGGCTAATAAGGCGATTTTGGCAATGAGAATATCTCCCGCAGGGAAGCTGCTACCATCAAATGTTTGCCCTCATTAGACTCCCCTCTGGAAGCGCTTTCACTGCAAGCTGCAGATTCCCTCCTAACAGCAAGCTTTAGGATAGGGTACTGAATTGTAACTTAACTGCGGCTAATAAGGCGATTTTGGCAAAGAGACTATTTCCCGCAGGGAAGCTGCTACCATCAAATGTTTGCCCTCATTAGACTCCCCTCTGGAAGCGCTTTCACTGCAAGCTGCAGATTCCCTCCTAACAGCAAGCTTTAGGATAGGGTACTGAATTGTAACTTACTTTCGCCTAATAATGCGATTTTGGCAAAGAGAGTATCTCCCGCAGGGAAGCTGCTACCATCAAATGTTTGCCCACATTAGACTCCCCTCTGGAAGCGCTTTCACTGCAAGCTGCAGTTTCCCTCCTAACAGCAAGCTTTAGGATAGGGTACTGAATTGTAACTTAACTGCGTCTAATAATGCGATTTTGGCTAAGAGAATATCTCCCGCAAGGAAGATGCTACAATCAAATATTTGCCCTCATTAGACTCCCCTCTGGAAGCGCTTTCACTGCAAGCTGCAGATTCCCTCCTAACAGCAAGCTTTAGGATAGGGTACTGAATTGTAACTTACTTTCGCCTAATGAGGCGATTTGGCAAAGAGAGTATCTCCCGCAGGGAAGCTGCTACCATCAAATATTTGCCCTCATTATAGTCCCCTCTGGAAGCGCTTTCACTGCAAGCTGCAGATTCCCTCCTAACAGCAAGCTTTAGGATAGGGTACTGAATTGTAACTTAACTGCGGCTAATGAGGCGATTTTGGCAAAGAGAATATCTCCCGCAGGGAAGATGCTACCATCAAATATTTGCCCTCATTAGACTCCCCTCTGGAAGCGCTTTCACTGCAAGCTGCAGATTCCCTCCTAAAAGAAAGCTTTAGGATAGGGTACTGAATCGAAACTTACTTTCGCCTAATAATGTGATTTTGGCAAAGAGAGTATCTCCCGCAGGGAAGATGCTACAATCAAATATTTGCCCTCATTAGACTCCCCTCTGGAAGCGCTTTCACTGCAAGCTGCAGATTCCCTCCTAACAGCAAGCTTTAGGATAGGGTACTGAATTGTAACTTAACTGCGGCTAATAAGGCGATTTTGGCAAAGAGAATATCTCCCGCAGGGAAGATGCTACCATCAAATATTTGCCCTCATTAGACTCCCCTCTGGAAGCGCTTTCACTGCAAGCTGCAGATTCCCTCCTAACAGCAAGCTTTAGGATAGGGTACTGAATTGTACTTACTTTCGCCTAATAATGCGATTTTGGCAAAGAGACTATCTCCCGCAGGGAAGCTGCTACCATCAAATGTTTGCCCTCATTAGACTCCCTCTGGAAGCGCTTTCACTGCAAGCTGCAGATTCCCTCCTAACAGCAAGCTGTAGGACAGGGTACTGAATTGTATCTTAACTGCGTCTAATAAGGCGATTTTGGCAAAGAGAATATCTCCCGCAGGGAAGCTGTTACCATCAAATATTTGCCCTCATTAGACTCCCCTCTGGAAGCGCTTTCACTGCAAGCTGCAGATTCACTCCTAACAGCAAGCTTTAGGAAAGGGTACTGAATTGTAACTTAACTGCGGCTAATAAGGCGATTTTGGAAAGAGAGTATATCCTGCAGGGAAGCTGCTACCATCAAATGTTTGCCCACATTAGGACTCCCTCTGGGAAGCGCTTTCACTGCAAGCTGCAGATTCCCTCCTAACAGCAAGCTTTAGGAAATTGTACTGAATTGTAACTTACTTTCGCCTAAAAATGCGATTTTGGCAAAGGAGAGTATCTCCGCAGGGAAGCTGCCTACCATCAAATGCTTGCCCTCATTAGACTCCCCTCTGGAATCGATTTCACTGCAAGCTGCAGATTCCTCTCCTAACAGCAAGCTTTAGGATAGGGTACTGAATTGTAACTTAACTGCGGATATTAAGGCGATTTTGGCAAAGAGACTATCTCCCGCAGGGAAGCTGCTACCATCAAATGTTTGCCCTCATTAGACTCCCCTCTGGAAGCGCTTTGACTGCAAGCTGCAGATTCCCTCCTAACAGCAAGCTTTAGGATAGGGTACTGAATTGTAACTTAACCGCGGCTAATGAGGAGATTTTGGCAATGAGAATATCTCCCGCAGGGAAGCTGCTACCATCAAATGTTTGCCCTCATTAGACTCCCCTCTGGAAGCGCTTTCACTGCAAGCTGCAGATTCCCTCCTAACAGCAAGCTTTAGGATAGGGTACTGAATTGTAACTTAACTGCGGCTAATAAGGCGATTTTGGCAAAGAGACTATTTCCCGCAGGGAAGCTGCTACCATCAAATGTTTGCCCTCATTAGACTCCCCTCTGGAAGCGCTTTCACTGCAAGCTGCAGATTCCCTCCTAACAGCAAGCTTTAGGATAGGGTACTGAATTGTAACTTACTTTCGCCTAATAATGCGATTTTGGCAAAGAGAGTATCTCCCGCAGGGAAGCTGCTACCATCAAATGTTTGCCCACATTAGACTCCCCTCTGGAAGCGCTTTCACTGCAAGCTGCAGATTCCCTCCTAACAGCAAGCTTTAGGATAGGGTACTGAATTGTAACTTAACTGCGTCTAATAATGCGATTTTGGCTAAGAGAATATCTCCCGCAAGGAAGATGCTACAATCAAATATTTGCCCTCATTAGACTACCCTCTGGAAGCGCTTTCACTGCAAGCTGCAGATTCCCTCCTAACAGCAAGCTTTAGGTTAGGGTACTGAATTGTAACTTAACTGCGGATAATAAGGCGATTTTGGCAAAGAGACTATCTCCCGCAGGGAAGCTGCTACCATCAAATGTTTGCCCTCATTAGACTCCCCTCTGGAAGCGCTTTCACTGCAAGCTGCAGATTCCCTCCTAACAGCAAGCTTTAGGATAGGGTACTGAATTGTAACTTAACTGCGGATAATAAGGCGATTTTGGCAAAGAGAGTATCTCCCGCAGGGAAGCTGCTACCATCAAATGTTTGCCCTCATTAGACTCCCCTCTGGAAGCGCTTTCACTGCAAGCTGCAGATTCCCTCCTAACAGCAAGATTTAGGATAGGGTACTGAATTGTAACTTAACTGCGGCTAATAAGGCGATTTTGGCAAAGAGAGTATTTCCCGCAGGGAAGCTACTACCATCAAATGTTTGCCCTCATTAGACTCCCCTCTGGAAGCGCTTTCACTGCAAGCTGCAGATTCCCTCCTAACAGCAAGCTTTAGGATAGGGTACTGAATTGTAACTTACTTTCGCCTAATAATGCGATTTTGGCAAAGAGACTATCTCCCGCAGGGAAGCTGCTACCATCAAATGTTTGCCCTCATTAGACTCCCCTCTGGAAGCGCTTTCACTGCAAGCTGCAGATTCCCTCCTAACAGCAAGCTTTAGGATAGGGTACTGAATTGTAACTTAACTGCGTCTAATAATGCGATTTTGGCTAAGAGAATATCTCCCGCAAGGAAGATGCTACAATCAAATATTTGCCCTCATTAGACTACCCTCTGGAAGCGCTTTCACTGCAAGCTGCAGATTCCCTCCTAACAGCAAGCTTTAGGTTAGGGTACTGAATTGTAACTTAACTGCGGATAATAAGGCGATTTTGGCAAAGAGACTATCTCCCGCAGGGAAGCTGCTACCATCAAATGTTTGCCCTCATTAGACTCCCCTCTGGAAGCGCTTTCACTGCAAGCTGCAGATTCCCTCCTAACAGCAAGCTTTAGGATAGGGTACTGAATTGTAACTTAACTGCGTCTAATAATGCGATTTTGGCTAAGAGAATATCTCCCGCAAGGAAGATGCTACAATCAAATATTTGCCCTCATTAGACTACCCTCTGGAAGCGCTTTCACTGCAAGCTGCAGATTCCCTCCTAACAGCAAGCTTTAGGTTAGGGTACTGAATTGTAACTTAACTGCGGATAATAAGGCGATTTTGGCAAAGAGACTATCTCCCGCAGGGAAGCTGCTACCATCAAATGTTTGCCCTCATTAGACTCCCCTCTGGAAGCGCTTTCACTGCAAGCTGCAGATTCCCTCCTAACAGCAAGCTTTAGGATAGGGTACTGAATTGTAACTTAACTGCGGCTAATAAGGCGATTTTGGCAATGAGAATATCTCCCGCAGGGAAGCTGCTACCATCAAATGTTTGCCCTCATTAGACTCCCCTCTGGAAGCGCTTTCACTGCAAGCTGCAGATTCCCTCCTAACAGCAAGCTTTAGGATAGGGTACTGAATTGTAACTTAACTGCGGCTAATAAGGCGATTTTGGCAAAGAGAGTATCTCCCGCAGGGAAGCTGCTACCATCAAATGTTTGCCCTCATTAGACTCCCCTCTGGAAGCGCTTTCACTGCAAGCTGCAGATTCCCTCCTAACAGCAAGCTTTAGGATAGGGTACTGAATTGTAACTTACTTTCGCCTAATAATGCGATTTTGGCAAAGAGAGTATCTCCCGCAGGGAAGCTGCTACCATCAAATGTTTGCCCACATTAGACTCCCCTCTGGAAGCGCTTTCACTGCAAGCTGCAGATTCCCTCCTAACAGCAAGCTTTAGGATAGGGTACTGAATTGTAACTTAACTGCGTCTAATAATGCGATTTTGGCTAAGAGAATATCTCCCGCAAGGAAGATGCTACAATCAAATATTTGCCCTCATTAGACTCCCCTCTGGAAGCGCTTTCACTGCAAGCTGCAGATTCACTCCTAACAGCAAGCTTTAGGATAGGGTACTGAATTGTAACTTACTTTCGCCTAATAAGGCGATTTGGCAAAGAGAGTATCTCCCGCAGGGAAGCTGCTACCATCAAATATTTGCCCTCATTATACTCCCCTCTGGAAGCGCTTTCACTGCAAGCTGCAGATTCCCTCCTAACAGCAAGCTTTAGGATAGGGTACTGAATTGTAACTTAACTGCGGCTAATAAGGCGATTTTGGCAAAGAGACTATTTCCCGCAGGGAAGCTGCTACCATCAAATGTTTGCCCTCGTTAGACTCCCCTCTGGAATCGCTTTCACTGCAAGCTGCAGATTCCCTCCTAACAGCAAGCTTTAGGATAGGGTACTGAATTGTATCTTACTTTCGAATAAAAATGCGATTTTGGCAAAGAGACTATCTCCCGCAGGGAAGCTGCTACCATCAAATGTTTGCCCTCATTAGACTCCCCTCTGGAAGCGCTTTCACTGCAAGCTGCAGATTCCCTCCTAACAGCAAGCTTTAGGGTAGGGTACTGAATTGTAACTTACTTTCGCCTAATATTGCGGTTTGGCAAAGAGAGTATCTCCCGCAGGGAAGCTGCTACCATCAAATGTTTGCCCTCATTAGACTCCCCTCTGGAAGTGCTTTCACTGCAAGCTGCAGATTCCCTCCTAACAGCAAGCTTTAGGATAGGGTACTGAATTGTAACTTACTTTCGCCTAATAATGCGATTTTGGCAAAGAGAGTATCTCCTGCAGGGAAGCTGCTACCATCAAATGCTTGCCCTCATTAGACTCCCCTCTGGAAGCGCTTTCACTGCAAGCGGCAGATTCCCTCCTAACAGCAAGCTTTAGGATAGGGTACTGAATTGTAACTTACTTTCGCATAATAATGCGGTTTTGGCAAAGAGAGTATCTCCCGCAGGGAAGCTGCTACCATCAAATGTTTGCCCTCATTAGACTCCCCTCTGGAAGCGCTTTCACTGCAAGCTGCAGATTCCCTCCTAACAGCAAGCTTTAGGATAGGGTACTGAATTGTAACTTACTTTCGCCTAATAATGCGATTCTGGCAAAGACAGTATCTCCCGCAGGGAAGCTGCTACCATCAAATGCTTGCCCTCATTAGACTCCCCTCTGGAATCGATTTCACTGCAAGCGGCAGATTCCCTCCTAACAGCAAGCTTTAGGTTAGGGTACTGAATTGTAACTTAACTGCGGATAATAAGGCGATTTTGGCAAAGAGACTATCTTCCGCAGGGAAGCTGCTACCATCAAATGTTTGCCCTCATTAGACTCCCCTCTGGAAGCGCTTTCACTGCAAGCTGCAGATTCCCTCCTAACAGCAAGCTTTAGGATAGGGTACTGAATTGTAACTTAACTGCGGCTAATAAGGCGATTTTGGCAATGAGAATATCTCCCGCAGGGAAGCTGCTACCATCAAATGTTTGCCCTCATTAGACTCCCCTCTGGAAGCGCTTTCACTGCAAGCTGCAGATTCCCTCCTAACAGCAAGCTTTAGGATAGGGTACTGAATTGTAACTTAACTGCGGCTAATAAGGCGATTTTGGCAAAGAGACTATTTCCCGCAGGGAAGCTGCTACCATCAAATGTTTGCCCTCATTAGACTCCCCTCTGGAAGCGCTTTCACTGCAAGCTGCAGATTCCCTCCTAACAGCAAGCTTTAGGATAGGGTACTGAATTGTAACTTACTTTCGCCTAATAATGCGATTTTGGCAAAGAGAGTATCTCCCGCAGGGAAGCTGCTACCATCAAATGTTTGCCCACATTAGACTCCCCTCTGGAAGCGCTTTCACTGCAAGCTGCAGTTTCCCTCCTAACAGCAAGCTTTAGGATAGGGTACTGAATTGTAACTTAACTGCGTCTAATAATGCGATTTTGGCTAAGAGAATATCTCCCGCAAGGAAGATGCTACAATCAAATATTTGCCCTCATTAGACTCCCCTCTGGAAGCGCTTTCACTGCAAGCTGCAGATTCACTCCTAACAGCAAGCTTTAGGATAGGGTACTGAATTGTAACTTACTTTCGCCTAATGAGGCGATTTGGCAAAGAGAGTATCTCCCGCAGGGAAGCTGCTACCATCAAATATTTGCCCTCATTATACTCCCCTCTGGAAGCGCTTTCACTGCAAGCTGCAGATTCCCTCCTAACAGCAAGCTTTAGGATAGGGTACTGAATTGTAACTTAACTGCGGCTAATAAGGCGATTTTGGCAAAGAGACTATTTCCCGCAGGGAAGCTGCTACCATCAAATGTTTGCCCTCGTTAGACTCCCCTCTGGAATCGCTTTCACTGCAAGCTGCAGATTCCCTCCTAACAGCAAGCTTTAGGATAGGGTACTGAATTGTATCTTACTTTCGAATAAAAATGCGATTTTGGCAAAGAGACTATCTCCCGCAGGGAAGCTGCTACCATCAAATGTTTGCCCTCATTAGACTCCCCTCTGGAAGCGCTTTCACTGCAAGCTGCAGATTCCCTCCTAACAGCAAGCTTTAGGGTAGGGTACTGAATTGTAACTTACTTTCGCCTAATATTGCGGTTTGGCAAAGAGAGTATCTCCCGCAGGGAAGCTGCTACCATCAAATGTTTGCCCTCATTAGACTCCCCTCTGGAAGTGCTTTCACTGCAAGCTGCAGATTCCCTCCTAACAGCAAGCTTTAGGATAGGGTACTGAATTGTAACTTACTTTCGCCTAATAATGCGATTTTGGCAAAGAGAGTATCTCCTGCAGGGAAGCTGCTACCATCAAATGCTTGCCCTCATTAGACTCCCCTCTGGAAGCGCTTTCACTGCAAGCGGCAGATTCCCTCCTAACAGCAAGCTTTAGGATAGGGTACTGAATTGTAACTTACTTTCGCATAATAATGCGGTTTTGGCAAAGAGAGTATCTCCCGCAGGGAAGCTGCTACCATCAAATGTTTGCCCTCATTAGACTCCCCTCTGGAAGCGCTTTCACTGCAAGCTGCAGATTCCCTCCTAACAGCAAGCTTTAGGATAGGGTACTGAATTGTAACTTACTTTCGCCTAATAATGCGATTCTGGCAAAGACAGTATCTCCCGCAGGGAAGCTGCTACCATCAAATGCTTGCCCTCATTAGACTCCCCTCTGGAATCGATTTCACTGCAAGCGGCAGATTCCCTCCTAACAGCAAGCTTTAGGTTAGGGTACTGAATTGTAACTTAACTGCGGATAATAAGGCGATTTTGGCAAAGAGACTATCTTCCGCAGGGAAGCTGCTACCATCAAATGTTTGCCCTCATTAGACTCCCCTCTGGAAGCGCTTTCACTGCAAGCTGCAGATTCCCTCCTAACAGCAAGCTTTAGGATAGGGTACTGAATTGTAACTTAACTGCGGCTAATAAGGCGATTTTGGCAATGAGAATATCTCCCGCAGGGAAGCTGCTACCATCAAATGTTTGCCCTCATTAGACTCCCCTCTGGAAGCGCTTTCACTGCAAGCTGCAGATTCCCTCCTAACAGCAAGCTTTAGGATAGGGTACTGAATTGTAACTTAACTGCGGCTAATAAGGCGATTTTGGCAAAGAGACTATTTCCCGCAGGGAAGCTGCTACCATCAAATGTTTGCCCTCATTAGACTCCCCTCTGGAAGCGCTTTCACTGCAAGCTGCAGATTCCCTCCTAACAGCAAGCTTTAGGATAGGGTACTGAATTGTAACTTACTTTCGCCTAATAATGCGATTTTGGCAAAGAGAGTATCTCCCGCAGGGAAGCTGCTACCATCAAATGTTTGCCCACATTAGACTCCCCTCTGGAAGCGCTTTCACTGCAAGCTGCAGTTTCCCTCCTAACAGCAAGCTTTAGGATAGGGTACTGAATTGTAACTTAACTGCGTCTAATAATGCGATTTTGGCTAAGAGAATATCTCCCGCAAGGAAGATGCTACAATCAAATATTTGCCCTCATTAGACTCCCCTCTGGAAGCGCTTTCACTGCAAGCTGCAGATTCACTCCTAACAGCAAGCTTTAGGATAGGGTACTGAATTGTAACTTACTTTCGCCTAATGAGGCGATTTGGCAAAGAGAGTATCTCCCGCAGGGAAGCTGCTACCATCAAATATTTGCCCTCATTATACTCCCCTCTGGAAGCGCTTTCACTGCAAGCTGCAGATTCCCTCCTAACAGCAAGCTTTAGGATAGGGTACTGAATTGTAACTTAACTGCGGCTAATGAGGCGATTTTGGCAAAGAGAATATCTCCCGCAGGGAAGATGCTACCATCAAATATTTGCCCTCATTAGACTCCCCTCTGGAAGCGCTTTCACTGCAAGCTGCAGATTCCCTCCTAAAAGAAAGCTTTAGGATAGGGTACTGAATCGTAACTTACTTTCGTCTAATAATTTGATTTTGGCAAAGAGAGTATCTCCCGCAGGGAAGATGCTACAATCAAATATTTGCCCTCATTAGACTCCCCTCTGGAAGCGCTTTCACTGCAAGCTGCAGATTCCCTCCTAACAGCAAGCTTTAGGATAGGGTACTGAATTGTAACTTACTTTCGCCTTATAATGCGATTTTGGAAAAGAGAGTATCTCCCGCAGGGAAGCTGCTACCATCAAATGTTTGCCCTCATTAGACTCCACTCTGGAAGTGCTTTCACTGCAAGCTGCAGATTCCCTCCTAACAGCAAGCTTTAGGATAGGGTACTGAATTGTAACTTACGTTCGCCTAATAATGCGATTTTGGCAAAGAGAATATCTCCCGCAGGGAAGCTGTTAACATCAAATGTTTGCCCTCATTAGACTCCCCTCTGGAAGCGCTTTCACTGCAAGCGGCAGATTCCCTCCTAACAGCAAGCTTTAGGATAGGGTACTGAATTGTAACTTACTTTCGCCTAATAATGCGGTTTTGGCAAAGAGAGTATCTCCCGCAGGGAAGCTGCTACCATCAAATGTTTGCCCTCATTAGACTCCCCTCTGGAAGCGCTTTCACTGCAAGCTGCAGATTCCCTCCTAACAGCAAGCTTTAGGATAGGGTACTGAATTGTATCTTAACTGCGGCTAATAAGGCGATTATGGCAATGAGAATATCTCCCGCAGGGAAGCTGCTACCATCAAATGTTTGCCCTCATTAGACTCCCCTCTGGAAGCGCTTTCACTGCAAGCTGCAGATTCCCTCCTAACAGAAAGCTTTAGGATAGGGTACTGAATTGTAACTTAACTGCGGCTAATAAGGCGATTTTGGCAAAGAGAATATCTTCCACAGGGAAGCTGCTACCATCAAATGTTTGCCCTCATTAGACTCCCCTCTGGAAGCGCTTTCACTGCAAGCTGCCAATTCCCCCCTAACAGCAAGCTTTAGGATAGGGTACTGAATTGTAACTTAACAGCGGCTAATAAGGCGATTTTGGCAAAGAGAGTATCTCCCGCAGGGAAGCTGCTACCATCAAATGTTTGCCCTCATTAGACTCCCCTCTGGAAGCGCTTTCACTGCAAGCTGCAAATTCGCCCCTAACAGCAAGCTTTAGGATAGGGTACTGAATTGTAACTTAACTGCGGCTAATAAGGCGATTTTGGCAATGAGAATATCTCCCGCAGGGAAGCTGCTACCATCAAATGTTTGCCCTCATTAGACTCCCCTCTGGAAGCGCTTTCACTGCAAGCTGCAGATTCCCTCCTAACAGCAATCTTTAGGATAGGGTACTGAATTGTATCTTACTTTCGCCTAATAATGCGATTGTGGAAAAGAGAGTATCTCCCGCAGGGAAGCTGTTACCATCAAATGTTTGCCCTCATTAGACTCCCCTCTGGAAGCGCTTTCACTGCAAGCTGCAGATTCCCTCCTAACAGCAAGCTTTAGGATAGGGTACTGAATTGTAACTTAACTGCGGCTAATAAGGCGATTTCGGAAAAGAGAGTATCTCCCGCAGGGATGCTGCTACCATCAAATGTTTGCCCTCGTTAGACTCCCCTCTGGAAGTGCTTTCACTGCAAGCTGCAGATTCCCTCCTAACAGCAAGCTGTAGGACACTGTACTGAATTGTAACTTACTTTCGCCTAATAATGCGATTTTGGCAAAGAGAATATCTCCCGCAGGGAAGCTGTTAACATCAAATGTTTGCCCTCATTAGACTCCCCTCTGGAAGCGCTTTCACTGCAAGCGGCAGATTCCCTCCTAACAGCAAGCTTTAGGATAGGGTACTGAATTGTAACTTACTTTCGCCTAATAATGCGATTTTGGCAAAGAGACTATCTCCCGCAGGGAAGCTGCTACCATCAAATGTTTGCCCTCATTAGACTCCCCTCTGGAAGCGCTTTCACTGCAAGCTGCAGATTCCCTCCTAACAGCAAGCTTTAGGATAGGGTACTGAATTGTAACTTACTTTGGCCTAATAATGCGATTCTGGCAAAGAGAGTATCTCCCGCAGGGAAGCTGTTACCATCAAATGTTTGCCCTCATTAGACTCCCCTCTGGAAGCGCTTTCACTGCAAGCGGCAGATTCCCTCCTAACAGCAAGCTTTAGGAAAGGGTACTGAATTGTAACTTAACTGCGGCTAATAAGGCGATTTCGGAAAAGAGAGTATATCCTGCAGGGAAGCTGCTACCATCAAATGTTTGCCCTCGTTAGACTCCCCTCTGGAAGCGCTTTCACTGCAAGCTGCAGATTCCCTCCTAACAGCAAGCTTTAGGATAGGGTACTGAATTGTATCTTACTTTCGCCTAAAAATGCGATTTTGGCAAAGAGAGTATCTCCCGCAGGGAAGCTGCTACCATCAAATGTTTGCCCTCATTAGACTCCCCTCTGGAAGCGCTTTCACTGCAAGCTGCAGATTCCCTCCTAACAGCAAGCTTTAGGAAAGTGTTCTGAATTGTAACTTATTTTCGCCTAATAATGCGATTTTGGCAAAGAGAGTATCTCCCGCAGGGAAGCTGCTACCATCAAATATTTGCCCTCATTAGACTCCCCTCTGGAAGCGCTTTCACTGCAAGCTGCAGATTCCCTCCTAACAGCAAGCTTTAGGAAAGTGTTCTGAATTGTAACTTATTTTCGCCTAATAATGCGATTTTGGCAAAGAGAGTATCTCCCGCAGGGAAGCTGTTACCATCAAATGTTTGCCCTCATTAGACTCCCCTCTGGAAGCGCTTTCACTGCAAGCGGCAGATTCCCTCCTAACAGCAAGCTTTAGGAAAGAGTACTGAATTGTAACTTAACTGCGGCTAATAAGGCGATTTTGGAAAAGAGAGTATATCCTGCAGGGAAGCTGCTACCATCAAATGTTTGCCCTCGTTAGACTCCCCTCTGGAAGCGCTTTCACTGCAAGCTGCAGATTCCCTCCTAACAGCAAGCTTTAGGATAGGGTACTGAATTGTATCTTACTTTCGCCTAATAATGCGATTTTGGCAAAGAGACTATCTCCCGCAGGGAAGCTGCTACCATCAAATGTTTGCCCTCATTAGACTCCCCTCTGGAAGCGCTTTCACTGCAAGCTGCAGATTCCCTCCTAACAGCAAGCTTTAGGAAAGTGTTCTGAATTGTAACTTATTTTCGCCTAATAATGCGATTTTGGCAAAGAGAGTATCTCCCGCAGGGAAGCTGCTACCATCAAATGTTTGCCCTCATTAGACTCCCCTCTGGAAGCGCTTTCACTGCAAGCTGCAGATTCCCTCCTAACAGCAAGCTTTAGGATAGGGTACTGAATTGTAACTTAACTGCGTCTAATATGGCGATTTTGGCAAAGAGAATATCTCCCGCAGGGAAGATGCTACCATCATATATTGCCCTCATTACACTCCCCTCTGGAAGCGCTTTCACTGCAAGCTGCAGATTCCCTCCTAACAGCAAGCTTTAGGATAGGGTACTGAACTGTATCTTACTTTCGCCTAATAATGCGATTTTGGCAAAGAGAGTATCTCCCGCAGAGAAGCTGCTACCATCAAATGTTTGCCCTCATTAGACTCCCCTCTGGAAGCGATTTCACTGCAAGCTGCAGATTCCCTCCTAACAGCAAGCTTTAGGATAGGGTACTGAATTGTATCTTACTTTCGCCTAATAATGCGATTTTGGCAAAGAGAGTATCTCCCGCAGGGAAGCTGCTACCATCAAATGTTTGCCCTCATTAGACTCCCCTCTGGAAGCGCTTTCACTGCAAGCGGCAGATTCCCTCCTAACAGCAAGCTTTAGGAAAGGGTACTGAATTGTAACTTAACTGCGGCTAATAAGGCGATTTAGGAAAAGAGAGTATATCCTGCAGGGAAGCTGCTACCATCAAATGTTTGCCCTCGTTAGACTCCCCTCTGGAAGCGCTTTCACTGCAAGCTGCAGATTCCCTCCTAACAGCAAGCTTTAGGATAGGGTACTGAATTGTATCTTACTTTCGACTAAAAATGCGGTTTTGGCAAAGAGAGTATCTCCCGCAGGGAAGCTGCTACCATCAAATGTTTGCCCTCATTAGACTCCCCTCTGGAAGCGCTTTCACTGCAAGCTGCAGATTCCCTCCTAACAGCAAGCTTTAGGGTAGGGTACTGAATTGTAACTTACTTTCGCCTAATATTGCGGTTTTGGCAAAGAGAGTATCTCCCGCAGGGAAGCTGCTACCATCAAATGTTTGCCCTCATTAGACTCCCCTCTGGAAGTGCTTTCACTGCAAGCTGCAGATTCCCTCCTAACAGCAAGCTTTAGGATAGGGTACTGAATTGTAACTTACGTTCGCCTAATAATGCGATTTTGGCAAAGAGAGTATCTCCTGCAGGGAAGCTGCTACAATCAAATGTTTGCCCTCATTAGACTCCCCTCTGGAAGCGCTTTCACTGCAAGCGGCAGATTCCCTCCTAACAGCAAGCTTTAGGATAGGGTACTGAATTGTAACTTACTTTCGCCTAATAATGCGGTTTTGGCAAAGAGAGTATCTCCCGCAGGGAAGCTGCTACCATCAAATGTTTGCCCTCATTAGACTCCCCTCTGGAAGCGCTTTCACTGCAAGCTGCAGATTCCCTCCTAACAGCAAGCTTTAGGATAGGGTACTGAATTGTAACTTACTTTCGCCTAATAATGCGATTTTGGCAAAGAGACTATCTCCCGCAGGGAAGCTGCTACCATCAAATGTTTGCCCTCATTAGACTCCCCTCTGGAAGCGCTTTCACTGCAAGCTGCAGATTCCCTCCTAACAGCAAGCTTTAGGATAGGGTACTGAATTGTAACTTACTTTCGCCTAATAATGCGATTTTGGCAAAGAGAGTATCTCCCGCAGGGAAGCTGTTACCATCAAATGTTTGCCCTCATTAGACTCCCCTCTGGAAGCGCTTTCACTGCAAGCTACAGATTCCCTCCTAACAGCAAGCTTTAGGAAAGTGTACTGAATTGTAACTTAACTGCGGCTAATAAGGCGATTTCGGAAAAGAGAGTATATCCTGCAGGGAAGCTGCTACCATCAAATGTTTGCCCTCGTTAGACTCCCCTCTGGAAGCGCTTTCACTGCAAGCTGCAGATTCCCTCCTAACAGCAAGCTTTAGGATAGGGTACTGAATTGTATCTTACTTTCGCCTAAAAATGCGATTTTGGCAAAGAGAGTATCTCCCGCAGGGAAGCTGCTACCATCAAATGTTTGCCCTCATTAGACTCCCCTCTGGAAGTGCTTTCACTGCAAGCTGCAGATTCCCTCCTAACAGCAATCTTTAGGATAGGGTACTGAATTGTAACTTACTTTCGCCTAATAATGCGATTTGGCAAAGAGAGTATCTCCCGCAGGGAAGCTGCTACCATCAAATGTTTGCCCTCATTAGACTCCCCTCTGGAAGCGCTTTCACTGCAAGCTGCAGATTCCCTCCTAACAGCAAGCTTTAGGATAGGGTACTGAATTGTAACTTAACTGCGGCTCATAAGAAAGAGAATATCTCCCACAGGGAAGTTGCTACAATCAAATATTTGCCCTCATTAGACTCCCCTCTGGAAGCGCTTTCACTGCAAGCTGCAGATTCCCTCCTAAAAGCAAGCTTTAGGATAGGGTACTGAATTGTAACTTACTTTCGCCTAATAATGCGATTTTGGCAAAGAGAGTATCTCCCGCAGGGAAGCTGCTACCATCAAATGTTTGCCCTCATTAGACTCCCCTCTGGAAGCGCTTTCACTGCAAGCTGCAGATTCCCTCCTAACAGCAAGCTTTAGGATAGGGTACTGAATTGTAACTTAACTGCGGCGAATAAGGCGATTATGGCAAAGAGAATATCTCCCGCAGGGAAGATGCTACAATCAAATATTTGCCCTCATTAGACTCCCCTCTGGAAGCGCTTTCACTGCAAGCTGCAGATTCCCTCCTAACAGCAAGCTTTAGGATAGGGTACTGAATTGTAACTTACTTTCGCCTAATAATGCGATTTTGGCAAAGAGAGTATCTCCCGCAGGGAAGCTGCTACCATCAAATGTTTGCCCTCATTAGACTCCACTCTGGAAGTGCTTTCACTGCAAGCTGCAGATTCCCTCCTAACAGCAAGCTTTAGGATAGGGTACTGAATTGTAACTTACTTTCGCCTAATAATGCGATTTTGGCAAAGAGAGTATCTCCCGCAGGGAAGCTGCTACCATCAAATCTTTGCCCTCATTAGACTCCCCTCTGGAAGCGCTTTCACTGCAAGCTGCAGATTCCCTCCTAACAGCAAGCTTTAGGATAGGGTACTGAATTGTATCTTAACTGCGGCTAATAAGGCGATTATGGCAATGAGAATATCTCCCGCAGGGAAGCTGCTACCATCAAATGTTTGCCCTCATTAGACTCCCCTCTGGAAGCGCTTTCACTGCAAGCTGCAGATTCCCTCCTAACAGCAAGCTTTAGGATAGGGTACTGAATTGTAACTTAACTGCGGCTAATAAGGCGATTTTGGCAAAGAGAATATCTCCCACAGGGAAGCTGCTACCATCAAATGTTTGCCCTCATTAGACTCCCCTCTGGAAGCGCTTTCACTGCAAGCTGCAGATTCCCTCCTAACAGCAAGCTTTAGGATAGTGTACTGAATTGTAACTTAACTGCGGCTAAAAAGGCGATTTTGGCAAAGAGAGTATCTCCCGCAGGGAAGCTGCTACCATCAAATGTTTGCCCTCCTTAGACTCCCCTCTGGAAGCGCTTTCACTGCAAGCTGCAAATTCCCCCCTAACAGCAAGCTTTAGGATAGGGTACTGAATTGTAACTTAACTGCGGCTAATAAGGCGATTTTGGCAATGAGAATATCTCCCGCAGGGAAGCTGCTACCATCAAATGTTTGCCCTCATTAGACTCCCCTCTGGAAGCGCTTTCACTGCAAGCTGCAGATTCCCTCCTAACAGCAAGCTTTAGGATAGGGTACTGAATTGTAACTTACTTTCGCCTAATAATGCGATTTTGGCAAAGAGAGTATCTCCCGCAGGGAAGCTGTTACCATCAAATGTTTGCCCTCGTTAGAATCCCCTCTGGAAGTGCTTTCACTGCAAGCTGCAGATTCCCTCCTAACAGCAAGCTGTAGGACACTGTACTGAATTGTAACTTACTTTCGCCTAATAAGGCGATTTTGGCAAAGAGAATATCTCCCGCAGGGAAGCTGTTACCATCAAATGTTTGACCTCATTAGACTCCACTCTGGAAGCGCTTTCACTGCAAGCTGCAGATTCCCTCCTAACAGCAAGCTTTAGGATAGGGTACTGAATTGTAACTTACTTTCGCCTAATAATGCGATTTTGGCAAAGAGAGTATCTCCCGCAGGGAAGCTGTTACCATCAAATGTTTGCTCTCATTAGACTCCCCTCTGGAAGCGCTTTCACTGCAAGCTGCAGATTCCCTCCTAACAGCAAGCTTTAGGAAAGGGTACTGAATTGTAACTTAACTGCGGCTAATAAGGCGATTTTGGCAAAGAGAGTATCTCCCGCAGGGAAGCTGCTACCATCAAATGTTTGCCCTCATTAGACTCCCCTCTGGAAGCGCTTTCACTGCAAGCTGCAGATTCCCTCCTAACAGCAAGTTTTAGGATAGGGTACTGAATTGTATCTTACTTTCGCCTAATAATGCGATTTTGGCAAAGAGACTATCTCCCGCAGGGAAGCTGCTACCATCAAATGTTTGCCCTCATTAGACTCCCCTCTGGAAGCGCTTTCACTGCAAGCTGCAGATTCCCTCCTCACAGCAAGCTTTAGGATAGGGTACTGAATTGTAACTTACTTTCGCCTAATAATGCGATTTTGGCAAAGAGAGTATCTCCCGCAGGGAAGCTGCTACCATCAAATGTTTGCCCTCATTAGACTCCCCTCTGGAAGCGCTTTCACTGCAAGCTGCAGATTCCCTCCTAACAGCAAGCTTTAGGATAGGGTACTGAATTGTAACTTACTTTCGCCTAATAATGCGATTTTGGCAAAGAGAGTATCTCCCGCAGGGAAGCTGCTACCATCAAATGTTTGCCCTCATTAGACTCCCCTCTGGAAGCGCTTTCACTGCAAGCTGCAGATTCCCTCCTAACAGCAAGCTTTAGGATAGGGTACTGAATTGTAACTTAACTGCGGCTAATAAGGCGATTTTGGCAAAGAGAATATCTCCCGCAGGGAAGATGCTACCATCATATATTTGCCCTCATTAGACTCCCCTCTGGAAGCGCTTTCACTGCAAGCGGCAGATTCCCTCCTAACAGCAAGCTTTAGGAAAGGGTACTGAATTGTAACTTAACTGCGGCTAATAAGGCGATTTCGGAAAAGAGAGTATATCCTGCAGGGAAGCTGCTACCATCAAATGTTTTGCCCTCGTTAGACTCCCCTCTGGAAGCGCTTTCACTGCAAGCTGCAGATTCCCTCCTAACAGCAAGCTTTAGGATAGGGTACTGAATTGTATCTTACTTTCGCCTAATAATGCGATTTTGGCAAAGAGAGTATCTCCCGCAGGGAAGCTGCTACCATCAAATGTTTGCCCTCATTAGACTCCCCTCTGGAAGTGCTTTCACTGCAAGCTGCAGATTCCCTCCTAACAGCAATCTTTAGGATAGGGTACTGAATTGTAACTTACTTTCGCCTAATAATGCGATTTTGGCAAAGAGAGTATCTCCTGCAGGGAAGCTGCTACCATCAAATGTTTGCCCTCATTAGACTCCCCTCTGGAAGCGCTTTCTCTGCAAGCTGCAGATTCCCTCCTAACAGCAAGCTTTAGGATAGGGTACTGAATTGTAACTTACTTTTGCCTAATAATGCGATTATGGGAGAGAGAGTATCTCCCGCAGGGAAGCTGCTACCATCAAATGTTTGCCCTCCTTAGACTCCACTCTGGAAGCGCTTTCACTGCAAGCTGCAGATTCCCTCCTAACAGCAAGCTTTAGGATAGGGTACTGAATTGTAACTTAACTGCGGCTAATAAGGCGATTTTGGCAAAGAGAGTATCTCCCGCAGGGAAGCTGCTACCATCAAATGTTTGCCCTCATTAGACTCCCCTCTGGAAGCGCTTTCACTGCAAGCTGCAGATTCCCTCCTAACAGCAAGCTATAGGACACTGTACTGAATTGTAACTTAACTGCGTCTAATAAGGCGATATTGGGAAAGAGACTATCTCCCGCAGGGAAGCTGCTACCATCAAATATTTACCCTCATTACACTCCCCTCTGGAAGCGCTTTCACTGCAAGCTGCAGATTCCCTCCTAACAGCAAGCTTTAGGATAGGGTACTGAATTGTAACTTACTTTTGCCTAATAAAGCGATTTTGGCAAAGAGAATATCTCCCGCAGGGAAGCTGCTACCATCAAATGTTTGCCCTCATTAGACTCCCCTCTGGAAGCGCTTTCACTGCAAGCTGCAGATTCCCTCCTAACAGCAAGCTTTAGGATAGGGTACTGAATTGTAACTTACTTTCGCCTAATAATGCGATTTTGGCAAAGAGAGTATCTCCCGCAGGGAAGCTGCTACCATCAAATGTTTGCCCTCATTAGACTCCCCTCTGGAAGCGCTTTCACTGCAAGCTGCAGATTCCCTCCTAACAGCAAGCTTTAGGATAGGGTACTGAATTGTAACTTAACTGCAGCTAATAAGGCGATTTCGGAAAAGAGAGTATCTCCCGCAGGGATGCTGCTACCATCAAATGTTTGCCCTCGTTAGAATCCCCTCTGGAAGCGCTTTCACTGCAAGCTGCAGATTCCCTCCTAACAGCAAGCTTTAGGATAGGGTACTTAATTGTAACTTACTTTCGCCTAATAATGCGATTTTGGCAAAGAGAGTATCTCCCGCAGGGAAGCTGTTACCATCAAATGTTTGACCTCATTAGACTCCCCTCTGGAAGCGCTTTCACTGCAAGCTGCAGATTCCCTGCTAACAGCAAGCTTTAGGATAGGGTACTGAATTGTAACTTACTTTCGCCTAATAATGCGATTTTGGCAAAGAGAGTATCTCCCGCAGGGAAGCTGCTACCATCAAATGTTTGCCCTCATTAGACTCCCCTCTGGAAGCGCTTTCACTGCAAGCTGCAGATTCCCTCCTAACAGCAAGCTTTAGGATAGGGTACTGAATTGTAACTTACTTTCGCTTAATAATGCGATTTTGGCAAAGAGAGTATCTCCCGCAGGGAAGCTGTTACCATCAAATGTTTGCCCTCATTAGACTCCCCTCTGGAAGCGCTTTCACTGCAAGCGGCAGATTCCCTCCTAACAGCAAGCTTTAGGAAAGGGTACTGAATTGTAACTTAACTGCGGCTAATAAGGCGATTCCGGAAAAGAGAGTATATCCTGCAGGGAAGCTGCTACCATCAAATGTTTGCCCTCGTTAGACTCCCCTCTGGAAGCGCTTTCACTGCAAGCTGCAGATTCCCTCCTAACAGCAAGCTTTAGGATAGGGTACTGAATTGTATCTTACTTTCGAATAAAAATGCGATTTTGGCAAAGAGAGTATCTCCCGCAGGGAAGCTGCTACCATCAAATGTTTGCCCTCATTAGACTCCCCTCTGGAAGTGCTTTCACTGCAAGCTGCAGATTCCCTCCTAACAGCAAGCTTTAGGATAGGGTACTGAATTGTAACTTACTTTCGCCTAATAAGGCGATTTTGGCAAAGAGAATATCTCCTGCAGGGAAGCTGCTACCATCAAATGTTTGCCCTCATTAGACTCCCCTCTGGAAGCGCTTTCACTGCAAGCTGCAGATTCCCTCCTAACAGCAAGCTTTTGGAAAGGGTTCTGAATTGTATCTTACTTTCGCCTAATAATGCGATTTTGGCAAAGAGAATATCTCCCGCAGGGAAGCTGTTAACATCAAATGTTTGCCCTCATTAGACTCCCCTCTGGAAGCGCTTTCACTGCAAGCTGCAGATTCCCTTCTAACAGCAAGCTTTAGGATAGGGTACTGAATTGTAACTTACTTTCGCCTAATAAGGCGATTTTGGCAAAGAGAGAATGGGAGAATATGGGACAATGGCAAAGAGGGGCGGACAAGGGCAAAGAGGGGAGGAAAATTGTGAAAGGGGCGGACAAGGGCAAAGAGGGGCGGAGAAGGGCAGAGAGGGGGCGGAGAAGGGCGGAGAATACGGGACAAGTGCAAGGAGGGATGGACAATTGCGGAGAACACGGGACAAGGGTAAAGTGGGGTGGACAAGGGCAAGAGGGGCGGACAAGGGCAAAGATGGGCGGACAAGGGCAAAGATGGGCGGACAATTGCGGAGAATAGGCGGTAAGTGCAAAGAGGGTCGGACAAGGGTAAAGGGGGGCGGAGAAGGGCGGAGTATACGGGACAACTGCAAAGAGGGGCGGACAAGGGCGGAGAATACGGGACAAGGGCAAAGAGGGGCGGAAAAGGGCGGAGAATACGGGACAAGGGCAAAGAGGGGCGGACAAGGGCGGAGAATACGGGACAAGGGCAAAGAGGGGTGGACAAGTGCAAAGAGGGGCGGACAAGTGCAGAGAATACAGGACAAGGGCAAAGAGGGGCGGACAAGGGCAAAGTAAGGCGGACAAGGGCAAAGAGGGGCGGAGAAGTGCAGAGAATAGGGGACAAGGGCAAAGAGGGGCGGAGAAGTGCAGAGAATAGGGGACAAGGGCAAAGAGGGGCGGAGAAGTGCAGAGAATAGGGGACAAGGGCAAAGAGGGGCGGACAAGGGCAAAGAGGGGCGGACAAGGGCAAAGAGGGGCGGACAAGGGCAAAGAGGGGCGGACAAGGGCAAAGAGGGGCGGACAAGGGCAAAGAGGGGCGGACAAGGGCAAAGAGGGGCGGACAAGGGCAAAGAGGGGCGGACAAGGGCAAAGAGGGGCGGACAAGGGCAAAGAGGGGCGGACAAGGGCAAAGAGGGGCGGACAAGGGCAAAGAGGGGCGGACAAGGGCAAAGAGGGGCGGACAAGGGCAAAGAGGGGCGGACAAGGGCAAAGAGGGGCGGACAAGGGCAAAGAGGGGCGGACAAGGGCAAAGAGGGGCGGACAAGGGCAAAGAGGGGCGGACAAGGGCAAAGAGGGGCGGACAAGGGCAAAGAGGGGCGGACAAGGGCAAAGAGGGGCGGACAAGGGCAAAGAGGGGCGGACAAGGGCAAAGAGGGGCGGACAAGGGCAAAGAGGGGCGGACAAGGGCAAAGAGGGGCGGACAAGGGCAAAGAGGGGCGGACAAGGGCAAAGAGGGGCGGACAAGGGCAAAGAGGGGCGGACAAGGGCAAAGAGGGGCGGACAAGGGCAAAGAGGGGCGGACAAGGGCAAAGAGGGGCGGACAAGGGCAAAGAGGGGCGGACAAGGGCAAAGAGGGGCGGACAAGGGCAAAGAGGGGCGGACAAGGGCAAAGAGGGGCGGACAAGGGCAAAGAGGGGCGGACAAGGGCAAAGAGGGGCGGACAAGGGCAAAGAGGGGCGGACAAGGGCAAAGAGGGGCGGACAAGGGCAAAGAGGGGCGGACAAGGGCAAAGAGGGGCGGACAAGGGCAAAGAGGGGCGGACAAGGGCAAAGAGGGGCGGACAAGGGCAAAGAGGGGCGGACAAGGGCAAAGAGGGGCGGACAAGGGCAAAGAGGGGCGGACAAGGGCAAAGAGGGGCGGACAAGGGCAAAGAGGGGCGGACAAGGGCAAAGAGGGGCGGACAAGGGCAAAGAGGGGCGGACAAGGGCAAAGAGGGGCGGACAAGGGCAAAGAGGGGCGGACAAGGGCAAAGAGGGGCGGACAAGGGCAAAGAGGGGCGGACAAGGGCAAAGAGGGGCGGACAAGGGCAAAGAGGGGCGGACAAGGGCAAAGAGGGGCGGACAAGGGCAAAGAGGGGCGGACAAGGGCAAAGAGGGGCGGACAAGGGCAAAGAGGGGCGGACAAGGGCAAAGAGGGGCGGACAAGGGCAAAGAGGGGCGGACAAGGGCAAAGAGGGGCGGACAAGGGCAAAGAGGGGCGGACAAGGGCAAAGAGGGGCGGACAAGGGCAAAGAGGGGCGGACAAGGGCAAAGAGGGGCGGACAAGGGCAAAGAGGGGCGGACAAGGGCAAAGAGGGGCGGACAAGGGCAAAGAGGGGCGGACAAGGGCAAAGAGGGGCGGACAAGGGCAAAGAGGGGCGGACAAGGGCAAAGAGGGGCGGACAAGGGCAAAGAGGGGCGGACAAGGGCAAAGAGGGGCGGACAAGGGCAAAGAGGGGCGGACAAGGGCAAAGAGGGGCGGACAAGGGCAAAGAGGGGCGGACAAGGGCAAAGAGGGGCGGACAAGGGCAAAGAGGGGCGGACAAGGGCAAAGAGGGGCGGACAAGGGCAAAGAGGGGCGGACAAGGGCAAAGAGGGGCGGACAAGGGCAAAGAGGGGCGGACAAGGGCAAAGAGGGGCGGACAAGGGCAAAGAGGGGCGGACAAGGGCAAAGAGGGGCGGACAAGGGCAAAGAGGGGCGGACAAGGGCAAAGAGGGGCGGACAAGGGCAAAGAGGGGCGGACAAGGGCAAAGAGGGGCGGACAAGGGCAAAGAGGGGCGGACAAGGGCAAAGAGGGGCGGACAAGGGCAAAGAGGGGCGGACAAGGGCAAAGAGGGGCGGACAAGGGCAAAGAGGGGCGGACAAGGGCAAAGAGGGGCGGACAAGGGCAAAGAGGGGCGGACAAGGGCAAAGAGGGGCGGACAAGGGCAAAGAGGGGCGGACAAGGGCAAAGAGGGGCGGACAAGGGCAAAGAGGGGCGGACAAGGGCAAAGAGGGGCGGACAAGGGCAAAGAGGGGCGGACAAGGGCAAAGAGGGGCGGACAAGGGCAAAGAGGGGCGGACAAGGGCAAAGAGGGGCGGACAAGGGCAAAGAGGGGCGGACAAGGGCAAAGAGGGGCGGACAAGGGCAAAGAGGGGCGGACAAGGGCAAAGAGGGGCGGACAAGGGCAAAGAGGGGCGGACAAGGGCAAAGAGGGGCGGACAAGGGCAAAGAGGGGCGGACAAGGGCAAAGAGGGGCGGACAAGGGCAAAGAGGGGCGGACAAGGGCAAAGAGGGGCGGACAAGGGCAAAGAGGGGCGGACAAGGGCAAAGAGGGGCGGACAAGGGCAAAGAGGGGCGGACAAGGGCAAAGAGGGGCGGACAAGGGCAAAGAGGGGCGGACAAGGGCAAAGAGGGGCGGACAAGGGCAAAGAGGGGCGGACAAGGGCAAAGAGGGGCGGACAAGGGCAAAGAGGGGCGGACAAGGGCAAAGAGGGGCGGACAAGGGCAAAGAGGGGCGGACAAGGGCAAAGAGGGGCGGACAAGGGCAAAGAGGGGCGGACAAGGGCAAAGAGGGGCGGACAAGGGCAAAGAGGGGCGGACAAGGGCAAAGAG
This sequence comes from Phaenicophaeus curvirostris, assembly GCF_032191515.1. Classification (NCBI taxonomy): domain Eukaryota; kingdom Metazoa; phylum Chordata; class Aves; order Cuculiformes; family Cuculidae; genus Phaenicophaeus; species Phaenicophaeus curvirostris. The sequence continues at coordinate 10,456 of NC_091402.1, read as the reverse complement.
GGGCGGACAAGGGCAAAGAGGGGCGGACAAGGGCAAAGAGGGGCGGACAAGGGCAAAGAGGGGCGGACAAGGGCAAAGAGGGGCGGACAAGGGCAAAGAGGGGCGGACAAGGGCAAAGAGGGGCGGACAAGGGCAAAGAGGGGCGGACAAGGGCAAAGAGGGGCGGACAAGGGCAAAGAGGGGCGGACAAGGGCAAAGAGGGGCGGACAAGGGCAAAGAGGGGCGGACAAGGGCAAAGAGGGGCGGACAAGGGCAAAGAGGGGCGGACAAGGGCAAAGAGGGGCGGACAAGGGCAAAGAGGGGCGGACAAGGGCAAAGAGGGGCGGACAAGGGCAAAGAGGGGCGGACAAGGGCAAAGAGGGGCGGACAAGGGCAAAGAGGGGCGGACAAGGGCAAAGAGGGGCGGACAAGGGCAAAGAGGGGCGGACAAGGGCAAAGAGGGGCGGACAAGGGCAAAGAGGGGCGGACAAGGGCAAAGAGGGGCGGACAAGGGCAAAGAGGGGCGGACAAGTGCGGAGAATATGGGACAAGAGCAAAGAGGGCTGGACAAGTGCAAAGACGGACGGACAAGGGCAAAGACGGACGGACAAGGGCAAAGCAGGTCGGACAAGGGCAAAGAGGGGCGGACAAGGGCAAAGAGGGGCGGACAAGGGCAAAGAGGGGCGGACAAGGGCAAAGAGGGGCGGACAAGGGCAAAGAGGGGCGGACAAGGGCAAAGAGGGGCGGACAAGGGCAAAGAGGGGCGGACAAGTGCGGAGAATATGGGACAAGAGCAAAGAGGGCTGGACAAGTGCAAAGAGGGCTGGACAAGTGCAAAGAGGGCTGGACAAGTGCAAAGAGGGCTGGACAAGGGCAAAGACGGACGGACAAGGGCAAAGACGGGCGGACAAGGGCAAAGAGGGGCGGACAAGGGCAAAGAGGGGCGGACAAGTGCGGAGAATATGGGACAAGAGCAAAGAGGGCTGGACAAGTGCAAAGACGGACGGACAAGGGCAAAGACGGACGGACAAGGGCAAAGCAGGTCGGACAAGGGCAAAGAGGGGCGGACAAGGGCAAAGAGGGGCGGACAAGGGCAAAGAGGGGCGGACAAGGGCAAAGAGGGGCGGACAAGGGCAAAGAGGGGCGGACAAGTGCGGAGAATATGGGACAAGAGCAAAGAGGGCTGGACAAGTGCAAAGAGGGCTGGACAAGTGCAAAGAGGGCTGGACAAGTGCAAAGAGGGCTGGACAAGGGCAAAGACGGACGGACAAGGGCAAAGACGGGCGGACAAGGGCAAAGAGGGGCGGACAAGGGCAAAGAGGGGCGGACAAGTGCGGAGAATATGGGACAAGAGCAAAGAGGGCTGGACAAGAGCAAAGAGGGCTGGACAAGAGCAAAGAGGGCTGGACAAGTGCAAAGACGGACGGACAAGGGCAAAGACGGACGGACAAGGGCAAAGCAGGTCGGACAAGGGCAAAGAGGGGCGGACAAGGGCAAAGAGGGGCGGACAAGGGCAAAGAGGGGCGGACAAGGGCAAAGAGGGGCGGACAAGGGCAAAGAGGGGCGGACAAGGGCAAAGAGGGGCGGACAAGGGCAAAGAGGGGCGGACAAGGGCAAAGAGGGGCGGACAAGGGCAAAGAGGGGCGGACAAGGGCAAAGAGGGGCGGACAAGTGCGGAGAATATGGGACAAGAGCAAAGAGGGCTGGACAAGGGCAAAGACGGACGGACAAGGGCAAAGACGGGCGGACAAGGGCAAAGAGGGGCGGACAAGGGCGGAGAGGGGCGGACAAGGGCGGAGAGGGGCGGACAAGGGCGGAGAGGGGCGGACAAGGGCGGAGAGGGGCGGACAAGGGCAAAGAGGGGCGGACAAGGGCAAAGAGGGGCGGACAAGGGCAAAGAGGGGCGGACAAGGGCAAAGAGGGGCGGACAAGGGCAAAGAGGGGCGGACAAGGGCAAAGAGGGGCGGACAAGGGCAAAGAGGGGCGGACAAGGGCAAAGAGGGGCGGACAAGGGCAAAGAGGGGCGGACAAGGGCAAAGAGGGGCGGACAAGGGCAAAGAGGGGCGGACAAGGGCAAAGAGGGGCGGACAAGGGCAAAGAGGGGCGGACAAGGGCAAAGAGGGGCGGACAAGGGCAAAGAGGGGCGGACAAGGGCAAAGAGGGGCGGACAAGGGCAAAGAGGGGCGGACAAGGGCAAAGAGGGGCGGACAAGGGCAAAGAGGGGCGGACAAGGGCAAAGAGGGGCGGACAAGGGCAAAGAGGGGCGGAGAAGTGCGGAGAATATGGGACAAGGGCAAAGCGGGGCGGACAAGGGCAAAGCGGGGCGGACAAGGGCAAAGCGGGGCGGACAAGGGCAAAGCGGGGCGGACAAGGGCAAAGCGGGGCGGACAAGGGCAAAGCGGGGCGGACAAGGGCAAAGCGGGGCGGACAAGGGCAAAGCGGGGCGGACAAGGGCAAAGCGGGGCGGACAAGGGCAAAGCGGGGCGGACAAGGGCAAAGCGGGGCGGACAAGGGCAAAGCGGGGCGGACAAGGGCAAAGCGGGGCGGACAAGGGCAAAGCGGGGCGGACAAGGGCAAAGCGGGGCGGACAAGGGCAAAGCGGGGCGGACAAGGGCAAAGCGGGGCGGACAAGGGCAAAGCGGGGCGGACAAGGGCAAAGCGGGGCGGACAAGGGCAAAGCGGGGCGGACAAGGGCAAAGCGGGGCGGACAAGGGCAAAGCGGGGCGGACAAGGGCAAAGCGGGGCGGACAAGGGCAAAGAGGGGCGGACAAGGGCAAAGAGGGGCGGACAAGGGCAAAGAGGGGCGGACAAGGGCAAAGAGGGCTGGACAAATGCAAAGACGGGAGGACAAGGGCAAAGAGGGGCGGACAAGGGCAAAGAGGGGCGGACAAGGGCAAAGAGGGGCGGACAAGGGCAAAGAGGGGCGGACAAGGGCAAAGAGGGGCGGACAAGGGCAAAGAGGGGCGGACAAGGGCAAAGAGGGGCGGACAAGGGCAAAGAGGGGCGGACAAGGGCAAAGAGGGGCGGACAAGGGCAAAGAGGGGCGGACAAGGGCAAAGAGGGGCGGACAAGGGCAAAGAGGGGCGGACAAGGGCAAAGAGGGGCGGACAAGGGCAAAGAGGGGCGGACAAGGGCAAAGAGGGGCGGACAAGGGCAAAGAGGGGCGGACAAGGGCAAAGAGGGGCGGACAAGGGCAAAGAGGGGCGGACAAGGGCAAAGAGGGGCGGACAAGGGCAAAGAGGGGCGGACAAGGGCAAAGAGGGGCGGACAAGGGCAAAGAGGGGCGGACAAGGGCAAAGAGGGGCGGACAAGGGCAAAGAGGGGCGGACAAGGGCAAAGAGGGGCGGACAAGGGCAAAGAGGGGCGGACAAGGGCAAAGAGGGGCGGACAAGGGCAAAGAGGGGCGGACAAGGGCAAAGAGGGGCGGACAAGGGCAAAGAGGGGCGGACAAGGGCAAAGAGGGGCGGACAAGGGCAAAGAGGGGCGGACAAGGGCAAAGAGGGGCGGACAAGGGCAAAGAGGGGCGGACAAGGGCAAAGAGGGGCGGACAAGGGCAAAGAGGGGCGGACAAGGGCAAAGAGGGGCGGACAAGGGCAAAGAGGGGCGGACAAGGGCAAAGAGGGGCGGACAAGGGCAAAGAGGGGCGGACAAGGGCAAAGAGGGGCGGACAAGTGCGGAGAATAGAGGACAAGGACAAAGAGTGGCGGACAAGGGCAAAGAGAGGCGCACAAGGGCAAAGAGGGGCGGACAAGGGCAAAGAGGGGAGGAGAAGTGCGGAGAATACGGGACAAGGGCAAAGAGATTCGGACAAAGGCAAAGAGGGGCGGAGAAGTTCGAGAATATGGGACAAGAGCAAAGAGGGGTAGACAAGGGCAAAGAGGGGCTGACAACGGCGGAGAATACGGGGCAAGGGGAAAGAGGGGCTGACAAGGTCGGAGAACACGTGACAAGTGCAAAGAGCTGCGGAGAAGGGTGGAGAACACAGGAAAAGTGCAAAGAGGGGTGGACAAGTGCATAGAGGGGCGGACAAGGGCAAAGAGGAGCGGACAAGGGCAAAGAGGAGCGGACAAGGGCAAAGAGGGAAGGAGAAGTGCGGAGAATATGGGACAAGAGCAAAGAGGGGCGGACAAGGGCAAAGAGGGGCGGACAAGGGCAAAGAGGGGCGGACAAGGGCAAAGAGGGGCGGACAAGGGCAAAGAGGGGCGGACAAGGGCAAAGAGGGGCGGACAAGGGCAAAGAGGGGCGGACAAGGGCAAAGAGGGGCGGACAAGGGCAAAGAGGGGCGGACAAGGGCAAAGAGGGGCGGACAAGGGCAAAGAGGGGCGGACAAGGGCAAAGAGGGGCGGACAAGGGCAAAGAGGGGCGGACAAGGGCAAAGAGGGGCGGACAAGGGCAAAGAGGGGCGGACAAGGGCAAAGAGGGGCGGACAAGGGCAAAGAGGGGCGGACAAGGGCAAAGAGGGGCGGACAAGGGCAAAGAGGGGCGGACAAGGGCAAAGAGGGGCGGACAAGGGCAAAGAGGGGCGGACAAGGGCAAAGAGGGGCGGACAAGGGCAAAGAGGGGCGGACAAGGGCAAAGAGGGGCGGACAAGGGCAAAGAGGGGCGGACAAGGGCAAAGAGGGGCGGACAAGGGCAAAGAGGGGCGGACAAGGGCAAAGAGGGGCGGACAAGGGCAAAGAGGGGCGGACAAGGGCAAAGAGGGGCGGACAAGGGCAAAGAGGGGCGGACAAGGGCAAAGAGGGGCGGACAAGGGCAAAGAGGGGCGGACAAGGGCAAAGAGGGGCGGACAAGGGCAAAGAGGGGCGGACAAGGGCAAAGAGGGGCGGACAAGGGCAAAGAGGGGCGGACAAGGGCAAAGAGGGGCGGACAAGGGCAAAGAGGGGCGGACAAGGGCAAAGAGGGGCGGACAAGTGCGGAGAATAGAGGACAAGGACAAAGAGTGGCGGACAAGGGCAAAGAGAGGCGCACAAGGGCAAAGAGAGGCGGACAAGGGCAAAGAGGGGAGGAGAAGTGCGGAGAATACGGGACAAGGGCAAAGAGATTCGGACAAAGGCAAAGAGGGGCGGAGAAGTTCGAGAATATGGGACAAGAGCAAAGAGGGGTAGACAAGGGCAAAGAGGGGCTGACAACGGCGGAGAATACGGGGCAAGGGGAAAGAGGGGCGGACAAGTGCAGAGAATACAGGACAAGGGCAAAGAGGGGGCGGACAAGGGCAAAGAGGGGGCGGACAAGGGCAAAGAGGGGGCGGACAAGGGCAAAGAGGGGGCGGACAAGGGCAAAGAGGGGGCGGACAAGGGCAAAGAGGGGCGGACAAGGGCAAAGAGGGGCGGACAAGGGCAAAGAGGGGCGGACAAGGGCAAAGAGGGGCGGACAAGGGCAAAGAGGGGCGGACAAGGGCAAAGAGGGGCGGACAAGGGCAAAGAGGGGCGGACAAGGGCAAAGAGGGGCGGACAAGGGCAAAGAGGGGCGGACAAGGGCAAAGAGGGGCGGACAAGGGCAAAGAGGGGCGGACAAGGGCAAAGAGGGGCGGACAAGGGCAAAGAGGGGCGGACAAGGGCAAAGAGGGGCGGACAAGGGCAAAGAGGGGCGGACAAGGGCAAAGAGGGGCGGACAAGGGCAAAGAGGGGCGGACAAGGGCAAAGAGGGGCGGACAAGGGCAAAGAGGGGCGGACAAGGGCAAAGAGGGGCGGACAAGGGCAAAGAGGGGCGGACAAGGGCAAAGAGGGGCGGACAAGGGCAAAGAGGGGCGGACAAGGGCAAAGAGGGGCGGACAAGGGCAAAGAGGGGCGGACAAGGGCAAAGAGGGGCGGACAAGGGCAAAGAGGGGCGGACAAGGGCAAAGAGGGGCGGACAAGGGCAAAGAGGGGCGGACAAGGGCAAAGAGGGGCGGACAAGGGCAAAGAGGGGCGGACAAGGGCAAAGAGGGGCGGACAAGGGCAAAGAGGGGCGGACAAGGGCAAAGAGGGGCGGACAAGGGCAAAGAGGGGCGGACAAGGGCAAAGAGGGGCGGACAAGGGCAAAGAGGGGCGGACAAGGGCAAAGAGGGGCGGACAAGGGCAAAGAGGGGCGGACAAGGGCAAAGAGGGGCGGACAAGGGCAAAGAGGGGCGGACAAGGGCAAAGAGGGGCGGACAAGGGCAAAGAGGGGCGGACAAGGGCAAAGAGGGGCGGACAAGGGCAAAGAGGGGCGGACAAGGGCAAAGAGGGGCGGACAAGGGCAAAGAGGGGCGGACAAGGGCAAAGAGGGGCGGACAAGGGCAAAGAGGGGCGGACAAGGGCAAAGAGGGGCGGACAAGGGCAAAGAGGGGCGGACAAGGGCAAAGAGGGGCGGACAAGGGCAAAGAGGGGCGGACAAGGGCAAAGAGGGGCGGACAAGGGCAAAGAGGGGCGGACAAGGGCAAAGAGGGGCGGACAAGGGCAAAGAGGGGCGGACAAGGGCAAAGAGGGGCGGACAAGGGCAAAGAGGGGCGGACAAGGGCAAAGAGGGGCGGACAAGGGCAAAGAGGGGCGGACAAGGGCAAAGAGGGGCGGACAAGGGCAAAGAGGGGCGGACAAGGGCAAAGAGGGGCGGACAAGGGCAAAGAGGGGCGGACAAGGGCAAAGAGGGGCGGACAAGGGCAAAGAGGGGCGGACAAGGGCAAAGAGGGGCGGACAAGGGCAAAGAGGGGCGGACAAGGGCAAAGAGGGGCGGACAAGGGCAAAGAGGGGCGGACAAGGGCAAAGAGGGGCGGACAAGGGCAAAGAGGGGCGGACAAGGGCAAAGAGGGGCGGACAAGGGCAAAGAGGGGCGGACAAGGGCAAAGAGGGGCGGACAAGGGCAAAGAGGGGCGGACAAGGGCAAAGAGGGGCGGACAAGGGCAAAGAGGGGCGGACAAGGGCAAAGAGGGGCGGACAAGGGCAAAGAGGGGCGGACAAGGGCAAAGAGGGGCGGACAAGGGCAAAGAGGGGCGGACAAGGGCAAAGAGGGGCGGACAAGGGCAAAGAGGGGCGGACAAGGGCAAAGAGGGGCGGACAAGGGCAAAGAGGGGCGGACAAGGGCAAAGAGGGGCGGACAAGGGCAAAGAGGGGCGGACAAGGGCAAAGAGGGGCGGACAAGGGCAAAGAGGGGCGGACAAGGGCAAAGAGGGGCGGACAAGGGCAAAGAGGGGCGGACAAGGGCAAAGAGGGGCGGACAAGGGCAAAGAGGGGCGGACAAGGGCAAAGAGGGGCGGACAAGGGCAAAGAGGGGCGGACAAGGGCAAAGAGGGGCGGACAAGGGCAAAGAGGGGCGGACAAGGGCAAAGAGGGGCGGACAAGGGCAAAGAGGGGCGGACAAGGGCAAAGAGGGGCGGACAAGGGCAAAGAGGGGCGGACAAGGGCAAAGAGGGGCGGACAAGGGCAAAGAGGGGCGGACAAGGGCAAAGAGGGGCGGACAAGGGCAAAGAGGGGCGGACAAGGGCAAAGAGGGGCGGACAAGGGCAAAGAGGGGCGGACAAGGGCAAAGAGGGGCGGACAAGGGCAAAGAGGGGCGGACAAGGGCAAAGAGGGGCGGACAAGGGCAAAGAGGGGCGGACAAGGGCAAAGAGGGGCGGACAAGGGCAAAGAGGGGCGGACAAGGGCAAAGAGGGGCGGACAAGGGCAAAGAGGGGCGGACAAGGGCAAAGAGGGGCGGACAAGGGCAAAGAGGGGCGGACAAGGGCAAAGAGGGGCGGACAAGGGCAAAGAGGGGCGGACAAGGGCAAAGAGGGGCGGACAAGGGCAAAGAGGGGCGGACAAGGGCAAAGAGGGGCGGACAAGGGCAAAGAGGGGCGGACAAGGGCAAAGAGGGGCGGACAAGGGCAAAGAGGGGCGGACAAGGGCAAAGAGGGGCGGGCAAGGGCAAAGAGGGGCGGACAAGGGCAAAGAGGGGCGGACAAGGGCAAAGAGGGGCGGACAAGGGCAAAGAGGGGCGGACAAGGGCAAAGAGGGGCGGACAAGGGCAAAGAGGGGCGGACAAGGGCAAAGAGGGGCGGACAAGGGCAAAGAGGGGCGGACAAGGGCAAAGAGGGGCGGACAAGGGCAAAGAGGGGCGGACAAGGGCAAAGAGGGGCGGACAAGGGCAAAGAGGGGCGGACAAGGGCAAAGAGGGGCGGACAAGGGCAAAGAGGGGCGGACAAGGGCAAAGAGGGGCGGACAAGGGCAAAGAGGGGCGGACAAGGGCAAAGAGGGGCGGACAAGGGCAAAGAGGGGCGGACAAGGGCAAAGAGGGGCGGACAAGGGCAAAGAGGGGCGGACAAGGGCAAAGAGGGGCGGACAAGGGCAAAGAGGGGCGGACAAGGGCAAAGAGGGGCGGACAAGGGCAAAGAGGGGCGGACAAGGGCAAAGAGGGGCGGACAAGGGCAAAGAGGGGCGGACAAGGGCAAAGAGGGGCGGACAAGGGCAAAGAGGGGCGGACAAGGGCAAAGAGGGGCGGACAAGGGCAAAGAGGGGCGGACAAGGGCAAAGAGGGGCGGACAAGGGCAAAGAGGGGCGGACAAGGGCAAAGAGGGGCGGACAAGGGCAAAGAGGGGCGGACAAGGGCAAAGAGGGGCGGACAAGGGCAAAGAGGGGCGGACAAGGGCAAAGAGGGGCGGACAAGGGCAAAGAGGGGCGGACAAGGGCAAAGAGGGGCGGACAAGGGCAAAGAGGGGCGGACAAGGGCAAAGAGGGGCGGACAAGGGCAAAGAGGGGCGGACAAGGGCAAAGAGGGGCGGACAAGGGCAAAGAGGGGCGGACAAGGGCAAAGAGGGGCGGACAAGGGCAAAGAGGGGCGGACAAGGGCAAAGAGGGGCGGACAAGGGCAAAGAGGGGCGGACAAGGGCAAAGAGGGGCGGACAAGGGCAAAGAGGGGCGGACAAGGGCAAAGAGGGGCGGACAAGGGCAAAGAGGGGCGGACAAGGGCAAAGAGGGGCGGACAAGGGCAAAGAGGGGCGGACAAGGGCAAAGAGGGGCGGACAAGGGCAAAGAGGGGCGGACAAGGGCAAAGAGGGGCGGACAAGGGCAAAGAGGGGCGGACAAGGGCAAAGAGGGGCGGACAAGGGCAAAGAGGGGCGGACAAGGGCAAAGAGGGGCGGACAAGGGCAAAGAGGGGCGGACAAGGGCAAAGAGGGGCGGACAAGGGCAAAGAGGGGCGGACAAGGGCAAAGAGGGGCGGACAAGGGCAAAGAGGGGCGGACAAGGGCAAAGAGGGGCGGACAAGGGCAAAGAGGGGCGGACAAGGGCAAAGAGGGGCGGACAAGGGCAAAGAGGGGCGGACAAGGGCAAAGAGGGGCGGACAAGGGCAAAGAGGGGCGGACAAGGGCAAAGAGGGGCGGACAAGGGCAAAGAGGGGCGGACAAGGGCAAAGAGGGGCGGACAAGGGCAAAGAGGGGCGGACAAGGGCAAAGAGGGGCGGACAAGGGCAAAGAGGGGCGGACAAGGGCAAAGAGGGGCGGACAAGGGCAAAGAGGGGCGGACAAGGGCAAAGAGGGGCGGACAAGGGCAAAGAGGGGCGGACAAGGGCAAAGAGGGGCGGACAAGGGCAAAGAGGGGCGGACAAGGGCAAAGAGGGGCGGACAAGGGCAAAGAGGGGCGGACAAGGGCAAAGAGGGGCGGACAAGGGCAAAGAGGGGCGGACAAGGGCAAAGAGGGGCGGACAAGGGCAAAGAGGGGCGGACAAGGGCAAAGAGGGGCGGACAAGGGCAAAGAGGGGCGGACAAGGGCAAAGAGGGGCGGACAAGGGCAAAGAGGGGCGGACAAGGGCAAAGAGGGGCGGACAAGGGCAAAGAGGGGCGGACAAGGGCAAAGAGGGGCGGACAAGGGCAAAGAGGGGCGGACAAGGGCAAAGAGGGGCGGACAAGGGCAAAGAGGGGCGGACAAGGGCAAAGAGGGGCGGACAAGGGCAAAGAGGGGCGGACAAGGGCAAAGAGGGGCGGACAAGGGCAAAGAGGGGCGGACAAGGGCAAAGAGGGGCGGACAAGGGCAAAGAGGGGCGGACAAGGGCAAAGAGGGGCGGACAAGGGCAAAGAGGGGCGGACAAGGGCAAAGAGGGGCGGACAAGGGCAAAGAGGGGCGGACAAGGGCAAAGAGGGGCGGACAAGGGCAAAGAGGGGCGGACAAGGGCAAAGAGGGGCGGACAAGGGCAAAGAGGGGCGGACAAGGGCAAAGAGGGGCGGACAAGGGCAAAGAGGGGCGGACAAGGGCAAAGAGGGGCGGACAAGGGCAAAGAGGGGCGGACAAGGGCAAAGAGGGGCGGACAAGGGCAAAGAGGGGCGGACAAGGGCAAAGAGGGGCGGACAAGGGCAAAGAGGGGCGGACAAGGGCAAAGAGGGGCGGACAAGGGCAAAGAGGGGCGGACAAGGGCAAAGAGGGGCGGACAAGGGCAAAGAGGGGCGGACAAGGGCAAAGAGGGGCGGACAAGGGCAAAGAGGGGCGGACAAGGGCAAAGAGGGGCGGACAAGGGCAAAGAGGGGCGGACAAGGGCAAAGAGGGGCGGACAAGGG